>NW_028327171.1:178294063-178919063 GCF_987537825.1 Furipterus horrens
GCCACATTAGGTGCACTCTGGCCCCTGTTAATATATGATGTTTCTATGAGGTATGCAATCACCTCACTTTCATAGAAGGAGCCAATTAGGTTATGAGATATTTATATTTTATAGTTAGAGGTTTACATAGATTATGTAACATCTTCCAAGCAGCCATTAGCCATAAATCCATTTATTCCAGTTTGCTTACCATAAGCACTTATAAACAATTAGGCATATCCTGCTAAAAACATTCTATAGAAAAAGATTCTCTTGCTGGCAAAAACTTTATTGTCGTTGTTGCTGTTACAGAGGGTTATCATTAGTATGTATGCAAGGGGATTAGTTTGGGTCACTTGCTTTCTTCTTTCCCTGGAGAATCCACAGCAAAGAAAGAGATTGCATTAAAGACCTGCAACTTAACATTTTCCTTTCCAAATGACAAGGATGAACTACCATGGATGGGTTCACCAACTATATTTACATTAGAGTGGGGAGAGAGCTAGTTAACTCTTAAGGGCCAGGGAAAAAAATTAATGTTTAATTCACAACATAGTAAATTTATATTCTGTTGTATTAAGCACAGAAAATTAATGAAATTAAAATAAAATAGATGTTGCTAAATAGACATATGGGATCATAATGAATTATTGCAGAATATAAAGTAGTCTAGAGATTGTATCTTTAATTAACATCTGAGGTAGAATCAAAGAGATTAATCAGTACATCAGTCCTCTTATGACATGACCCTGACACCTATTTCTGGCTCTGTCAAGGTCATAATAATACACAGTATAGAAAATGAAGCTATACCCATGTTGTGGTTTTATTGCTAGTTTTCTATTATTTTTCCTAATTTTATGCTAGTGTAGTTCCACATGAGAAGAACATATGTACATAGTTTTTCAAGATATAAGGGAACGGGCAATTGTAGTCAGCAATGTGGTCAGAAGGTACAAACTATCAGTTATAAGATAAGTAACTACTAGGTATGTAACGTATAACATGATGACTATAGTTAGCAACATCATATGATATATATAAAAGTTGTTAAGAGAGTACATCCTAACAGTGCTTGTCACATCACAAGGAATTTCTTTTAATTTTTTTTGATTTCTCTTTTTATTGTATCTATATGAAATAATGGATGTTAACTAAACTTACTGCAGTAGTCATTTTACAATATATGAAACTCAAACCATTATACTGTACATCTTAAATGCATACAGTGATGGATACCAATTATACCTCAATAAAACTGAAAAAAAGATTTAAGATGTAAAAAGTAATTTTACTTAAGAAAGTGATGAGAAGAAAGGAAAATTGTTTGCCAGTTAAGAATCTCTTAGAACTGAGACATTTTTATAGCTTTATAATGACAGGCAAACTAATTTCTCCAAGCCTAAATTTCCTGTTTGCTAAATGGAGATTGTAAAAACTGTCTCACAATATTAATGAAATGATTTAATGATATACACCCCAGTAGCCACCTAACACAATGAATGGTACATAGTAAGCATTAGTTACCTATTGCTATGTAATAAATTGTCCCCAAATTTAACAGCTTAAAACAACAAACTTAGTATTTCGCAATTACTGAGCCTCAGGGATCTGGACACAGCTTAGCTGTGCGCATCTGGCTCAAGATCTCTCACAAGGTTGCAATCAAGCTGCCGAGCAGGGCTGATATTTTAAATACAAACCACATCTGCTTGATTAATAGAGCAAAAATATTCCTTTTATTAGCTATTTTCCAACTCTTTTTCAAACTGTTTTTTCCTGAAACACACCAAATGTATACAACATCCTCCCATTAATAACAGTGATCAGGATTGTGGGGGCAATGAATTCCAATAAATAAAATGAAAAGAAATACATCTATAATAATCAGAAAGTCCAGTTCTTCATTGTCTCTCTGATTTTAAGCTGCAAGATGTGATACAGTGGCCAGTACTACACTGAACTGGGACAGACTGCTCACAATTTAATCATGCCCCTATTAATGCCACCCAATAAAGTAATGCTAATAATAAAACTATCATTGATTGAGAATCTCTATAGGTCAGACAGAACATATGAAGTGACAGTTTTCATGCCACTGGGCATTAGGCAAAGTAAGACAATGATCTCTGAGAGATAATAAACAAAAGAGCTCAGGCATTGTATTGTCCCCACTTACCAACTTGAGAGAGTTTCCAGACCACAGCATCTCCCAAACCCAGGAAAACCTATATGGCTAGAGTGTGTGGGACAGAGAACTAAGAAGACAAGAGATGCTCAGAACAAGAACTTCCAAGATGTACAGGAGGTCATCTTTGAGATTCCCTGCCTACTGCTCAGCACATACGTGTGAAGGAACCACCAGATACTGCGGAAAGAACCCTTCAGAAGGATCTGAGCCAGTTCTGGGGACTCAAAACAGAGTTTAAATAGTAGTGCTTCTTCCCACCAGGCACTGCGTAGAGTAGACAGAAGTGTCTTGTCTCAGGGCTATTCTTGTCCTTGCTGACTACTCTTAAAAATAATATCTTAAAGGCACAGTTTTGTAATAACTTTTAAAAGAGCTGATGACAGCTCTCAGCCTTCAATCTTTCAGCTGAAGTTTCAAATGGCACAAAGTAGAGGCAAGCTGATTCCTCTGTGCTTCACCTGAATCCCTAAACAACAGAAACTATGAGAGGTAATGTTATTATTGTTGTTTTAAGACTAAAGTTTTTGGGAAATTTGTTATTTAGCTATAATTAAGTTCATAGACCTCTGAATTAACAAGGGCAATATCTAAAGAACTTCCCCTAGACATGACTGTAGATCACAAGATACTGAACTGGTAACATAATCGAATGAATATTTTGTAGTCTAAGAAGTGATAGTATTTAAATATGGAAGGAACGTGAGTCAAAGGGGTCAGAGAATGAACTATAATGATTTTAGGTTTGCCGCCGTGGGAGACATCCAAACCCTTACATAGTTCCTTCCCATGCTCACTCCAAGCTTGGCTATGTAACTTGCTTTGGTCAATGGGATGATATAAAACGAGATGCTAGCAAAGATTTGTAAAGCACAAAAGCACATTAATGTTTACCCTCTCTTGCTGATGGGATCCCTGAGATTCCATGTAGAAAATATGATCTAACCACCTGGAAGATAAAAAGAACATCTGTAGAAAATGGCCCAGCAATGCCAACCACTCCAGCCATCCCATCTGAGGCCCTCACATGTGAGTAAAGCCATACTGGATAATTCAGCCCTAGCTGAGATAGCCCAGGCCAAAAGAAATGCAACCCAGAGAGTTGTGAGAAATAATAAAGCACTGTTTAAAGCCATTAAATTTTGTGAATTATTTGTTATGAAGAAAATGCCAGCACAAACAATCTCTGAAAAGACCCCAAACTACATACTCCTCTAACAATTCCAAGAATGCAACAAATCCTTCTTTACACATAAATATAGATTACTGTCTTTCTATTCTGAGTCTCCAAACTGCTTTTCTTATAGAAAGAACTCACATATTTGATATACTTTTTAGGGAATTCATTTACTTTTCTGGCTTAACTCTTCCCTCCAGAATCCACATTTGTCATCTACCCTTATCCACCTCACAACAGCAATCATTCCATTCAACTCAGTTGTTTTTAAAGTAGGTGAGATGAGGAAGAACCTCAAGTTATGACAATGTTGCCTCAAATGTCTCTCAACTCCATTCTATTCCCTTCATTCCAATTGCCTTTGACTCGTTATTTTATTACTTGCTTGTTTCTTGCCAATGTGACTGCGTATTATGAAGCCTACCAGGTTTCTAGTTTCCCCTTTACAAATACACCCTCCAAATTGTCACCAGAGAAATCTAAGGACAGCGAATGTATACTTAGGGCTCACTAAATGCTTGCTAGGCACTGTGTTAAAGCCAAATAAGCCAATACCTGCTTTCAAGGAGTTTCCATTCTATTAAAGTGAGACTGACAGGTAAAGAGATATTTTTGATGTAATGCGAAAATGCTATATGGAAGGAAACAGAGGGAAAAAGTCATCAGAAAGGCTTACTAGAGCTGACAATAATGAAGAAGTCTGAAAATTTGATTGAAATTAGCCAAGCATTGACATACAAAGGGCTGCCAGGCAGATGAAACAGCATAGCAAAGACACAGATACTGGAATCTCCAGGCTCAGTGAAGGGAACTACTGCACACAATGCTGTGTCATTCAGGTTCAATTTTCAAAGGTAGTATAGGGATGTTCTGTCTTAGAAAGGGGGAAAAGAGCTGTGGTAGGTAGTATGACATCCCCAAAGTTGTCTGCATTATAATTTCCAAGATGTGTGAATGTTAAGTTTCATAACAATGGGGAATTAAGATTGCTGATGGAATTAAGGTTGCTAATCAACTAACCTTGAAATAAAGAAATTATCTGGGGTAATCTAGATGGGCCCAGCATAATCAAAAGATTTTTGATGATGGAAGAGGGAAGCAGAGGTCTGAGTCAGAGAGAGATCTGATGATGCCACACACTGGATTTGAAGTGGGAGAAAAGGGAAGCTTTGAGAAGCCAGAAAGAGCAAGGACATATATCTATGTTGCCTATAGACTCCAGAAAAATGCAGCCTTGCCAACACCTTGATTTCAGCAATAGATTCATTTCAGACTACTGACCTCAATTATTGTAAGATAATACCTTTGAGTTGTTTTCAGCCACAAAGATTATGGTCATTTGTTACAGCAGCAATAAGAAACTAATATAGGGACCAAGCTACAGAGCCTGTTATATGTATGTTAAGTCTTCCTGCGAGAAATTAGGAGTTCAATGCAGGGTAGAGAAATGTCATCAAAGATCAATTTAAAAGAAGGATTGTTGGGAACAAGTGGTAGTAGAAATATGTTTGTTATAAGGCAATGGCAATCACACAGACAAAAAAAAATTAGTGGCTTAATTGGGGAAGTACTATAAAAATAGACAGTAGAGGACCAATTAATTTCAGTGATAAAATCAATAGGACTTAGAGATTAAATAAATGTGAGAAATAAAGGAGAAAGTATCTAGGAGCATTTCTCTCAGTTTCTGACTTAGGAAGATACTGGTATTGTGATTGGGATGGAAAATGGAGACAAAATAAGGCCTTTGTTTTGTCCTATTGTGGTGGAGTGTGTGTTGTTGGCTGAGATTTGAGTACGATAAATTTGAGATGACTGTGATAGATTCATGTGGAAAGCTGGCAGTGGACTACATCCCAAGGTTAGATTTCAAATTTAGAAGTCCTGAGTATATGAGTAGCATCAAAACAAATAGAGCAGATCTACAGTAGTACATGTGAATTACGAAACTGCCTTTGGGGACACTATTTAATAGGGATTCTAATTCTTCTTTAATCTTTGAATAAAAAAGGGTCATTATCCACAGTGCTGTTGTCAAGGTTAAATATGGTATTTAGTACAGTGTCTGGAGTTAGTAACTTCTCAATCAATGGTAGGTATTATTACTAAGTGGCCAAGAACTAACAGAGAACAAAGAATCTAAGAGGCTAAGTCCAAATTCCTGAAATCAGGTCCAGTCTCTGCCCTCAATGTACTCACAGTCTACTTAGCTCCTTGAAGAAAAGGGTCATATTTTACCCATCACTGAATCTCCAGTGCCCAGCTCAATGACTGGCCCAAGGGAGTCAGTCACTTTATAAATTTCGGCTGAATGGCTGTGAGGAGAAAGAGGGATACAAGAGAAAGCAAGAGAGTGAAAGAGAACAGAACTGGAAAGGAAAGTGGAAGACTACACGGAGGAGGCTGGGAGGAAGGCAATGAATGAGCCCATAAGGAAGCCAATGCATGTTATGTAAGAGCTGGAGTGGGAAGCGGTTGAGGAGCCAGGGATAGGGTGAGGGGGGCGGGTACAAAGAGGCCTCGGGCCCTAGAATGGGTGGTACAATCATTCCGGGAATTTTTTTTTTTTTTTTTACCATAGGTGTTTGGGGGGCCAGGGGAAATAAGCTTTATATGTTGAGATTTTTTTATTTTGTTTCACTGTTGGATTGGTGTTGCTTTCAGAGAGGATATTTCGACTGTAGGCCTCTCAAGCCAGGGCCCTGGAATTGATATTCCCAACTCTCAGTCCCTACGCCTCAAGCGTGAGGGGCCAGCCCTTTGAGGGCTCCACCCTTTGAGACCCCACGTTCTAACCTAGAACGCCGAGGAGGGTGGGACCTCAGGGACAAAGGGGTACTGTCCATTCCCGGTCCGGTGCGGACAAGGGACGAGGAGGGGCCCGGGTCAACCATGGACCTATACCTCAGCGCCTGCTCCAAGACTGCCGGCGATGCCGCCACCAAGACAGCCACCAGCAGCGTGGCCGAAAGCAGCCATCAGTGCGGAGACGTGAGTGGCAGGAGGCCTAGTGTCCTCGTCTTCCCGTGAGGTGGGGCAAGGGCAGCCAGAGCCAGACAGGGCCCGCAGTTCCTAACCGCCGCGCCCAGGGTGCGCTCGGGCTGCGCAGCAGGGAGCGGTGTCCGAAGCTGGTTGGTGTCCGGACGGGAGGTCTTCCGGGCTGTCAACCAGCACTGGCCCCTTCAACCCTGAGTGTGTGCCTTTTCTGTTCCTTTGGTTAAAGTAGTTGTAGATCATACTAAATTAAGTAAATAAAGCCTAAAAAGAAAGACAAAACTCTCCGACTGTACCTGACAGGGCATGCACAAAACCCACTTTCCGGGGATCGGAGCGGCTGAATTACTGGATCTGCCTCTCGGGGTCAAGCTGCCTGTGATCCCAGGGAGCAATACTGTATACTACACCACGAAGTTAAATGAAAAGGTAACTTTGGTCTTAGCGTTGGTTGTCTTTGCCCACGTCTGCTTGCTGTAAAAGTCAGGCGCTATAGCATACAAAATTCATTAAGGGGACTTTTATTAAAAGTCATAGCAAAAAAAGAAAAACAAAAACAATACAAAAAATAAAAATAAACCTACATCTAAACCAAGATATTTTTTACTATTTATGCCAAGCAACTACATCTAGTACGACTTGTATAGAATCATGAGCTGGAAAGTTTAGACGCTTAGTTGTCTCTTAAAAAGATATTCTATTCTTTATTGCATTTATTCCTTCAAGTTGTCTTCATTTAATTATATTTAGGCACCATACTATTTCCTTGAAGACTGAATTTGTGAGTGTTCCTTTTCAGTAAAAGCTCCTCAATGAAGTAATAATTTATATTTACACCTTTAGGTTTTCTTTTATTTTTTTAAATGAAGACAAACCAATTACTTTAATTGACCACAAAAGGGTTACCCTGACTCCAGTGAATGGATTTGTTTAAAAAATGATCGTTGTTCATAGGTCAGTAGCCCAGGCTTGATCTTGAGAAACAGTGAATAACAGTTACAAGTCAGCATCTCATAAAGAAGTCAACAGCTAAATGTCAATGTACGAAAGAAACAATCAGTCCAGTCCTTGACTCATGATTGTTGGTTGTTTCATATTTGAATGCAAGAAATTGCCCTAAGGAGTTCCTTTCTTTGCCTTCTCCGGGAAGCACTGGTGATTAAGGAGTTACGCTTTGTGATTTCAGTTCTTTGGAAGGGATCGAAGTCTGGTGTTAAGCAAGAGAACAGAAGTTTTCCAAGGAGGCTTTAAATGGAAAAGGAAAGCTAGCATCCTATCTCTTTTCATCTATCTGCCCCTATGCCCACATAAGTTGTGCTCCCACCTACCTTAATGGAGTTCTTTTGACGATCCACCCAACCAGGCTACTGTAGACTGACATGGCTACTGCCAGACAGAACAGCAGAGAGGTTACAAATTGGTACCTGCAGACAAGTCAGGACTGTGGAATCTTATAAATTGAATTGGATGCCTGCAAACAGGGCAGGTGCTCTCAGGCTTGTCAAGAATCCCACACATTCCAGTTGTCTTTCACATGAGCCGGTTCCTGCTTTGACATTGCTTTAGACCAAAACTACTTTTTTTGGGGGGGGGGGGGGCAAAAAAAAAAAAAAAGGAAAAAGAAAAAAAAACATGAAGGTAAACAACAATAATGTAAAGACATTAGGAAGTGTCCACACCTACAACTATCCTCCACTTTTTTTCCCTGTCACAGGTTCTCTCTTAATGTATTAACACCAACCTGCTATTGAAAAATGGACTAAGAACTCACTCACACAAAAATACCTACAATTGTAATGTTTTAATTTACAAACGAAACTAAACAACTGAGCTGTTTCCTCTAAAGTAACAGATATAGAAACATGACTATTTGCTTCTATTTTCTTCTTTTATATGTTAATGGCTATTACACAAGATTGTATTTGGTATTTACACGAATGAAAAGATTTCAATTCCTATCTATATTCTTTATAACTTGTTCTTCAATATATTTAACTTTATAATTTAGATTTTGAATTTTTTCTTACTGTAACACTCAGAGATTGTTGGGTTTCTTGTATTAGATAAGACCCCAAGATACAGTAACTCTTTAATCCATAATCATTAATATCAGAGTTTCACTTCTATTTTTGATAAATTTGTTTCCATGGATCTTGAAAAAAGATTCCTCATTTTCAGAATGAGATATAATAGTCATAATTAATATTATCTCTTTATCCTTTGAATGCAGTGCCTTGACTTAGAAATGAGAGGAGGAAAATGGAGGACCTTAGAATTAGCTTTATACATTTAAACAGATTTTATCCTATTTTCTTTCTTTTCCTTGCTTCCTTTCTTCTCTGGCTCAGGCCAAGGACTGATGGAGATCAAGGGAAAAATTGGGTGAGGGTGGGTTTTTTAAATAATTTATGTCAGTGGGAGAAAAATTAGGAATAAGCGATTGGCATTAGTCAATCCAAATCTTTCTGTTACTGGCTTTCCCTACTTCAAATTCTTCTTGCATGGTTGATTTTTAATGAACGTTCTAGGCATTTTAATAGGTTGATATTTAAAAGTGAAACTCATTAATTTTACATTTGTTATATTTTTAAATCTGTATTTGCAGCTTTTTCGACCTTCTTATGGTTTTAATCTGACTGATCCTTATTGTCGACTTTTGGAAAATCAATATAAAAGTCTCCATGATCCACATTTAAGAGCATACCATACCCGCAAAGATATCCTGACGAGATTAAGGAAAGGTGGCTATATCACCAGCAATAATAAAGTATGTCGAAGATTACTTCTTTTTAATCATCGAAGACTTCCAAGACTTGATATGAGCTTGCTTCTATGCCTCACTGGGGTCAGGGTGCGGCTTCACCTTTAACTTGGTCCTGAGAGATACTTAATGCGAAATTCTGTAAATTACTTAGTATTTTAGGTCAAATCAGACAACTGTTGTTTCTAAATGATACTACTTCTTCCACCTTTTTTATTTGTAATATCAAAAGATGATTACCAAAAACTTGAGGATATAAAGATAATTTCCCAACTGTATCATAGTTCTCTCTCTGCTGCTAATGGTACTGTACGTCTGTCAAAGATTATGTTCTATTGAACTTTTTAAAATGTTGAGACAAAATAAAACACAGCAAAATTAACCTGATAGAATCCTCATAGAACATAAGAATAACCATATATTTTAATTTGTGTTGAATATTATTATTACAATGGTATTTTATTCTAATAAGTCCAATTGTGTGTCCTAAATTAATAAATCATAATAAAGTAATGAGATTTGGAATGAAATTTCCTGTTGTTAAACAGTTGTAGAGAGATACTACTTACAAAGTTGTTAGCAATTTTTTACTCAAATTTTATCAAATTGTATATTATTACTATTTTCCTCATGAAAGTGATTGCTATGATTTTAAAATGTTTATATTTATGTTTTCTGTTATTGTTTGGTTTTGTTTTGTTTTAGATTGTATGTAACTTGAGAGAATTGAATAAGTACAGGCAATATCTTACCAGTTTAAAATTAGACTTCGAAAGAAACTATGTAAGAGAACAAGTAAGTTACATAATTAAATTTGCTTTTCTACATAGGGTTTGGAAGAAAGGTTTATTTGTATGAAAAGTATTATAATATTTTTACCCTTAATTTAACAAGCTAATTAAATATTTCTTTGCAAATGAAAATTTATAGCAGGAATAAATAATAATTTGAGATTGCTATAATGGGCCAAGAAAAGGGAAGGGACCAGGTCATCTATTGATATGCCAGTGGTAGTTTGCATAATTTAGTAGTTAAATTGCTACTCCAAAGTGTTCATTCTGTCTGAGTTGGGGCCAATAGGAAGAGTCTATTGTGGCAGCAAGATTTTCATTCTAGAACCCAAAACAGCTTGGATAACAGGAAAGTATCAGTGTGAATAGTTATAATGTCCTACAGTTAACTCAAAGAACATGTACTCTGTGTGTTTGTACCCACAGCTGTGTCATCCAATAAAAAATTATAAAGGTAAAGGAGAATGATTAAGTGTAGAGTGAGTGTGTATAAACAGTGACTTCCTTTCAATTTTTGACTCAAAGTTAGTGAGTGTATGTGTGTGTGTGTGTATGTGTGTGTGTATGTGTGTGTGTGCGCACACATGTCCATGAGTGAATTCAAATTTAGGGCCAAGGGGTTTGAATAAAAATTAGGAAGGCATAACCCTAGCTAGTGTGGTTCAGTGGATTGAGCACCAGCCGGCAGACTGAAAGATTGCCAGTTCGATTCCCAGTCAGAGCACATTCCTGAGTTGTGGGCCAGGTCCCCAGTTAGGGACATGCAAGAGGCAACCAATCGATGTATCTCTCACATGCATTGATGTTTCTCTCCCTCTCTTTCTTCTTCCCTTCCCCTCTCTCTAAAATTAAATAAATAAAATCTTTTAAAAATTTAGAAAAGTATGTGTGCACTTTTTAAAATTTATATTCAGAGATTGAGAGAGTGATATAGAAATGAAAATGACTTACCTATCCCTTTAAATGTTCTATATTTTCCCTATTTTCTCCTCTGTGTCTAGAGTTTCTCCTACCTTTCTTTTATATTTTCATTTAATTTTTTCAGAATGGATGGAAATGTATGATGAGATATTTAGCTTTCATTTTCAGAGAGAGAAGTCTTTACTTTGGTTCAATTACCCATGTCTGTAACGGATTCAAAATAGATTTAAATGCAGTTAAACAGAATAAATACTTAGAAAGTATAAGAATTTTACTGAACACAATATAAAAAGGCATATCAAAGGCCAGTTTTATTTCTGGTAAATTTTTAAAAAATTATATACACATAAAGACATACAGATATGTGCATATATATGATACACACTTTTTTTAATAGAAAATACTTGCAAAACAAGTCAATAAACTACAAGAAAACAATCAAATACCTGGACATTTTGATGCTACACAGTTCCACAACTGGTTGTTACAGGAAGACACCCAATCTTTTAAGGACCAAGAGCGATTAATAAGACACAGGTAAAATTGAAGTTAGTGCATATTTTATGTATACATTGTGGACTCAAATAAGTTGGAGAATACTACAAAGAATTGGAGGTAGAAATTTTTTAAGTACTAGACGCTATTTAACTCCCCTGTTGCCCTCAGTATGAGAAGAAGGGTGATCAAGGAGCACAGAAACTGGGCGCTTTGATGTCAAGGGAGGGAAGAGCAATTTCCACCAGAGTCCACAGGGTTTCTTGGGAGTTCAAGAGATAATTCACAATCCTTCCTGTAGATGGAAATGAAGGAAAAGTATCTTTTAGCACATTCCTCTAGCAATAGCTTTTATGATTCATCTTTAAGGGCTGACAGCATTAAATTTGAGGAACTTAGTGCAAAGTCAAAAGTGGAAGTTTGTTAAAACTGTTTCTAATAGCAATATAAATATAAATTGTCCCTAAAAGACAATGTGTAAGCTCTTCATATATGACCTACTCATGTTCAATTATTACCATTCTGTAGTCAAGCTCCTATTTTAGGAAGTGAAGGGATATTATATTTCTTTTTCTTCTTCCTCTTTCCTCTTTCATAGGTGAGGGATTGGGCTTCACAGCTTGACTTTTATAGTCCGCGGTTTCATTTTGTGGTAGTTTCATAATGCATAGTGATGTACCAGAGACCCAGACTATGATGGAAGATTTGCTCAAGCCTTTGTAAATCACAGGAGACCCAGGATACATTTTTTCTTAGGAAATTTAAATCTTTTTTTTTCTAGATTCGAAGTCAATTTTTCAGTTATTTAAGCCTTCTTTGCCAATTCATATCCATAAACCCAATGAGTTAAGAATAATTACTGTGCACATTTTTTAATGAGTCTGTTCCACATCTTAACATTGCCTTGGCCAGAAGAGAGGATGCGTATATGGTAGGGAGATCTGTATAACAAAATATGGTGAGAACTAGTTTACAAGCCCACGGACAGAAGTGATAGAGAAACTGTGAAGTTCCTGTAGTTCAAGAGCTAAAAAGTGAGCAACGAGGTGGTCTGGGCATATCAAAGGAGCTGATGCCACGATAACGGAAATACCCAATTCACCTTTACTTGCATTTGCGCTTTTATTTAGATATTTGGATATGGTAAGTAGGGAATTGGAGCAACGTGAGCGCACAGCAGAAGATCAGCGCCTACTCCAGAAGGACAGAGAAGAAAGGCGACAGCGGGAGCAAACAAGAAGAAAACTTTGTCTTCGTAGAAAAATTGAAGAGGTGAGGAGATATGTTTAAAATATTAAGAGAAAAATTGTGTGCTGTGTTTTACTTGCAAATAATTTTAGCTGTCTCTCATACTTCTTAATGTCATTTAAGATCTAAATAATTTACCTACATTAATCTTTCCTCATAACTGTAATGTACAAGTTGTTATATAAAATAATTAGGCTAACGCCATAAACTATATATATGGGCCAATATTAGCTCTTAAAGAGATGACTGTGAAAGTTACTGGACACTGTTTAACTCTCCTATAGCCCTCAGTGTGAGAAGGATACTTTTTAAAATTTAGCTTTAGTAGAAAATATCCATACCAACAATAACCATGCCTGCATTCCTAAAAGAAATGAAATAAGGAAGACCCATTTGAAAGCCAATCTAAGACCTTCACTGTACTTGACCTGATTTCTGTTAGGCTCTTGACTAGTTCTAATTTGCTTGTTGGTGGTGGACAAATACAAAGGTTTCTTGTGAACACTAAGTACAGTAACGTTGTGTTCTCTAGGAATGGAAGGCAAAAGAGATGTTACTGCTGAGTAAGATTGGAGAAGACGTTAAAAGAGAAGCTAGGATAGAGGAACAACGGCGGAAAAGCAGGGAAGAGAGTGACAAGAAGGTAGATTGAACTTATTTTACCTCTAATTTGGGCTGTTAGAGAAGCTTTTGCTAGTTTTGATTTTTGAAAGTATACTATATAAGACAGCAATGGATCAGTTCCCCCAAATGATATGCATTATCAAAACTGAAAGTTACAAAAATTTTACTATACTTGTGCCATATTATATTCTGACTATAATATAAAAAGAACTACCCAGTTATTTAATATAACTCTTTTTGACTTTATCTTAAACCATAAACTGTACTTGTAATTCCTATAGAAAAAAAGACATCATTGATTTTCTCTTAAAATCAAAGTTTCTTGTAAAAGTTCTCAATTTTTACCCACCAGTTTTGTTAGTGCTTTTAATTTTAAATAATATATAATATTTTATGATTTAGAGTCTAAACTGTATAAAGAGAGAGAAATCACTTGTAATCCTAGGACCACTATATTAACTTATTGGTACACACACATGCACGCACATACATGGCATAATATTTCTATGAATATTTATGTATTACAATAAGGAAATAAATTCATGTTCTTATACCTCATAGGCTGTTCCATAGCTTGACTTCTCATTTAATTAAATAGCAATAACAACTTGACACATCAATAAATGTTGATCTAATATTATAAATAGTTATCTTTATTTTTGACAAACCTAGAAATAACTGAGATTTACATAATTTGGTTATATTGATATATATGCTTCTATGTCACAACTTTTTTAATATTGGAAATTCAAATATATGTAATATGGTAATCTTATAGTGTATTTTTGTCACATGGACCTTTTGGTATTATCAGGAACTCGCTGCTCATATGGCAAGCTCAGTTTATTCCAATTTATTGTAATTATTATTTTTAATATTCAATTTTCACCACTTTTTAAAAGTGGGATTTCTGTCCAAGTTAGCCTTTTTGCCTTCAGACCTCTCTGAAAATATATTTTTTTTGAAAGAAAAAAGAATGCTCCAGGTTCCCCCTTAATTTTTGCCTAATGCTACTTCCTGTTCAGTGGGTCCTAGCCAATTTTAGTGGCAACTAGTACAATGGATAAGTCCTGGCACTGAGAGAACCCTTTAGAGACCACTGATGGTAGGCCTGGTAACGCCACAGACAGTTCAAGCTATGTTAATGGCAGAGCTATTCGAAGTATTGATATTTCCAATGGAGTTTTTGTAAACTGTCTTTTAAAATTATGCTTTAATACAAGAGGATTTTAATTCATTTGTGTGTGTTTCTCAATATTTTTTAGATATTTTTTCTTCCAGATTAGACATTATATATATTTTTACTCCACATTATGAGCTTAATTAGAGTTATATAAATCTTTAAATAATTTTTGTCTTTGCATCTTTGTGGGAAAAAAGGTTGTATTAGTCTATTTTGAACTCTTTTTTTGCTCTAACTTGTCTAATTTACTGTCTTGATTATTATATTTTTAATAATTATTTAAATAAGTAGTACTGTAACTGAATGCAGTCTGGCTGCCTGCTGCTTCAAAAGCCAATACTTGAGAAGAAAGTGGTTTATTCAGATGCTAGCTATCTGGAAGATGAGGGGATCTTGTCTCAAAGCCCATCTCCCTGGGAAGATGAGAGCCTCATGTCTCAGAGCCCATCTCCCCATCTTGGTGCAGGCAGAGGTTTTTATAAAGAGATAGAGGGGAACAGAACAAAAAGATCAAGAGGAAGGGATTGAAAAGTTCTCTATGTACAGACAAGCACAGTTCATTCTAATAAGGCAATGGACGGTCCAGTGTACATCATCGTGGGTTAGTCATCCTGGATTTACGTCATCCTGGATCCACAGTCAACAAATTTCCTGGAGCTGGAATACCTGAAGATCTGAGTCTATATCTTTTGAAATTAGTTCCTAGGATTCTTATATAAACATGCTGTTTATCTATAAGCTACATGTTAATCAGTCAGCAGTGACAGACACAATGTCAATAGTGGAGTGGGTTACATCATATTGTCTGTAAATAAAGGTAGTTTTATTCCTTCTCTTTAAATTCTCTTCTCTTTTTATTTATTTTCTTGCCTGATTGCATGGACTAGAACCTCCAGTATAATGTAGAATAGAAATAGTGATGGTAAACATTATTATCAAATTTTTTTTTTGCCCCTCTCGTCTCTCTACAGTCATATTGGCTGCTTGATGTACATCTCACTGATATTCTTTTTGCTTTGCAATTTTTTTTCTCTTAGTCTTTTCTTTTAGATGGTTTCTCTTTCTCAACAGACATTAATTAATCTCTTCCTTTGAACTGTCTACTATGCTATTAATATATCCATCACATTACTATCTTATGCATTCTAAAAATTGATTTAGATCATTTTTACATCTTTCATGTCTCTTCTTTACCTTTTAAATATGTGGAATGTAGTTATTTATGTTAATGTTCTTATTTTAATTCTAACATTTGTGTCATTTCTGGATCAATTTTGATTTACTCATTTTAGGGGTCATATTTCCCTGCCTCTTTCTATGATTAGAAGTCTTTGATTGGTTGCCAGATATCATGAATTTTACTTTTTAGGTGCTGTGTATTTTTATATTCCTATAAGTATTTTTAACTTTTTCCTTGGATGTAGATACTTTGTTTGGAGACAGTTTGATTGTTATAGGTCTTGCTTTTTAAAATTCATTAGATGGAATCAGAACCATGTTTAATCTGGGACTAGATATTCCCCAATACCGAGGTGAGACTCATTTTAACACTCTACCAAATGCACTGTGAATGAAATATTTCCAGAGTGGCTGGTGAGAATAGATATGATAGGTAGGTGAGGAGCACTATTCTCTCTAATCCTTTAGGATGGTCCTTTCTGTGGCTGTGGTAAGTTTTTTTTCCCCACATACATATACTGACCTATTTTCTTGTTGAATATACTAGGGAACCATTTGAGAAGTTTGGAGGTTCTTGCTCTGTGCAATTATATCCTTTCTGGTACATCCAGGGTGGATATTAGTCCGGAGATTCACAAAGGGAAGTCACATTTCATGTATTATATTATGTTTACCAATGATAGGCCTGAGTGACTTGTGACTAAGTCCCTCAGTAATCCTCCAATTAAAGATGATTTAGAAATTTCCTTAAATTCCCAGGATAACTATGGATTAAGAGACCAGCCTTTCTGATCTGAAACTGGACTACTTCCCTGAATATGTATAGTGAAGTAAATTTTATCTCTGTGTTAAATGTGTATATTCATCATATGTGACCACAAATAGAAATTCGCCCCTAGTACCTTTCATATTTGTACTTAAAGTAAACTTACAAGTCACAAAACAGGAATGACTGTTCATTTCCAATATTATAAATATTTGTTTTGCGTTTCTAAGTAGTAGCAAGTTGATGTTAACCAATAAATTTTCTGTAATGTTTTAGAAACAAGCCCTTTTAGAGAAAAAAATGGCTTATCACTTACAAAGAATGCAAGAAAATGGCTATAAAAGAGAAGAGATGGGAAGAAATACGTCTGATTGTGGAGGACAAGATGGAACACACTGTGAATGTAAGAACATTAAAAGTTGATGTGGCTCTGTAGAAAGTACTTCTTCTATGTATCTATCTAAAAATTATTTTGTAAAACTTTGTTTACTTGCTATACCTGCTTTGTACCAGGCACAGCTCTAGGCATTTCCCTATTATAGTTCAAGCTGAAAAGTAGACATATGTATTATAATTAAAGCAAACTGAAGTGATCTTAACCAAGTGGTTCAGTAGAGAAGCTTGCCTATACTGAAGTTCTAATCAATTTCTCTATATTTAAAATAATGTATTTTTTGCCACTGAAACTTGACAAAGTTGTGTGTAAGATAATGCCTATTATATACCAACATAGTTTTCTCCTATGTTGCCAACCAGAAAGAATAGTAGAGGGTACCAGAGAAAAACAAAGGGAAGAAGGAAGGGAGGAGTCAGAGAAGGGAGGAAAGTAAAGAAGATTGGAAGAGAAAAAAGGAAATGAAGGAAGTTTAAAGGAGGAACATCAAGTCACAACTTTGTTATACCCAAACTGTCCCAGCTTCCTTTTTATTTATTACATTAAAAGACTATAGGGAATTTGTAAAATCAATTTAATTAATGAAATTAATTAAATTTTCATGACCAGAATGGAAAAATCTAGAGTTGTTAATAATTATTTGTGACTGTGTAGTATCAGGAAAAACATGATCATCTTCCATGCAGTTACCATCATAGTATCCTATCAATCCTATCTTTGCCCCATTAATCCTGTTTTTAGGTGAGAGCCTACCTTTGTCACTCTAGTCGATAACTTCTAATCTCCACTGACTCTTAATTTAACTTAATTCAAATCCACTTTTTAAAACTGCTACATAATTATACTCAAAACTCTATTTTGATGGTTTCTCCTGACCCCAAAACTTAAAGATCCGTATTACCTCTTAAATGAATCTCAGACTTTTTAGGCAACCATTAATCATCATCTAGAGTCCAAACCAAATGTAACATTTTTGCTTTATTTCACGTATCTCCTTGAAGAAGGCAACTGTGATCTAAGCATTACATACACAGACTCTTGAGACAAACCGCTGAAGTCCAAGTCCTGCTTTAACATTTTCTAACCATGTAAATAGCTTGGACAAATAGCCTAAGCTCTGTAAGCCACAGTTCCATCATTTGAAAACAATTAACAGTCCAAAATAATTCCTATCAAGTGTTTAAAACTTATAGCCCATAGTTAGCCTTTGGCTTATTTAACTTCTCAATCAAAGGAGACTACTGACGTGTGACTCTCTTGCAATGGTCTTAGACTGGAATGACAGGCTCACCGACCATCTATCCAAATCCTATAATTCTTTAAGCTCCACTGTAAATGAAACTCCATCAAGTCTTTCTTAATTACCTTAATTGGACCATCCTTCTCCTTTGAGTCCCTATAGTACTTTGTGTCATTCTTGATACAATTATTACATACTCCTGTCTTAATCAATCATAGTATTGTAACCTTGGTCCTTCACAGAGCACTCATTACTGTATGTATGAATGTATGAAAAGAAATCACTTCAGTAACTGTATACATTCCTTACTTTTCAACTGTTAATTGTCTTACTAAATAGGAAAAGGGTTTCAAGTAGACATTTTAAACAGTTACTACCTCAAACCCCCCTTTTGAAGAAGTAGAATATAAATTTAATTTGTATTATCAAGGTGACAGAAGATAAGAAAATTTGTTTCACAAATGAAATTAAATTGTACCTCTATAGTAATGCTGTCATCTTCCACGAAGTAGGCAGCTTCCAGAGGTACACAAAGAGAATGGGAGAGAAAGGCACTGTCAAGTGACTCTGCTCCAATGAAGAGACAGATCATTCTCACATTTTACATCTCTAATAAAAACCCATTGAGCACACATGTTGCGAGGATCCTTTACCCTTGTAAATGGTGAGGAGCAGGAACTAAATTACCTCTATCATGAAGAAGGGGTATGTATATGTTTGTTCATGCCAGGCTGTGAGGCACATCTAACAACTGCAATAGTTACTGTGGGCTGGTGGGTCTCCCACCAGTAGTTACATTGGTATGCATCCCCACAAAGAGAAAATTACATTTTACAGTTGAGCTGTGTGCAGCTTTTCCTCTGTGCCAGAAGAAAAATCTGTCCCTCCAACTATATCATTTAACTTGAAGGGATAATATTTCAAGAGGTATTGTCTTTCTTCATATTTCACATCTCTCCATTTTCTCCAATTCCTCTCCACAGTCCCACATATAGATTAGCATATGGCTTAATTTACTCTAGGACATGAGGAGATAGTCTATCTTGGGTAATTCTGTCATCACTATTATTAAAAATAAATGTTTTATTACCTTTCTTTAAGCTTATTCTCCAAAGAAGAAGAAGAAGATTCATGATGATATAAAATTAATTTATCCTGTTGCTGACCAGAAAGCAAATAAAGGTGCTTATGGTAAGTGACTTGTGTGATAAGAAATACTACATAGTGATTTGGGAAAAGCTGGTGTTTAGAGGGCTTATTTTGCTTAAATATAGATAAATCTGCAAATGACTGCTTTAGAGTGATTCTTACCAACAATTATACCTATATTGCTTTCAGAATTTGATCCCTAGTACTGATTTAGTGTTTTGAATTTAACATTATATCATCATTTTAGAAAAATTAAATGAAGGGTCTATTGCTATTAAATGAACAGTACATGAAACCTAACAAATTGCAAAATAATGTTTGTAATGCTCAAAATGATTTTAGAAAACTCTGAAGTGAGTAATAAATAAAGTACATTAACTGCAAAGCAACTGTGAGCCCTGTAGAAATATCACTTTATTATTTATCTCATACTGTGTTACTTCATGTTGTCTATTAGAGCTCACTGGAACCCAGATGACAGCATGAAAATCCTCTAAATAGTACACTATTAAAAATTATAAGACTGTTCACAGTTAAACAATATTAATCCCCTCTCACTATTAAATTTCAAGGGAAAATTTAAAGTATAAAAGTTAAATCTTTTGGTTCTTATCAGTTAATATCTAAGGGGGAAAAGTCCAAAATCTTTCCTCTCTGAGTAAGTAGTTTGATTAGTCTCATCAAGATTCAGGAGCCTAAGGAGAGACAATGTTGCCTTCCCTGAAGCTGTATTTCACTCTCAGTATCACTGAGGTGGAGTTAATGCATCTCTAAGCTTTCTGGATCCTCCCCCCCTTTTTTTTGATCCCCTTTTTAAATTCCAAAGATTTTTGTGTAACACATCAAAGAGTCCTTGCAACACACACAATTATAAGAAGACCAGCTCCATATCTGCTCAAATGTAGACAATAAAACTAAATTATCAGTCTCTAAACCAGTTAAATGACATAGGATGATCTAAAACTCCAGTGTTTAACGCAGCCCAGACTGGTCTTACTGATATCAAAACGTCTCAGTGGTATTGAAGGAAAATATGCTAGATGGAAAATAGTTTTCAACCTCCCCAGGTTACCTGTCTATCTGTGACAACTGTCCAGGGATCAAACCTGTAAATTTAAGTGTAGCTGGGAGTCATAATCTATTAAATGATGAATTCTGAAACTATATTGATGCATATTGGGAAGGGGGAGCGGCGCTTAACTATCTACTCTCCACCCTAAGAATAATGGCATGTGACTCATTCTGTTTTGTGAATTTTAGAAATGTACAGTAGTAACATCACAAATTATATATTATTAGAAGTGCCCCAATTTCCCATTCACCAAAATCAAACCTTAGTTTCAATTTTAACCCTGAACCCTGAGGACAGATTCTGTACAGCGTCACTTCTCTTACGCTCTTAGGGCTAGCAACACTAAAGGAGAGTTAAGAGCTCTGAATTCCCTATAGTCCCTGCTTCTGATCTTGTCTCTGCATTTTTTTCATCTCAAAAAAAGATCCTGAGGTATTTTGCTTTTAAATTACTCTAAAGCAAAATTGAATTTTTGGTACAATTTCATGAATTTTTAACGTGTGTGGATTTGTGTGGCCTTCAAGACAATCACGTAAGAACAGTTCCAACATTCTAAAAATTTCCTTTTGCAGTCATACCTTCCTCCCTCCCACTAATAACCCTGAACAACCACTGATACGTTCTGCATTACTATAGCTTTTTTTCCTTTGGAGAATGTCTTATAAATGGAATCACAAGGTATTTTGCCTTTTAATAATGACTTCTTTCACTCAACATAATGCCTTTGAAATTCATGCAAGTTATTGTACATACCAATAGTGTACTCCTTTTTATTGCTGAGTGGTATTCCATTGTATGTAAGCACTAGAGATTGTTTATGTAATCACCAATTAAAGAAAATGTGGATTATTTCCAGGTTTTGGTGATTATGAATAGAAAGGTTAGCAGTACGTATTTTAAAAAATCCCGCAATACAGTGAGGCTGCGATAAGTGAACCGCGAAATAGCAAGGGACTACTGTATTTGTATTCAGCACTTTGCGTGAACAGGGATTACTGGGTCATATGGTAAGTGTATGTTAAAGTTTATGATAACTGCCCCAGTTTTCCAGAGTGCTGTAACATTTTACATTCCCATCAGTAATGCAATCATTGGTATTATCAGTAACATTTATTGTAGCCATTCTAGTGGATGTAGTGGTATCTCATTATGGTTTTCATTTGCATTTCCCTGATGGATAATCATGCTGACTGTCTATTCATTTGCCTTTTGTCTTTGTAAATCCTACATGGTAAAGTATCTGTTGGACATTTTTGCTCATTCTTAATTAGGTAGTTTTCTTTCTTTTGAATTTTGGGAGTTATTTATGTATTCTAAATACAAGCCTTTTTCAGAGATGTCATTGTAAATATTTTCTTTCTGTCTGTGATTTGCTTTTTCATTTTCTGTTTCATTGATTATCCCTTACTAATTTTGTACTGTCTTTATTATTGTAGCTCTTTATTGACTTTAAATCAGGTATAATTCTACCTGTATTTTTTCTTCTTCAAAATTTTTATGGTTATTTTAATTCATTTGTCTTTTCTATATAAATTTTATAATCAGCTTGTCTACAAAAGTTGTACTCGGCTTTTTTAAATGAAGTACATTAAATTAATCTATATATCACTTTGAGGAGAAAAAAATATTTACTAAGCAGGGTCTTCCAATCTATAAATATGATATCTTTATTTATTTAGGTTGTCCTTGATTTCTTTAATACAGATTTTACAGTTTTCAGCATAAAGATCTAGTATATGTTGCATTGTATTTATCCATAGATATTTCAATATTTGATGCTATTGTAAATGGTATTTTTTAAATTTGGTTTCCAATTGTCCATGGCTATTGTTGTTACTATGTCTCTTTGTACAAACTTTTTAGGTTATCGTTCCAGATAACAAGGTGCTTAGCTTTTTACAAGCAATTATGAATAAATATTTTAACTTTTTAAGTGGAATGTAGAAATCTTAGCCCTATATATGTCTCTTTATCCCTCTCACCTTTGTTATAGTTGTTATGTATTATATCTACATACACCAAATATCCACTTAGATAATGTAATACTTTTGCTCTTAAATAACTAAACAGGGGAAGCACAGTCTATTATATGTACTTAAATAGTTTTAATTTTGGTTTCCCTTTCATTCATGATATTTCAGGTTCCTTTCTAACTCTGTCTTTCCTCAGTCTATAGAACTTCCCTTAACATCTCTTTTAGAACAGATTTTCTGGCCCTGAATTTTCTGTCCCTGAATTATTTTAGTTTTTCCTCATCTAAGAATGTCTTTTTTTTTTAAGTACATTTTATTGATTATGTTGTTACAGTGGTCTCAATTTTTCTCCCTTTGTCCCAATCTGCCAAGTACCCCCCTTCCCTCCAGCAATTCCACACCTCTTAGTTCATGTCCATAGGTTGTGCATATAAATTCTTTTGTTTCACCCTTTCTTATATTATTCTTAACTTTCCCCTGTCTATTTTGTACCAACAAATTATGCTTCTTAATACCTGCACCATTTCCCCATTTCTCCCCTTCCCCGTCCCAGCTAATAACCCTCAAAATTATCCCCATACCTATGATTCTGTTCCTATTCTGATTTGCTTAGCTGGGTTTTGTTTTTATTTTTAGATTTGGTCGTTGATAGCCGTGAGTTTGTTGTCATTTTAATGTTCATAATTTTGATCTTCTTTTTCTTAAGTAATTCCCTTTGACATTTCATATAATAATAGCTTGGTGGTGATGAGCTCCTTTAGCTTTACCTTGTCTGGGAAGCACTTTATCTGCTCTTCCATTCTAAATGATAGCTTTGCTGGATAGAGTAATCTTGGTTGTAAGTCTTTGCTTTTTATCACATTGAATACTTCTTGTCAGTCCCTTCTTGCCAGCAAAGTGTCTTTTGAGAAATCAGCTGATAGTCTTATAGGCACCCTTTTGTAGACAACTCCCTGCTTTGCTCTTGCTGCTTTTAAGATTCTCTCTTTATCTTGAACCTTTGGCATTTTAATGATGATGTGTCTTGGTGTGGTCCTCTTTGGGTCTAGGTCATTTGGGACTCTCTGTACTTCCTGGACTTGTATGTCTGTTTCCTTTGCCAAATCCTGGGAGTTTTCCTTCATTCTTTTCTTACATAAGTTTTCAATTTCTTGTTCTTCCTCTTCTCCTGGCACCCCTGTAGTTTGGATGTTGGCATGTTTAAAGTTGTCCCAGAAGTTTCTAAGCCTCTCCTCATTTTTTTCAATTCTTGATTCCTCATTCTGTACTGGTTTACTGTTTATTTCTTCTTTATGTTCCAAATCGTTTATTTGAACCCTGGTTTCCTTCCCTTCACCATTGGTTTTATCTAGATTTTCCTTCATTCCATTTAGCATAGTCTTCACTTGTTCCCTTATGCATTTGCCATACTTAAGCATATCTGTCAAGCTTGTGAGCATCTTTATCACCAGTGTTTTGAACTCTGTGTCTGTTAGGTTGGTTATCTCCTCATCACTTAATTCTCCCACTGGAACCTTGATCCATTCCCCCTTTTGGGTCATACTTCTCTGTCTCCTCATCTTGACAGGTTCCTGTGTTTGTTTTCCTCTGTGTCTTAGGTAGAGCTGTCACTCCTGTTATGTTATAAGGGGCAGAGCCCTAAGTATTCATCAGTACAGGGCAATTCATTTCACCACATTGTGGTGCTGTACCTGGGGGAGGGGTCTGAGAGGGAACAATGCCGCTTGCTCAGCATTTGCCCCTTTTCTAGGCACTTCTCCCACTTCATATGGGACTGGAGCCTCTTAGCTGTTGCCCTGGCTGTCATTCCCAGAGTGGGTGGGTCTGCAGACATTCTAGGACTCTGGGGGCCCTTTAAACAAGCAGACTCTGCTGAGAAACTGGCAGTTTCTTCCTCCGCCCCAAACCTCATTGGTTTTCACAGTCAAAAGCAATAAGGCTTTATTTTCCCCAGCGCTGCAACTGTAAGCTATGTGGTCTGGTCTGGTGCCGGGAGTGCTCCCCATGTGTCCCTCTCAACTTTTGAAAATGTGTGCCTGTGCTTTCTACCAGCCTGCCACTACCGCTGCTGCTGCTGCCGCCACCACACCGTGTCCTCTCCACCCCAGCTTGGCCCCTCCTACCTGTCTGGATGAGTATTTCTTCTTTATATCTTTGTTTGCTGGACTTCCATGCAGTTTGATTTTCTGGAACTTCTGGTTGTTTCTGGTTTTTAAGTAGCTGTATTCCTTCTTAGTTGTGGAGGAAAACGCAGCATGTCTGTCTAGGCCCCATTTTGGCTGGAAGTAAGAATATCTTTATGTTACCTTCTTTCCTGAAAGAGACAGTTTTCACTTGAGATAGAATTCGTATGTTACAGGTGTTTGGTTTTTTTTTTCTTTCTCCCAGATCTTAAAAAATGTTGTTACACTTCATCGTGGTCACCATGGTTCTAATGAAATAACTACAGTATTTGAATAGTTAATCCCCTATAATTAATGTGACCTTTTTCTATGGTTCTTAGGATTTTTTCTTTGTGGGTGGTAGTTTTTTGCAGTTTGATTATGGTGAATCTTGGTGTGGATTCTTTTGTGTTTGTTTTTGTTTCGTTCCCCCTTTAGCCTTCACTGAGTTTCTTTAAATTGTTTTACCTTTTGCCAAATTTCCTTTAAGAAGCCCTTTTTCCTGACAAAGAGAACTATCCAAATTTGATGATTATCATAACCATTATTTTAAAATATATTTCTATAATAATGTGTACTCTTAAACTACAGATAGACATATAAGTTTAGATACCATTATTCATATATTTTAATGTAACTGATAATGTTGCTGTGTATTGTTTTTACACTCAGCTTTATGTTCCACAAGTTTTATCTATGTGCTGCCTGGCACTTTATTTCATTACTAATCTTATTGTATTATGTGAGTATACCACAATTTATACATGTGGTTTTTTGTTGTTGTTGTTGTTGATAGAATTATCTGTTATTTGAACAATCTTACACTAAACACTCTTGTACATATAAACTACTGGTACTCAGGGACAAGAGATTCTCTACCTAGATATAGAATTTTTGAGTCATGCTTCCTTTTCTGAGAAACTATCTTTTCAAGTATCTTGTCCATTTGCCTAGTGGATTGTTTTTCTATGGATCTGAAAGATTTTTAGTCCTATTAGACTCTCATTATTATATACATATATATGGTATAGCAGATTTCTTCCAAATTATGTCTTGTTTGTATTTTCTATTTTTGATTACAGAAGTTCTTAATTCAATGTAATGCAATTTTCAATATTTTTTCCTTCATGGTTTGTATATTTTGTTACTTTTTAGTTGAGGTCAATTTGTATGAATTATTTTTGATATGGCAAAGGTATTACTTTTTTGTCTTATTTATGTGGCAAATATTCTTACAGTTTCATCAATGACTTTTCTTTAGCTTTTCTAATTAAACATTTGAAACATTAAAAAAAAACAAACAGAACCCTTATATGCCTATCACTTAACACATTGCGTACCAGGGAACTTAAATGCCTTTTAGAAATGATAAGAATTCTCGCCACCCATACACAATGTGTTAACTTGAACAATAACTCAAAGAAAATTGTGTTTTATCTATATGCTCAATCTCTCCCTGCTGTCATATTTTCTAAAGAGCATCCCACAAATAATAGCATTTCATCCATCAATATGTCAGTATGTATCTAAAAGATAAGGATTATATTTTAATACATAACCGCAGAACCATTTTCACATTGCACAAATTAATAATTCCTTAATGTGATCAAATATTTAATTACTAACTTTCTAATATCATGAATTTTATTTAAATATTTTGATGTTAGTTTGAATCTACATTGACACACATTGCCAATAGTTTGTTCTATATTTCCCTTTATCTTTCTCCCTCCCTCTTTTTAAGATTACAATATATTTGTTGAATAAATTGAATTGCTTATCCTGTTGAGTTCCTCACAGACTGGACTTTTGCTGATGGCATCTATATGGTATAGTTATGTATATTATTTCTTCTGTATTTCCTATAAAATATTGGTTAGATCAATACAATCTCAGGTTCAACTTTTTAGTAAAACTGATTCATAGATGATGTTGTATCTTTCCACCAGGAGACATATAATATCTCATTGTCTTTCTCTCTGTGATGTCAGCAGCCATTTATGTCCAAAACCTAAGTCTAAGGTTTAATTAGGGGCTGCAAAATTGGTATATTTTAGATTCTGTCATTCCTTCTCTGTAGATAGGCTGGAATGCTTCTATTATATAAAAAGAAACTTCAACTACTGTTTGGTTACATTGTGGTATAGGACACTTAAGAAAAGCAGATTGATACTTAATATTTAACCATCATCTATCAGTTTACAATATAAATAATGGTTTGGTAGCATCTTCCAATATTCAGCAATTGTTTGTGTGTGTGTGCATGTGTGTGTGTGTGTGTATGAATTCAGAAATTTAAATAAATTTGACATGCTTTAACATATTGCCGTTACTGTGTTTATTAATGCTGAAATTGTGACAGCTCTGGCCAGTGGAAGCCCCTTCACTATAACTCTTTGAGTCCTTTGTGACATAACCCTGGTGATTTTTGATAGCTTCTTTTCTCTCTGGGAGGACAGAATTATCCAAGCATATCTTGTACACATTCAATTCGTCGGTGGCGGCATCGGCGGCAGCCGTCCGTCTCGAGAGACGATGGTGTAGCTTCTTAAGAGTCTATCTGCACCGCCGAGAATGGCTGTGCAGTCCGACTCGGGAGTGACACGGTATCTGTCTCCTCCCGTGTTGAATCGACATCGATGACGCTGGAGTGTCCTCTCTAGTGAAGCTGAAGCTACAGAGCCTGGGCAGGGTGACATGGAGCGTCTGCTGTTGCCCATGCAGCAGACCCCCCCCTCTCTTCGCAGCTGAAGGGTCCAAGGGAAAGACGGAGTCAATACAGCTTGGCTTCAGGTGCGCCGCAGGAGTTGCCGGTGTTGACTACAACGTCAAACCGCCTTAGGGACTCCGGCTCTGGATTTTCTGTCGGGGTTTACTCCCTTAGCCTTTCCCCTGAAGAGGTATGCCACAAGGCAGCGGAGGTTTTTTGGAGTCAGAGTTTTCCTTCTCTGATGTGCCCTGACTGGAAGATCGAACCAGCGACACTTAGCTCGCAGGCCGACGCTCAATCCACTGAGCCAAACCAGCCAGGGTAACACATTCAATTGCTTCAACATAATTGTTATTGGCATCTTTGAAAAGCTAGTGACAAGCCCCGGATGCCATGGCTCAGTGGATTGAGCATCGGCCTGCGAGCCAAGTGTCGCTGGTTCGATTCCCAGCCAGGGCACATTAGTAGGTTGCATGTCAGATCTCCAGTTGGGGATGCAAGTGAGAGGCAACCACACAGTAAAAAAAGAAAAAAAAGGAAAGCTAGTGACCATGTATAGATGGACCTGTTTATGGACATTCTCTCCTGTTTCATTGATCTGTTTGCCTTAATGTGAATACATTATTTTCTTAATTACTATAGGTTTACAATAAATCTTGAGTTGGGTGGTTTTAGTCCTCCAACTTATTGCTCACAATTAACTTACTTTGTTAGGGCCTTTACATTTCCATAGAAATTTTAGAACAAGCTTTTCAATTTCTACAATATAGTTGCAGGGATTTTATTTGGATTCATCTTTCATTCTTTTCCTTGGCTAGATAGGACCCCCAAGATGGTGTTAAACAAAATGTTGATTGTATACATCCTAACCTTGTTCCAAACCTCAAGGGAAGGGATAGATATAAAATAGAATATTAGTTCTAACCTCTTAAAGATACTTTTTATCAGAGAAAGGACATGCCTTCGTATTTCTAGTTCACTAAGAGGTTTTGTCATAAATGGGTGTTGAATTTTATCATATTTCATGCATCTTTGACATAATATCTAAATTTTCTCCTTTTTTCACTTCATGTAGTGAATAACTTGGATTTTTTTTATATTTGTGTATTTTTAGAAAGAGGGGAAAGGAGAAAGAAAGGGGGGTGGAGAAATATCAATGTGTGGTTGCCTCCAACTGGGGACCTGGCCCATAACGCAGGCAGGTGCCCTGACTGGGAATCAAAGCAGCAACTCTTAGGTTCACTGGCTGGCACTCAATCCACTGAGCCACACTAGTGAGGACTTATTTTTGAATGTTAAACTAACGCTGCATTGTTAGGATAAACCTCACTTATTCATTATGCATTATCTTTATTATATATTATTATTTCAGGTTATTTTATTTATGATATTTTTGCTCATGAAAAATATTGACTGAGCTGTTCTTTTCTCATAATATCTTGTAATGATTTTGGTATCACAGTGATCCTGGATTCAAAATATGATTTAGGATAGGCATTCACTCTTCTTTCATTTTTCAGAAGAGTTTGTATAGAATTAGTATTACTTCTTCTTAGATAGTTGGTATAATTCAGAAGTGAAGTCACTAGAGCCTGGAGTTTGCTTTGTGGAAATGTTTTAAACTACATATTTAATTTCTTTAATAGATATATGATTCTTATCTATTCATCAATGAAATTTGGTAGTTTATGTTGTTCTAAGTGTTTGCTCCTTGCATGTAAATTTTTTAAATTATTGTCCTACATTTTTCACAGTTTTATTATTATTTTTAGTATTTTCTGTAAAGTCTTTTGTGCTGTTATCATTAATTTCCCTGTTGCTAGAAATTTGTGTCTTCTTTTTTTTTCTGACCAATCTGGCTATCTATCCCTTTATGAACTTTTCAGAGTGAGCTATTAGTTTTGTTTTTCTTTTGATTTTTTTTCTTTGATTTTCATTTCAATCTTTATTAATTTATTTCATATCTTACTAAGTATTGACAAGATATGAAAGAATTAAAATGCTGATGCACTGATGAATGCTATGTAAAATGGTAAAACCACTTTGGAAAACAGTTCGGCATTTTTAAAAAGTTAAACACATACTTACCAGTCATTCCACTATTAAGTATTTACCCAATCAAAATGAAAAAAAAAAAAAAATCTACAGAGTTCATGAAAGTTCATAAAGTTTTAGTTGCAAAAGGCCAAAATTGTAACTAATCCCAACAACAGGGAGTAGATAAAAAATGGTGATGTATCCATACACTGGAAGTCTCGTGGGGAAAAAAGAAACAAATTTTTAATACATGAGACATTATGTTAAGTGCAAAAAGCCAGACAAAAACAAAAGAGTACATACTCTCTGATTTTATTCATATAAAATTCTATACACAGGTGGGTAAGAAAACTTGAGGGTATTGGAAATATTATTTTGATTACAGTGATGATTTCACAGGTATGCACATTTTAAAACTGATAAAACAATTCAGTTTAAATAAGCACAGTTTATTGCATTTCAATCATATTTTAATTTTTTAAAAAAATACTACAGTGTTTCTTTCTTTTATTCACTTTTAGAACCCACAACAAATGTTATTTATCAATCACCAAGTATTTCAAGGAATGTTGTGAAAAAAACAGCAACTCCAGTTGGTTGTCAGTCATACATGCGAGAATATGGTACTGAACAAAAGGTATAAAATTATGCACAAAACTTTTGTATGCTGATTATTAATTTATCTAGTTAACTTTCACTTCTATGAACTACCTCTTTCACTACTAGCATGGAACTGATTGGTTAGAGATATTAAGGTCTAGTCATGAGACATGATCCCTGAAAGTGTTGAGTTAACTTTATGCTAAACTTGTTATATAATTTAGCATAAACTAATCTACACAAACATTTAGCAATACTAATGGTAATACTAGCTAATATTTATTTAGTATCTACTGTTGGCCAAACCCTGTGCTAAGCCAGAGGGAAGGGAAAATAGGAAGATTAGGTCACGTGGGACACAAAGATGAATAAGAAAATCACTTGAGGGCTCATTGTCAAGTGGGCCAGAGAGACACGGTAAAATGTTTTTTACAATAAGATAAGATTTGGGGGTGATAAATTTTATTTTGATTCTAAGCAATGTGTTCATTAAGCATTAGATTACATTGGAATAGATTGGACTTCATTCCTTTGAAACAAACTGAATTACTCTATAGTTTTAGAACCAATCATTGAATGGACTCCATGATTTAAACAAAATATGGAATATTAGAAGAGGAACATGTCTGGACATTGCTACATACTGAGCTCAATCTCAAAATAGTTAAATCTGAAATCCCTGGGAAAGGTATTCTTGGAGGTTCATAAGATGTATTGTCCCTGAGACCATTTTTATGAGAGAGTTAGGGGATGAAGGGCAGGGGGATTCTGTTGGTTGATAGAAGGCAAAATCTTTTTCAAAAGTACAGTTACTAATGACTGCTTTTTTTTCTCTTTAATGTACCATATAGAAAGATGGACTGATAACTAAAAAATCAAGTATTTGTAATGATAGAGGTAAGATAATAAAAAATATAATTGTTTTGATATTTGTTAAGGATATAATTATGGTTTCATCATAGTTTTAAAGCTATTTATTTTACCTTATTTTATAAATCATGGTTATCTTATAAAATAAATCATAGTATAAAATTGTTTATAATCTTAGATGTTATAATTAGCTCAAATATTTGAGTAATTGCTTGATGAGTATGGCTTTTGAAATTTGCAAAGTGTGAAAGTTAGGGTCCCTGCTGTGGCTATTTATAGCGGTAGGTAGAGTAAGTTACTGACACATTATGTTTCAGTAAGTTATAGTATAAAAATCTGTCACCAGGAAGATCCATATAGGGACCAGTGCCATCAATTCCCCATAGATAATACATTCTATTTCTCATATCCCTTTGAGTGGAATGTACATTGACTTAAGTTTACATGCCTTGTTAGATTTCTGGAAGTCACTAAAAATCTCCTTCTTATGCTTGTCCTACATATACACACAGAAAATATTAGACATCTACATCCAGTGGCCTATAGCCACCTCAAATTCAATACAAAATGAAATGCATCATCTTCCTGGTCCTATTTTCATGCTGGAACAAAACCCGAATTATCCTTTACTCTTCCTCTTTCTTGTACTTTGCATCCCAAAGTTGTCACTTTTTGTATAATCTACCTTCTTATTTTACCTTGCCTTTTCTTCTTTTGCATTCCCACAACTTCTGCCTTGTTTCCTCCATCCTTTAATATTTTAGTACCCTTCCTCCAATCTCTTCCTCCTTTTTTATTTTATTGTTGTTCTTTTAAAGTTGTTACAATTTTTCTCTGATTGCTCTCCCCTGCCCCGCCCATCCTTCACACCCACAGTCAATCCCCACCCTGTGGTCCCTGTCATTTATACATGTTCCTTGACTAGACCCTTCCTTTTCTTTCCCCTCTGCTCCCCTCTCCCTCCCTTCTGGTCACTGTCAGTCCATTCCCTGTTTCCATACCTCTGGTTCTATTTTGCTCATTTGTTTTGTTCATTAGGGTCCTTTAAATTCACCATACATTTGTTGTGAAAGCATTCTTCCTAAAAAATAGCTTTGGTTATTTAAGTAGTTAGTAGTTTTCCATTGCAGTTTGAATGAAATACAAACAGTTATTTCTGGTCTAAGTCTTTGGTTAGTTATAGGGATTAAACTTGTCTTAAAATTAACTAAATTAGGATCAGGCATTAAGAATTTGAGATTTTGTCTTGGAACTATGGTGAACCACTGGTAATTTATAGCCCATGAATATCAAAACAGGTCATGCTATCCTTTTAGATACTTCCTTAACTTAAATCCCTCATTGAGGTAATCCAGTAATTGTGGTAGCTCAGCAGGATAAACACTGGATCAATTTTATTAATATTCACCCTTGTCCCAGCAATATTATCTTCGCTTATTTAAAATTATCTCTTCTTTTTCCAGGAACTGTGTACATTTCATCTCAAGATTCAATTATTTCAACTCAAACTTCACCCACAAGAAATTTTCCCAGATCTTCACAGTCTTATTTGGATCCTACAAATGTTGAGGTACATAGTATTTCTTTTACCCAAAATGCAAACAGAATTAATGCAGTACCATCTTAAGCTCATCATTGGTAAAAAGATTTCATTCATAAAGTGACCATACAGAACAGCTTTACTCCCTGTAATTAATTATGCCATAATAACATTTGAATAGCACTAAGATAGTCTTCCTAGAGTACATCATGGTATTTCACAGAATGTACCCGTAACCTTAAGAGGAAGTTCTTGACTTTGCCTAGTACTAATTGTTCAGAGACAGCCATACTATCCCTCCCATTCCCTTTCAACCAGTTATCAGATTTTGCGTTAGGCTTGAACATTCCTCTGCGGAAACTATTCGGATTATGCAGAAGGCCGCAGCTATGAGCAACTGGTGATTAGCTGCTTCATCACGACAATGTGCCCACTCATGTATCACATCTTGTGAGATTTTTTTGGCTGAAATAGCAAATCAAACCAGGTGACTCAGCCCCACTGCAGCCAAGATTTGGTGCTCTGCAACTTTTGGCTTTTCCCCAAACTAAAATCACCTTTGAAAGGAAAGATACTTCAGACCATTGATGAGATTCAGGAAAATACAATGGGATAGCTGATGGTAATTGGAAGAACTGTATGAGATCCCAAGGTGTCCCCTTTGAAGTGGACTGAGGTTCCATTGTCCTTTTTACAATGTTTTTTGTATCCTGTATCTTATTCAATAAATGTCTCTATTTTTCCTAATGCATGGCTGAATACTTTCTGGACAGGCCTCGTATATGGAAGACTACATTATGCATCACTTCTACAATGTAGTATGTTTATTATTATGCATATTATAGACGAGCGGTTTATTATAAATAAAATTTTAAAGTCAATGTTCTATGTCAATATCTACATGTATAAGAGTCATAAAATATTTCTAATTACTCTGACAAAGTTCTCATATTGCCCAACAAATTTCTAAGGCTATGTCTTTTACTAAAAACAAACAGATAAAACAACTCTTTCAAAAACAGTGTCTAAATTTCATAATTGACCTTTTTAGGTAATATGTGTATTTTGCCATTCACATTATCTCAGATGAGTATCAAAATGTCAACAAACATCTAATTTATGAGAAATTCTATTTTATTAATATAGTTATTCATCCTGTTTTCAACATGTTGTACATAGACTGCCAGTCAGAAAATGTATTCCTGGTGGCCTATGTTCATCCTTTAGAACTGGTGAAAAGGTAAAAATAAAAAATAAAAATCAAGAGAAGTCCGTTGCTCTGGATTTACCTCTCTGAGCGGGTTGAACTGTTGGAGAAGTCTACAGAGCTGCATCCTTACGTATTCAGAGAACCTGTACTGTCTTGTAGCTATTTTAAATTTCTCTTTCTTGTTAGCTTTGTTAAAAAACATACCTATTCTTTTGTCCCATTGAGTTGATTGACTTCCTTACTAATCCATGAACTCCAGAGATAATTAATTTTAGAATACCAGTGAATACTATTGCGCAGAAAAGAGTTAATACAGCAGACTTGAGACTGTGGTTTTTAAAAAGGCCTGCTTGCAGGCTTGGCCTTTGGCTAGTGTATGGGAATTTGGCTTTTCTAACACTGGTATAGAACTTCTCCAAATTGAATAGTTGGGACACTGTACCTAGACTCTGCAAAGAATGTAATTTTTACTAAATATTTGATTACCTTTTGGGAGGCTGGAATTTTGGTACACACTAAGGCAGGAGTGTCTTTGTGACTAGCCTCCAATAAAAACCTCAAGTGCTAAGGTTCTACTGGATTTTCCTGGGCATAAAAATTACACCTTTCTGCATTTTTTACTGCCGGAGGGGGGAAAAAAAAAAAAAACATGGTCAAGCATATTATCCCACAGGAGAAAGAGAGCACAAAGAAGACCATGTATGGATTTTTCTGGACTCAGCCTCTTAATTTTCCCCTCAATTATCTTATAGTGTATCATTTACTGTAATAAGTCTTCAATGTAAACACAAATATACTCTGAGTCTCATGATTCTTAACAAATTACCAAATGTGTGTGTAATCTTGTGGAACACTTATGATACAACTATGAAATTTTAAATTCTGTAAATTATAGATGTAATATAAGCAGCAAAAAATGTGTGTACTTCTTAAAAATTGACATTTAATGGAGATTCTCAAAATCTTAAATTTGTGTATTTAAATATGTGTGTGCGTGCTGATGTTCAACTCCTGGAAAAATGATTTGAGGATGTTTGTTTGTTTTGTGTTTGGATTATACAGGACATAAAAGGTGATTGGAGTAAAAGGCAAAAGAAGAGATCAAGCTTTGTCTATGAATCAGGTAAATATCAACAGCAGCTACTGAGTAAATTATGCGATCTTTTAATTCATTCTTTCAACTAACATTTATTGACTCCTCACTCATGTTGGGTGTGGTGCTGAATATTGAAAGAGAAAAACCCATGGTTCTTATCCAGGTCTGTTAAAGTAAAGAGAAGAGATGGTCATGCCAATAACCACAACCCATAAAAGTGCAATAAAGATGATAGGTGTATACAAATCAGAGCAAGTAGAGAGAACACAATGCCTAGGTCTACTTAGGGTAGTCGGGAAGCTTTTATACAATGGACATAATTGAGGTTTTGACCAAGTAACTCAGTTGGTTGGAGTGTCACTCTGATATGCAAGGCTGTGGTTTTGATCCTCAGTCAGGGCACATACAACGATCAACCAATGAGTGCATGGGTGGGTAGAACAACAAATCAATGTTTTTCTCTCCCTTCTCTCTAAAATCAATGAATACAAAAAATTTTTTTAAGGAATAGACATAAGTGAGACATACTATCTTCCCAATTTAGAAATAAATTGTGTTTGTCATAATAAAATTTTAATAGTTTTAAATCAAATCTCTTTTATTATATTGATTTTTAAAATTATGTTAAGTGATAATCATTTTATCACATGTATTATTCTTTTCCTATGTACCTGGATTCAATATGACAATGCTTTTTTTTTTACATTTCTATTTCTGCAGTCATGGTAGTGATTGGCCTATAATTTCTATTTCTCATGTTTTTATCCCCACATAAAAGCTATACTATCCTCATAAGTATCTGTCCTTTATCTTCTACTGGAAGAGCTAAGGAGAATACTGTATTAATTTTTTCCTTAAAGATTTAGTAGAATTTACTGGTGAAGCTATCTGGGCAAGGAATTTCCTTTGTTAGATAGTTTTTTATTACAATTTAAAAATTATTTATATATGATTATTTAGTTGTTATCCTTAGTAAGTTAACTTTTTCTAAGAATTAGTTGCCCTAAGTTTTCAAATGTATTAGCATAAAATCATTCATAATATATCATTTTATGAATATATTTCTTATACTAATATTTTTATGTTTTAGTTAGAATTAAAAGCTTTCAGGAAATACAATTTTTTGTGTTCAGTAAACAATCACAAAGCACACAAATCTATGTAACCTCAGATATGGACATGAAATATAAAATAATCTGCACTGCAAAAGCCCAATATTTCCTTTTCAAATAAAAATATCCTGCCTCCTTCTCTAATAACCATTCTCTTTATTTCTATACAGTTTAATATTGCCTGTTTTTGAAATTTATATAAATGGAATGAAGATATATTATGTTGTTTCTCTCAATATTATATTTCTGAGAATCACCACTTAATTTGTGTGCAGTTGTAATTTATTTTAATTGTTGTATAGTTTATGAACTATATAACTTATTCTACTGTTTATAACTATATGGATTTTTCCATATATGAGCTGATAAAAGGAATTTTTTATGAACTCTCTAGTATGTGTGTGTGTGTGTATGTGAGAAAGAGAGAGAGAGAGATGGATATTGGATACATATCTAAGAAGAATAAAACCACTGGGCCATTAGGTATATATGTGTATGTTCAATTATAGTAGATAATGCTCAAGAATTTTCTGAATGGGTTATATCCCTTCAGAAATTCAGGAAAGTTCTTGTGTTTTCATATCCTCAACACTTGATACTTTAATCTTGAATTTTAGCCATTCTGGTGGGTTGGTATCTCATTCAGGTTTGAATTAACATTTCTCTTATTGGTAATGAAGTTTCATATCTTTATTAGCTATCGGAGATCCTGTTTTCGAGGGTTTTACTTAAATCTCTTACCTAGTTTTCTATCATATTGTGCCTCTGTTTCTTACTGATTTGTAAGCTGGTTTTGTTCCATTCCAGATAAGGAATCCTGTTATGGGTATAGTGATGTAATTATATTCTCACTCTATATGCCTTTCCTTTTCTATTTTTTATTATGGCTTTTGAAAAATGGGTTATTATTCAAATTATATTTTATTTTTGATTAGTTATTTCCCTGTCTTGTGGAAGAAATATTTTCCTAGTCAATGTTCATTTATTATTTATTTATTTATTTTTATTTTTTGTGAAAAAATTTAAGGTCTGCTCTATTAGCAAATTCCAATTATGCAATACAGTATTATCAATTACAAACACTATGTTATACATTAGATCCTCAGACTTTACTCATCTTATAACTAAAGGTTGGCCTTTTACCAACCTTTTCCTATTTCCTTCGTTCCCCAACCCCTGGAAACCACCATTCTATTTTCTGTATCTAGGAGTTCAACTCTTATTCTTTTTTTTTTTTTTTTTTTTGGTTGCCTCTGACTCGTGCCCCCAACTGGGGACCTGGCGTGCAACCTAGTCATGTGCCCTGACTGGGAATCGAAACAGCAACACTTGGTTTGCAGGCCGACGTGGCCTAATCTAATTTTTTTTTTTTTTTTTTTGGTTTTTCAATTACAGTTGTCCCATTTCCCCCCTATTTCTCTCCCCCACCCAGCCCTCCCCCTCTCCCACAATCATATCCCTCCCCGTCACCCGTATCCATGAGTCATTTATACGAGTTCTTTGACTAAACCCTTCCCTTACTTATCCCCCTTCTCTCCCTCCCCCCTCCCCCCTATTGACTGCTATTCTGCTCTTTGTTCTATTTAGTTCTTTTGTTTGTGTTGTTCTTTAGTTTCCTGTATTACGTGATATCATATGGTATTTTTCTTTCTTTACCTGGCTTATTTCACTAAGCATAATTCTCTCTAGTTCCATCCATGTTGTTGCAAATGGCAGGAGTTCCTTCTTTCTCTCCGCTACATAGTATTCCATTGTGTAAATGTACCACAGTTTTTTGGTCCACTCATCTACAGATGGGCACTTAGGTTGTTTCCAGCACTTAGCTATTGTAAACAGTGCTGCAATGAACATAGGGGTGCATAACTTCTTTTGAATTGGTGTTTCCAGATTCTTCGGGTATAATCCTAGTAGTGGAATCGCTTTTTTTTTTTTTCTCCTAAATCGCTTTTTTTTTTTAAATTTAAATTCTACGTAAAAGTATATGTCTTTGGTTTACTTTAGCTAGCCTAATGTCCTACAGGTTTCCCATGTTGTCACGAATGACAGCTTTCCTTCTTTTTAAGGCCAAATAATATTACTGTGGGTGTATATGTTTGTGTGTGCATATGTATACACACATATATATCATATTTGTATGCATTTATTCATCAACAGATACTTAGAATCTTGATTATTGTGAAAACTGCTGCCATGAGCATGGGAATGCATATATCCAAGACAGTGATTTCATGTCTTTTAGATCTACCCAGAAGTAGAGTTGCTGGGTCTTATGGTAGTCCTATCTTTAATTTCTTGGGGAACTTCCATACTGTTTTCCATAGTGGCTGTACCAATTTGCATCCCCATCAACAGTGTATAAGGGTATTCTTTTCCCCACAGCCTCACCAGCATTTGTTATTTCTTGGGATTTTTTGATAATGACCATTCTAACAGGTGTGAGGGGATATCTCGTTGTTGTTTTAATTTGCATTTCTCTGATGATTAGTGACATTGCACATCTTTTTATATGTCTGTTGGGGGACTCTTAGTTTTAATTCCCCATCTGGTTTACCCCTGATGCCTTGGTTTAAATCTTCTGACCCACTGTTAAGTTTGCAGATGTGGCCAATGCCTATAGACAGGCATTAGCTTCAACACTTGCTAACCTCTCCAGATTTGTGTTTACCCCAATTTTTACTCTCAAGAATTTATTTTACCTCCTTGAAAGTTTAGCTGTTTTTAAAAGGATGGTTGTAATGTTTTATTCAGAATTGTGGGCATAAATTATTTTAGAATATTTACTCCAGCATATTACTAAAAACTGCAGAGGAGTTTTATTTTACTTTTAAAATAGTATTGCCTTCATACTTAATTTCTCAGGTGTGTGTACTCCAGTTGCTTCTTCTCCAAAACTGAGCATGCATTAAAATATATTTACACCAACCACCTCAAAATGTTTCATAGGATTTAAATAAGACTTCTTATACAAATTATGGGTACCTATCAGTCACTCATTTATTGAAATAAACAACTGTTACCATTTAAACTTCACTTTGAACTGGCTCTAATTACTAATACTACTTTCTGTAAACAGGACATTCTGTTTGTCTGAAACTTTTATTCATTTGAGTATTTGCATAATTGACACACTGTAGAGATGTTATGCACAAAGACTTCCTATGTTATCCTCATCCAGAGTATTTACTAAAATCCAGTAATGGAATCTTGCTAGATTGCATACAAAGCAAGTTAGAAAATATTTTAGTTGGAAGAGATTAATTACAGACAAATCAATGAATAAGGGTTGAGGAAACATATTAATAAATTATGTGTTCAACAAATAAACACTATTAAATACTTAATATGTGTTAAGTTCTGAAAATATAGTGACAAATTTATGTTGTAGCCAGGAAGACAGAATTAGTAAACATTCAATTACAATATAGCATTATGAGTTTTATAATAGAAACATACAGAAATCTTTAAGGAAAATAGAGAAGGATATTTACTTACTTAGGCAAGTGTTGTCGAAGGCTTTCTAGAGGACTTAATACAAGTTGAATGAGACTCAAAGATGAGAAGTTAAAAGAAGTCATAAGGTGTTCTATACAAAGGAAACAGCAAAAACAAGGGCTTAGAGGCATGGAAAAGATGGTACATTTAGAAAATTATAAGTTATTCCATGTGTTTATACTATAGAATACATGTAAAAGACTAGTCAGAGAAGACACTAGACAGGTAGGTAAGAACATCAGAGCATATGGTATATTTCATGCCTTGCTAAAAAATTTGAACATCATAGTAGAGAGTTTCTACAGACTTTTAAACGAGGCATTGACAGTAGAGAATAACACTTACTAGGGGATATAAATACAATTTTAGAACTTTCTGGGGAAAGACACAAACTAACTGTAATTTAATTTTTCTGATCAATAGGACCTCAGGCTTCTGCAGCAGCCCAGGGTATTTTCCCTTCTCATGTTTTCTCAAATACGTAAGTATATAAGAAAATTAATGTGTAATTATAAATTAATATTTTAATAATTACATGACTTCTATTCAACAGTTAATGATTATGTAGGATCCTTCATTCTTGTAGTTCTACTTGGATTTTTTGATAATTCTATATTTGATAACTCTTAGCACTAAGTTTAAATTATAAAGTAGACAAAGTGAATGTTGTTCTTCCTTCTCTATTCCCTTATCCTCATAGTAGTTCTGCACTTTCCCTATATTCAGAGCCTTCATGCCACTTTCAGGTATGTCCTACCATGACCTCTCCTCTTCATGTGGCTGTTCAGGATTTGGGCTTGTCCTTCTGTCTTTCTCCCCTTTCAAATATAAACCATTCCTTAACCTTTTACAGATTACTGGCTTCCTATGGATGGTAAGTGATATTGCTATAAGGATTAATGACTTAAACAGTTATTTATTTCTTAAATTAATTATATTTGCTGTATAATCCAAAATAATAATCTCTAATGATAGAAATTACAAGTCTTTGAGAAAGAAATTTTAGGTATCTGAGGGATTTTCATTCTTCAAACTTTAGCAGTCACCTATTTTGTTGGTGTTTATATATGGCTTTCTCAACTTTAAATGAGAGAGACTTTATTTTAGACTCAATACCATCACCTTTAAAAGTCAACATGCCACATAAGGTCCAGGATACACACTTTACAAATCCCAAATTTCTACAGAAATAGTTGGATAAAGTTAAGTGGTTATAGGGCAGTAAAAAGTGACTTATTTAGACCAAGATTTCTTGAAAAAGGATCTTCACTTTAGGTCTGACGGATGTCAGTTTGACTGACTGACTGAGTGTTCATGGAATCCACAGCACTGTAACAGGTGCAGAAAGAAGAAAACTGACTAGTCCAGGTAAAAGAAAAAGAACAAGGTGCAAGACTGATGAGCAATGTACAAAATGACCATTTTTTATTTACTAAGTCAATTTGTATTTAGTGAAAATATTTCTGCCTCTTTATTTTAAGAAATAAGAGGAGGCTTAAAATGAAGTTTTAATTCCTACCTCTTTATTTTCCCCCACCTAAGATTACAGAACTACAATTACTTGACTGTTTCATAGCAAATACTTTGCAAACTCTTTTATTAAAATTTTAGATCAGCTAATATGAATAAATCTATGCAGGACCTGGAGCTTCTTCATCACTCCCTACCATATTGATGGGAATAAAATACTTTTAGCTGTACCCAATCTACATCAGGTCAGAAGACAAACAGAACAACAGCTACCAATACTTCCTAGTCTCACTCTGTCCATCTTACACATGTCACATTCTGATTTAGCTTCAGATTTCATGACTATAGTGTGGAATCATCACATCTGTTTTACCACTCACCTCCTTGTTCTCTATTGCTTAGTTCTAATTTTTCTAATGGTATTATGTATTCAGAAAGCTTTATAAAATAGACGTGTAAATCTAGAACTCAGAGAATGAAAACAAAGATGAACAGTGGGGTACCCAGAGTTGCAAAAATTAAGCATTGCATTTAGATAATAAGTTCATATTATTGGGGTGGAAGATATAAGGAGTGACAGAGTAAAGAAGACAAAAAATCTGCTGCCCTGCCAACTATGGTCAGAAATTTGCAGTTTGTTTATTGGGTGACATTAATAAATTGTCATATATTGACATTGGTTTGGAGAGGGAATATAATGGTCAAATTAGCATGCATGATGGATAACTCTGGCAGCAATATATAAGAAAAATTGGGACTTCCGGCCAAGATGGAGGCTTAGACGGACACGCTAAGTCTCCCTCTACAACTAGAGAGGAATACAACTACTTCAAAACAAAGGATAAATAGAAATTCCAGAAAATAAAACTACACGGAAGCCCAACATATGAAGTTATAAACCAGCGGTGCCATTCGGGCAGGTAAGAGTTAAAGAGGGCAAAGCGGTTGGCGGAGCGGCGGGGGGCGAAAAATCCCGGCGGCAGTCAAGCCCCTGGCAGTGCGCAACCCCAGCACTGGGGAGAGCAGCCACCGCATCGCCTTGAACAGTGAGACCCAGGGGGGTGGGAGGACGGATCCCGGTCTCCTAGCTGAATAACTGTGTGAATCCATTTTGGACCCCCGCCCCCAAAGAAAGAAAGCACCACAGGGCTGCGAAATAGGTTGCAGACAGGCGCCGGTCGCTGACTTGTGACGCCAAACGGCGCCGGTCGCTGGGTCATTACGAGTACACAGGCACTGCCCCTGACAGCCGGCCCAAGAAAACAAAACGCATCTGTCAAAATGTGGCAGACAACTATAGAAATCCCGGTGACACAGTTCACCAGGCAGCAGATAGAGAACCTGACAGATGAACAGATAAGAAACCTGTCAGAGGCTCAGTTCTGGGCCATTGTTATCAGGTGGCTTACAGAATTCACAAAAGAGCAGGAAAAAGATATGAAAGAAGCGAAAAACTTTCATAACGAAAGGAACAAAACCGCATACGAGACAGATGGTGAGGAAAAAAAATCCAGAGTTCATTTCAACAAACTGGAATATGGAGAAGGAACAAGCAGTCAACCAATGCAGCGAGAGGAAATGGGAAGCAACAATGAGAGGATCAGAAACCTCTGGGACAGCTATAAAAGGCCCAACATAAGAATCATTGGTTTGCCAGAGAATGAGGAAGATGAACTAGAACTTGAAAAATTGAGTGAAAATATAATAAAGGAGAACTTCCCAGACTTGGGGAAGGGAATAGACTTGCAGGTCCAGGAAGCAAGGAGAGTTCCCAAGAGACTGGACCCAGGGAGAACCACTCCAAGACACATTATAATCAAAATGTCAAAAATTAAAGATAAAGAGAGAATCTTAAAAGCAGCAAGAGAGAAGAAAAGAATTATGTACAAAGGGGTCCCAATTAGACTATCAGCAGACTTCTCAAGGGAAACCCTACAGGCAAGAAGGGACTGGCAAGAAATATTCAAAGTAATGAAAATCCAAAACCTACAACCACGAATACTCTATCCAGCGAAATTGTCATTCAGAATAGAAGGACAGAGAAAGTGTTTCCAGGACAAAATAAAACTGAAAGAGTTCATTAGATCCAAACCACTGTTATATGAGATGTTAAAGGGACTGGTTTAAAAAAACAGAAGCTAAGGAGATGAAACAAAGGCAAACTAAATAGGCAACGAGAGTGGAAAAGGAACCGTGGGTACGGGAAGCATATTGGGGGGAGGTCAACAGGGAGGGGGAATGGGGAAAGGGAGGGAGATGATATAGGAATTGGGGATCAAGGTAGGAGGGAATGGAATAGACGGAGAGAGGTTGGGAGGAACTGTATGCACAACTAATGGACATAATCTAAAAGGGGGGGACAACTGGGGGGAGGGGGGCCACCGGGTGGAGGGGAGCAGAGGGAAGGGAAATTGGCACAAATGTAATATTTTAATCAATAAAATACATTAAATCTGAAAAAAAAAAAAAGAGAATGAGCTCAGGAAATTTTCAATACTGCAGTGTGTTAGATTAACAGAGAAAGAAATTCTAATAGAAATTGGATTAAAAATACCTGCATGTGCTCAATTACTTTCATGAACATAGCTAATATTGATCAATTGTTTACTGTGCTAGATTACTGGGAATATAACAGTGAATAAAGTTCATCTGCCTTCAAGGACAAAAAAAAAAAAAAAAAGAAAAAGAAAAATTGAAGGCAAAAAAACTAAGAACCAATTCTAAAGGTCTGTTTTTGACCTGCACAAAGACTTCCTTTTGGATTAAAGAGTTGGCCCAAATCCCAAACACTTTAAATGGGAATTTATTTATCAAACATTTTATGAGAACCTACTATGTTCAAAATACAATGCTAGATGTTAAGCATATAGAACAATGAACAAATATGTCCTTGTGGCGGTGAGGTGTTATTTTTCAAGGACACTATGGAGCTGGAGAAAGGGGTTGGAAGGGAATGACAAGTTAAAATACCACAAAAGCTCACTATTCTTACCTAGATGAGCTATTTTTCTTAAATAAACACATTTTGGTATTCTGAATGCTTTTATGAAATTTTCAGAGTTATGAAAACATTTACCATGAAATTGTTAAAAAAAAAAAAAAAAGATTCCAGCTCTGGCCAGAGTGGCTCAGTTCATTAGAGGGTCGTCTTGTAAACCAAAATGTCACGGGTTCAATTCCCTATCAGGACACATGCCTGAGTTGCGGGTTTGGTCCCAATTCGGCACATACAAGAGGCATCCAAGTGATGTTTCTGTCTTGAATCAATGTTTATCTCCTTCTCTTTCTCCCTTGCTTCCCTTCTCTCTAAAATCAATAAGCATGTCTTTGGGCAAGGATAAAAAAATTTTTTCCAGTTTATCCATTACTTTTATGGAGGAATAAATTTTCAGAGCTCTTTACTCATCATTTTTACTAATATCTTTATCTGGTTATTAAAATTGTTTTTTAGTGGTCTTCCTTGAAGTTTTCTCAGTTATTTGGTTTATTTTATTCCTAGGTCTCCGTTCTTGGTTTAGATCTATATGCATGCTTTTGAGGCAGGAAGCTTGTTGAGCCCAAGTATCAATCAATACATTGGACTCCTTGAGTTCTATTTGGGACTCATGGTATAATGTGAAGAGAACAGAAAAGTAAATATGGGAGTTAGGTTGCAGAATATCTAAAAGAAGAAAACTATGCTTAGGTTAACCCAGGAAACCAGATTCTGAAAAAGTAAGAGGCCAACAATAGTGAATACGTCACTGACACCAGCTTTCCTGCTCCAAGTTCCATATTGCATAAAGAAGACTAGTCTAAGTATGAACTATTCTATCAATCTCAGTTCCTGAGCTGAAACCAGTCAGGTTTCTTTTTCTGCCAAGATCTAGGATATAATTCTCAGGCTTAATGTTTCTCATAATTGAATTATAGGCTTTGGGAAAATCAAATTTTATAATGTAAAGTACAGGCCTAGAAAAAATGAAAAAGGAGTGTCAATTTTCTTTTAAGAAAGCAGGAAGAAGATAAAGGGCCAATGTTGAAATATATGAAAACAAATATTATATATCTGAAATATATGAAAGTAAATCAGAATTAGTCTTATATCTTATTAACATTTTGTTTTGTTATTCTGAAATTTTATTTATTGAAATATTTTATTATAATTCAGAAAACTTTTATATATCAGCATGTAGTGGTTATTCTAATTAGAAAATATGATAGAGTTGTTATACATAAAAAGGAGCTACATGTCAATTAGTATTGAATATGGCTAGAAACCTATGATTTTTAACCACAGTTATTGAATAATCATCCACATATTCTCTTCCTACTATTTGATGAGAATGTGGATGGGACTATGGGACTTGAGAGAGTAAAGGATTATCAGAAAACTGGTCAGATGCTTTGCCACCTCGTGTCTTTTAGAAGACAGAGAGGACTAGCCCACCCTCTCCTTCCAGTGGGCTAGTCCCTTCCTCAGTGACCCATAAAGCAGGCATAAATAAGGTTGCTCAGAAGTAGAATTTTCAGATAGATGCATATTTTATGCAATATACATATTTTATTACTCCTCTAATAAAGCATGTGGGTCAATGTCTAAAATTGAGGAGAAATGGGTGGATCTTGGGGGTGGGGGGTGTTGGACAAAAAGTTTATGCTTCCTTTTGAATTTCTGTAGAAAAACACTCAGATATAAAGAGAAGAAACTGGTTCAATGATTAGAAATTTTGGAAAAATTCCATAAAATTTTTACCTTAATTAACTAAATGATCACCTTTCTTTACAGACAACATAACTTCCTACAAGATTGCTTGCAAAACAAAGTATGTATCATAAAACCCATTGATAAAACAGCATATTAATGATACTTTCTAATGTGTCATAACAGAAAAACTGCAAATCAAATCATCAGTTATCATTTATTGATATTAGTGAGTCTCTCTGTGTCCCTTTTTTCTTTTTTAATGTTTAGTTTTTATTAATTCTTAGATTTTGTGAAAGATAATGTTGACCTTGCAGGAAGGGGTCTCATGGGAATAGGAGGGGAAAGGGGCATTGATGAATGCAGTCATTATAAGAACAACATCAGATCCCACAAAACCATTCCATCATGAGAAGCCATTAAATGACATGGCTTTGCAGACTTGGCTGGTGAGCTGGGATGCCTGGGTCTGTCCTTAGCCTTTTTTATAATGGAGCTGGTCACCCAAGAAATTCACATAAAAAGGTACCTGGTCACCTATGAACTGAGACTTGGAACAGATGGATAAGGAAGGTATATTTTTAAGACACAACTCTGGATCTAGTCAGACCAGCCAGGTAAGGGAAAGGGGTTAGAGCACAGCACATACTCTTACACACTTTTTTCACATGGACACCTTCTCAATGCATAGAATGCATAGTAAATACAAGAACTTTGATTCAAGGGAATATTTCTCAATTTACTATTATAATGGAATACAACTGAAAACTAGATTCTAGTTACCATATTTTACTACTTAGAAAACTTTAGGAATATATCTTTCTTACATATCATGGTTAGAAATACTTCCTCTCACTTAGCCTAAGGATAACAATGTAACTATATTGTTTATTACCTCTGATTATAAGAAAAATAAACATATATTGAATGTCTTAATTTATACATGTTACAGTGGATTAGAACAATTACTTTCTCCTTTAAAATTTAGATTTTATTCTTAATGTATTTGTTTTAGGATATGATTATGTGAGACAAATATTATATAGCATATTCTGTCATTAAAAATATATTGTACAATTGTACAATAAGTGAAAAAATATCTTTAGGAGATTAGGTGATTAGAGCAGAATAAAATGGCTTTCCCTGGTGCACGCCCAACATTGTCAAATGCACCAGGAAGAGTATGCTACATGGGTATTAACTTTTCTTTAAATACTGGCCTGAAACATGAATAATTTCCATGATAACTTGGGCAATATTTGGGATGTGAACAGCTCCATTACAAGAAACTTATTGTTTACCTTGGTACCTACATACCAGCCTTGCACACTTTGCTGCCAATTAGTGTTTATAGCCTTTATCTCTTAAGAGTAATAACAATTTAAGAACAGCTTACTAGTTTATTATAGGCAATAGGATTTTTGCAAGCCCAAAGTAGATTTTCAATAAGTAGAGGGATATAGAATTGCACAGATATATTTGGTTTCTACTCTTGGTCCAGTTTAATTTGTGACAATACCTTTGACATCTAAAGAAATGGTCATTCAAAGATGGTCCTTCTGTTTTATTTTCAGTTCAAAATGAGAAATTCTCCACTTTCTCTACCCTTGTCCAGCCCTTCTGACTCTTAAATATTCTATTCTAGATTGGCCTTTATTTTCTATCTAAATCAGTGGTTCCTTCATTGCATCATCCGTCCTCAGCCTTCCTATCCCAGACAATTTGCACTGATATTCTTCTGTTGGATACAAAGGCTTTCAAGCTCTACAAAGCATTACTTTTTTTGTTTTCTACTGAGTAATTCTTAAAAATTAGCTGCAGAAATTTCCATCTATACAGATCATAGGGTTCATCTCTGCATCAGGAAATGGGGAGGGGAGATGAAATATTTTTCATTCTTACATTTTAGCTAGACAGATGCTTCTAAAGACACCCAAAGTTTTTACTACATCTGTTTTGAGAAATATTTTGTTAGAAATAATCTGGTGTATTTTGAGAAATTTGCTGGGTCATAGACACTTGCTACCATACTTGCATATTATGATTCTAGATGACATTGGTGATTATATATATTAATCAAAAAGTCATATATCCCAGCAATAAATGTTGGTGGTAAAAGTTCTGAGGGAATGTGAATCAAATGGGAATGTCTATAAAAATATTTTATGGTAGTAGCGAATAAACCAATTTGAAATTAACCTGAAGTCCTAAATAGATTCTATACATATTCACTTTATAATCATGATGATATCCAGTTATTCATTGCTTTATATAAAAAAATGAATGTTACCTTCTATCTCAGAATAGAGTAAATTGCTACATGATTTTCTTTTCATTCTTCCTTTCCTCCTTTCCAGGTAACTTCTGAAGAACTGAATAGTATAATTCAGAACATAATGACCTGGGTTGTGGCTACAGTGACCAGTATATTATACCCAGCCATCACAAAGTATGAAGAAAGGTTGCAGCATAGGGCATACACAGTGTCTGAAGATTCTCTCCTTTCTTCAGATAGTTCAAGTTTCTGTAGCACATGCAGTGAAGAGTTTACATATGGAAGCTATACATCTGCAACAACTAAAACATTTCAGAAAGAGCCCTGTGCATTTTCAGTTGACATTTCAGTGAGGCAACCACCTACACCTTTAAAACCACCTTCTTCCCATGTGGAAAGAACAGTTGTTGAAAAAACATGTCACATGAAAGGACCACCTTCTGCCCATGTGGAGAGAACAGTTGTTGAAAAAACAAGTCACATGAAAGGACCACCTTCTGCCCATGTGGAGAGAACAGTTGTTGAAAAAACAAGTCACATGAAAGGACCACCTTCTGCCCATGTGGAAAGAACAGTTGTTGAAAAAACATGTCACATGAAAGGACCACCTTCTTCCCATGTGGAAAGAACAGCTGTTGAAAAAACATGTCACATGAAAGAACCACCATCTGTCCATGTGGAAAGAACAGTTGTTGAAAAAACATATCATATGAAAGAACTTACGTGTCATAAAACCAGCATGAAATATGCATACCCTAAGCTCAGAAGTTGTAAATCTGATAGTTACCTTTTAGCATCATTTGAAACAGGCACAAAAACACCTAAGGATGCTACCACTGAAACAGATGGCTTAGAGGCTCCATACTTTGCTAATCAAAAAGAAAAATCTGAAATAAAGAATTTAAAGAATGTTTTTGTTAAGTTTAAGTGTCACTTAAAAGAGGAAACTGAATTGATTTTAGAAAGCATTTTTCAAGAAATAATGTCTGATTTAACACAGGCCATTCCCTCTATTTCTTCTGTTACTGCTGAAGTTTTTGTTGATGAAAGTGAGCCTGAAAAAAGAGACTTGTTCTCCAATGTTGATATCAGCTCAGTAGCTTCAGAGATTGTAGAAAATATGCTTGAAAAACTAGAGTCTGTAGTTGAGAAAAAATGTGTTGAGATGTTTACACAAGAAAATTTGTCACCCGATGTAAAACCAAGCTTAACACCCAGTGAAGAACATCTCACTCCATTGAGTGGAAAACCTTTAAAAGCTTCACTGCCTTATACTATGGAACCCATGTGTGATATTGCAGAGGATATGGTGCATGCTATTTTAGAACAGCTGATGACTCTTGCATCTTGTACGCAAGATGAACTTGCTCATCTCAAAGATGCAACTAAACTTTCCTATCAGCAGCATGTAACAGACCCAACACATATGTTCCTTAAAAAAGTTGACAGAAAGACAGGTAGTCCTGGACCTGATGCAGCTAATTTAATTGTTAAAGAAGAAATACAAAATTTAATACCAAATATTTTTTCCCAGTCCTCTTTGGTTGGCTATATAGAGGAAGCAATCAGCACTATACTGGGATATATACAAACTGAACTTAACAATGAGAGGCTTATTGCATCTGAAGAAACAGTAGTATTCCTCCAGATACTTGATGATATTTTTACACAGCTACATCAGGAGCCAGTAAAAGCAAATGTTCAAAGAAGTAGACACTCTAGACTGAGAAATCCTTCTGAGACTTCTGACACTGAAGAAAAGTACAGACTAACTGGCACTAGATTATCCAGTGACCCCAGGGCTAAAAAACGATTTCCACCTGTTAATGTTCCTGGCATGGTCTTTTATTCAGAAGATGATAATGAAGAAATAGACAAAATTGTGAAAAATGTGCTTGACTCATCTATTAAAAATGAAAAAGCAAAATTACAAGAACAGAACCCTGAATATTGGTTTACGAAAGGAAACACTTGTTTTGAATATAAAAGAAATAGCAAAACACCCCCAGAGCCTGCTTCTCTAAGAAGGAAAGTTGCGTTTGGTGAAGGGGGATTAAAGTCTGAGTTGCCATGTTTGAATAATAAAGAAATTTTAGAGAAAAAACCCTGTTTGAATAAAGACACTTCAATTTTCAGCCAAGATCAAAAGTATCAAATACAAAAGGCTTCACAAAATGCAGTCAAAAGTATTTTAACAGAAATGGTCAAGGGTTTACCTTCTGTTCCTCCTGGTAACTTAGGCATTAAAACTGGAAAAGAAGCTGCAGTTCTTGTTTCAGAAAAACCTCAAGGACTGTCACTTCAAGAACAGATAGACCAGATGTTCTCTGTGTCAGAAATTAATACAGTGGCTCAAGAAATAACAGATGCTGTGTTAAATATACTTCACAAGGCATTGAGCTGCAGTCCCAATAGCACCAAAAGATCCATTTCATCATCAGTTCATCAAACTTCTCCCAATAGTTCTGATACTCCCAATATGGTCAAAGAAGCACCAAGGAAAAAACCATTAAAATTATGGTTTGACAGTGAAAAGAAAATGAAATATTTATCTTCACTCAACTTAGATCCTGCAAAACCTTCCTTGTTAAAGTCTGAAGAAAATGAACTTATCCCTGTAGAAGATATTACAGATAACATCATTAATACAGTGTTTAAAAAGCTGAAGTTACTCATTTACCCAAAGTTGCAAACGGGCTTCAAACCTTCACTTGCAGAGCAATCTTCATTACATTCTCAACTTAGTACCTACACAGCTAAGGTGGTAAACATTGTTTTGCATGCTATCCAGAATGAAATGGAACTCAATAAGAAAAACCTAAATCTACAGGAAAAAGAATACACCAAATCCCTTACAGGTAAAGAATTTTGTGCTGACACTGATCAATTAGAATCCCTTATCTCAAGTTTCAAAGATTACATTAACGCATCTCCATTATTAACTTGTATTTGTGAAATGTTATCATCAAGTGAACATTCGGATCAAAGTAGTATTTCATTCCTTTCAGAGAAGCCAAGGCCTTCAACTTCATATGAATCTGACAATGTTGAAAAGCAAAACAGGCAAGATAAAAAATCTTTTCACCAATATTTAGCAACTCCATGTGCTCTTCACAGTGACTTTAATGGAAAAGATCTCAAAGGGAATGCCAGATTCCAAGTGTTAGATAGTATTGGGGAAGCACTATATGAAATGTTGTGTAAGCTTGTAGGAGTGCATCCTGACTGTCCACTATCATGCAGTAAGCATAAGGGAGAGAAGATGAATGAGAATCAACAAACATCTACTAAATTGCAGTCTAATATTCAGCTCATTTCCAAAACAATTTTGGAATATATCCTTGCAACATTATGTAGTGTTGACATGGACACCAGTTTTGCAAGCTCTGGAATTAAAGCTGTCTCAGAGCCTCTTCATATTGATAGCCTATCATTTGATTCAATTATTGAAGAAATGGCCAAATGCATTGACATAATCTCCAACATAGTTTCCAGGATGGCTCAGGAGAGTGATAATAAAAAGGTGACTAAAAGAAAAGCAAAAACTATTGCTCCTGTGTCTTTCAAAACAGGAAGCACAAAAGAAACACAGCTAAATAAACTGAAAGCTATGGCTTCTGATATTCTTAATATGGTCTTTGCTAAGCTGGAAGGATTTGCTAATGGAAATTTAGAAACTCTGGATTCTATTAGTGATGGAAATAAAAAAAGCAATAAGATGGACTTAAAATGTGAAAATCCCAGTGTTTTCACAGACACACATAAAGAACTATTGCAGTCTACGTTATATATGCATGCAAAGAAAGTATCAAGTACCATTTTGAAAGCTATTCAAACAGAATTAAATATGAACTCATTAGATTTGAGGACAAGTGTAAAAACCCCACCATGTGAGAAACAAATTCTTGAGAACATAGTCAATTTAATTTTAGATGCAGTAGCCTCAGATATGTTTAATGAAACTGAATCTAAAGAGCAAGACATTAAAACGTTTCATTACAAACCAACTTATGGAAATTTTCTTCCGGGAGGAGCTGAATCAGATTCATTTCTAGAAGATTCTGCACATACAGAGAAAGAATCAGATTATCTTAAACGATGGATTCTGGAAAGAGCCTTAAACAAAATTGAAAAGAAACTGAAGGAACCACAGAAATCTCCACTCATCCCCATTATAAGAAATATCTTGAATGAAATTTTTCAAGGTGCTTTGGTCAATCAATTAAATATGCCTTCTCTGTCCCACTCTCATTTAAGTGACATCCCTCACAATGTTGGTGAGCCAGCTGCTCAAGCATCTGTTCCATTTACAGATAGAATGATGGATCCTTTAGTGTCTGAAGCAGATGTAATCATAGTAGTAGAGGATGTTGTCAGAACTGTATTTCGTAAACTTCATTCAGTTGCCATGACACAGAGAAATGCAAGTGAAAGCAGGTGTAAAAACATTACCTTTTCAGCAAATGTTTCTTTTCCGGAACACATTTATGAAGAAAAGTCTTCTGCTACTGTGCTGGACAAGGATCCATGTGCTATTCAGTCCAGAGTCAATGCTGACAAACAGGTTAAAGTAAATGTAGCTGAAGATATTGTACAGGCAATATTAACAAACCTAGAGACTTTTGCTACTTCTAAAGTAAAATCTCTCTTTTGTCCCCAAATCAACTTCACAGTTACATGGGCTCTACCTGGTCAGCAGGATAAGAGTACAATAAGTCAAGTGTCATCAGCCAAAAATTCATATTCTGATGATAAGTTTTCTTGCTGCACAGTGGATCATATTATATCAGAAAATACCAGCTTATGCCAATTCTCTTTAAATAAATTAAATACACATGCAACAGAAGTAGCCAGAAAAATTTTACAAGGAATCAAACATGAGTTAGACAAAGAAAGGGAAAGTCCTTTCTTAACTCATAACATTGTGATTTCTGAAGGTATTGCAAGTCAAATTGTCAGTACAGTGTTAGATATTGTATCATCTAAAAGTAAATCTGACAAAAACAATTCTGACAAAGAGCTTAATTCATATCAGCAAGAAGATATTATTGAAAAGATGTTTAATAAGACTGAATATCGAGAAGTACTTCAGTTTCAAATACAAGATACCATTGAATGTATCTTAAGTGATATTTATGAAAAAACGCTGTGTCAAAATAATCTCTCATTTGCTACTTCCATGCTGAAATGCAGCATAGCCAGTAAACATTCTGAAGTAAATTCTGAAATGTACATTGAGGGTGTAAATAAGATTATTCCAAAACTTGCAGTCCCTAAGTCAGATGTCATTTTGATATCCAATGACATCGTGGATATTGTTCTTCATAATCTCAGTTCTGCCGTCATGCTTGGCATGAAAGCAGAGGATCATACTTCTGCAAGATTGCCCCTTACCTTTTGTGACATGTTTCCGCAATCAGAGTGTCAACGGCCTCCTCTTACGGAGTCCAAAAGTGAAAGGAAAACAGAGTGTTTTTCATCTTCAACAAATCTGAAATTAGCTTATGCTGTTGATAGTCAGATGACTCTAGTAGAGAAAGAAGACACCAAGAAATCTGCTCCTGACCCTTGTGAGCAAAATGCTAACTTCATTACTAAAACTATTTTTAAGCAGTTAGAATCATTTGCCACAGAAAGAATAGATTCGTTAATTACTCTTGCTTTCCAGCCTAAAGAAGAGTCATTTGTTAGTCTGGAACTGGAAAAATGTAAACAAGATGACAGCATTTTTCATGAATCAAGCCAAATGGAATCAAATGTGAATGTCCTGAAAACACCCACTGAAACTACTCTCAGCCAAGAGCTCACAGCTTCCACATTTGCCAGTCACAGAGAAAAACTTGGATCCACAATTCATCTATCACAAGCTAGTCTTAAGGAATATGCTGATATCATCGCCCATGTCATTTTGAAGCTTATTAAAAATGACTTAGACCTAGAAATCCAAAAGGCATATCCATATTCAAACAATAATTCATTCCAAGAAAACATGATTGTGAGTGAAATTGTCAATGGCATCCTAAAGATTTTAAGTGATAAAAGCTCTGTAAAGGAAATTAGTTTTTACTCAAAAGACAATCTTAACTCATTTTCACATTTAACTGTATCAAATGAAATATTGTTGGGACAAAGAGAGCAGGAAAAAAACACCAAATTATCTCTGTTTTCACGGTATCCATTAGAACAAAACCAAATGACACTGGGAAAGGAAAGCCAGAGAACTATTTTGGAAGAAATATTTATGAGGAATGGAGACTCAAAACAAAAAGAAAGAACTGCCTTGCTCAGTGCTGTGAAAGAACTTTTAAATAAAGTGTACCAACGAACACAGGAAATCAAAGGCCATTTGTCTCCATTTCATGAAACCCCCCACTCTGTATCTAATTCTAAAATTAAAACACCTGACATAACACAAAAAATCTTTTTTCAGCTGCATATTAACAGTGTAGCAAATGACATAATTGAAATTGTTTTAGGAGAAATACACTCTGTAGTGGTGTCATCCTTATATGAAAGTAATAAGAAAGAAGAAGCATGTGACAACAATGATACTTTACCCGAGAAACCATTATGGGCCCTAGAAACTAAACAAGCAGGAACAGGAAGTGATTCCACTAGACACATGACACAACAGCTTTATCCTTATATGGGCAATGAAAATGTCTCTCTATTACAAAACAGTTTTCTGCAATTTTCACCACTGCAAGTGGGGAAAGATTTAGTCCAAATGGTTCTCAGTAAGATCACAAATTTTGCTTCACATCATCTAAGAGAAGCTTCGTATCCTGAAGGCTGTCCTCATGAGCTGCAACCTCTAAGGCTACATAGTTTTAAAGTGGGCTCTAGGGAGAGCCCTAAGCCAGGTTTTAAAACAAATTTAAAAGCAAAAGCAAAAAGTACTCCTTTGTCTAAATTTAGAACAAAACCGCACCTAGGACCTACTAGTGTTAAGGCCAAAAGAAAGACCAAGTCAGGCCCTGGAGAGAAGACTCCAAAAGACAGCCTGTCCAAGACTGCCATTGGGCGGCCACACGTCCTAACAGCAGGAGATGCTGAAAGCTTACTAGAAGTGAAACTGCCCACTTCGGAACTCAAAATATATGCCAAGCATATGATTAGTAATATCCTGGAAACAACTTTGGAAGAATTTGAAAAGGTGAAGCATGCTAGAGCAATGGTAAATGTGAAAGCTCTACCATTTGATGAAATCATGGCAGCAAATAACATAGTTAATACAGTTTTGCAAGGATTGTATGCTACAAATCACCAAAACTTGGTTCATCCAATCAAATTCTCACATGCGGATGATCTCAAACATTCACAGGGGAATATCGGTACAGGGTCTCTTGCCAAAACACAAGCACGTTTTTACTTGGAAACTGTTTCTTCACAGCTAGAACAGATTTTTCCTAAAGATGGTATATTTAAAAAAATGTTTGACAAATGGCACGCAGAATCAAATGACATGGAAAGTGAAAAGTGTACATTATTGATGATAGCTGAGAATGTTTTGACTACAATTTCAATAAAAGCAAAAGAATTAGAATATTCTCTTTCACCTGTAAATTTGCCACATCTTGAGGATTGTGAACGTAAATTCCATACTTGTTTCAAAGGAACTTCTACCAGAGCTGAGGATACCAAAGCACAAATTAATATATTTGGAAGGGAAATTGTTGAAATGCTATTTGAAAAATTACAGCTGTGCTTTTTGTCCCAGATGTCCACCCTTGATAGTAAAGAAAGTCTAGCAAGCAGAAAATGTGGTCTTCCAACCAAGGACAGCCTCAGCAGTGCACCCATCTATAACATGAACACAAAAAAACAAATTTCTTTGGGTTCTAACAAGCAAATTGTTCTAGAAATTGTAGAAAGGGTTTTAAACATGTTAGAGTCATTTGTAGACTTACAGTTTAATCATATATCTAAATATGAGTTTTCAGATATGGTAAAAATGCCTATCAAAAACCTTTTTCCTGTCCAACAAAGACTATTAAGCAAAAAGATGTTGCCAAAATTACAACCACTAAAAACATTTTCTGATGAATCTAAGTCAAGCACTGTTCTTTCCAGGGAAAATGTACAGAATATTCTTCTACATATTCATTCATTCTATTCAGAATTACCTACATATGCTGTTAGTATCATCAGTGACATACTTGGTATAATTAAGAACAAACTAGACAAAGAAATAAGCCAAATAGAACCATCATCAATTAGTATATTGAATGAGAACATTGCAGCAAGTGAGATCATTGGCTCACTGATAGACCAATGTACTTATTTCAATGAGTCTCTAGCCAAAAACCTTCTTATGGAAAGTGTGTTCCCAGGAGTGGAAAATACCTACATTGTTAGTCAGGTTGAATTTGCAACTAATGTGGAAATTCCCAAATCAAAGCAAGTTAGTTTTGCAAATAATCCTCCACAAATCAGTGTCCCTGGCTTGGTGTTAAATTCTGAAGAAGATATGAGAAAAAACTATAGGGCATCATCAGATTTATCTTCATATATCAGAGCCTCTACAGAAGACCCAATTAAAAGGTCACAGCCAATGGAAAGGCCTGATTCAGAAAATATGCCACCATGTTTTAGAAACAAAGTACAAGACTATCATCCAAGGGAATGGCCATTTGATCAAGACACAAAAGGAAATAGCTCCCTTCCTGAAGGCAGTGTGTTACAAAAAGTGCTTAAGAAAGTGAATGAATCCACAGAAGAATCACTAAAGCAAAGAATGTCATTTATAGAAATGGGAAAAAGTAAAAATCCGAAAGTGTTTCATTACGAGACCCTAAAACCAGTTGTTGAACCAAACCAAACTCAGACAGCTGTTTCTCCACTCAAAATATGCATAGCTGCAGAAAATATCGTCAATACTATGCTGTCAAGCTATGGTTTTCCAAGTCACCCACCCAGTAATGAAAGCGTGGAAACAATGAAACCGTTTTTCGTATCAAAGCAAAACCCTGAAGGACAAAAGAATGAGAAGAAAAGTTTGTTTAGAATGTGGGATAAAAGAATCAGCTGTATACCTGAAGAGCAAAACAAAACCTCTGAAGCAAGCAGGGGAGATTTTTCTTTATTGCAAAAATGGGAAAATAATAAGTACCCAAAGATAAAGACTCTGAAGGAATTTGAAGTCATCGCTTTTGCTGATCTTGAACTGGGTCCAAATGAAATCAATTTGGTAGCAAAACATGTAACTGTATCTGTGATCACATATTTCCAGAACTTCAAAACTACAGGTAAGCAAGAGATGACTTACTTTAAAAGCATAAGTTAGAAAAAAACAAGTCAGATATGTTTAAAAGTCTCTTGTCCAAGAAGCCACATTTACTGTTTTTCTGAAAACATCCTTGGAGCTGGGGTATCAAAGTTAAATACCTGGTTTGAACCTGAAAGGGCCCATTGCAGATGAGAAAAAAACTGAACTGTATTAAAGCAGGGTTCAGCATGAGGTATGAGTTCCAAAGAGTTTTTAAAGTTCTTATGCATGACTTCTTTATACCAAAGCCACAGTTATTCAAGGTTAGTGATTTATCTTTTCAAGGTGTACAGCTGAAGTCTTTGCCATTATTATTCACAGTTTATAAGAACAGTGGTATTACACACCTTATTTTGTTTATATTGCAGTATTCTTTAATTTATTTTATGTGCAATACTCTATTTTCACTCCCTTTCTAAGGATGCTTGTTGGTATATGTTAAGTTGAACCACATACAATAGCCATTTTTTTATGTCCAAACCTATTGATTATTGGCAATTCCATAAAATTGAATCTAATAATACTATAATAGCCCTGAACTGGATCAATAACTCCAGTTCCCAGTAATTAGTTGCTCCATTACCAATCCAGATAAATCACTTGCCCAACATTCAAATGAGAGAGCATATACTACTACCGGTCCTAACACTTACAGGTAGAGGTCATTTTCCACTCTTAAAACTAGCATGTGTTCAAGGCAGGCAGTGGTGTGACTGCAGCTGCAAGTTCATAAACAGATTTTCTCCAAGTGTAGCCTAATTGAACTTAACAAAAAAAAAAAACTAACAAAAGGGGATTCATGATTCCATCCTATTGACATTTGGCTCTTTTGCCAAATAGTCTCTATTCTCAGACACGTCCAGGGCCTTCCAACGGTTTCACTCAGGTACCTTCTTTCATGTGGAATATTCATTCCTCACTCCCTTCATCTCAATACGGGTAAACCTTGTGAAGCAGGCAAAGCTCAGCTAAAAGCCTCCTGTCTCCATAAAGACTTGCCTGATTCCACATGCAGAGGTATAATAGACAATTAAGTTCAAGGAAGTTTTGAGAAACAAGAGTTGCTCTTGTTGCCACTCCAAGGAGTTGGCCATCACAATCGGGCACATGATTTGCGGTAAATATTCTGTGGAATGGAAGAAAGAGGAGAATCCTAAGTCTGGCTAGTTTGGCCTTTCGTGTTTGTGAAGAACTGCAACCTAGGGGTTAAAGTACTACTGACATAGTTATCTATCTCTTACATTTCTAAAGTTAGCACACTTATTTCACTCAAGTTGTTGTTGCAACACAACTCCTTAGTTTCCTAAAAGTAATATATAGAATAGCATTAAATATTTTGACTAAAAATATTTCTTATGTAATTATGTGAGGTCTCTGTAGATCACTGCAGATCTTCTAAGATGTAAAACCCAGCTTGAAAATCATTTTTCTACCCCAAAATTTCCAAATTCTTAGACCCCATAACCATCTAAGCAGGGCAGCACTTGACTTAGAAATTTGAATTCCTTAGGATTCTTTTATCAACTTTCTGGCTAAAATTAAGATTCCACAAGGTGGAAAATAAACATCAGAAGGAAAAACCAATTTTTTCTTGACTATATATTTTTTTCTTTAGTGAACTGTTCCAAAGATGAGATTTATATGTAAATAATTATTGATATATTGGATTTTCTGTATTTCTCTTACTGCATGCTAATGCTTGTGTTTTCTTTTTAAGTGTCCAGAGAGATGTCTATTGTTTCTACACTATCAAGGAAAAAATATGAATTGAAACAGCCTCTAAGATGCATATACAATGGTTCTTCACTTTATCAATTTTGTGAACATCTCACTGAGTCTGTCATTTGCCATTTAATTTTAAGCATTTCTGATAACACCAAAGATGGTACAGAAACAGAGAAAGCGTGGGAAATCCAAAATGAAGGATTTAGCAAGATTATTTTAATTTATTCTCAAGTGTTTGAAAACAGGTCAATTTCTATTGGAGAACTTGCTTTAAGTATTTCTCAAATGATTACTAATATTCTTTTTAATAGTAACATTATAGAGCCTGACATTACACAGGAAATGTGTTCTTTAAAAACAAAGTACATTTATTGCCCAGGAATAGCTGCTGCTGATTTTGATAATCTCTTTCAGGATCTCCTAATAGGAGTGATTCATATACTGTCAAAAGACATAGGAATAACTCATCATTTTGAAAGCAATGGAAGAAACGAATCATTTTCCATGCTTAGAAGCAATGGTATGCCAATTTGCAACAAAACAAATACCATGAAAAGACAAATGAGTTGCAGAGATTGGGAAACATCTACTCAGCAAAATGATCATCTCATTCAAAGAAATAAATTAAATTATCTTGCATATAAGTTAGACAGGCTAGTTAGCAGCCTAGAAACTTGTGAATCCAAAGAAGTAGTCAATAAAGTCTTCAATATTGTTTTAGACTTATTTTCTCCAGAGGAACACCCACATGAGGCTATGGATTCTGATAACAAAGCAAGAAAGATTTTCTCATCCTCAAATGATCAGCAAAGTAATAGAATACTTGGAAATAACTTAGGGCTCACTCCAAAATCACTTTTTCTTCTTAATGTTGTGTGTGAGAAACTTATTAGAACACTTCTGGAAAAATGCACAAGCACTGTCTTTCTTGATAATGGCTCCTTTTCTGATGAAATATCAACAGACGAATGTCAACTTTTAAAAATACTTCAAAATGTAGAAGATGAAGAATTTGATTATTGTAAGGGAAAAATGGACTATGAACAATTTCAAGGAGATTATATCTCAGACCTTTGGGAACATCTGGCAAAAATGGATCAAGATTTATTGTCATCAGACTCTGTGCTCACTATCATATCCCACAGTTTGGTTAAATCACTGATGGACAAACTATATCACAGTATGCAATTCCCCCAAAGTCAACCTACTGCAAACAAGCGCTTAAAGTATGAAACAAGAGAAATACAGTCTAGTTTTATAAAACCAAAAAGGTCAGAATTAGGACAAGGTACAGGTTCTGTAGGATTCATGAATTATGATGGGAGTGCTTTGACAGGATTCCTAAATAATCCCAGTGTGGCTAGCTCCACAATAGAAGCACCGTTTGCCAAGAATTATCCAGTAAATTCCTCTTCTGCATCACCTCTTAACAGACAGGGAACAAAGGATATGGATACAATAGCCATCCACAATAAGATATATCTGGGAGATATGAATACAGTTTATTCAGCCACATTTTTGGAGGAAATAATTTCAGAACTGTTTTTTAATCTCTCTACTTCACTGTGGGGCAAAAATGAAAACATTACTGAGACACGACTTAATGAGATGAATACATTATTTGTCAACAATGTAGTGAATGAGTTTAATAATGCGCATGTCACTGTTTTACGGAATGCTGAAGAAAGGCTATGTTTTCCAGCAGTCCATAAAGAAACTGTTAGTAGGATTGTCAACTCAGTTTATTATGATGTTTTACATAAATATACATGGAAAGTGACCTGGGGTGATAATCTGGCATATGACAATACCTCAATAGCAGGACAAATAACTAATGGCATATTATTAGAGATTTTGGACTACCAGCTCCCATCTTGTGTCAGGGAAAAGCTCATACCTAATTCATATTACCCTCTCAAAGCTGAAATAATACTGCAGAAACTACAAAATAAACTGAGAGAATTCACCTCCAAGTTCAGGTCTTCAACATGCTATAGCACAAGGTTGTCACACTTATTTTTAGAAGATATCATCCGAAGACTTTTACCTCAACTCATTGCTCCACCCAATAAGGCTTCTTCTTCAGGGAAATTATATTTCATGAGTTCAGATTTTAATGAAATGTCTAACTGTATAATGAATAAAGTTATATCAGCCATTTCAAAACATAAAATTTGGTTCACTATATATGATAATCAACATCTATGTACAGGAAAAAACCTACAGAAGATGGTGGATTCTGTTTATAGTAATATTATGCAAATGTCTGACTCTCTTGTTTCAATACAGAAAAGTATAGTCAGCAGAAGCCCAGCTATGATTGACCAAATAGCTAGTTTTATTATCCAAGAGATAATTGAAAATCATCTTGAACCATTTTTGAGTGAAGAAGGTTTGCCTCGTCCAAATTCTCCATTCGGTGCAATATCAAACATGGTTAAACAGGTCCTCAGTGAAGTCATAGGGTCACATGGATTCAAGATGCCATCACCCATAGGTATTTACCCTGACATCTTCATTCGGGAAATTGTTGCCAGACTTTTATCAAGGATTTTCAGTTCAAAGCATAACACTGAAATTGAGCTAGAAAACATGACACAAAAAATTGTGAATTCAATAAATAACCACTTTGACAAAGCTAAAATTCATATTCTATGTGATAGCAAAGAACAGTCTTACCCCTCTGTAGGTACAGACATTGTGGATGAACTCGTCACCTCGGTTTATAGAAATGTTTTAAAACAGCATGGGCTAGACCCTGAGTTTGATAAAGAGTCTAAAGACAGTGAAATTTTTGTGGAAAATATTACCAATTTAATTTTAGCTGCTATTTCAGATTGCCTTCTTCATCCACTGTTTTCTGGGGATTTGTCATCATCTGCCTGTTCTATTTCCACAGCTGAAAATATCATCCAGGACATTATTGGTAATATCAATAAATCTACCAAGACAAGTCAGAGTTTATCTCCATATAACACCTTGCTGCCATACAAATTTTTAGAAGACATGATCAGAGTATTATTATCCAGAATCTTTCCTTCTACATCTAACATTGTCCTGAACACAGAAACTCTAAAAGATAGATCAAAAGTGAATTTCAATAAAATTGCTTCAAATTTAATCAATGATATTAGGATGAAAATTTCTCAACATGAAATTCAATTTTCAAAAGATGAAGGAGAAACCAAGTTTGTTTATTCAGAAGATGATATTCAGCATCTTGTTGACTCAATAGTCAAAAATATTTCACAAAACTCTGAGTCTCAAGAATCAGTTGAGCAAAATATCACAGGCAGTAATGATGTTCTTATGGATAGAATAGCAGGTTTTATCATTAAGTATATTTGTCAACAACATCTTCAGCCATTTCTAGATAGAAAGTCATTGTCTTCATCATCATACACATATCTTGACAGTGAGACAAGGCAGTGGTTTTATGCCAGTGTTTATTCTTCAACCTTTTTGGAAGATGTGGTCTCTGGAGTTTTGTACAAAATATTCCACAGGGTGTTGGGCATTGTACAAACAAAACCAGTAAGAGATTCAGAAGGTGACCTTTATGATAAAGCTGAAAAACTCATACATTTGATAGCAGAGGAATTCTCAAAAGCCCAAGTTAGCATTATAGAGAATGCAGAAGAACAATTGTGTTTGCCTCCAGTGGAGAGGGATATAGTCAAAAACATTATTGACATGGTGTTCAGCAAAGTCGTGCAAGAATATGATATGGAAATAATGCCCAATAATGATTTCCTAAGTGACACAAAGACATTGGCTGCAAGGATAACTAAAATCATCTTGGCCGAAATTTCTGATTTCCAAATTCATCCAAATATTATAGGAAAGCTTCCTTTTAATTCACACTCCAAACTAAATGTTAATGTTTTGATAAAGAGAGTTCAACGTGACATTACCAAGTCAAGATTCCAAAGACAGGCATCAACAATATATACAACTAAGCTATCACATACTCATTTGGAAAAAATAGTCACTCAACTTATATCTCAAGTGAGTCCATTGGCCTCCAGTGCAGAATGTACAGATACTTCTCAATCAGACTTAAGTAATGCCATCATAAAACTGATAAATGAAATTATATCAATAATTTCAAAACATGCAATATGTATTATTAAACATGGCAATGAAAAACAAAGTATGATTTCAGAGAAAGATATCCAGTGTATGGTTGATTCTATTTATGCTGATCTTTCATATTCAAATTGCTACCAGTCTCTTACAAGAGATAAAAAAGACATAAGTAACATACCTGTTTCAAAAATAGCAAGTTTTATAATAAAAGAAATATTTAACCATCATCTTCAGTCATTTTTATCTGGAGATAAAACTTTCATTTTGGCTGAACTTGATCAAAATAATAAACAAAAAGCAATTGATCCCAAACAAAGAGAGTTATCTTTCATTGTGAACTCAGCTGTCTTTTTAGAGGAAGTAATTTCTGAACTTTTATGTAAACTCCTTTATGCATTCTCACATAATGTTTTTGCCACTGAAAACCCAGATACAGTAAAAGTCCAAATTACTGGCATTGTTACAACATTAGTAAAATCAATTGTTCTGGAGTTCACCACATCAGAGATTTTAGTTGCAGATTATTTCAATAGTGACATGTGTTTTTCAGAAAGATATAAAGAAATGGTTCAAAAAACAGTCAACCAAATTTATGAAAAAATATTAGATGAATATAAGTCTCTGATTCAAGTATATAGAGCTATACAAAGTGACACTAATTGTTTTGGAAGAAAAATATATCATTTGTTACTAGAAGAAATTTATGATTATCAGGTGCAATCATTAGTTTCAGGAGAATTAGTGTCTTCTTCCTATTCTTTCCCTCAAGCTGATAATATTACAAAGAAAGTGCTAAATGTCATCTTGAAGGATAGTCACACCTTCCCATCATGTATTACTGTGCTTCCTTGCTCTCTTTTAGAAGATATAATTCACAAGCTTCTAGTGCATTTCTTCCCTTCAACTGACACTGAAAACGAATTAAAAGAGGAAGATGTTTCACCAGATCATGAGTTTGTGGATGCAGCTTCAAAACTGACTGATGAAATTATCAAAGAAATTTCTGAACATGAAATCTGTGTTGCCATAGCCGAAGAGAATGCAGAAAGTATGCAATTAGAAATGACTGAGAATTTGGTTGACTCTATATGTAATAATATCTTGAAAAAATCGGAATTTCAAGATGAAGTGCAAAAAGATACAGACAAAAAAGGAGGCTCATTCCTCAGTAAAATAGCTCATTTCATTATAAAGAAAATCATGGATCATCATCTGCACCCATTTTTACATGGTGAAGAATTTTCTCATAGTGATTATGACCATGTCTCTGTACTTAAGAAACCTGGTGAAGAGAAGACACAGACTTCCCTATATTCAGCTAAATTTCTGGAAGATGTAATTGTTGACCTTGTTCACAAATTTTATCCTCTTCCATGTATTACTAGAGATTCTGAGAAAAAAGAAATGCCAGAGGCAGATATTGTGGGCTTGGGTATAAAATTTGCAAACTCTCTGATAGGAGAATTTAGGAAAAGTGAAATTAAAGTTCTACCAAATGCTGAAGAAATGCTTGCTTTTCCACCAATTGATAAAGAGACAGTTGATAAGGTGTCCAATTTTGTGTATGATCAATTCATAGGAAAGTACGAGTCTAATGACATTCAGAAGGACAATAAAAGTTACAGTGTAATAGAAAAGATTGCCTCTTTAGCCCAAACGGCAATCTCTGCTTTCAAGATTAAACCACTTTTTTCAGGAGACTGGTCATCTACCTTCTTTTCATTTCTAAATCCAGAGAACATTACACAAAGGGTTCAACACCTACCACAGGAAACCTCTACACAGAAGAACAGACAGGTAAAAGGAAACCAACTTACTTTTTCAGAGCAGCCATATAAACACACTTCTCCAGCCTCAGTCCAGAAAAACTTGTTGGACACTTCGGAAACAGATAGAGGTGAAATGAGTGGAAAGAAAGGTTTCCGAACTGAGGAGACATCTGTAAAAAAAGGCAATATTCAAGATCCAAAAGTTACCTCTATAACTAGAACTATGAAATACAGCACTGTTAATCTGTATTCAGGGTCAGCTGCAGGTGTGGCAAATAAAAAGAAAGAGAATGAAAATAAAATGGCAATTTCAATTAAAAAACATACTGGAAATGTATTAAAAATTACATCTCCAACAACTAGTGTGAAAAGTAAAGATATTCACAAGCCAGATGTGAAGGTAACACTTAAAAATGATGAAACTGAGAAGAAACACAAATCAGCTTCAAAAGACAAAGAGAGGCAAGGTAATGAGGTACACACACAAATTCTAGCAGCCACTGATGATACAGAATGTAAGGAGGAAATACTTGAACCAGATTTTGAAATAAACAATGAAAAGAAGATTGGCAAAACAAGAAAAAAATTATTTAAAAAAGAAGACAAGCCTTTTCAGCCATCTTTGACATCCAAAGAGAGAAAGGCAGAAACCACAACAGAAAAAACTGAGAAAACAGTAACCCAAAAGCTAAACATTGAGGAGATAAAAGACAATCCACCTCTAATAGATATAAATGAGAAACAGTACTCAGATTATGAACATGTTCAAAATATCACTGAAAATATATATGACAATGTCTTTAAAATAGGTTGTTCTCAAGAATCAGTAGATAATTCAAATCTTCAAAGTCCTTTAAGTGATACATTTTCTGTAATTGAAGAGGGTAGCGAGGATTTTGCACAGTCTCCTTCAATAAAGGATGTATCCCTCTCAGTTAATGAAAATCTCCCTGTCAATAAGAAGGAAAAGGAAAAAGAGAAAGAGAGAGAGAGTGAAAGAGAGAAAAAACAAGAGAGAGAAAAAGAGAAACGGAAAGTTAAGGTGATTGAAAATGAATCTAGTAAACCAAAGAGGCCTCAGGGCCCAGCAAAAAGTAAACCTGGAATTTTTCCTGCTAAATTTTTAGAAGATGTTATCATCGAAATGGTTAACAAATTGATCTTTTCTGCCTCACCAGAAACACAAACGTGTGATAAGCATCAAAATGTAAGTGATGGTCAAAGTCAAGCTGAACTCTATGACACAGCTATGAAGCTTATTGATTCACTGTTAAAGGAGTTTTCAGAGGCTCAAATTAAGGTATTTAGGCCAGATAAGGAAAATGAGTTTTTCCCAGCTGTAGCTAAAGTGTCAGCAGTTCCTAAAGTTCCTCACAAGCATAAAGAATCAACTGCAGATGAAACATCATCTAACATTAAGAAAATAACTGTGAACAAAATGTCACATATGCATAAAGGGACTAAAAAAATTCCTCTTAATAACATATCTTTCTCAGGTGAAACACCAGCAACTGATAAAACATTGGTTAACAAAGTTGTTCACTCCTCTCTGTGCAATATTTTGAAGGAATATAGATCTCAAGATTCCATTTGTAAGAATATAAAGAGTAACGGGAAAATTTTAGCAAGAAGGCTGACTAGTGCAGTGATAAATGAAATTTTTGAACATCAACTTAATTTGATATTTTGTGATGAGGTTCCAGCTTCAGCATGTTTGCCACTGGAATCTAAGGATGTTGTTAAGAAGGTCCAAAGGGTGGCTCAAACAGCTAGCAAAGAATGTCAAACATCATCACCATATACCATCATGCTGCCTCATGAATTTTTAGAGAATGTGATTTCTGCTCTTTTATCTAAAATTTTCTCCATAGTATCCAAAACCAAAGCAGAAACATCTGAGTGCAACTGGCTCACAGAACTTGATTTCCTTCAAGTGAAGTTATTAAGTACAGTCACAAAAGAGATCTCCAAAGATGAAGATATGATTATTCAATATGTGGAATCCTTACATCCTAATGATGATGAAATTATTCAATTAGTAGTTCATTCTATTTATAAAAATCTCTTGTCACAGTTTGGATCACCAGAGATTATACAAAGTTGTGTAGCAAGTGGATGCAGAATCCTTTCAGAAACCATAGTTGATTTAGTCCTACGAGAAGTGGCTGGTAATCAGTTGCAGAACTATTTTTCTGGAGAGCTGACTCCACATCAGTGTGCAGAAGTTGACGGTATTGTTGAAAATATTCTTAAAGACGTTATGCAAACCACTGACGCTCCCCAGTCTCAACCATCCCATGCTCATATACTACCTTATGACATAATAGAAGAAATTGCTGTAAAATTTTTATCAAAACTTTTATCTATGTTTCCAAAAGTGGATAAGGAAAGAAACAAATCCCTAGAAACTGAAATGCAAAACATAGCCTCAAAAATATTAAATTCAATACAAGGATTTATCTCAAAAAATAAGATTAAACTTACACCACCAGCCAAGGAATCTCCTACTGTAACTTTAGCTGACAATGCAACTATTGAACGAGTAGTTAATTCTGTTTATACCAGTGTTTTAAACCTTTCTGGCTCACATACTTGCATATACAAAGATTTAATGGGAAAGAGCAATGTCCTCTCAGATATAATAGGTTTTCTAATGGTGAAGGAAATTTCCAAGTCTGAATTTCAATCTCAAGTAAATGAAGAGGTATCAAGTTCAGAATTAGTTCTGGAAGCTGTCAAAATTATGGAAAAAGTGGTCAAAATTGTTGACGAATTTAAGTCCCAGGAAAAGTTTCCATCCGAAAAAGGTTCTGTGTTAGATGCTGCATTTTTGGAAGAAGCCTTGGCCTTATTCTTAGCTAAAATAATAAGGTTGCCAGGTACCTCAAGCAAAGATGCAAAAAACTTATCAAAGCCTGAGTTAAATAAAATTGCATCTCAACTGACAAAATCTGTAACAGCTGAAATTTCCAAAAGTAATATTAGTCTTGTTGCTGCTGATCCTGAAGAAGAGTTTTTAAATCCAGAAAGTGTAGAAATGATTTCTCAGGTTATTGACTCTGTTTATAGTAATGTGCTACATCAATCTGGAACCCATAAAGACCTTTACTATGATATAAAAGGTACAAACAGAGTCTTCCCTAAAAAAGTGGCTAGTTTAATCATTAATGAAGTTTCAAACTTTCCATCAGATACAGGTGGCTCAAAGAATTCAAATGCTGATCTCTTTGGTGATCTAGATATTCATAGAATTGTTGAAAAGGCACAAGAACATGCTTTTAAGATGACTGACATTGAGAAAGAAGAGTCAGATCAAAGTTCAATTGGGGGAGATATGCCAATTAAAATAGTTCCACATATTGGGACTAAGCCAATCAAAGTAGATCCAGACATTATTTCAGACCACTTAGCAGTAATTTCTGTAAAAACTCAACCTCTTGAGAAACTTCAAATGGAGTGTTTAAGAAACACTGGACATAGCATAGCAGAAGTAAGAAGAGCATCAATAGGTGGGAGAAGTTACTCTTCGTTAGGCAGTACTAGCGTTGAAAGGATAAAGAAAGAAAGACGTACCTCATTGAATAACATGGGACGACTGAATATAAAACCCTTAGAGGTGAGTGCAAAAGCAACTAAGTATTTTGGAGTGCATATTTTTTATTTATTTATTTTGTTATTCCTCATCCCCAATAGGAGGATTGGTTGTACTGGTTCATCAATATAGTCACATGACTTACTGGGCTTGCCATATCTGTGGTTCACTGTAAAGGTCTCAGGCTAGTGTTCCTAAGACTATCAGTTTAAACTTGCTTTATCAAAGTGATAGAACAGGAATACACAGATATACCCATAACAATACAATCGAGCTGACTGAAGTTATAATCTTCATTTGAAGATTCAGAAGAAACACAATCTCATGTGGTTCTTATATTTCTTACTTTGGATACCTAAAAGTATTTGGAAGGGCCAGTTAGAATATCAGGATATATGAAGCTTTAAAAACTGTGTAAAACAGTTTTAATTTCTCAAACTTAAGCTAAGACTCTACAGCAGTAGTACTCTTTTTACTTTTAACATTTATCAACAAACAGTAGATTACAAACTCTTAAGTTATACTTGTTTCTTATTATTTCACTTTAATTATATCAGCCCTTTTCAATTTCTACTCTATTCCAACAAAGTACTTGGTTCTTTTCTCTTCTATCTGTGTTCAAGATCCAGCAGCCTAAACACTGTTATTTTATGAACCCATTTCTTTTCACCATAAACCTAACTGTGTTTATGTATATAATCTGTGGCCTGGAAAATTAGGGAAAAATGTATAGAACTATTCCCCTTGGAGCATAAATTTGAAGTGAATTTTCTCCAGCACTGCCTTGCAGCTCACTGAACTAAGTCTCGGAGCTGGTAAACACAAGCACGTTAATGAATGCCATATGTTTTCATACCCAGATTACTGAGACACTAAGTTCATTTATTTTTTGTCCTAAACTTTTGGACTAGATAACAGTCCTTTCCAGCTCAAAAATTTGCTGTTCCATATGGGTTCTCATCATTCTATTAGCATATTAGTTGGTAGTCTTCATTTACATATAAGTAATCTTTTAGGATTAAAATTTGTATGAACAGACTATAGAATAACTACTCAAATCACTTTTTAATTATCTGTAGAATTTTCTGTCACAAATTTTACATTTATTTACCAGGTCTCTTTACTTAATTCATTCATAGACCCCAGAAAGCAGGAAAAAAAATATTTTAATCAAATAGTTACCCTGTCCTTTTAAGGGAAAGGAAAGCAATCCTAAAAATAAAAAACAAAGAAGCAGGCATACAAGGGGGACTCCCTAAAAATGGAATTTTCTTCTGGAGGGTGGGCCCTTTGTAGTTCAGATTTCCCCCACTAGATGAGTGTTCTACGAACCCATCTGTATCAGTGTACTAGCTGGTGTTGTTGTGAGAGGCTGCATTCAGCTTCAGTGAAATTTTTTTGAAGATCTTTCAAGGCATTTGCTCATTTCATGATGGGTGATTCACAGCACACCTGCCCACACTCACTGAGTGTTCAGCAGTTTTTGACCAAAAATGGCATGACTTCTGTGCCCCCCTCTCCCTATTCACCCAATCTTGCCTTGAGCAACATTTTTTTTTGTTTTCATTTGATGAAAAAAGCACCTCAAAGGTAAACGTTTTTGCCAATGTAGAAGAGGTGAAACAAAAAGCAGCAGAAGCACTAAAAGGCATCAAAATCAAGTTCAAAAACTGTTTTTGAGCAGTGGAAAAAAATGCCATGATAGGTATATTGCATCAAATGGAGAGTGCTTTGCAGGTGACTGAAGTTTAAATATAAAAGAATAAATGTGCCATTTTTTATAAATCAATTCTATTTTCTTGGGGGCCATCCCTTGTAGCAAACTCTGTTAAGATATGTGATTTATACCAATCTGGGTACCAATACTGTCTATCTCCCCCATAAAAGAAGAGACAAAAGAATAGTAAATTAGATCAAAGAACCCAGACATTTGTTGGCTCCATCTCAAGGCTTTATTTTCTTTTTGAGGTACTATAAATTCCCATCTCACTAGGCATATACATTATGGATGTGGAAGAGGGTATAGGGGGGGGATAAATGGTGATGGAAAATTACAACAAAAAATGAACCATTAAAACTTGTTAATTAAAAGTTAAAAATCATATATAGTAACCAATTTCAAAGCCATATAGAATGATTTTGGATCTTCTATACTACTGGTTCCCTCCACTAACACAGAAAATCAAAATTGACTGTTTTAATTTCTTAAGGAGGCAGGTGTCTACATTTCATTTCAATAGAATTACTTTTTTAGAGCAGCATTTTCTGAAAACTGGCTTACCATGTTATAAAAACATGTTGAGGACTATGATTATTAAGTCAACTTGGAAGTTCTGTGGCATCATTGAAGGCTACAGAAGTGGGAAAATTCTATCTTTGAATTATGGTTGTCTTTAAACTGCCTTAGTCATTGAAAATGGAAATTTAATTTGCCTAGGGGGGTGAGGTTGTGTCCAAAGGTTCAGAGTAGAAGGACATGGATGAAAAAATCAAAAACCTTCACAATTTTGGTTATTCATATTTCATAAGTCAACATTAGATAATAACTAGATTTTTATTTTTAAAAAATTAGGTTTCTCTATGATTTCTTATCTAGAATTTTAGGAAAATACATTTTCATGTCTACTTCTGTCACAGAACTTTACCAGTAAATGTACAAAGAGTAAATTATGATGCAACAAAATATAAAGTTTGAGAAAATAGGAATTGTGTTAGACCTTCTAGATTGTGAAGTAAGTTATGGTGGATTAATATGATCTCTTTGTGTAAAAGAAATGATAGACACAAAATATTTCTTATAATTTTCACTTATTTTCTCCTAAAACATTGCTAACATACAAGTGAGTGGCATGTGAAGATAATATTACCTAATTAAAACTAGAAATCATATTAACATAGTTATATTACAACAGAACCACAGGAAAAGTGATTGAGGCATTTGTCATTGTAATTTCAATTTCAGGTTGTTTGCAGAAATTCATTTCAGAATATAAGGAAGCCTGATATCACCAAGGTGGAGCTTTTAAAGGACGTGCAGAACAAAAAAGATCTTCTCATCCGATTAGTAGCTCATGATATTGAAGATAATTCAGAAAGTAACATAAAAGAGGAACTAACATCGGATGAGTATGAAGTTGTTTTAAGAGAAGTTATTAAAGAAGAATGCTTAGGAGAACTTGAAGATCAAGTGAAAGAAGCCATGAGAACAAATATTGAAAGCACCCATGCAACCTCAAATCATATAATAGAACATAAGGAGATAGAAGTTAAAAGACCTGTTGCTGAACTTGATACACCTACTTGTTCAACAGCCATGGCTGTAACAGACTCTTTTTGGGAGAAAAACTCACAGCATAAGGTGAGTGAGAAACATGATTGTAAGTGACCAGATATTCATGGAAAGAGTAGAGATCCTCAGAAATTCCATCCAAACTGTACTTTAATTAGGCAGAAAAAATACTTAAATGGTTTTAGTCTTTTCCTAAGCCTGGTAATATTTATAGACTAAGAGAAATAATGAACAGATTAAGCTATAAAACTCAATTGAGGAAAAGCAGATATTGAAAAGAAATCTAAATTAGTTAGAAGCCCAAGGAAAACAGAAAAATGGAAACCAGGTAAGAGAAATAAAAGCTAATATTTATATATATATATATCACTTAATAGATTTCAATACTTTTGTATTTTAATTAGTAAATACCCATTGAAAATTATATGTACAGAGACTTATACAAGTAGGATGTGAACAGAAGGTAGGCCAAGGTAAGAGGAATTAAAAAGATCCACACAAATTCAGATTGTATAGGTTTGAATTGAAAATTATTTGAAAAAATAATGGCTAAAAAATTCCCTAACTTGGTAAAGGAAATAGACATCCTGGCCTGGGAATCCCAGAAAATTTCAAATGAGATGAACCCAAACACAGCCATATCAAAATACATTATAATTAAAATGGTAAAAAATAAAAACAGAGAATCTTAAAAGCAGAAAGAAAAAAACAACTTATTACACATAAGGGAAATTTCATAAGGATACCAGATTTTTTAGCAGAAACTTTATAGACCAAATAGGAGAGTTATGACATATTCCAAGTGCTGAAAAGAAAACTTTCCAACCAAAAATTTTCTACCTGGTAAGGTGATCATTCATAATTGAAGGAGCAATGAAAAGATTTCCAGGTAAACAAAAGCTAAGTTCATCATCTGTAAACACTCTAAACAAGCCTTACAAAAAAAATGTTAAAAGGACTTTTATAAACTGAAAAGAAAATGCACTAATTAATAATAAGAAGACATATGGAAGTAAAAAATCTCACTGAAATAGATAAAAGTACAGTAAAAATAGTGCATCGATCATCCTCAAAGCAAGGATAAACATTAAAATAATAATAATAAGATAAAATTAACTAAAGTGTCATCAAAAAAGAAAACAAGGTATGAGTAAAAATATAAAGCTTTAGAATGTGTTTCAATTAAAGTTGATAACAGCTTAAACTAGACTGTTTTATATTTATGATGTTATATGTAAACCTCACTGTAACCATAAAAAACAAAACTCTATAGTAAACACACAAAATAAAATAAGAAAGAAATCTAAATATAACACTAAACAAAGCCATCAAATCACAGGGAAGAGAAAATAAAAGAAGAATGAAACAGGGTAAATGGCAGTTAATACATACTTATCAATAACTACTTTAAATGTAAATGGACTAAATCTACCAATCAAAAGATGGAGTGATTGAATGGATTAAAAAAACAAGACTCATCTATATGCTGCTAACAAGGGAATGTAAAAAGATAGAAAAAATTATGCAAATGAAAACAAAAAGCTCTGTATCTATAATCATATCAGCCAAAGCAGACATTAAAACAAAGACTGTAATAAAAGATAAAGAATGGCACTACCTAATGTTAAAAGGGACAACCATGCAAGAGACCATAGCATTTATAAATATATATGAACTCAAATAGGAGTACCAAAATATTAATGGACCTAAAGAGAGAAATTGACAGCAGTACAGTAATAATAGCAGACTTCAACACTTAACTTACATCAATGGATAGGTTGTTGAGACAGAAAATCAATAAAGGAACATCAGCTTTAAATAACACTGTTGACCAGATGAATACATACAGGATGGGTCAAAAGTAGGCTTACAGTTTTTGTATGAAAATAATGTTGATAAATAAAAATGTAAGAATAAACTCTGTTTCATGTAGTCACAACTGTAAGCCTATTTTCCCCATCCTGTATATGCATACACCGACCATTCAATCCAAAAGCAGCAAAATACACATTTTTCTCAAGTGCACTTAAAACATTCTCCAGGATAGATCACAAGTTAGGCCACAGGACAAGCCTCAATAAATTCAAGAAGATTGAAATTATCAAGCATCTTTTCTTACCACAATGGTATAAAACTAGAAATCAATTATAGAGAGAAAAAAGCTGTAATAACTGAAACAGTATGGTATTGGCACAAAAGTGAACCCACAGACCGATGGAACACAATTGAGAGCCCATAAATAAACACATAACATACGTGGGCAATTTATGACAAAGGAAGCAAAAGCAAATAATGGAGAAAAGAATCTCTTCAATAAATGGTGTTGGTAAAACTAGACAGCCACATGCAAAAGAATGAAACTTGACCAGTATCTTACACCATACACAAAATTAACACAAAACGGATTAAAGACTTGAATGTAGGACCTGAAACAATTAAATTCTTATGTAGACAGCAAGCTCCTTGACATAGCCTTGATGTTTTTGTGGATCTGACTTCAAACACAAGGGAATTAAATAAAAATGAAAGCAAAAATAAACAAAAAGGACCATATCAAACAAAATCTTCTATACAGTAAAGGAAACCATCATTAAAACAAAAAGACAACATGCTGAATGGGAAAATATATTTGCAAATTGTACATCCAGTAAGGGGTTAATACCCAAAAATATAAAGAACTCATGCAACTCAAAAATAATTTTTAAAAAGACCAACCTCATTAATAATGGGCATAGGACTGAAATAAACATCTTTCAAAAGAAGATATACAGATGACCAACAGGCACATGAAAATATCTCCAACATCACTGTTACTAGGGAAATGCAAATATAAACCACATATCTGTAGAACAGTTATTATTGAATAGGTAAAAAATGCAACTGCCTTTTGACCCAGTGATCCCACTTCTGGGCATGTATCTTAAGAAAACTGAAACACTAATTCAAAAAAATATATGTACTTTTATGTTCATTGCAGCATTATTTACAATAGCCATGATTTGGAAGCAGCCCAAGTGCCCATCAGTAGATGAGTGGATAAAAAAGCCGTGGTACATTTACATATTGGAATACTACTCAGCAGTAAAAATAAAATAAAATAAAATAAAAACTTTACCTTTTGCAACAGCATGAATGGGCTTAAGATTATTATGCTAACTGAAATAAGCCAGTCAGAGAAAGACAAATAGCATATGATCTCTCTTATACATGGAATCTAATGAACAAAGTAAAATGATGAACAAAATAGAAACAGAGGCATGAATACATGGAATGGACTAACAGTTATGAGAGAGGAGAGGTGTTGGGGGATTGGATGATATAAGTAAAGGGATTAACCAAAAAACATATATTCATAACACATAGACACAGACAACAGTGTGGTGACAGCCAGAGGGAAAGAGGGGTAAGTGGAGGTGGGCAAAGAGGGGGATGGAGGCAGAAAGAGACTTTGCTTGGGGCGATGAACACATGATGCAGTGTGTAGATTGTGATTTATTGAGTTGTATACTTGAAACCCATATGGTTTTGCAAATCAATGTCACCCAAATAAATTCAATTACAAAAAGAAAAAGAAAAGAAATAACAAATGTTAGCGAGGATGTGGAGAAAAGGGAACTCTTTTACATTGTTTGTGGGACTGTAAATAGGTGCAGCCATTATGGAAAAGAGTATGAAGTTCTTCAAAAAATAAAAAATAAAACAACCACACAATCTAGCTGCTCCACTTCATTATATTTATCTTAAGAATATGAAAACACTAATTTGAAGAGATATATGCACCCTTATTTTCATGCAGCATTATTTACAATAGCCAAGATACAGATGCTACCTAAGTGTCCACCAATTAATGAATAGATAAAGCAGTTGTGGTTACATATACAATGGAATACTACTCAGCCATAAAAAGAAAATAATGAAATCTTGACATTTTTGGCAAAATGGGTGGACCTTAAAGATGTAATGTTAAAATATGTTAAATGAAATAAGAAAGAGAAAGGCAAGTACCACATGATTTCATTCACATGTGAACATATAAAAAAAATAAACAGAAAAACGATCAAAACATAACAAATCTCATAGATTCAGAGAACAGATCAGTGGTGACCAGAAGAGGGTAGTGGGATTGGTGACAGTGTGGAAGGGGATCAATTGTATGGTAACGGATAGTAACTAGTGACTTATGGGGGTGATTGCTTTTATTGTATGCAAATGTTGAATTATAATCTTATATACCTGAAACTTACATAATAATAATTTTTTAATTATTTTAGGGTAACAGCAAAAGTTAAAATAGATTGTATGAATAATAATCCCCATAATAGTAGCCTTTTTTAGATCTCAATAAACATTAAAATAAAGACATTCTCATAAAAAATATGGCCATGAAATTACACATGATTTTCCAACAAACAGATCAGAGCACTGGTTACAATGAGTGACCTGACAAGCTTCTGAATTGACCAGAGTTATATCTGTTCCTCTTATTTTTGAATTCAGTAAGATATGATTAAAATATTAGTAAAGTGGTAAACTATATTCTTCAGCATTGTGTTAGGCTTGTATTTAAAACCTTTGCAAACGCCAATATGATAATAATAGATCATTGTCACTGAGCCAATTCCAAAGAATTATATTGGAAAGAAATATTTTAATTAGAATTATAGGGTTCATCCATCTTTCAAATAATCTCTAAAATATTTTCTCATATTGTAAATTAGAGTGCAGTAATGCCTGGTTTTCACTTTTTCAGGAAGAAGAAAATACTATTACTGAACCAACATATTATTTTTTACACAGAATTATGAGTTCATCTTCATACAACCAAGAAGATCTTATTTCATGTGGCAGGTACATGAAATTAAAGCAATACAAAAGTAGAGCTCTGATATGATATCAATGCTTATAGGAAGAATAGTTTCCTTGGTAAAATAATGACTGGGCAAGAATTTAGTCCTAGACTTCCCTTTATCCCTTATTTATTCTTCTCTCCCAGACCTCTCTATTGTAGATACTTCCTACAGCTTCCCCTTTTATTTGATCCCCCAATTTAATTCTCCCAGCTTTTGCATTCTGTCTAGCCTAGCAGTGTCTTGGATCAAGAACTTGCTAGTGCATGTTTGTTTGTCTGTTTGTTTGTTTTTAACTGGGAGATAATCACTGGGTCACAACTCTATTTGCACCACCTCACCAAAGGCTTCTTGCTCAAATCTCTTAAGTAACTCAATGTTTAAGTCCTATAACTGCTCATAAGAAGTATCCAAAGGAGAGAGGGAGCCATGTAAGTTGAGCACATACCAAAATAAATTCTAGAAAGCAATGGAATTTGATGTGGGTCTGTAAGGTTGGATACCATTTATATGAGGAGAAGATAATCGAGGTTAGGATGACTATAGGGTCAGAGTCTAGATGGTGTGGCATTTTTGGAGGACAGAGAGCAAAGTACAATCTAGACTTGACATCTAATTAATAAGTATATCTAGAACAGTTAAAACTTATCTAAAGTTGCTTAAGTTTATAAAACTATGCATAAGCTGGAAGAGTTAACATTTTCTGCTGTGGGAAAACAGTGGGTATAAGAAAAATATACCTGGTTACATTTTGTTCCCATGCACATGAAGGAATTGTTTCTTTTTGACCCTGACACTAACACTATTTTGGGACATTTATTCCTGAACCATATTGCCTTTTACTTCTGTAAAATAGTTATTTAAACATATATGATTAGTAATGCAAGCATCTTCCTACTATTTATATCAATGATGAAGACAAGGGCATAGAAAATACCAAATAAATGTCAATTTAGAACATGATGAAATAGCAGAAAACTGAAGGCTCTTTTTCACTCAGGGACACAAAAAATAAACAACTACGAACTGATAAAAAAATTTAATAGGAGCTCTGGAAACCAGCCAAATAGCAGCAGCAATCAAGTGAATGCTCAATCAAGGAAAAGCCACATTCAAAATGGTAGGAAATCCCGCAGATTTTTATTTTCCATTTTTTGCAACACTCTCTGTAACATAATGTGGCACAGTTAGGTAGAAATAGCCCGATATCCAGTTTCTTCCCTTGGGATGGAAAGAGTAGATTTTAACTACTCTGCAGTATTCTGGCCTAACTTGTGGACTCTGAGGGAATGTTTTTGTTCTCACTTGAAGAGAAGCTCTAATTGGGAGCAGTGGCTTAACTTGGATCTAAGCCTAGAAACCACAGAAGCTAGTTGATGTGTGCAACAATGCAGATAAAAAAGCACCTGAGAGCAAGAGGGTGACTCTAGGCAGAGAAATACAATACAGCACCTAAGGCCCTGTGAAGAACCATGATAAAGGCTCTTGGGAAATAAAACACTTAAAACTAGATCAGGAAAACTGAGGAAGAAAACAAGTACAACAATAGGTCCAGAAAGATATATGTCTAGAAATCACACAAATTCTTTCCTAATCACAGTGGAATTAAATTAGCAAAAGAAAAACTGGAAATTTCACAAATACATGGAAATTAAACAGCAGATTTTTAATCAACCAATGGATCAAAGACGGAAGTATTTAAGGCAAGTGAAAATGAAAATAAGATAGTACTGAAACTTAGAGATGCAGTGAAAGTAGAGCTGAGTGAAATTTACAGCTCTAAGTTCTTTGTTTAAAAATCTTACAACAATAACCTAATTTATACCTGAAATAACTAGGAAAAGAAAAAACTAAACTCAAAAAATTAGCAGGAGGAAATAAAGATTAGAACATAAATAAACAAAGTAAAGACTAAAAAAACAACAGAGAAAATCATGAAATCAAGAGTTGTTTCTTTAAAAAGATCAACAAAATTGACACTTTCTTCTAAATTGCCAGAGGGAAAAAAGAGAATACTTAAATATCTAAAATCATAAGTGAAAGAAAGAACATTACAACTACTTTTTATATTTAAAAAAAGGGATTATTAGAGAGTACTGTGAACACTTCTATGACAACAATTGGATAACCTAGAGGAAACAGATAAATGCCTAGAAACACACAACCTATCAAGAATGAATCATTAAGAAATAGAAAATCTGAACAGAACTAGACCTAGTAAGGAGATTAAACCAGTAATCACAAACCTAATAACAAAGAAAAGCTCATAACAGATGGTTTCACTGGTAAATTGTAGAAAACATTAGTAGGAGAATTAACATCAACCCTCCTTTAAAATCTCCCAAAATATTGAAGAAGAAGGAATATCTTCAAACCATGAGGCTCAAAGTACTTTGATACAGAAGTGAGACAAAGACACTACAAGAAAAGAAAACTACAAATAAATATTCCTGTTGAATATTGATGCAAATACCTTTTAACAAAATCCTAGCAAACAAAATTCAACAGCTCATTAAATAGACAATACACCATGTTTAAATGTGATTTATCCCAAGAATACAAGGAAAGTTCAGCATACAAAAATCAATCAGTGTAAAACAACACATTAACAGGGTGAAGGAAACACACATTCTCATGTAAATTAATGCATAGAAACCATCTAACAAAATTTAACAACCATTCAAGATAATAACCCTGAACACACTAGGAATAGAAGAAAATTACCTCAAAATAATAAAAGCCATATGTAGAAAATTTACAGCTAGGCTTCTATTTAGTGGGATAGAATAGAATCCCAAAACAAATCATTCATGTATGGTCAAATGGTTTTTTATAAGCATGCCAAGACTAATCAATGGGAAAGAACAGTCTTTTTAACAAATGGTATCAGGAAAACTATAAAACCATACACAATTGGAAGCGGTGATCATTTTTTAGATATAACACTAAAAGTACAAGCAACAACAAAAAATTTTTTAAATTGGACTTTTCCAAAATTAAAATATTTTGTGCTTCCAACGATAGAGTGAAAAGTCAGCCCACAGAATGGGAGAAAATATTTGCAAATCATATACCTGATATATCCAGAATATATAAAGTACTCCTATAATAAACCACCACCACCAACAACAAATGAAACATGATTAAAAACTAGACAAAAGATTTCAATAGCTCCAGAGAAAATATATACAAATGGGAAGTCCCATCGGCAGCCGTCCGTCTCGAGAGACGATGCTGTAGCTTCTTAAGAGTCTATCTGCACCGCCGAGAATGGCTGTGCAGTCCGACTCGGGAGTGACACGGTATCTGTCTCCTCCCGTGTTGAATCGACATCTTGCGATGACGCTGGAGTGTCCTCTCCAGTGAAGCTGAAGCTACAGAGCCTGGGCAGGGTGATATGGAGGGTCTGCTGTTGCCCATGCAGCAGACCCCCCCCTCTCTTCGCAGCTGAAGGGTCCAAGGGAAAGACGAAGTCAATACAGCTTGGCTTCAGGTGCGCCGCAGGAGTTGCCGGTGTTGACTACAATGTCAAACTGCCTTAGGGACTCCGGCTCCGGATTTTCTGTCGGGGTTTACTCCCTTAGCCTTTCCCCTGAAGAGGTATGCCGCAAGGCAGCGGAGGTTTTTTGGAGTCAGAGTTTTCCTTCTCTGATGTGCCCTGACTGGAAGATCGAACCAGCGACACTTAGCTCGCAGGCCGACGCTCAATCCACTGAGCCAAACCAGCCAGGGTTATGATGGATGAATGGGTAAATAAAATGTGTTATACACATTCAATAGCATATTATTCAACCTTAAAAAGGAAGGAAATTCTGAGACATGCTTCAATGTGTATGAACCTTGAAGACATTATACTAAGTGAAATAAGTCACAAAAGGACAAACGTTACATAACTCCACTTACATGAGATACTTAGAGTAGTCAAATCAGAAAGTAGAATACTGGTTTCAAGGGATGGAGAGAGAGGAAAATGCGGTGCTAGTAATTAATGGGTACAAATTATCAGTTTGGGGAAATGAAAAATTTCTACAGATGATTGATGGTGATGGTTGCACAACAATGTGAAAGTTCTCAAGCGCAGAACTGTACACTTAAAATAGGTTAAAATGTTACATTTTATGCTATTTATATTAAACCAAAACTTTTAAAGTGGAAAAAAGTCAATTAGAAATCATATTTATTAATTTGGAAAGTCAGCAATATAGTATTTCAAGTTTATTTCTATATGAAGATTGACCGACAGATTGTTCTTCTGTTTAACTGGTAATTCATTCATTCATTAAATACATGGAAAATGAAATGCTCTTTTTTATTGTTGCTGTTTTAGTGAGACTGAAGAGCATACTCCAGATACCCATGCTAAAAAATTAGAAGGTAAGATTTACTTAAATGAGAAAGTATTCAAAAAAAACTTTGTTTACTGCTTTGATAAATTTTTAGTTATCAAATCTAAAGTTTATACTGTGTTGTTGTCATTTGTTTTAACTACTTTTAGAAAAATGATCTAGTCCTATATCACTCAGTTGTTTAAGTAAGCCATAGTTTGCCTTGTCTGAATTGTTATTAAGATTTTAATGATTTTGATCAAGGATCTGGTATGATATTATGAATTTACATTTACCATGCTCCTGTGAGAAATATACACAAAATAGGGTCTGTCATACCATAGTTTCTATCTGATACTAGGATTTAACAATTTTTTTAAATGTATTCTTCCTTTGTGCTTAGCCCTCCCAAAATGTACCTAATATAGGGTAAGGCTTTCAGAGCTAAATTTATTTGCTATCATTACAATATGGCTAGTATGGACCTCACTTTTTTAAACCTCTTAGTACCTACTCCTTAGAATACTTGTGAGAACTTCTTTGGTTTTCTATTTGTTGAATCCTCAGAGAATCAGTATAGTTCTAATAATGATAGCATGTATGACAGATGGAGTGCTGTGCTTACTGTTAAGTGGCCTTCAAACTCAAACCACCAGTTTACCCTGGCTATTTCAAACATACAACCGACTCAGGAAATATATTCTCTCATGGAAAGTCAAAGTGGAAATCCTTTTCATTAAAATGGTTCATAGTAGCACAGCAGTAAATATGCCAGGATTCTATGAACACACCATAACCAGAACGGGTCACAATAATCACTGATGTGATGCTTGTATTATGGAATCATAGACTGTTAAAGTAAGAAAGAAACTATTTAATACAAACTCCGTAATTGTTTGCATGAAGAAATTCAAGTTCAGGGGGAGGAAATGACTCATCCAAGGTCACTTTGAGTCAGAGTCCAGTCTAGACCCATAAATTCAGTTTGTTTTGCTTTTTCCTACTTTGTTGCAATCATCATGTTTAATATTTAGCAGTATTGCAGCTGTCCAAGTCAATCATTTATTTCTACATTCATTCATTCAAGAAGTTATTGGGTATCTCTCTGTGTTACAACCCATGTGTGAACAAACCCAACAAAGTCCTTGCTCACATAGAATTTACATTGTATCTTGCAACAGAGCATCAAAGGGTAAGAACATAAACAAGATAATTTCAGATAGTAAGTACTTCTCAGCTTATCTGGGACAAAAACCAAAGAAACTGCAATAGCTTGCAAAACCCTACATCACCTGAACGTTACCCCAGTCCCCTATCACCTCTAACCACCTCTTCTGACTCACTTTGCTCCAGCTTCGCTGATCGCATTGCTGTTCCTTTAACACCCCAGGCAGCAGGGACCCTTGCACTTGACCCTCGAGAGTACTCTTCCTCCTTTATCTTCATTGCTCAGTCCTCACCTTCAGATATTTACTCAGATGTCACCTTCTTCGTGAGGTCTTCTTTGACTAAATTCTTTGAAATTGTAACCTCATTCCCAGTACTGTACTAACTACTCCACTTCTTTGCTTTTTTTTCTCTTTGGCATTTGTTATTACCTGATTGTTCTTTTATTTTATTTTTTAAACTATCTCCTAGAATTTAAGCTCCATGAAGATCACAGCTGTATTTTCAAGAGCCTAAAACAAGCATATAGTAGAATGAGGCATTTAGTATAATAGGAGAGGCTATGGGTGTAACTAAGGAGAGGGACACATAAATTCTGTTTTGGTGATGTTAAGATTGAGGTCCCATTAGATATTCAAGTTGACATGTCACATGAGCAATAGGATATTGAGTTTGGAGCTCAATGGAGAGGGGAGGGTTGAAAATATACATGATTAGTTTTATATAAAATATACAATGAAATCTCAATTTAAATCTGAATATCTGAATTCCTAAACTATCAAGCATTTTTCTACAACTTTTCAAACAACAAGACAATGTCTACGACTTTTAAGGGAGAGGACAAAAAATGTCAATCACTAATGTGGCCAAGATTTTGAAATTTTAAATCTGGGATTGTAAAAATTTCCATGAAACAATGGCAAATACACTTCAATCAAATGGAAACAAAGGGGTTCTCAGCAGAACTTAAGTATATGTACTCCTCTGAGACACATGGTAGCATCTGCTCCCTGCTTTTGGATTAGAGATCCTCATCTCTGATTCTCACATGTTAGAGTTATGTGGGTATTTATTTTTAAATATCAATATCTGCCCCACTCTCAGGGGGTTCCAGTCAATTGGTGGTCTGTGATCCAAGGATTCATATTAGTTTTAAATTTCCACAGGTAACTCTATTAAGCAGACAATGATAAGAAGCAGTGCTTTAGACCACTCTACTCCATTCTATTCCTCAGGCATCCTCTTTGAAATATCTTGATACATACACTTCTGCTTGCACTTGACCACTCTGAAATAGACACCTGCACTAGATAGAATTGAAAGCTAGTTCTCCATGTGAGTTTAGTTTATCAGGATTCTTCAGAGAGTTTTCTGCTTGAAAATGAAAGGCAATTTTTGAACACCTGACTGAAGAAGCCTCAGAGTGCAATAGATATAATGATGCAATGAGAGTCAGAAGGCTCGGCTCTATCCCCCACCTTGGCCACTTTCCACTTTGTGACCTTAGGCAAGTTGTGTGACCTCACCAATGTTCAGTGTCCAAAAATGAAGGTACCATTCTTCCTGTTTCCTTCATGGGAAAATAAAGAATCTTTGCAAATGATGTTAAACCCATATATATACTTATATTTTAAGTGTCAATTTCTAAATTCTAAAAAAACAATTCTGTAGTGTGATGTAGTATTAAAATGCTTAATAAATATCCATATTACTTTTTTGCTTTATCCACAGAAACTCCCAAGGCCAGTGTTTCCAAACAAGGATCTAAAATGCTGGCAAAGATATCTTCAGCCCTGTCAAAGGTGTTTTCTAGAACTAATGCTGATATTTCCAAATCTTCATCACCACCTCACCCAGACAAACACTGAAACCTTTATACTTAATATAGCAATTCTTACTTTCCTTAGAAAAATAAAATGATTTTTAAAGCATATCATAGTGTCCAGTAGATAATTTATATAATGTAGACCAAAAACTTAAGAACAAAAGAGAGTAAAATAGAGGCCTGTATAAGAGAAGGGTTTGGTAAGTGTTTTTGATAAGCACTTTGGTTTGAGAAGATATTGAGTGTTAGCATTACCTGTGTGCCATGAGGTTAAAGAGACAAAAAGTATACCCAGTGTACCAGTCAGCCCTCAGTTACCACCAGAAAATGAACTTGAATTTTCTTCTATTAAGTTTTAGAGGTATTTTTACCAAAATAGTTAGCAAATTGAGATGAACCTCAAGATGGAGTCTATTACACAGCTGTGAAATTAATTGGTTCACTGTTAAGTGTGTATTTGGCTGTTCAAGAAAAAATATTTATACCAGATATAAGAAATCAGTTTTTCCCACCTAAAGATAAATTTTCATCATTTTATAATATACCTTCCAAGCAGAAAGATCTAAATATGGGTAAAGTAGCATATAGAAGTAAATAATTACTGTATATAAAAACTAGATATTCATAAAATGACCCTTATAACTAAAAAAACAAAACAAAACACTATTTTCAGACATAATACCTTTGTAGATAAAATAAAAACTCTAAATAAATCATTGGTCAGTAATGTTATTAAAATCTTTATGTAAGTATTTTAACATGAAAATAGTTATCAAGTTTCTATTTGTGAAAAACAATAAAAAGTAAAGAAAAAATTGACAAGATGGATATCTAGTACAATGATAAAAGAAATTTTTCAAAATCAATTAACTTGATACTTTGCAATATGGATCCAACTTCAACTTGTTTGGCCATGGAATCTAAGAATCTTGTTTAAAAGATCCAAAAAAGTGGACCAAACAGCAAAGAGTGTCAGTCATCATCACTGTCAGCCCTAACGCTGACTTGTGAATTTTAAGACATGAGATATCTTCTCTTTTATCTAAAATTTTCTTGTCAGTAACCTGTGCTAAAACCAGAAGCATCAGAAAACATTTTGTTTTACCAAGCTGGATTTTCTTTGAAAAAATTAGTCAGTGAGGGTAAGACTGGGAGCTCCAGAGAAAAGGATGTGATTATAAAGTATAATATTTACAGTCCAATGAAAATGGGGTTATTTAATCCGCAGTTTAGTCAATTCATAATAATTTCATATATTACTTAATCTCAAAGAACATACAAAATCATGTAACCTATAGACACAGACCTTTTCAAAAATGACAGTTTATGAGAAAAGACTGGCAATCCAGTTTAAAACTATTTTCAGGAGGACTTTAATCAAGATGGAACAGGTAAACACTATGCTCGCCAACTCCCGTGAAAACATTAAAATTACAACTAAATTATAGAACAGTCACCCTTGAGAACCACCTGAAGACTAGCTGAACAGAACTCCTGTAACTAAGGATATAAAGAAGGAGCCACATCAAGACTTATAGGAGGAGTGTAGACACAAAACAGGTTGGTCCCATGCCCACATGTGGCAGTTAAGGATCAGGAGGAATATCTCTGCTGCCAAGGTTCCCCCTGAGGAATGAAGGGTTCCAGCCCCAGACTGGGACCCCCAGTCCTGAGCACCAGTACAGGAAATAAGAGTCCCCACAATATCTAGCTGTAAAATCAGTGGGAACTTCAACTAGTGAGATGGAGGCTCACTGGAGACTCAGCCATCCTCTTAAAACGCTTAAGCACAGACTCACTCACCAAACTTGCCCTAAGCTCCAGAGAATAAACAGCACCTTAAAAAACACCATGAATATGCCTGAGACATATGGAGAAAAATTAATTGTCGGCTTCAGGGAAAGGGCTAGAGGGGCCGCTCTCTCTGAGACTAAAGTCCCAGCTGGCAGCATTGTTTCTTCATTGATCCCTCCCCCACACAGTCAGCAGGCACAGGTGGGCAGGTGCCAAGTTTGACTAACATCATTCTCACTGTCGCCCTACCCCAATGATTCTGTGACACCCTGCTGCACCCAACCCAAAGACCTTCCAGAGAGTAATTAACACAAGCAGCCAGCCTGGGCCCATGCTGCAGACTTTTCTAAGTTTCTCAAAGGTCCTCAAACTCTAAACAAGCTGCAGCTGCATGCTCTGTAATGTGCTTTGTAGCCTCAGGCCAGCCACCAGTGGCAGCCAGACTGGGTTCACAGCATAATCATTCCCAGGTACCTCTAAGTCCAACACAAGCAGCTACCACATGAAGATCACCTTGTAGCTCCTACCAGAAGACCCCAGGACAGAACACAGGCAACAGTTGACCTTGGCCTACACAAGAGCACCTCCCAAGAGATCCCAGACCACACCAGAGCACCACCCTACTAACTATGGAAATGAGACACTGAATGGTAAACATGGCAGGCACCAGAGCCTTAATAAAGAGAATCCCACTCAGTAAGGTGAGCTCCCACAGCAGGTCAGCACCCAAACAATAGCTCATCCACTGTCTTCATGGTCAGTCCTCACAGCCAGTCATCCTGAGGGTCAAGCCCACCCTTTGACATGCCAACAGCAATCAAGGCTCAACTACAATAGGAGGTTACACATAACCCACACAGGGACCCATCTGGAGCACCCGTCTAAGATGAACTGCCACTAGGGCCCACAGGACACCTACTACGTAAGGCCACAAAGCTAAGATTGAGAGGCATAGCAGATCTATCTAATAAATAGAAACAAATACAGGGAGAAAACAAAAATGAGGAGACAAAGAAAGATGTCCCAAATAAAAGAAAGGACAAAACACTAGAAAAAAAACTAACTGAAATAGAGACAAACCAGATATAGAGTTCAAAACAATGTTTATAAGAGTGCTTAATGAACTTAGGGGAAGAATAAATGATTCAGTGAGAACTTCAACAAAGAGATAGGAAACAAAGAAAGGAGATAGAAAACATTTAATAAAATCAGACACACAATATAATAAGCAGATAATGTATTATAGAATTGTAAACCTGAAACATATATAATTTTATTAGCCAATGTCACCTCAAAAATTTAATTTAAAAAATCATCAAGAACAAAAAGAACCAGACAGAAATGAAGAAAATGATAACAAATGAAGAAACATTAAATGGAATCAACAGAAGATTAGATGAAGCAGAGAATCAAATCAGCAATTTAAACAATAAGATAACAGAAAATACCCAAACGGAACTGCAAAAAGAAAAAAAGAATTCAAGAAAATGAGGAGAGCTTAAGGGACCTCTGGGGCAACATCAAGCCTAACAACACCAGAAGGAGAAGAGAAAGCAAAGAATCAAAAACCTACTTGAAGAAATAACGACTGAAAACATCCCAAACCTGGCAAAAGAAATAGACACATAAGTCCAGGAAGTGCAAAAAGTCACAAACATGGACCCAAAGAAGCCCACACCAAGACACATCATAATTAAAATGCCAAAGTTAGAGACAAAGAGAGAAGTTTAAAAGCAGCAATAGAAAAGCAGTTAGTTACCTACAAGGGAGCTGCCATAAGACTGTCAGATGGTTTCTCAACAGATACTTTGCAGGCCAGAAAAGACTGGCAAGAAATACTCAAAATAATGAAAAGCAAGGACCTACACCCAAGATTAGTCTAGCCATCAAGGCTCTCATTTAAAATGGAAAGAAATATAGAGTTTCCCAGATGAGAAAAAGCTAAAATAATTAATCACCATTAAACCAGTACTGCAAGAAATGTTAAAAGGACTTCTTTAAAAAGAAGGAAAAAAATTTAAGTAAGAATAAGAAAATATTACAAAAAAAAACCTTCTTACTGACAGCGGCAAATGCATAGTAAAAGCAGTGGATCAACAAACACTAAAGGTAGTATAAAGGTTAAAAAGCAAAACGTGTAGGAAGCCCATGTATAATTACACAGTAAATTAATGGATACACACAAGCACACAGAAATAAAATAATAACAAAAACCAGTGAGGAGGTTAGTAAAAATGATAGTGATGTAGAATGCATTTGAACTTAACTGACCCTCAACTTAAAATGGACTATTATAAACATAGCTTGGTATATATGAATACATGGTAGCATGAACCATAAATCTATAGGAGATATACAAGAAATAAAGAGAAAGGAATCCAAACACAACACTACAGATAGTAACCAACATATAAGAGACCAAGAGAATAAGAAAGAAACAGGGAAGAACTACAAAAACAATCAGAACAAAATAAAATGGCAATGACTACATGCTTATCAAAAATTATTTTAAATATAAATGGATTGAATGCTCTAATAAAAAAAACAAATGGATAAGATGTGGTACATATATACAATGGAATATCACCCAGTCATAAAAAAATCTTATTTGCCACAACATAAATGGACCTATAGGGTATTATGCTAAGTGAGATAAGTCAGATAAGGACAAATACCATATGATTTTACTTATATGTGGAATCAAAAAACAAAATAAATGAACAAAACAGAAACAAACTCATAGATACAGAGAATAAACTGATGGTTGCTAGATGGGAAAGGGGCTGGTGGGCTGGGTGAAGAAGGGGAAGAGATTAAGAAGTACAAATTGGCAGTTACAAAAGAGTCACAGGGATGTGAAGTACAGCTTAGAGAATAGAGTCAACAATATTGTAATAACTACGTATAGTGTTAGGTGATTGCTAGACCTATCAGGGGATCTCTTCCTAAGTTATATAAATGTCTAACCACTATGCTAATGTAAGCAGAGCATGAAAGATAGATGAAAAACAAATCTACACATACCAAATCACATCATTTTTAAATTACTGAACTTTCAGGTCTGTTGGAACTATATAAATCAATTTGTAAAAAGTTAAAATGCAAAAAACTTTTGTAATAAAAGAAGATAGCTGTACAACTTATATAAATATCAGTAAAGAAGTCTGCTATATGAACATCATGGAAAAGAATCTGGAAGTCAGATACAAAAATGTGTAAAGAAATATTTATAAATATGTATGTATATAAGTAGAAGTCTGGAAGGTGATATGGAAAATTGAGACAGTGGTGTTACCTCTCAGTAGCACTCTTTTTCTTTTATAAACTATACTTGAGGATAAAATAAGTAAAATTAAATACTTTGTAGAATTCAAATATTCATTACTTATTATCTCTTCTAATATGAATTTTAACATTAAAAATCACTTCTTTTATGTTTCAATGTCACAGAGTTTCAAGCACTTTTAACCACTGAAATGCTTCAAATAATGGTAAATTTAGCAATGTTAAAAAGAGAATTATATAAAAATGCATATTTACGAGGCACCTTTCTTTTGCTACATCAAAAGTATTTGGGTAGGGAAGTTCTAGAATATGAATTTTATTTTTAGTTTTCTGGTTTCTCCAGAAATGCTTAGTTTCTCAGTTGCATAAACCCTCACTATGGTAGATTATATAATCATATAATGTGAAAAATTCATCAGATACTTGCACATTTTCCAGATTTACAGTCAGGATTTTGTCAATTCATTTGTCCATAGAATAGACATTAGAAAAGAAAATGAAATAGTTTTTAATTCTCTTACAAGTATCCATTGAGTAGTCTAAGTATGCATCCTCAAATAGTCACATTTCAAACATATTTGGGAATTGCTTGACACCATGCTTCTATGTATGTTATGTTTTGGATAAGCTGAAGATCTATTTTTAATTATTAATAAAACATATTAGATAATAAGTGCATTGTTCTTATCATTATTATAACACAACAGTCAAGTTGTTTAGCTTGTTTACATGAAATTAATTAAGTTACCATTGCATTTCACTGAAAGTAAGATTATTAATATTTGAACAAAATGAATTTTTTACATAAGAACAAAAGGACACGTCTATCCTCAATTTCAATCATTTTACGGTCAAGATCATGTTTTAAATCCCTTTTCTAATGAATTTTTAATAACTAAGCAAAGGCAACACATTCCCAAACCCTGTAACAATATTTTAATCAAATGGGAGATATATAAACAACATATTCTCATTCACTTTTGTCTACTATTAAATGAATTAATCATCATATGATTGGAGAATAAGACCTGTTATGCAATAATTGTTTCTTTATCTGGCGACTTTAAACATTTATTAATTCAATCAAAAGACATTACTAGATACATATTCTGAAACTTTTCCTAATGTTATTATATAACTGTTAAAATTTGAAGTGATTTTATCAAGCCAAAAAAATTGATACACATAAATGATTATATTATTCTATTATGACTAGAACTAGAAAAAACAACAATGAAATATGTGAAAAAAATATGTATGTGTCAAAATAATGGGAAAGTAGAACTTTTTAAAAAGACTTTTCATAATGCCAAATATTAAACACTAAGAAATGGTGTTAAGGAAGATTTGAAAGTTTTTCTGAATAATTTTATCGACAAGAATGAGTAACTCAAATCTAGAGAGATAGCAGCATGTGACCAAGTGCCATCTGCCTTCCTCCTTCCTTTACCTGCTGATACATGACCAAACAGACAAAGAAATTTTACTTATGGAAAACCTAAACATATGCTGAAACTAAACAATGGTGACAAAATTCTAAGGTAACTGCAAAGGAATACAAGCAATGAATTAAATGATGGCTAACTAGAAATTGCCATTTCTAAAATAGCATCATAACGTTGCTCAATGGGAAACTCCTCTGGCTAACTTGATTAGATATGAAAAGGATTGTGAGTGAGAAAGAACTACCCACCACATAGTTTGTAAACACACAGAACAAAAATGAAAGAAAAGGAATCCAAACACAAGGCCAAATGAGTTTTAGGAGAATATTTTCTTGTATTTGGGACCAGCCATTGAATAATTACTCAGGAATATTATCACTAAAGAGCATAAAAGAACATGAAAAAATGGAAACTTTATTTGGAGTTACTGCATTTGCCATCACCATGGTCTAATAGTAGTTAGATATTGCATGAAGCCAGCTGACATGTTGGGGCAATAGAAAAAAATACATAAATTGGTTTCACAAAATTATACTTAAATTTATTCCCTATACATATCTACAGAGCAAAAAGTAATAATAAATATCAACTCCTACCTCTCACAATACACAAAATTTTACTCCAAATGGATCATAGATCTAAACATAAAGGCTGAAACCATAAAATTTCTGTAAGAAAATATGAGATACTGTAAATTTTTGGCATCTAGTGTAAGAAAAGATTTCTTTAAAAGTATGCAAACTATTTTAACAGACACTTTACAAAACATTCTTTGTTGGCCAATAAGTACATGAAAAGATGCTCAGCAGGTAAGTAGATTTTAAAATGATAGTATATCTATACATGGTATAAAACTACAATAAAAAGAAAATGAACTGTTGATACATGCACCAACATGGGTGAGTCTAAAGATAATACTCCTCTGTGAAATGAAATAGACACAAAAAGTATATATTACATGATTCCACTTATATAAAATTTCAGAAAATGAATCATATATCAATAAGGGGCAGATCGGATTGCCTGCAGCCAGGAGCACATGAAGGGATGGGCTACATAGGTGCATAAGAAAACTTTTTGTCATGTTGGATGTTGTCTTTTTCTTAATTGTGTGAATGATTCTACAAGTATATTATTGCTCAGAATTCATAGAATTATATACCTTCAGTGGATTATTTGTACACATGATAGCAAGAATTAGATAAAACAAATATATAGAAGTAGTTTGTACAAGGATGAACATTGTGCTACAATAATTTTAAAAGAAAATGAAAGCATAGTTCATTTTCAAACTGTTTAAATTAATCCAGTTGCCTAAATCAACTCCACTAAAACCAGAATTTGTTTTTAATGTTCAAAGAAGCATCATTATAACTAAAGTTTATTAGACTTCCAGAATATTTGGCCCAAGAGATCAGAATGTACTTTTATGGTTTTAGAACTTGGTTTTGTAAACATTTAGTATAATAACATCAACATTCCTTTTTCATTATTTACATTAACCATCTACTAGTGTGTTTTCCTTATATTATAAAATGCATGTCCATACATGTGGTTTTGGTTAATTTACTTCTAAGCATTATAACCTGGTGAATAATAACAGAGTTGGGAAGCAAATATAACTGACTGCATATTCATTCTCTACCATCTACTAGCCATTTTACCTTGGACAGTTTACTTACTCTCACTGTATTTTATTAGTTTTAGGTGTACAGCATAGCAATTAGATATTTACATAATTTACAAAGTGATCTCCCCAATAAGTCTAGTATCCCCCATTACCATATATAGTTATTATAGTATTATTTTTAAGTATATTTTATTGATTATATTGTTACAATAGTTCCAATTTTTTCCCCTTTACTCCCCTCCACCCAGCACCCCCCTCCCCCAGCAATCGCCCCCCAAGTCCATGCCCATGGTTCATACATATAAGCTCTCCCACTTCACCCTTTCATATATTCTTCTTTTTATAATAAATAAATGATTAATTAATTATTTTAACAATAAAAAATAACAATCCCTCCCTCTCAGATATTAAGACACTTTATAATCTTATAAAGGACAATGGGTGAAGGTCTCAAGCTCCTCTAGCTGCTTCAAGTTGGACATGGTCATTGTCCTACCTACCCTTGGGTCCAGAAATCCCTAATAAGAGTGGGGGTGTGGAGGGGAGGGTTGCCTTTCCACATGGGGAAGAATCGTGCAGACTCCAGTTCAGTTGGCTGTCCCCAGACAACGGCGTGCTTGGTTTAACAGGCTGGCATCCTTGTTGTATTCTGGGGGCAACAGATTTAGTGAAAAGGGTTAAAAGACATCATTCAATCCATAACCACTAGATAACAGAAGGCAGTGATTAATTTTTCAATGTCCCACACTAGGGGGAAAAAAGGGGGGGGCTTCTTTGGAGGAAGGTGTGCCAGGCACATCTTACCTGTCCAAAACCCTTTTGCCCATTATACTTAGTTTGGGCTGAGGGAAATATTTTAGGTCCCTCCCCCCACCTTAGACCTCTGGGCCCTTTCAGTCCAAGCCATTAGGATAGAAAAGAGAAAGCAGTTTTAAAGTGAAGCCCACAGACCACTCCATTCTTCACCAACCCAGCCACTTAGCTCAGCCAAACCATTGAGTCTCAGGAGGAAGCGCTGCAGAAAGGATTAAATGAGGCCTATACATACAGACAATCACTCAGGTAATGAGATCATAGGCTTATGCCCTTTGAAAACAGAAAACACATGTAAATTTATGTAACATAACCCACAAACAAGTCTCTAAATCTGTAAGACTGTCTTATCGGAAAGACATCCAGTTGCAAGGCATTTGACATTCTTCTTGCCTGTAACCTAAATATCTTTGACGATACCACAGACATAGTTTAACTTTCAAGTGAAAACATATTTTAAATGAAAAGAGACTTTAAAGACCGTTAGCTGCACTACTTTGTAGTCTGTCACTGATCATTGTGATTTTCCTTGAATAATGATTTTTCTCCCTAAGATTACTCTCCTTGTCATTAAAGGGACTGCATTAAGTCCATTTTTAATTTATCCTGTTCATTTGCATAAACACAACAAGAGCAGCAAATGGGATACTAAGAATTCTTATTTCATAGAGATGTTATGAAGAATTATTGAGACATGTAGATGATGTTCAATACTTGTTCTTATTACTTCCGATTATTACCAACTACTCATCTTATTTAGTAATTGTGCTTTACAGATGAGAAAACTTAGATTCATAAAAGTTAATAGACTGATCTATGGTCACAGACTGCTCAGTTTAAAGGTATGTTAGAGCTATTTACTTTAAATACTAGTTTCTTTGCTATAAAACATGTTGATAGATTTTAGTTGAATTTACCCTCTGTCACTTTTTTCTAAAATTAATGAATGAAGATGTATCATTCACGAATAGTTTTCATTCAGATAAAATACACTCAACCCCATGACTTAAAACAGTGCCTTAATGTGTCTTTATAGGCCAGAAATACTTCCACCACTATTAAGGCTTATGCAGATAGATTTTCTATATGCTATTAAAACATAGCCCTGGCTGGTTTAGCTCAGTGGATTGAGCGTCGGCCTGCGAGCTAAGTGTCGCTGGTTCGATCTTCCAGTCAGGGTACATCAGAGAAGGAAAACTCTGACTCCAAAAAACCTCCGCTGCCTTGCGGCATACCTCTTCAGGGGAAAGGCTAAGGGAGTAAACCCCGACAGAAAATCCGGAGCCGGAGTCCCTAAGGCGGTTTGACGTTGTAGTCAACACCGGCAACTCCTGCGGCGCACCTGAAGCCAAGCTGTATTGACTCCGTCTTTCCCTTGGACCCTTCAGCTGCGAAGAGAGGGGGGGGTCTGCTGCATGGGCAACAGCAGACCCTCCATATCACCCTGCCCAGGCTCTGTAGCTTCAGCTTCACTGGAGAGGACACTCCAGCGTCATCGCAAGATGTCGATTCAACACGGGAGGAGACAGATACCGTGTCACTCCCGAGTCGGACTGCACAGCCATTCTCGGCGGTGCAGATAGACTCTTAAGAAGCTACACCATCGTCTCTCGAGACGGACGGCTGCCGACGACGACGACGATTAAAACATAAGAAGGTGAAAATCTCACTGACCCCAATTCTATGCTCAGAAACCCTTCTTGCTCTGCAGTGAGAAAAATGAGAAAATTTTTAGGACTCACTTTGTTTGTTTTTCTTAGAGTGTTACAGATTTATACTTCGTTTTGTCCAATGTCTGAAAATAATTATTTCATATATTTTTGTTAGCCTTTATTTATTTATTTATTTTATTTTTTTGCATGAGGAAAGAAGGTTAATCCAGTTCATTGCTTTGTCATGGATAGAAGGGGGAAGTTTTTGTTATATTTTTAGTCTGCTTTTAAAACAAATTTTATCAGCATTCTATCAGGTAATTTTAGTTGGAAACTTTCTACCAGGTTCTAGTCAGCTAATATATTAAAATATTTTATGGATTTTTCCAGTACAAGAATTATATACACTAGGGTTTTATCATTCAGTCATGATCAAGAGGATTTTATATACACTCCGTACTGTGCACATAATTCCCTCTGGGTTTGAACCATCAAGTCTAAATATACTTGACTTTAGAAAACAACTAAGAGTATATGAGTTTCATTTTGTATTGATTTCAGAAATTCGGTTTAGCTCAATCATTTTTTGATGTTCTAAACAGGTTCATCATATTATTCAGGAACAATTACATTTTGTGTTTTCAAGTTTCCCATTGTTAATGTGTCAGGCTTTGATATAGTTAAATATATTTATTAAATATTTTACATCTGATCATCTTTTGTATGTGATAACACAAAGGATTCCAAATTTCAATGGCTTCACTTTTCTTTAAAGTGTGAATTGTGGGCATTTTATTTGTCTTAACTAAGAAATAAAAATTTCAAAATAATACTACAACACATTTAGAATCATTGATCATTATCAATATGTTTTGTTTTAAATTACATATTTATTTTCTAAAAATTATATATTTATAACTAGCTGACAGCCTATTTTAAACACTAAATAAACTATTTTACTCTCCGATGTATTTCCCTTTTGGTTTTTTTAGTGTAATTTACAGAAAAGGAAAGCAGCTGCATTCTCCAGCTGTGACAAAGTGCTTCAATAACTGAGACAAGCAACATCAGTAATAAATAAAGCAATCTACTTCTTTACAAAAATGACTGTCTCTATTTAATATCAAAGCGGTAGCCCGTAGTAGAGCCTAGGAGTCAGTACAGTTAAAGTGAATACTTACTGGGAAATTAGGTTGTCACTATGTCAGCTATATTACACTGACAAAGGAATACTAACATTACTGCAAAGAACATTTAAGAGCTTTTGAATTCACTACCATTTCACTTGGTCACTGATATCAGTTCAGTGACATAATACAGTTCATTGTTGCTACTGCAAAGCAATTAACTTCCACTTCCCATTGTAGGCAGAGTCCAGAGTGCTCTTCAATGAGAAATAGGAATAAAGGTACTAAATCTATAAGATTTATGCAAAAACTATTATATACATTTCCAAAGGTTGCTGTGTTTCTAGAATGGTTACAGGTAGTGAAAATAGAGCATGTTCCACAAACCACAGCACTTACCCTGCTTTATCAACTAGCAGAAGTTACACTATTATAACAAAATTAAAATTTCCTAAAGTGTCTTCAGAACTAATTGTATTTTCCAGCAACCACTAAATCTATAAGGATCTATGGGTAAACTGAGTTGTGGTCATTGGTCACTGGAGAAACCACACAACTACCCAAAAGTTCTGTATTAACTCTCAACCAGTAATCATATTCTCACACTAATATTTGGATATTAGTGATCTAGGCATCATCTATTCATGGGCCCTGGTATATGTATTAAATTTACTTAAAACTAAGGAATAATATTATGTTCATTTCTATAGAAATATTTAAAGCTTTTATTTGTATATCACCTTACAGTTTACATCATATTTTGCGTATATTAACATATTTTGTAACTATGTAAGATATGAGAAGAATTGTTGCCTCATTTGAGATAAGGTCACTAATTTCAGAAGAGTAAGTAATAGCCTAATGTTACATATCTAATAATTCACAATCTTTATGATTGTTAGATTGTGAAAAGGATAAAGTCCACAGAAATTATCAAAATTAAGTCATTACCGGGGACTTCTGGCCAAGATGGAGGCTTAGACTGACATGCTCGGTCTCCCTATACAACTAGAAAGGAATACAACTACCTCAAAACAAAAGATAACTAGAAATTCCAGAAAATAAAACTACACGGAAGCCCAACCTACGAAGTTATAAACCAGCGGTGCTCATTGTATAGGTAGGAAGAGCAAAAGTGGGCAGTGCTATTTGTGGTAGCACCAGGGGCAGTGGTGGGGAGAGCAACCCCAGCTGCAGTCGAGCCTCGGCAGCTCCTGACCCCAACGCTGGGAAAGGCAGCCCCCACATTGCCTCGGACAGTGAGGCACAGAGGGCAGGAGGATGCATCTCAGCAGAGAACAATGGCAGGAACCCATCTTAAACCCCCGCCCCCACACAAAGCACCACAGCACCGTGAAATAGGTTGCGGATCGCCACCAGTTGCTGGGTTGTGATGAGTATACAGGCTCCACCCCCGATAGCCGGCCCAAGAAAGCAAAGCAAAACACAAATCTGTCAAAACGAGGCAGACAACTATAGAAATCCCAGTGATACAGCTCACCAGGCAACAGATGAAGAATCTGACAGATGAACAATTAAGAAACCTGTCAGAGGCTCAGTTCAGAACTATTGTTATAAGGTGGCTTACAGAATTACCAAAAGATTTGGAACAAGATGAGAAAGAACTGAAAACCACACATACTGAAAAGAACAAAAACAAATATGAGACAAGTGGTGAGGAAATAAAATCCAGAAATCAAATCAACAAACCGGAACACAGGGAAAGAACAAACAGTCAATCCGTGCGGAAAGAGGAAACAGAAAGCAAGGAAAGTGAGAAGAGGATCAGAAACCTCTGGGACAGCTATAAGAGATCCAACATATAGATTATAGGATTGCCAGAGGGCAAAGAAGAAGAACTAGAAATTGAAAAATTAAGTGAAAATATAATAAAGCAGAACTTCCCAAACTTGGGGAAGGAAATAGACTTACAGGTCCAGGAAGCACAGAGAGTTCCAAAACAACTGGACCCAGGGAGAACCACTCCAAGACACATTATAATCAAATTGTCAAAAGTTAAAGATAAAGAGAGAATCTTAAAAGTAGCAAGAGAGAAGAAAAGAATCATGTACAAAGGGGTCCCAATTAGACTATCAGCTGACTTCTCAGGGGAGACCCTGCAGGCAAGAAGGGACTGGCAAGAGATATTCAAAGTAATGAAAAGCAAAAACCTACAGCCACAAATACTCTACCCAGTGAAATTTCATTCAGAATAGAAGGGCAGAGAAAGTGCTTCCAGGACAAAATAAAACTGAAAGAGTTCATTAGATCCAAACTACTATTATATGAGATGTTAAAGGGACTGGTTTAGAAAAAGGAGGATCAAAACTATGAACATTAAAATGAAAACTGCATCACAAGAACCAACAACAGAAGCTAGGGAATTGAAACAAAGACAAACTAAGTAGGCAACGAGAGTGGAAAAAGAACTATAGGTATGGGGAACATATTGGGGGGAGGTTAGCAGGGAGGGGGAAGGGGGGTAAGAGAGGGAGATGGTATAGGAATTAAGAAGCATTGTAGGAGGGAATGGAGTAGACAGGAAGAGGTGAGAAGAACTATATGCACAACCAAAGGACACGGACTAAAAGAGGGGGACAACTGGAGGGAGGGGGGGCACTGGGTGGAGGGGAGCAGAGGGAAGGGAAATTGGGACAACTGTAACAGTATAATCAATAAAACATATTTAGAAAAAGAAAAAAATTTAAGTCATTATCATAATACTAATATACCAAGTTGGGGGAAAAATTAATTATAGAACTAATAAAAAGCTTATAATAGACTATTGGTGGAGAAAGGAGATGATTACAAATGAATTTCTGATAAACTTGTATGTTCTCAATATTTCATCCTCTATCTTTTTACGCTATAGCTAGAAATGCATTTCTGTACATAAACACCCAATTGTTATGCATATAATTGGTGGAGTAATTCTCTGTTCTGTGTAAACTGACATTCTTGTCAATTTGCTTGAGCTGCTAAATGCTCAACAGCCAATACTAATGCGAATTCCTATATCCCCAAAGGTCTGACACTGAGGAAAAATTGGAGAATTTTTCCATAGCTGTCAAATGTATAATAAGTGATTATAGAAAACTAGTAAGTAACTTTAAAAGTTTGCTTCTTGATTTTCTATATCCCATGAAATGCTCAGAAAGGTCAAAACTATTTTCCTCTTTCTTTTTTTATGTTTGTTTTTTATTTATTTTTTAAATTGAATTTATTAGAGTGACATTGCTTTGCAAAACTTTTCTTAATAATACAAGTTTGTCTTTTTCATACTTTATGAGTATTCTGGATCACATGATGAATGATATTACAAGAGAGTGAATAAGCTCTCATCTGTTAGCCCAAACCCAGAAGAAATTTTCAAAATGATATAACAATGCCATTCTTCTTGTTATTATTTTTTTTCTTTGGATAATAAAATTATTTTTATAGTTCTTCAAATGTATAAAAAATTTTATAAATATACTTGTATTATCTATTTTGTTACATATTACATATAACAGATATTTAAGTGAATTAATAAACAGATATTCTCTAAATTCTCCATTTAAATTGCTACTATCATAAATGTAGACAGAAATTACAAACATGAAGATTCTCAATAATTTTAAAGAATTTAAAAAGTTGTTGAGACCACATTTTGAGCACCACTGCCCTAAATTAAGTATTAGAGTATGTTATACCAGGTACATAATTAATATCTTTATCCTTTCAAATGGGAATAGATTTCTGTTTATGCTACATATAATGTAATGAGTTCTCTTTTTGTCTACTAATTAAGAGTATTAGGATAAATATTTTTGAATATTTCCCAATATTTTGCAAATATTGATAAAGCATCAAGCATTGGAGAATAAAATACAAATTAATGTTAATAATGTATGTCAAAATTGATATTTAATTTGATAGTTTATCATTATACATGATAGACTTTATCTTATCAGAGTCATGACAATTAATTAATTATGTTGGTGACTGTCTAAAACTTATTTATATCAACAGTAGAATATTCTGAAATAGATAAAAAACATGTAAACACTTCCAGTAAAGATCAAAAATTTTAAAATTCACAAATATGTGGAAATTAGTAGCATACTCATAAAACACAATGAGTCAAAAACAAAGCAAAAGGAAAATCAGAAAATATGTTGATACAAATTGAAATTAAACCACAACATACCAAAAATTATGGGATTCATCAAAAGCAGTACCAAGAGAAAAATTTATAATGATAAACACCTATATTAAAAAGGAAGAAATATTTTAAGTAGACATTCTAAATTTACACTTCAATAAACTAGAAAATAGAACAAGCTAAGCCCAAAGTTAGTAGAAGAAAGGAAATAAGGATTAGAGCAGAAATACATGAAATACAGACTAAAAAGACAATAGAAAAGATGAAACTAAAGGCTGTTTTCTGAAAAGATAAATAATATAGATAACTTTTAGTTAATTTTACCAACAAAAAAAAGAGAGAACTCAAATAAATAAGAATTAGAAATGAAAGGAAAGACGTAACCACTGATACAACACAAATACAAATAATCATAAGAGACTACTATGAACAATTATACCTTAACAAATTGGGCAATTTAGAAAAAATATATAAATTCCTAGAAACAACACAACCTACAAAGACTGAATCATGAAAAATATATAATCTGAACAGACCAATTACTAGTCAGGAGATTAAATCAGTAACAAAAGATCTTCACTGGTCAATTTTACCAAAGACTTACAAAAAACTTAATGCTTATTCTTTCAAACTCTTCCAAAAAACATGAGGAAAAAATACATCCAAACTCTTGTTAAGAGACCAACATTACCCTGATACCCAAACCAGACAAGGACATTGTAAGAAAGGAAAATTACAGACCAATAACACAAAATTCAAAAAGGATGAAGGACTTAAATGTAAGACCTGAAACTGAAAAGCTCTTAGAAGAAAACAGAAGAAAAGCTTCTGAACATTAATCTTTACAGTATTTCCTTTATGACACCAGGAGCACAGGCAACAAATGCCATAAATAAACAAGTGTAAAAACTAAAAGCTCTACACAACAAAGCAAAGAACCAATGAAGTGAAAAGGCAGCCTAGAGAATGGGAGAAATTATTTGCAAACCAAACATCTGATAAGAGGTTAATTAAAATATATATAAGAAAGTCCTTCATCTGAAGTGTAAAAAGTAAATAAATAAATAAATACAATACAATACAATACAATAAAGAAGCCAATTTAAAAATGAGCAAAGGACCTGAACAGGCATTTCTCCAAAGAAGGCATTCAAATGGCTAACAAGTATATTAAATGCTCAAAACTACAATGAGATATCATCTCACATTTACTAAGATGGCTATTATTTTAAAGAAAACAATAGTGTTGGTAGAAGTGAAAAATTGGAACTTGTGTATACTGTTGATGGGAATGTAAAATGGTGATCCAACAATTCCATTTCTGATTATATATCCAAAAGAACTGAAATTAGGATCTTGAAGAGATATCTGTGTTCCTGTATTAATTGAAGCATCATTCACAATAGCCAAGATATAGAAAAAACCTAAGTGTCCCTATACAAATAAATGGATAAAGAAAAATGTGGTATATGCATACAAGAGATTGTTATTTGGTGTTTATAAGGAAGAAATCCAGCCATATGCAACATAGATGAACCTGGAGGACATTGTGCTAAGTGATATAAACCAATAACAGAAGAACAAATATTGCATGGTTCCACTTAATGAGGTGTCTAAAGTAGTGAATTTCATAAAAGCAGGTGAAATGAAGAATTGTTATTCAACAGATACAAAGTTTTAACTATGGTGGATGAACAAGTGCTAGAATATCTGCTGTACAACATAGTACCTATATTTCATAATATAGTATTGCGCACTAAAATGTGTTAGAAGAGTAGATCTTATATTAAGTGTTCATATCACAAAATGAAAAATAAAAAGGAACATGAAAACTCTGGGAGATATTGAATATTTGTAGTACCTTGATTGTGGTGATGGTTTCATAAGTATTTGCATATATCCAAATTCATAGAAATATACATATTAAATATTCACAGTTCTTTGTAAATTATTTATTGTATATTTTAATAAAACTGTTAATAATCTGATAAAATGAACCTACGAAATATCTACAGCCTAAATCTCCTTTAGTAAAGGAAACCTGAATCATTTCCCTGTGTAATTAGGAAAAGGATAGTGATCCCCACTTTTAATACTCTTATTTACCACTATCCCTGCCTTTGCAATAAGGCAAAAAATAACTAAAAGACAAAAAGGAAAGTAAAGAGTAAACCTTTTACAGAGAGTACAGTAATAAAAAAATTCCCTGGAATCTATAAAGAAATTACTAAAATTTATTTTTTTAAATATCGCAAAGCTCAAAGGTAAAACGTTAAAATAGAAAAATGAGTCATATTTTCATTAACTGGTGGCAACAATTATAAAGCATTTAATTTCCATTATTATACACAAAAAGTAAAATGCCTAGGACAAAATCTAGCAAAAGATGTACAATATCTCTATAATGTAAACTGCAAAGCATTAACAATAGAAAATTAAAAAAATGTAACTGAATGGAGAGATAAACAATATTCATGGACTATAATCCTTAATATTTTATTAAAACCAACACTTCTACACAATTTGAACTATGCATTCATTAAATGCAATTCCAGTTATGCAAATTGACAAACTGATTTTTAAAAAGATTTTTACCCTCACTACTTCCAGCCAAGATGGAGGCTTAGACAGACACGCTCGGTCTCCTTCTACAACTAGAGAGGAATACAACTACTTCAAAACAAAAGATAACTAGAAATTCCAGAAAATAAAGCTACACGGAAGCCCAACGTATGAAGTTATAAACCAGCGGTGCCCTTTGGGCAGGTAAGAAGAGCAAAAGGGGGCAGTGCTGTTTGCGGTCGCACCAGGGCCAGCGGCAGGGAGAGCAATCTCAGCTGCAGTCTAACCCCTGCAGCTCGCGACCCCAACGCTGGGAGAAGCAGCCACCACATCGCCGAATGGTGAGGCCCAGAGGGTGGGAGGACGGATCCTGGTCTCCTAGCAGAATAACTGCAGGAATCCATCTTGGAACCCCACCCCTACACAAAGCGCCACAGCGCTGCGAAATAGGTTGCAGATCTCCACGGGTCGCTGGGCAGTGACAACAAAGTGCCACAGCGCGGCGAGAAAGGTTGCTGGACCACCGCCGGTCACTGGGTTGTGACGAGTACACAGGCACTGCCCCCTGTAGCCGGCCCAAGAAAACAAAATGCATCTGTCAAAACGAGGCAGACAACTATAGAAATCCCAGTGATACAGCTCGCCGGGCAACAGATGAAGAACCTGACAGATGAACAAATAAGAAACCTGTCAGAAGCTCAGTTCAGGGCCATTGTTATCAGGTGGCTTACAGAATTAACAAAAAATCTGGAAAAAGATGAGAAAGAATCGAAAAACACTCATAATGAAAGGAACAAAACCACATACGAGACAGATGGTGAGGAAATAAAATCCAGAGTTCAAATCAACAAACCAGAACATAGAGAAGGAACAAACAGTCAACCAGTGCAGAGAGAGGAAACGGGAAGCAAGGAAAATGATGAGAGGATCAGAAACCTCTGGGACAGCTATAAGAGATCCAACATATGGATGATCAAATTGCCAGAGGGTGAAGAAGAAGAACTAGAAATTGAAAAATTAAGTGAAAATATAATAAAGCAGAACTTCCCAAACTTGGGGAAGGAAATAGACTTACAGGTCCAGGAAGCACAGAGAGTTCCAAAACAACTGGACCCAGGGAGAACCACTCCAAGACACATTATAATCAAAATGTCAAAAGTTAAAGATAAAGAGAGAATCTTAAAAGTAGCAAGAGAGAAGAAAAGAATCATGTACAAAGGGGTCCCAATTAGACTATCAGCTGACTTCTCAGGGGAAACCCTGCAGGCAAGAAGGGACTGGCAAGAAATATTCAAAGTAATGAAAATCCAAAACCTACAACCACGAATACTCTATCCAGCGAAGCTGTCATTCAGAATAGAAGGGCAGAGGAAGTGTTTCCAGGACAAATAAAACTGAAAGGGTTCATTAGATCCAAACCACTGTTATATGAGATGTTAAAAGGACTGGTTTAGAAAAAGGAGGATCAAAACTATGAAATCTAAAATGAAAACTGCATCACAAGAACCAACAACAGAAGCTAGGGAATTGAAACAAAGGCAAACTAAATAGGCAATGAGAGTGGAAAAAGAACTATAGGTATGGGGAGCATATTGGGGGGAAGTCAGCAGGGAAGGGGAAGGGGGAGAGGGAGGGAGATGGTATAGGAATTAAGAAACATCATAGGAGGGAATGGAATAGACAGAGAGGTTGAGAAGAACTATATGCACAACCAATGGACATGGACTAAAAGGGGGGGAAAAGGGGAGGGAGGGGGACCACCGGGTGGAGGGGAGCAGAGGGAAGGGAAATTGGAACAAATGTAACACTGTAATCAATAAAACACATTTAAAAAAAAGATTTTTAATAGAAAGAAAAAGTTAAAAGAGTTATTCTACCTAAACTCAAGAATAAAGCTACAAAAGAAAAATGCTTGGTATTGTTACCATAGGTAGTTAATTAATTATTAATAATGAAGAGAAGCAAAGGGAATTAGACAGTGAGCTTAATAAACTGGAGAGAATGAGCCTGTTTGCTTTACCAGAGAGCTACAGTTTCACACTCCAGGGGATCATAGCATTGCTCTGCCAAGGGGATTAATACTCTTCCCTTCCCTGACTCTGGTACTGAATTGTTGGGGGTACAGTGGTGGTGCCTGACCTTAGAGGCCTGTCAGTCTAGCCTAGGGAAAGAGGGATCAGTTAAGAGGCAGACCCATCAGAAAGCTCATGAAAGCTTGAAAAGTTTATTGGTTCTTTTATAAAAGCACCTAGTTCATCCTATACCCAAGCTAATATAAGCCCAGGGGAACAAAGGACCCGCTCCCCCAACCTGGTAACAAACACTTAAGTTTGTGCATTTGTGCATTCTTTCTCACCCAGGAGCACATGACCGTGTGTGTCTACAGCTAACAGGACCTGCAGCAGATGGAACGCACTCCAAAGACTAAGCTTTAACATGAAGCGGAAACTCTGGTCAGTGGCTTTTGTTTTGGCCTAAGGACATGGTTGTACTTTTTCCATGAAGGGACAGACAGAGATGGGACATTGGAGACACAGGGGAGTTTTCCACATAAATAAACCATCGTGCCACACCACAATCTCCCATGTGTGGGTCATTGGAATGCTTTCCATCCCAATAACCCCAGAGGAACAAAGCTCGCTCTCTCTCTCTCTCCCTCTTTCTGTCTCTCTCTCTCTCCCTCGCCAATGACTCATACTTGCACAATGCACCCACCTGTTCTCTCCATGGCCATGTGGCCCTAGCACCTGCATGGCCCATGGTCATGCGAACTCCATACACAGGTCTAGGAGAGAACCTGAATATCACAGCGCAACAATCAACTGAAGCTGAATTCTGGACTGAACTGGACTTTAATATGAAGCAGAAACTCTGGGCAGTGGCCTTTACTCTGGCCCTACTGAAGACAATATGTATAGGACATTTTCCATGGCAAGACAGATAGAGATGGAACATTGGAGAGTCAGAAAGAGAACCCCCTTAATTTTCCACCATCATTAAAGGTTAGCATAGAACCCTATCCCCCAGTATGTGTCTCAGAAAATTCTTTCCTTGCAAAACCAGAAGAACTCCACTTTCACTGATAACATAAGGCCACCAGTCATATTGGATTAAGGTCCATTCCAGGACTTCATTTAACTTTAATTGCCTCTTTAAAGTCTGTATTTCCAAGTGCAATCTCATGCAGAGGTACTGGGGGTTAGCACTTCAACATATGAATATACAGGGACACAATTCTGCCCATAAAACTGAGATAATGCAGGCAAGAGGCAAAGAAAAATAAAAGTGCAGGCCTGCCAATGTTCCCTTTTCCCCATGGAATGGTACTAGGAGAGGGTCAGTTGTATGATATTCAATGCAGTGAGGGGAAATTATCTCAGTGCTCAGGATCCTGGGGGAAAAAAACCTTACCTTTTATTGACCCAAGTGGCCAGAAGGAGGGGGAGGAGGATAGCTAAGAGTGAGAGGGTGCTGAGTCAGAGTGGAGAAAGCTTTCTTAGGAAGGAGGTTTCAGCTGCTGTGGTCTCTGAATGGAGGTACCTGGGCTAAAAATGTTGATATGCATATGAACGTGGCTAGCCAGGTTTTGGGGGCTGTGTCCTTGACTGCTGCTCCCTCCACACTTAAACTCTCAAAACTGGGTGTTCATAAATACAACTTATAAATAAGTGAAAGTCCACATTTTCATATATTATGAATATATAATCTAGATGCAATTAAAATTAAATTAAATTATCACTGTACTAATAAAGGAACTGTGGCAATACTCAAAGACAACCCAAATGAGAATGAGCAAAAGCTGTTTATTTAGAGCTAACTATATAGCCATCAACCCTTTTGTTTGGTACAGACTCAAAAGCAGATAGATGAATGGGAAAGCTTTATACAAACGAAACATGGAAAGGCTTCAAGGACCCTCTGATTGGAGGCTGTTGCCACAGAGAAGCTGTAAGTGGGCCAACTGGAAGCAGGGCATCCTATATGATTGGTTAGGGTACCTATTTGGCTTTCTCTGGTTGGTCCTAAATTGAAAACGGGAGCAAAAATTAGTGAAGCTGTCATAATTGATCAAGTCTTGACTGTTTGGGGCCAATGTCTCGTGAAGCTGTGTTTTAGTCTCCTCGGACTTGCCTGCTGCTGGTTGAGGGGCAGAATTGGACTATATGTGGTTTGGATATCCTTCATTTGTATACTCAGTCTCTTGATGAAAAGGCAGTAAAACATTAGTACAGAATTTTATGACCGAATTATACTATCAGTTTCTGAATATAGCACAAGGAATCTATATTAGTTTGCATTGTTTCCTGAAAACTAGAGTTTATATGTGGAATTGAAAGTAACACTAATATGTTATTTGTAATTAGAATTAAAATTATATTGTAAAGTAGAGAAAGTGTTCAGAAAGTACAAAATTAAGTGCAGTATGCACAAATGTACTATAAAACACTGAACAGAAAAATATCAAAGCCTGGGGTTTTCCAGAGGAGAGCGAATGCAATGAATTCACAATTAAGGCATATGCTAGATCAGCAGATTTGAGATCCTAAAGGCAAATTTTGTTTTTAATTAGTCACATTTTTTCTCAGAAAAAAGCAACCACTTGAAATAGCATGTTAGAGAAGACATATATTCTAAGGCATTGATAAAATAATGATTAGAGCATAAACAAAACTTTAAGCTGTCCCTCAGCTAGGGTGAAAATAAGTGCCGTTGTATTTGCTCCTTTATTTAAAAGAATGAAAAATACCAAAACCTCAAAGAAAGAAAGTAATCTTTTACTTTTAATGATAAAAGACATTTCTCAGAACCAGGTAATTTAATATGATGATTGATAGTATACTCTCTGAAATCAAACTGCCTTAGGTCAAATCTTATCTCTGCCACTAACAAACTGATCACTTTCTCTACAACAAGAGATTTTTGTTATGATTATGTAATATATATTTAAACCACTTAATATAACACCTAAAATCTAGGTTAGTATCTTCAAATTCTGTTATAAATATATTATTCACATTAGAAATAAGTATCAATGTTTCAAGTGTTAAGATTTCAATCTTTTTTATAGCTGATTAATATTTTACATTATATATGTACCACATTTTTATCCAATAGTCTATTGATGGGTACTTGGGTTCATTCCTTCATATCTTGTCTCTTTTTAAAAACACTCAATGAATATAAGGGTGCATATATATTTTCAATGTAAATGGACTCACTAGGTATTATGTTAAATGAAATAAGTCAGTCAGGAAAGAACAAATATCATCTGATTTCACTCATATGTGGAATCTAAAGACTAAATAAACAAAACAAAAAAAAAAACCAAAAGTGACTCATAGATACGTTGAACAAACCAAGAATTACCAAATGGAAGGGTGTATGGGGATAGGTAACAAAAATGAAGAGAGTAAGAAGTTATTAAAAAGTCACACAATGTAAAGTTAAGCTTAGGGAATATAGTTAATTATATTGTAATAACTATGTATGGTGCAAAGTGAACACTAGAATTATCAGGGGGTCACTTAGCAAATTATATAGTCTAACCACTACACTGTACACCAGAAACAAATATAAAATCTAAAAGAAAAAAAAGTAAGTATAGGGTAACTATTACTTTCCCGTCACTGTTTGAAACATTGAGGATACAGTAATTAACCAAATAGACCCAGTCCCTAGTTTATAGTTGCCTTCTGGGGCTATAGAGTAATGGTATAAAGGAATGTTCTTTGTGAAATATTCCAAGATGAACTCTTTGACAAAATAACCTTTCAGCAGAGGCCTGAAAGAGGAAGGAAAAAGCCACATGGAGAAGTAGAAGAATACATTTGATAGAAGCAACTTAGAGTGTCAAGTACATTTCAATGCATTCTTAATATGTTCCAAAAACAACAGTGCCATATGGGTGGAATGGAAACTAGAAAGTATTTTAAGAGCCACAAAGTCTATCTGGGTGAAGAATGGCCAGAGAACACAGAAGGTCCTGCCCCACACCTTAATAAGAGATCTCATAAGCCACACATCCAAACACCTCCCACCATTTGTAGATCAAGTCTAAGTCTGAGAGACTAAGCATTTTTTAACTAGAGAGACTGAATATTCCCTTGAAAGATTCTTGAAGTAATTTATTTTTCTATAAGAAATCTACCTTTCCTGTTTATTTTCCTTTACCTTCAATCCAAGAAAGGGTTTGGGGAGGGCCTGTAAGAAAAAAGAAACTATTTCTAGAGAAGAAGTGACCATTCATCTGCTCATGTGTGTGGTCGTCTGAGGATTTTCTTGGGTCCTCTGCTTGTTCATTACTTAAGATTTTGGTATGGGGGGAAGTGTGTCTGATAAAGAACTTTATGATTGTTTGTGTTTTCTTTAGTGCTCAATTCATTAAGTTTACAAATTTAAAAATATACTTTCTTTTAAACTTCTAAAAACTGTTATAATCTGGTATATTCTATTATAGATATAGTAATGTGAGTTAATGTTAAATACCTATATTTGGAATATTTGTTTTTAATCAAACTTTATTAAGGTATGATTGATATACAAAGAACTATTTAATGTACATGATTTGATGAGTTTGGATATTAGCCAACTCCTGTGATACTATCACCACAATAAGGTAATAGACACCCAATAGCTTCCAAAGTTTCCTGACGTTCCATTTCTGTGTCCCATTTTTAATTTTCCAGTAAGAACATTTATATGAGGTCTACCTTCTTAACAAATTTTGAAGTGCACCATACCTTATTTTTAACCATCGCTACTATGTTATACAGCAGATCTCTAGAATGTATTCATCTAGCACAAATGAAATGTATCCACTGAACAATTCCCCATTTCCCCACTCCCAGCCACTGTTTTATTCTATTTTCTGTTTCTATGCGTTTAACTATTTTCAATACCTTATATAGGTGGAATAATGTTTAATTTTCAATTAATATTCTTTTTTTCATTTTTGTTTATGTTATAGTTGTTCCTCTTTGTTTTCCTTTTTCCCACCTCTACCTAAGTCCACCCTCACACCTCTCTTTATCAATCTCCATACCATGACCCATCCATGTCCATGGGTCATGTATAAAGTATAAGTGTTCTTTTGTTAATCTGTTCATCATCTTTCATCCAGTCCCCCATCTCTGCAAGCTGTCAGTCTGTTCCATGTATCTATACTTCTGTTTCTATTTTGTTCATCAGCTTATTGTGTTGATTAGACTCCACATATAAATGAGATCATGTAGTATTTGTCCTTCATAGACTGGCTTATTTCACTAACATAATATTCTCCAGGTCCATCCTTGATGTTGCAAAAAAGTAAAGATTTCTTCTTTTTTACTGCTGCATAGTATTCCATTATGTAGATGTACCACCGCTTTTTTATTCACTCACCTACTCATGGGCAATTAGCCATTTCCTGATCTTGGCTATTGTAAATAGTGCTGCTATGAACAGAGAGGTGCATATATATTTTTATTAACATTCCAGGATTTTTAGGATATATTGCTAGAAATGGAATTGCTAGGTGAAAAGGGAGTTTCATTTAAAATTTTTATAACACTCCATAATGTTTTCCACAGTGTCTGCACCAGATTTCACTCCCATCAATAGTGTACTAGTGTTAGCTTTTCTCCACATCCTCAACAACTTGTTATTTATTGATTTATTAATGGTAGCCATTCTGACAGGTGTAGGTGGTATCTCATTGTGGTTTCAATTAATATTCATTTTGATAAGAAATTTTTCTAAAAATCTAGCAATGTTTACAAAGTAGATTTTATCTGTTTCTAAGACAATTCAAACTACATCTGAAAACTTAGTCTTAACTGCTTGCAAACATAGCCAGTTTCCTAATGTTTGAAAAATGTTTGCATCTACAAATTAGTCTAATTTTTCAAAAAATCACCTCAAGTGTTTCTACCAAACAGGCACAATTATTTTAAAACTTGTCACTACATCTGTCAAATAGAATTTAAACCAAAGCATTACTGTTATAGATTTTGCTAAAAGTCACACATACAAATACTTGCATGCATACACATATGCGTGAATAATTGTGGGTCTAAAGGACAGCATTAAAAGAATTATATCAACTACTTAAACACTAGGCCGCTCATAGACACCTCCCACTTTCTCTCCTTCTCACAACCACTTACTCTTATATCACGTTCAAACCATTCACCCATGGCCATAAAAAAGAGCCATATATACAAATGCAGATATAGACTCACATTTATATATATATATATATATATATATATATATATACATACATATGTGTGTGTGTGTATATATATATATATATATATATATATATATATATATAACTGGACTGCACTTACAAATATTGGAATAAAATCAATCCAAATAATCTTGCCCTATTAGTATATTCTGATGCTTTAAATATCTATGTGATAAAATCAATAATATCAAAATATAACAATTGAATTGCTAAATTTATTGTTGCAATATAAAATACTCACAAGAATTCTTGAGGGACTGGCAACTATATAGCATATTGGTCTTGTTTTATTTAAAATACATTACCTTGTTTTGCTCCAAAAATGTAAGGAATCACTTTTAGTCCTTAAAGTGAATGTCATGATGAATGGAATATTTTTGTATAACATGTTTCTTATTGAATGTTGACACTTATTTCAGTCATTTTTATCATTTTCATCTTTTAATCTGGCCATTAGAGTTTTGTTTTTTGTTGTTTTTTTTTTTTATTTTTTTATTTTGGTTTTTCAATTACAGTTGTCCCCTTTTCCCCTAATTTCTCTCCCCCACCAAACCCACCCCCTCTCCCACAATCATATCCCTCCCCGTTGTCCATGTCCATGAGTCTTTCATACAAGCTCTTTAATTAAACCCTTCCCTTACTTATCCCCCTTCTCTCCCTCTCCCCTCCCCCCTATTGACTGCTATTCTGCTCTTTGTTCTATTTAGTTCCTTTGTTTGTGTTGTTCTTTAGTTTCCTGTATTAGGTGATATCATATGGTATTTTTCTTTCTTTGCCTGGCTTATTTCACTAAGCATAATTCTCTCTAGTTCCATCCATGTTGTTGCAAATGGCAGGAGTTCCTTCTTTCTTTCTGCTACATAGTATTCCATTGTGTAAATGTACCACAGTTTTTTGATCCACTCATCTACAGATGGGCACTTAGGTTGTTTCCAGCACTTAGCTATTGTAAACAGTGCTGCAATGAACATAGGGGTGCATAAGTTCTTTTGAATTGGGGTTTCAAGATTCTTCGGGTATAATCCTAGTAGTGGAGACATTGGTTCAAAAGGCAGTTCCATTTTTAATCTTTTGAGGTAATTCCATACTGTTCTCCATAGTGGCTGCACCAGTCTGCATTCCCACCAACAGTGCAGTAGGGTTCCCGTTTCTCCACATCCTCGCCAGCACTTGTTGCTTGTTGATTTGTTGATGATGGCCATTCTGACTGGTGTAAAATGGTATCTCATTGTGGTTTTTATTTGCATCTCCCTGATGGCTAATGATGTTGAGCATTTTTTCATGTGTCTATGGACCTTCTGTATGTCCTCTTCGGAGAAGTGTTTGTTCAGGTCCCTTGCCCATTTTTTAATTGGGTTGTTTGTTTTCTTGATGTTGAGTCGTATCAGCTCTTTATATATTTTGGAAATCAGTCCCCTGTCTGTGATGTCATTGGAAAATATGTTTTCCCATATGGTTGGTTTCCTTTTCATCTTGCTGATGTTTTCTTTTGCTGAGCAGAAACTCTTCAGTTTGATGTAATCCCATTTATTTATTTTTTCCTTTATTTCTCTTGCTTTAGGAGATGTATCCGTGAAGAGATTGTTACGTGAGATATCTGATATTTTCTTGCCTATGTTTTCCTCTAGGACTTTTATGGTGTCACAGCTTACATTTAAGTCTTTGATCCATCTTGAGTTTATTCTCGTGTGTGGTGTAAGTTGGTGGTCTAGTTTCATTTTTTTTTGCAGGTCCCTATCCAGTTCTCCCAGCACCATTTGTTAAAGAGGCTCTTCTCACTCCATTTTATGTTCCTTCCTCCTTTATCAAAGATTAGTTGACCATAGAGGCCTGGGTTTATTTCTGGACTCTCTATTCTGTTCCACTGATCTATATGTCTGTTCTTATGCCAGTACCATACCGTTTTGATTACAGTGGCTTTGTAGTATTGTTTGATATCTGGTGTTGTGATTCCTCCTGCTGTGTTCTTCTGTCTCAAGATTGCTTTTGCTATTCGGGGTCTTTTTTGGTTCCATATGAATTTATGGAGTATTTGTTCTAGGTCTGTGAAATATGTCATTGGTATTTTAATAGGGATTGCATTGAATTTGTAAATTGCTTTGGGTAGTATGGCCATTTTGATGATGTTGATTCTTCCCATCCAAGAACATGGTATTTGCTTCCATTTATTTGTTTCTTCTTTAATTTCTTTCTTCAATGTTATGTAATTTTCAGAGTACAGGTCTTTTATCTCTTTGGTTAAGTTTACTCCTAGGTACTTTATTTTTCTTGTTGCTATAGTAAATGGTATTTTCTTTTTTGTCTCTGTCTCTGCTATTTTATTGTTGGTGTACAGAAATGCCTTAGATTTCTGTATATTTATTTTGTACCCTGTGATTTTGCCAAATTCACTTATTATATTGAGTAGTCTTTTAGTGGAGTTTATAGGATTTTCTAGGTATACTATCATGTCATCTGCATATAATGAAAGTTTCACTTCCTCTTTCCCAATTTGGATGCCTTTTATTTCTTTTACTTGTCTCATTGCTGTGGCTAGGACTTCCAACACTATGTTGAAAAGGAGTGGAGAGAGTGGACAACCTTGTCTAGTTCCTGAGTTCAGGGGGAATGCTTTCAGTTTTTGTCCATTGAGTATGATGTTGGCCTCAGGCTTCTCATATATAGCCTTAATTATGTTAAGATATGCTCCCTTTATTCCCATTTTGTTGAGTGTTTTCATCATAAATGGGTGTTGTACTTTATCAAATGCTTTTTCTGCATCTATTGATATGATCATGTGATTTTTGTCTTTCATTCTGTTTAGGTGATGTATTATATTTATTGATTTGCGAATATTAAACCATCCTTGCATCCCTGGAATGAAGCCCACTTGATCATGATGTATGATCTTTTTGATGTATTGCTGGATCCTGTTTGCCAATATTTTATTGAGGATTTTAGCATCGATGTTCATCAGTGATATTGGCCTGTAGTTTTCTTTCTTTGTTGTGTCTTGACCTGGTTTGGGAATTAGGATAATACTGGCTTCATAGAAAGAGTTTTGGATTTTCCCCTCTTCTTGGATTTTTTGGAACAGTTTGAGGAGGATAGGAGTTAGTTCTTCCCTGAATGTTTTGTAGAATTCGCCTGTGAAGCCATCCGGTCCAGGGCTTTGTGTGCCGGGAGATTTTGGATTACTGTTTCAATTTCCTTTTTTGTTATTGGTTTGTTGAGACTTTCCACTTCTTCTTGATTTAGTTTTGGGAGGTTGTATGTTTCTAGAAATTTGTCCATTTCTTCTAGATTGTCAAATTTCTTGTCATACAGTTGTCTGAAGTAATTTCTAACTATCATTTGTATTTCTGAGGTATCAGTCGTGATTTCTCCTCTTTCATTTCTGATTTTGTTTATTTGTGTCTTCTCTATTTTTTTCTTGATTAGACTGGCTAGAGGCTTGTCGATTTGGTTGATTTTTTCAAAGAACCACCTCCTAGTTTTGTTGATCTTTTGGATTGTTTGTTTAGTCTCTATGTCATTTAGTTCTGCTCTGATCTTGATGATTTCATTCCTTCTTCTTGCCCTAGGCTTTGTTTGTTGTTGTTGTTCTAGTTCTTGTAGCATTGTGGTTAGGTTTTTTATTTGAGATTCTTCTAGCCTTTTCAGATATGCCTGTATTGCTATAAACTTCCCTCTCAGGACTGCTTTTGCTGTGTCCCACAGGTTTTGGGTTGTTGTGTGCTCATTATCATTAGTTTCTAGAAATTTCTTGATTGCTTCTTTGATGTCATTGTTAACCCATTCATTATTTAATAGCATGTTATTCAATCTCCATGAGTTTGGGTGTCTTTGATTTTTTTCTCTGAGGTTGATTTCTAGTTTCAGGGCATTGTGATCTGAAAAGATGCTTGATATGATTTCAATTTTCTTGAATTTGTTGAGGCTTGTTTTGTGACCTATCATGTGGTCTATCTTTGAAAATGTCCCATGTGCACTTGAAAAGAATGTATATTTTGCTTCTTTGGGGTGAAAAGTTCTATATATGTCAGTTAGATCCATGTGGTTTAGTGTGTTGTTCAATGCCTGTATATCCTTGGTGTTTCTTTGCTTTGATGATCTGTCTATTGTTGATAATGGAGTGTTGAAGTCCCCTACTATGAGTGTGTTGTTGTTGATATCCTTTTTGTGGTCTTCTAGTATTTGCTTTATGTATTTGGGTGCTCCTATGTTGGGTGCATATATGTTTATCAAAGTCATATCTTCTTGATGGATTGTTCCTTTAAGTATTATGAAGTGTCCTTCTTTGTCTCTTTTTATTGTCCTTGCTTTGAAATCCATTTTGTCTGATATGAGAACTGCTACCCCGGCTTTTTTTTCCGGTCCGTTTGCTTGGAATATTTTTTTATATCCCTTTACTTTCAGTCTGTGTAAATCTTTTGTTTTGAGGTGTGTTTCTTGTAGACAGCAAATATGTGGATCCTGTTTTCTTATCCATTCCGTTACCCTATGTCTTTTAATTGGAGCATTTAATCCATTTACATTTAAGGTTATTATTGACGTGTATTTATTCATTTCCCTTTGTACCTCTGTTCCTCTCCCCTCTTGTTTTTTTCTTCTTTTTTTCTTAGAACAGTCCCTTTAGCATCTCTTGCAATGCTGGTTTGGTGGAGATGTATTCTTTCAGTCTTCCTTTGTCTGAGAAACTCCTTATTTCACCTTCTATTTTGAATGAGAGTCTTGCTGGGTAGAGTATTCTTGGTTGTAGGCCTTTGTTTTTCATTCCTTGAAATATTTTTGACCATTCCCTTCTGGCTTGTAATGTTTCTGTTGAGAAATCAGTTGATAGCCTTATCGGAGCTCCCTTGTATGTTATTTGCTGCTTTTCTCTTGCTGCTTTTAGGATTCTCTCTTTGTCTTGGAATGTTGCCATTTTAACTATGATGTGCCTTGGAGTGGGTTTTGGGGGGTTCCTCTTGATTGGAACTCTCAGTGCTTCTTGGACTTGCATAGCTTTTCCTCTCATCAGGTTCGGAAAATTTTCTGTCACTATTTCTCCTATCAGATTTTCAATTCCATGTTCCTTTTCTTCTCCCTCTCGTATTCCGATGATCCTTAAATTATTTTTCCTAATGCTATCCTGTAATTCCCTTACATCTTGTTCATATTTTTTAAATCGTTTTTCATTTTGCTGTATTGTCTGGGAGTTTTTCTCTACATTATCTTCTAACTCACTAATCCGATCCTCTGCTTCGTTAAGTCTGCTTTTGACTGATTCTACTGTGTTTTTCAGTTCAGAGATTGTATTCTTAAGTTCTTCCTGGTTCCTGTTAACAATTTCTATGTCTTTTTTTATGCTGGTGTAGTTCTCTGCCAGTTCCCTGTAATTTTCTTGGAGCTGCTGGTAACTTCCTTGAAGGTTGTCATAGTTGATTTTAAGGATGTCGAGTATATTGAGCTTCTTTACCACCATTGTTTTGAATTCCATGTCTGACATTTGGGCTATGTCTATTTCGTCTATCTCTCTTTCTGAGGATTCCTCTTTTCTTTTCATTGAGGGGTTATTTTTGCATCTTACCATGTTGGATTCTTTTTGTTTTTATTTATTTATTTATTTATTTATTTATTTATTTTTGGGGGGGGTAGTCTGCTTTGACTTCCCTCCTTTGTGGTGTAATATTCTTTATCGAAGGTCTGGGAGTTTCAGTGGTGCAGTCTCTTTGATATCCTGAGCCTGATGGTCTTGAGTTGCCCTTTATGTCGTTTGTTTATGCTGTTCGGTTATATTTCAGATGTTCTTTGATAGGATCTTCCTTCTGGCTACTTGGTTGAGAGTCACTCTATCTGCTTTGTCTTGAGTTCTTTTGTGGATATGCTGTTAAAGACATAAACACACAGCCCAGGCAGGAGACCCACACCCTCAGAAAGTATCCCCCACTCTATCCTGCTATCGTTAGCCAACTAGCCCGTATTAATATAAATGTAAAGAGATTTGAGCTTTTATACTATAAGAAGAATAGATAAGAGTTGTTTTGGGGGAGGAAAAATATAATTTTTGATAGAGGGGTTGATAGATTAATAATAGTTGAGACTGTGCAAGCCAGTTAGTAATATTTACATTGTATGTTAATAAAAATAGAAGAAAAGGATAGAAAAATACATAGTATAGTAAGAAAGTGGGATTGTATTGTATTTGGGTTTATATAGTAATTATATTATATTATTTAGAGTGATAGGGGGGCTAAGCTAGACACACAAACGAATAAACCACGATTAAAGAGAAAGGATGAGAAGGAGAGGTTATATGTAACATGTTAGAGATAAAGTTTGTTATTATTGGAAGAGGTGAAGGAAAAACACCCCCCCAAAAAATCCCCAAGAAAATAGAAGAAAGAAAAGAAGAGAGAAAGAGAAGAAAATAAAAAATTTACCACAAAACCCCCCCTAAAAAAAACCCCAAAAGGGAAGAAAGAAAGGAACAAATAAAGATAGAAAAGAAAGAATAAAGAAGAAAGAAAGAAAGAAAAAAGAGAGAAAAAAAAATTAAAAAAAAAAAAATATATATATATATATATATATATATCCCCCCAAAAAAACCCAGGAAAAGAATAAAGAAAGAAGGAAAGAAAAGAAATAATTAAGAAGAAAGAAAGAACAAGGGAGAAAAAATTTGGGAGAAAAATTTTGGAAAAAAAAAAAATCGATGTTTTTACTCCTTTTTAGCCTTGGTGTGTTGCCTTCTTTTTCTGGGTCCGCAGCTGGTCTAGTGTGGCAGGTCAGAGGTTCTTGTTTTTTGCAGGACTGGTGTGCGCCCCCGGTTGCCGCTATGGTGCGCGCCCGCGGTTGCCAGCACGGCGCGCTCCCTTGCTGCTTGCTGGAGCCAGTTGAGGTGCCCTTGCGCACAAGCCCCTGCGCTCTCGGGCGGCCCGAGAGTTTGCCCCGCGGTTGGAGCCCACTGCTGCCGGGCTGCGGCGGTTCCCCGTTCGTGCCGAGGTGTCCCTGCCCGCGCGGGCGGCCCGAGCGCTTTCCCCGGGATTGGCTCCTGCCTTCGCTGGGCCGCGGCGGTTCCCCGTTCGCACCGAGGTGTCCCTGCCCGCGCGGGCGGCCCGAGAGCTTTCCCCGGGATTGGCGCCAACTGACCCTGGGCTGAGGTGCTTTTGCGATCGTGCGCCGCCCCGTGCCCTCAGTCCTGCTGAGCCGAGCTCCGGGAGTTGGTCTCTCGCCTCTTAGGGCAGGGCCAGGGACACTTGTGCTCAGTGGAATCGAGTGTCAGTGGGTCGCCGCCTCCCGCTGTTCCCGTGCTGCAGCTGCCCACCTTCCCTCACCCGTCTGGGTGGGCACAAACAGAGCCTGCGCTAGTGGTCTGCTTTCCGGCCTGGGGCCCTGTGCCCACAGGAGCTGTCTAGGGGTGTCTGTGCACAGTCCTCTGCGTGTTCAGTGGGCCCTCCCTGTGCCCGTTGGGGCACTGATCTTATGTCCGTTGGGGAGTGTCTGAGGGACGCCTGGACTCACGGCCCCGCGCACCTGGGCCAGTGAATGAGAGCACTTCCCTATGTGCGCCCCCGCGACCCAATGGTAGGGTTGAGGAGTGGATGAGCGGGCCTCTGCGCCTGGGCTCCTCCAGAACGGCCTACCACCCCCAAACTTTCCTCCCGTCTCCACCATCCACTAGAGAAAAATATAAAGGAGAATTATGTTCTCACTTGCCTGGCAGCACGCTGTCTCCTGTCCTTCAGCGCCAATGCCACTTGATCGAGTCCCGTCTCTGCCAGCGGGCAGAGATCCGCTCTCTGCCTGACTCCTCTCTGGGGTAGCCTGTGGTCGCCAAAAATCCTTTGTGTGCTTCCCGCCACAGCTCGGGCAGCCGCCCCAGTCAGGAATCCCATTTCGTCCCCTTTTTCTCCGCTATCCTCACTAAACAGGTTGTTCCCAGATGGATTTTCTCTAATCCAGCAGTGCCTTGGCTCAACTCCCGCCAATGTCCAGCTGCTCACTGAGATGTTCTGTCTGCAATTAGACCAAACTGCAGATGGGTCTCCGGAGCCTAAAACCGCAACCTCTCCTCACTCCTCCGCCATCTTACCCTGGCCATTAGAGTTTTTACTGCAACTTTTGTACAAACTTATTACTGTCATGGAGCTGAAATCAACTAGCTCGGAATGGCCATTATAAAAGACACATGAGGTGTATACACAGCAACAATGGGATTTGAAAAATGAAACAAAAATCTGACTTATTCTGTTAAGAAGATTAGATTTACAAATAGAATAAATAATTTTTTGTAGTACACATTTGATTATTTCTCATAATAAAACCTCCTGTGAGTTACCTTCTGGATAAATATAAAATGAACCACCCAGAGGTGGACTAAGGTCAGTTGAGGCCCCAGACGCAGAAGAAAATATTGGGCCCCTTAAAAAAAAATAAAGAGACAGGGAAAATAAAAATACATGTTAACCATATTTTATGTAGTGTAGTAATGAAACCAAACTTGGTGTCATTAGAAAAAAGTGTAAAGTTGGGGTTTTGCAAGGCCCTTCAGAAGTCAGGGCCCAGGGCGCGCTGGTGCACCTGCCTTTAAATCCGCCTCTGCAACTAGAACAGCTACCAGAGGCCCCACTGTCACACCTCATAGTTAGCAGGTTTGGAGGGGACTTTTCTCTCTTCATGTTTCTTAAAACCAATATGTAAGAGTGTGTCTCATTAGCACTGTTTAGGTTACATGCCCAATTCTTTGAAAAGCACGGAGAAAGAAAGAGAAGCCATAATTGGCCTGATCTTGATTATTGTTCCCCTAAGACCAAGAAGGCAAGATTCTTGGAATGCCTCACCAAGATGATGCTACTTGTAAGAGAGAGTGATTTCCCAAAGGGGGGATGCTACATGCTCCACTCAGGTGTGCCTGGGGAGAGAAAATTTCTCTGATTTTGTTTGTTTGTTTCTCGTTTTTGTTCGCTATACTGAGTAGTGTATATTTTTTCTGCTGTTTTTTTCTCATTTTTGTTTGCTATACTGTGTAGTGTATATTTTTTCTGCTGCTAAGATATGGTAACATTTGCCACCGTGCAAATTCTGCATTTTTTCACTCCAACAAAGATTTGTATCCTGAAAGAGAATGCAACAGTTTTCTAAGAGAAAGGAACAACAGGCTCATTATTACAGTTTTTGCTCAAGTAACTTTATGAGTGACACATATCAATGAGGAGTCAGGACTACAGTGGTATTTATGAAAATATATGGCTTAAAGCTGTTTATGGGTAAAGGCCTCAAAAGTTTAAATTCTATGATACAAGTAGAACCAAACTGCTATACCTATTAATAGATAGAGGAAAGGTTTCAGATCTAATAAGAACTTATAAATTAACAGTATTTTTAATTATTAAAAAAATAACACAATAGCATAAATTAAATAAATTAAAAGGTTCATCTAACAAAAATATGAAAGAACTTTATGTATAATTTTAAACCTCCATTAAAGAACATAGAAGAATATCTACATAAATGCAGACATATACCATTTGATGAAAAAATCAATATTGTAAAAATGCCATTCTCTCCAAAATAATTTAAATATAAATTTAAATAGATAAAAATCAAAATGTAATATTATTTGAAGGGTTCTAAAAGTTTACATGGGAAAATAAATGCCTGCAATGAACAAGTAAAGAAAACACACTCAAAAAGAAACCAAGAAAAATGCATCCAAACAGATATTAAGCTATCTGAAACCATTACAATTAAACAATAAGGAACTGATAAAGAGAAATAAACAAAAAAAATTAAAAAGTATGGTTTATATAGAAGTATCATCACAAATAAATGTGAAAATAATATAATCCTCAATAAATTATTTTGGGAAGTTTGACTCACTATATGAAAAAATAAGATTTTATTATCACTAACCCACATCCTATATGAAAATAAGCCCCACGTGGATTAAATGCCCAGATATGACAAGCAAAATCATAAAGCTCAACAAGATAAAGCCAAGCTAATTTTATGAAATGGGAGGAGTTTCTCATACAGGACCTCAAAAACACAAACTGTAAGGTAAAATTTACTCTAAAACATAATGATAAATGTATGTTTATTTAGTCACTATAACTTTGATCTAAACAATTTTCAATATGAATTCATCGAAAATTATTAAGCAATTAATAAATTAAATATATAAATGGGGGAAATAAGGGGAAGGGTCTAGTCAAGGAACAAGTATGTCCCATGAGTGTGGACATTAGGGTGGGGAATGACTGGGAACAGGAGGTGGGTGGGACAGGGGATAGCAACAGGGAAAAAATTGAGACAACCATCATTGAACAATGATGCTGACCTGCCCCATATTTCGGTGCCAGATGAGGCGGAGTTGCCTCCAACATCCTAGGCTCGGTTGGAAACTACTCTGTCCAGCAGAGGTTTCACGACCATGGCGGAACAAATCTACCCAGGACACTGTATTTTGTCTGTGAGGTAAGGGAGGGGACTGTTCCCTCTAGGGGAGAAGGTACAAGACCTCCGTTCCTCATGCTTTTTATTGAGAAGGGTATGCATGGGAGATACAAGATCAAAATTTATGAATCATCGACAGCTTTTAGGCACTTGGATTACAGTTGACAATAACAGATTACAAGTACCAGTACAGAGGGCACAGTGACCAGTCTGTGTCAGGGTCTGTTAAACATCTTGATGCCACACTGGCATTAGGTGCAAGGTTTCATACATTCCTTGCTAGAGATTGTTTATACTTAACTAAGAGATAAGAAAAGCAGAGCAAGTTCTAAAGTGTAATAAGCATTCTTTAAATCAAATTCCCATGGAAACCCTCTGAGTGGCTTTCGGTTATGTCTCCCGCATAGCCTTATGTTGAGACTTAAAGACAAGACAAGCTGGGGAGGGGGGGGCGGGCGGGTGGCACGTCAGGGTCAGGCTGGGGCTACAATTCCCTAAAACACAAGGAGCAGTTCCCTACAGAACAACAATAAAATTTTTAAAAATTAAAAAAATTATTAACTGATCATATATAAATATATAAATCTGAATTTATATCTTTCTATGGATATTGTTTTAATAAAGATAATGTATTAAATATGCCTATATTTATATATATATACACATACACACATATAAATAAATTACTATTGGGATCACAAAAAGTAAATAAGACAAAAAAAACCTTTTCAAGAAGTTGACATATGCATTAATAATATATTATGTACATTAATAATCATAGTTCTGAGTAAAATTTGATAAATTTTTTATTATAACTCAAATTACTGGTCATTTTTTCCCACCTTATGTTTTAAAGCACAATTTGCTATAAAAATTTTCTTTTTTTCCAGAGAATTCAGTATAAAGACATATTCAATAATTTTTATGAGTTTTTATTAAATACTACCAAACTTACCAATATGTTTACAAAACTGCTTCCAAGTATTTACTAATTACCACTTAATTTTAAACTAACCTAAACAGGAAAATTTATAAATGCTTACAATAGCTTTTTGGCCAACACACCAATGTTGTTCAATAATTATTGTTAAAATTTCATAGACTCTCCCTCCCCCCATGATTGTATTAAAAATATTTTTACATAAGCCATATACCACATGGACCACACCACAGAAAATTAATTTAGTTTATTATAAAGTCTTTTCTCTTCTCATTAATTAGGACTTTAAAGCCAACAAATTAAATCACATTAACCACTGCATCCTAAGTTACCCACAAAATTATTAACTGCAATGCTTAGATTTAATTAAATATTTTATAATCCCTTTTAACCTGGCAAAGATGTTCATTCTTTTTACATGTCCAGTTATAAGAACAGAAAAGTAAAAATTAATAAATTAGAATTGTTTATAATTTTTATATCCATAAAAATTAGGTGTTTTAAATATGCATTTTAGAGTATCTGGATATAGCTTTAAAATGACATGACTATCTGGGTAACATTGCTGCATCTGTTCAATTATATTCAAATATAAGCTGAGAAGTTCTGTGATAAGTGACCACAATTTTCAAAAAACACAACATATTGTAGCATATAATGTGAATATTCAATAAATATTTGTGACTATCCCTTTCTTTTAAGACAAACTTAACATGTACTCATTTGTGGAATATTGTAATAATCTATTATACTCCCCACCACCAGCTTCTATCCTTCAAATTATCTCAGCATAATGCTGCTTGCTTATTCTTTCATAGGCACCCTCAAATAATTTCTTTGAAGAGACAAATTCTCCATTGTCTGTAAGAAAAATGTTTACATTCATTATCTTATTTAATGTCTTTTATAATCTTGCCCACATAGATTTTCACCTATATTTTCCATTAATATCTTACATAAAATTTGCATTTAAAGATCAAGAGACTACTTATGTCACATAACTCACTTGTAATTTACTCAAATTATTGAGTACCTATAATGTGTTAGGTACTACTTTAACTTTTATTTTAATCTCTGTATACCACATGGCATCCTCTGGTGATTCTAATTATTAAAAGTCTATACATAATTTATGGCCCAGAACAGACCCCATCTGTGCCTTGATACCTTTCTTGACTACTTAAATTTAGTCATTCTACTTGTGCCAATAATTTATATTCTGTGTAGTAGATAATACTGACAACATAATACTTTGTGTAGTGTTATATATTTTTTTATGTTTTGATACTTATTGTTTAACTATAATTAATGTGTATATGTCTTGCAGAAAAATATTATTAATCCCTTCAGTGCAGAAGTGATATAGTATGAATAAAATATTGTTCCTGCTTTTGAGTTTTACAGGCACCAAATAGACAGCAGATGACCACTGAAATATTGTTCTCTGTTGTATGCCTCAGTGTATCAATTGTGCAACCACAAACACACACATACACAAATACAGGCACTGAGCAGTCACACTAATCTCAAGAAAGTGCTTCTCTATAATTTATTTACATTTCCCTGTCACTCACTCTCCAACTACTTTCAACTCTTACCTATGTTTTGTTCTCTCTTCTAATTTCTAATATCTCTTTCTTACTTGTTCTCAGCTAATAACCTTGGTTCCTATTAAATGGATTAAAACAATCAAATAGAACTCCCACTATCATGTCTACCAACCTACTTGAATCTATTTCTGTATATTCTGTCTTTCCTCATGTTACTATGGTTAACCCGTTTTGAGTTATATACATATATAGTATATAAGATTGAACACTCCTCTTGTGCCCTGAATCTAAGGTTATTAAACAGTTGTCCCTCTATATCTGTGGATTTAACCAACCACGGATTGAAAAGACTTGGGAAAAAAATGTTACCTGTTGCTGATGTAGTTAGGCTGACAATGATTGTATCTCTGCTGAACCTGTACAGATTGATTTTTCTTGTCATTATTCCCTAAACAATACAACGTATCAACTACTTACATAGCATTTGCATTGTGTTATATGTTATAAGTTTATAGACATGGTTTAAAGTATACAGGAGAATTATATAGGTTATATGCAAATATGATATTGTTGTATACAAGGAACTTGAACGTTCAAGGATTTTGGTATCCATGGGGATCCTGGGACCAATTCTCCATGCATACCAAGGGATGACTGCACTTCCTTAATTTGCTTAGGCTCCTCTTGTTTTATAAATGTGTATCTCATATAACAACCACTGGTATGATTATATATATATATTGCCCTGGCTGGTTTGGCTCAGTGGATTGAGCGTCGGCCTGCGAGCTAAGTGTCGCTGGTTCGATCTTCCAGTCAGGGCACATCAGAGAAGGAAAACTCTGACTCCAAAAAACCTCCGCTGCCTTGCGGCATACCTCTTCAGGGGAAAGGCTAAGGGAGTAAACACCGACAGAAAATCCGGAGCCGGAGTCCCTAAGGCGGTTTGACGTTGTAGTCAACACCGGCAACTCCTGCGGCGCACCTGAAGCCAAGCTGTATTGACTCCGTCTTTCCCTTGGACCCTTCAGCTGCGAAGAGAGGGGGGGTCTGATGCATGGGCAACAGCAGACCCTCCATATCACCCTGCCCAGGCTCTGTAGCTTCAGCTCCACTGGAGAGGACACTCCAGAGTCATCGCAAGATGTCGATTCAACACGGGAGGAGACAGATACCGTGTCACTCCCGAGTTGGACTGCACAGCCATTCTCGGCGGTGCAGATAGACTCTTAAGAAGCTACACCATCGTCTCTCGAGACGGACGGCTGCTGACAACGGATATATATATATATATATATATATATATATATATATATACACACACACACATATTTAATAAAAGAAAAGTTTGCTGTCTGTATTTCTGTTCAGGTTACTTACTGTTATTATTTGGGGGTTTTCATGGTTATAACTGAAAAAAAATTTATATAGAGGAGGAAAATGTTAAGAAATAATTTGCTAGAGGTGTCAAATACATTAATGTATGTTACTGTCTCCATGTAGAAAGTCCAATTGTCAACTTCCTTTCCTTGATCTACCAGCAGAGTTTGATATAGCTTATCACTTCTTCCTCCTTGAACATTCTTTCCTTCAGGACATCAGTCTCCTGGTATTTCACCCCTTCATCAACTATGGATGTTTAGTCTCTATTCCTGGTACCCCTTTATTTCTCTGACCTCTAACTGTTGGAAGGCTCACCTCAGGATCATATCTAGTCTATGGCAACAGTTACTCCCAAAGTTATCTCATCCAGAATAAAGCCCTTATTAAGGTATACTTTTAAAAATATTAAAAAATGTTCTTTAGCTATCATCAAAGATGTTTAATTTACAGGTAAGAAGAATGTCAAATGCCTTGCAACTGGATGTCTTTCCAATAAGACAGTCTTACAGATTTAGAGACTTGTTTGTGGGTTATGTTACATAAATTAATATGTGTTTTCTGTTTTCAAAGGGCATAAGCCTATGATCTCATTACCTGAGTGATTGCCTGTATGTATAGGCCTCACTTAATCCTGCCTGCATTGCTGCCTCCTGAGACTCAACAGTTTGGCTGAACTAAGTGGCTGGGTTGGTGAAGAATGGGGAGGTCTGTGGGCTTCACTTTAAAACTGGTTTCTCTTTTCTATCCTAATGACTTGGACAGAAAGGGCCCAGAGGTCTGAGAGTGGGGGAAACCAAAATATTTCCCTCAGTCCAAACTAAGTATAATGGGCAAAAGGGTTTTGGACAGGTGAGATGTGCCTAGCACACCTTCTTCCAAAGAAGCCTTTTTTTCCCCTAATGTGGGACATTGAAAAATTAATCCCTGCCTTCTGTTATCTAGTGGTTATGGATTGAATGATGTCTTTTAACCCTGTTGCCAAATCTGTTGCCCCCAGAATACAACAAGGATGCCAGCCTATTAAACCAAGCATGCCATTGCCTGGGAACAGCCAACTGACTTGGAGTCTGCACGATCCTTCCCCATGTGGAAAGGCCACCCTCCCCTCTACACACCCACTCTTATTAGGGTTTTCTGGACACAAAGGTAGGTAAGACGACGACCATGTCCAGCTTGAAGCAGCTAGAGGAGCTCGAGACCTTCGCCCATTGTCCTTCATAAGATTATAAAGGGTCTTAAGTCTGAGAGGGAGGGATTGTTATTTTTTTATTGTTAAAATAAATAAATAAATCTTTTTTTAAAGAAAAAGAATTTAAAAAATGGTTCTTTGAGTAACTGTTAAAATGAATAAGTCTCTAGCTAGGCTGATGGGGGGAAAGAATAGAAACAAGTTATAAAGTATCAATATAAGGAATACTGAAAATTAAAGATTAATAAAAATTATGAAAAAATATACCCATAAATTTTATGCTATAAATAAGATGAATAAATCATTTAAAAACCATGAACTATCAAAGGTCTCAGGAAGCATGCCATATTTTGTACCTGCCCCTAAGCAGCTCCTGCATTCCTGCACGGAACTCTCTCTTTTTTGTATGAGACCCCAATGACTCAAGGATTTAGCAAATCATTGTGACCTTCTCTTGTATCTGAAACTCTAGTCATCCTCAACTGAAACACTAATTACACATAACATTTAGATATTTGTTAAAATAACTTATTTTTCTCACCTATTTTTATGGTGGTCAACTATCACATGCTCTAAGTTGAAACAGTTCCTGTGAACTGTCTCTCCTTGGAGTGCCTTGTAATTCTTTAAAACCCAGGTTACATGGTTGCCTAATAACATCAATCTCTGATGGATTTAAGTAACAGTGTAGTTTTTAAGTCTCTGGCCTTTTCTCAGGATGGCAATGATGTTCTCTTAACAGCTTTCAACTGCAGCATAAGCAGAACTCCTTCTAGAGACTTTTTGCATTATATGAATTTTTAGAAAGCTGGGATTGCTTAATTTTACATTTGTCTTTGTTTTAAATTTTAGTTCTCGTTTTTGTTGTGTTGTTGTATTGTTTGTGTTTACAGCTTTACAGAAATGAATGATTTACCAAAAAATTGAACTACTCTCGTATTTAACGTATACAATCTGATGAATTTGGACATATTCAAACACCAACAATACCATCACCAAAATCAAGGTAATAAACATAGATTTCACCTCCAAAAATTCCTTGTGCATTTAATTGTATATTTATTTATATTTTCACCAAAAATTATAAATTTTTGAGGGCAAGCATGACTGTGGACCTAGTTTCTAGCACTAATCTGGCTGACAATGGTAGCCATTCAATTAGTATCTTTGAATTAATGAAAATTTATTATTATATTTAAGTGAAGCATTTCAAAACCGGAGTATATTATCCATTGCTATAGTTGTGGTAAAAAGTATATATTTGGTGAAAATTAGAGTTTTTAATTATGACAAAAATTCCTAATTTCTAACAGTGGGGAACATATTTTTTTTATAAATGCGTCCATAGTATCATTGCTTTTATATGTGCTTGTAATCAACAATCTTATAATTAGATAATATTAACTACAATAAAAAAAATTAGAAAAAAAGACATTATTTTTTAAAATATCAAAAATTTAAAGGATCCAAAACATTTAAAACTTGTTCATGTTCAAAAACAAAAGTAAGCAACCATTATAGAAATAAACACTTCATGTACCTTGATATTTTCACATAGAACATTAAATGAAATAAGTTAAAAACTTTATTGTAAGTTATAAGTGGTTTCAAAATAACTAGAAAGGGAAGCGCCAGGATTTTTCACATAAATCAATTATTTTCTTTGTTTCTGACATAAACTGCTCTAGCCTTTCTTCTAAATTTAGAAATATGTATAATTCTACTTTGGACAGATAATAAACCTCAATTTATGGAATAAAATTTAAAACCTTACAATCCTAAATGCACACCTGATGTTCACTTCAGTTGATGGACTTACACAGACTTTCTCATATCTTTAAGCCAATGTTTCTGAGTATAGCAAAATAAAACTTTACTCATCATTGATACCATATAACAAGCACTAAAGTTCATTTTGCTTTTAGTGACAAAAAGTTTTAAAATATTAGTATTCTTTATTTTCATGGCACAAACACAAAGGAAAATAAAGTATTCTAAAACTTCAATAAGAAATTAATTATGTAAAAAAATACAACTCAACAACAACAGAACACAAACAATTAAATTTAAAAAAGGGCAGAGGACCTAAACAGACACTTTTCCTATAGAAACATACAAATGGCCAACAGGTATATGAAAATATGCTCAATTTCATTATCTACGAGGGATATTAAAATTAAAACCATAATGAGATATCACTTCACACCAGTCAGAATGGTCATATCACCAATAAACCAACAAACAACAAGTGCTGGCGAGGATGTGGAGAAAAAGGAACCCTCAGTGACTGCTGGTGGGAATGTAAACTGGTACAGCTGCTATGGGAACAGTATAGAAATTTTTCAAAGTATAAAAAGAGAATTACCATATGACCCAGCAAGTCTTCTCCTGGATACCTACCCCCCAAAATTGAAGACATTTATTCATAAGATATGTGCACCCATATGTTTATCACAGCATTACTCACAGTGGACAAGACATGGAGACCACAAAAGTATGTTATGATAGATGACTGGATAAAGAAGATGTGGTAAATATATGCAAGGGAATACTACTCAGTTATAAATCTCAATGTTGTTTAAATGATATCTGGTCCCCAGAAGTATCTGGCATAGTCCTTTTCTAAAGAGCTTTGAGAGAGCCTGTCTTTGTTTAAATCAAATTGCCATGCCTATATTTGAGGGCAAGTGCTTTCAGGGAAACATCAGAGTAAAACAAAAACTATTGGTAGATGACAAAAGACTTAAAATTGCTCTGGTTAACTTATCACTGATGATTTTCCAAAGTAAAAGCTCTAACAAAAGTTCACATAAAGAAGAGCACAACTGACAATAAAAAATTGGTTGCTTTTGTGGCATGCAAAATGTGATAATAAAATCTTCCAAAGGCATTTTAGACAAAATATCTATAAATATTATGACTACCTCTAATTTCAAAAAAGAGAGGGTATTACATCTAATTTATAAAGATGGGTGAGTATAATTAAAAGAGAAAAATTATTCTGACATAAGTTATAGTAATTCCAAAACATAATATGAGGGAGAACAAAAAAAATAGAATTATGTTCTAAAGTGGGCTCCTTGTAGTATAAGTTTCCCTAGCGAGGTGCATGTCCTACAAACCCATTTGTATCGGTGTACCAGCTGGTGTTGTTGTGAGAGGTTGTGTTTGGCTTCAGTTAATTTTTTTGAAGACCCCTTCAAGTCATTTGCTCATTTCAGAATGGGTGATTTATGAGTGCATCTGTCCACACCAAGCTGAGTGTTCAGCAGTTTTTGATCAAAAGTGGCATGATCCTTGTGCCCAACCCTCCCTATTTACTCAATCTTGTCCCCGACTACTTCCCTCCCACCTGCTGGAGGAAAAAAAGTCTTCAAGGGGAAACATTTTACCTATGTGAAAGAGGTAAAAAAAAAAATGGCAGAAGCACTAAAAGGCATCAAAATCAAAGAGTTCAAAAACTGTTTTGAGCAGTGGAAAAAAGTCTCAAAAGGTATATTGCACCAAATAGAGAGTACTTTGAAAGTGACTGAAGTTCAAATATGTAAGAACAAATACACAATTTTGGGGTCCCCCTCAGATACTATGATTATACAAAGCATATTGTTAGAATACATTAAGAATACATCAAGACTATCAGTTAATAAGATTCAGTAAGTTTGAAGTAAGGTATAAAATCTCAATAGGTAAGTGACATCAATCCCTAAATATTAACCAACTCACCTAGAAGACGCAAAATTCAAATTAAAGAAGTAAAGTAGCATTCGAGTTAATATTAAAAATATAAGTGAAAATATGGCTAATAACATTAAGTTGATGATATCTGACATAAGGCAATGCAGCCACCAGGTGTCTAATAAATGGAAACATATTATTAAAAGCTAGACATAAAAAAATCTTTAGGAACTTCCCATATAGCATATAATTTCTAAAATATTTATATTAACAACATTTTACACATACAAATTTAACTTAGAGAAATCATATTATCTCTTCTTATTTGACACTCTTTATGCAACTTATCAATAGGCAGCAGCCGTCCGTCTCGAGAGACGATGATGTAGCTTCTTAAGAGTCTATCTGCACCTCCGAGAATGGCTGTGCAGTCCGACTCGGGAGTGACACGGTATCTGTCTCCTTCCGTGTTGAATCAACATCTTGCGATGACGCTGGAGTGTCCTCTCCAGTGAAGCTGAAGCTACAGAGCCTGGGCAGGGTAATATGGAGGGTCTGCTGTTGCCCATGCAGCAGACCCCCCCCCTCTCTTCGCAGCTGAAGGGTCCAAGGGAAAGACGGAGTCAATACAGCTTGGCTTCAGGTGCGCCGCAGGAGTTGCCGGTGTTGACTACAACGTCAAACCGCCTTAGGGACTCCGGCTCCGGATTTTCTGTCGGGGTTTACTCCCTTAGCCTTTCCCCTGAAGAGGTATGCCGCAAGGCAGCGGAGGTTTTTTGGAGTCAGAGTTTTCCTTCTCTGATGTACCCTGACTGGAAGATCGAACCAGCGACACTTAGCTCGCAGGCCGACGCTCAATCCACTGAGCCAAACCAGCCAAGGGCCAAGTTTTATGTATTATATAATTTATATTATATCAGATTGGCCAATCTGGCCAACTTATCAATAGTAACATAGCAAATAAACTTAATTATTTCTAGCACCTCTCCATTTGTAAAGTATAAGAACAAATTGTTGTGGTTTTCCAGGTTCTTTATGGGACATCTCAGAGATTGTTTCTGGTGCAAAACATATGCTTAAGTTTTTATGATATTTTCTATTTAGAATTTTATTTTAGAAGAACAAATATCAAAAAATGTCAGGAGATTTTAAAACCTGACATAAGAATTTGGCTATTGTTATAGCTGTTCATTGTTTTTAATAAGTAATACTTACTTATTGACCAGATACATTCCATGTCAATTAAATTTCCATGTAATTTCTTATTATAAATTAAGTTAACCTACTAGTTTATATATTTATATATTTCTAAATAATGTGTATCTTATTAGCATAAATTTTTAGTCCCCAGTTCAGAACAGGACTAAAAAGTGTTGACCTCTGCATATTAATCTCAGGCCCACAAATCTAAATCTCAGACCCTGGGCAGATGCAGTTACACTTATGGATTATGTAGCAGATAAGCTATAAAAAATAAGAGAAATTTTACTGTAGTAAATTGAGTTAAAGAAACATGTTCTACAAATTTTCATTCATAAAATTTCTATGAGTTACAATAGAGAGGGTCCCTCATATTCTCTTTTATTAAATAGAAAAATAGAAAGCAAATATTTAACATTTTCCTACTTTAAAGTAAGAAACCTTGTTCCTGTATGAGAGAAACATATTGCTATACTAGTCCAAGAATGGAGAAAGGGAAAAAAAAAACTTATTTCAAACTTGGTGGAGAGAAAAGAAATTGGAATGACAAAATGTGAACTTAATAACAACACAATTTTGTTTGCACTTTGAAAAATGGGCTTTCCACAAAAGTATTCAATGCTTTCTGTTTTTAAAGAAAATAAAATATAATGCTGAAATAATAGCCAAACTAAGAGTAAATGGAGGCACTTATCAGATTTTATGGACAGCTGTTTGTACTGCCTGACATTTAAAATATCAGGTTTCGAATTTCTGTCTCAAAATGCAGAGACTATATAGCAAAGAGAGAGCATTTATACTGCTCAAATTGAAGCATCTGTGTGGCTTCATTGCTATCTGACAACACCACAGCAATCAATAGATTGCCTTAGCAGCTTTGTGAAGATAACTCACCACAGAGAAGCAATCACTTTCCTCCTTCATGTTTCACTTGTAATTTCAGCAAAGCCTCCCATGAATTCCCTGTTTAAAATCACAGCTATGTCCCCCACCACTGGCACTCCCTCCTTATTTCTCTCCATAAGACAGGTGAGGATTGAAGCTATTTACAGTAAATCCACACAGCTTACCGTCTACAGTAATATGACCTGGAGTTTTCCATGGTTTTCATCAATGCAATCAAGTGCACATAAAGTGGTATGGCTTTTGAAGTTTTGATGTTTTGATGTTTTGTGGTTGCTGTTTTTGTGTTTTCCAGAAAATTTTTGCCCAGGAAGAGAAAAGTTAGAAATAACTCTGTTATTCATATCGGGAACTGCCTGACAAACCTATTTCACTGAAAAGTCACAGGTTAATAATCTTTCAATCAATAGTTTCAAATGATTGTTTTCTCTCCTAGACTCTTCTAAACCTTTCCTCAGAATACTCACTTTGCTATATTCACCAGGCATAAATTATTATGCCACAACCTTTACCAAATCCTAATCTAGCTGTAATTGGAAAACTTCATAAAGTTCACAATCCTATCTTCTCTGCTTTGACTTGCTAAGAATCTATGTATTGTTCTCTATTATCAGAGAAGATAATGATGTTACCTTTGTCTTATTAATGTTACTTCCATGATATTTTTGGGAAACCGATATTTAACATTTGTCAACATTAATATATTATGTATTTGCTTATGGTATGTGTACCCAGCTATATAATAAAACTAAAATTCCCTAGGAGAAATTTGAGAGACTAAGAATTAAAGATACTTGAAGCATAAAGTATGATGCAGGAAGAAATGAGACCATAAGCCTTAGAAGAAATCATATTAGATGGTTAAAACTTGTTTTCTTTGTATTTGAAAAGAAATGTTGTATCTTGTAATTTAATGTCTCTGCATTCTGACATACCTTGATTTGTAAACAGATATTTGAATCACTTTTATTCATAATAGTTAAAAACTGTAAACCACACAAATGCCCATTGACAAGAGGTAAAAGAAGCCAGATGAAAAATATTTTATGATTTAGATTATACTGAGTTACAGAATAGGAAAGTCAAAGCTATGGGGATAAAATCAGACCAGATTGCACAGAGGTCAGGGCATTCTAGGCAAAAGGGTCAGGAGAAGCTTTGGATTATTATAGAGTTAATTTTTATCTTGATTGAGATTTTGGCTACACAGTGTATAAATTCATCAAAACTCAAACTGAATTATTAAAATCTGATCATTTTTTTAAAATAGCAGCCTAGATAAGCACACTTTGCCTCTTTGTACAACAACATCAAAGTTACAACTAAACTATACAACAACCATTACTCAGAACCATCAGAAATTGAGCTGAACAGAAGTCCACAACTATGGAATCAAAGAAGAAACATTCATCCAAACTGTAGGAGGGGTAGCGATGTGGAGACATGGAATATGGAACAGCTGGTTCCACACCCACATGTGGTGGATAAAAACTTGGGAGGGGTATCTTAGGAGTGAGGAGTCCTAGCACTGTACCAGGCCCCCAGCCCAGGGTTCTAGTGCCAGGAAAATAAGTTCCCATAACTTCTAGATGTAAAAGCCAGTGGTGATTGAGTCAGTGGAAGAAAATTCTGTAGGCTTAAGCAGTTCCTCTTTAAGGGTCCATTAAAGGAATTACTCAGACTCACACCATCTGAGCTCCAGTACCGGGGCATCAGCCTGAAGGTACCAGTGGCATATGGGGAGGAACTGCAGCATCTAGCAGCAGGATGAGAGATGGCAGACAACTTTCTCGCAGAGAAAACTGCTGGCAGAAACCACTGTTCCTTTTCTGAGCCCTCCTCTCACAGAGCCAAAGAGCTGGGTGTACCATATCTGAGACTCCATCAACCTGAATTGTACTACTTGCCCCACCCTGGTTATTCCCTGAAGTTCTGCCCCAACCAACTTAACTGACAACCCAAACTATTAAAGTGACCTTTCATACAAATGTCTTGTCTTGGCTTATGCTTCAGATCTTCCTAAATCCTCTCAAGAAAGCAGCACCTGGCTTCATTGAGGCCTTGTACCTCTTGCTCTGTAGCCCTACGCCTGGCCCTAGCAGTAGCTGGCCATGGTCCACAGCCTGGACACACATAGGTACCTCCAAGTCCAGCAAAAATTGCAGCCATCTGTATATCACTTTATAGCTTATGACAAGTGGCCCCAGATAGAGAGTAGACAGCTCCTGACCTTGGCCTGCACCTTCCAGGAAACCCCAGATCCCACACCCAGTGGATAGCTACAGACCATGTTGGAGTACCACCACCCAAGCACCTCCACAAGTGATACACCCTTAATGCAAACTCAGTAGGCACCAGAGACCAGCTGAAATAAGTCCTGCTTTGAGGAGTGGGCCCCAGCACAGCTGATCCTCCATGGAGGGCAGAGGTTGGTTGTCAGAATTCATAGCCAGTCTGCAGTTGACTGGCCTGGGTAAGTTTCTCCCCTTGACCTTCCAACAGCAATCAAGTTTCAACTATAACAGGAGAGTGTACTCAGCCTATACAGAGGTTGCACCTTGAGTACCAAGCTTGGATGTTAAGAGAGGCTGTGCCACTGGACCCTATAGAACACTTACTGCATTAGGCCATGCTACCAAGATGGGGAGTCACAGCAACTCTACCTAATACATAAAAACAAAAGTAGGAAGGCTACCAAAATGAGGCTACCAAAACATGGCCCAAATAAAAGAATAGAATGAAACTCCAGAAAAAAAGAGCTATATGAAATTGAAATAATCAATCAGATGCAGAATTCAAAATACTGGTTATAAGGATGTTCAAGGAACCTTGTGAGGACCTCAACAGCATAAAAAAATATCCAGTCATAAATGAAGGATACACTAATTAAAATAAAAAACAATTTACAGAGAAACAATAGTAGAGTGTACTAAGCTGAGAATCAAATCAATGACTTGAAACATAAGGAAGAAAAAACAACAAATGAAAACAGCAAGAATAAAAAAGAATCAAAAACTGAGGATAGTGTAAGAAGCCTCAGGGAAAACTTCAAGCATTCCAGCATTTGCATTGTAGGGGTTGTGGAAGGGGAAGAGAAAGAACAAGAAATTGGAAATCTATTTGAAAAAATAATTAAAGAAATTCTTCCCTGATTTGGTGAAGGAAATAGACATGCAAGTCAAGGAAACACAGAGAGTCCCAAACAAGATGGATGCAAAGAGGCCCACTCCAAGACACTTCATAATTAAAATGCCAAGTGTTAAGGATAAAGAGAGAATCTTAAAAACAACAAGAGAAAAGAAGTTAGGTTATTTACCTATGGGGAAGTTCCCATAACTATCAGCTGATTTCTCCAAAGAAGCTTTTCAAGCTAGAAGGGATTGGCAAAAAATGTTCAAAGTCATGAAAAGCAGGGACCTACATACAAGATTGCACTATCCAGCAAAGCTATAATTTAGAATCAAAAGGCAGAGGAGTTCTTTCCTTCTGCTGCATAGTATTCCATTGTGTAAATGTACCACAGTTTTTTGATCCACTAATTTACTGATGGATATTTAGGCTGTTTCCAACACTTGGCTATTGTAAATAACACCGCTATGAACACAGGGGTGCATAGGTTCTTTTGAATTGTTGTTTCAGGACTCTTAGGGTTTAATCCCACTAGTGGGATCTCTGGATCAAAAAGCAGTTGAATTTATGTAAAATATACCTCAGTAAAATTGATTTTTAATAATCTGAAAAAAACAAATGCCCATCCACAGATAAATGAATAAAACACTTAAAGAATACTCATGTAATGGAACGTTTCTTGGATATAAAAATGAATGAACTACTGGTTCATGAAACAACATGGATAAATCTGGGAAACACTGGGTATACTGCATAAGAATTCCGTTAAAAGAGAGCACATGGTATAAACTACCTTTACACACATTTCTCAAAATCAACATACTCAGTTAAGGTGCTAAAAGTGTGAAGAGTGACTGTTTTTGGTTGGTTTTAGGATATTGAATGAATGTGGAAAACAAGTTTCTGAGAAGATTGGAAAGCTTTATAACTCGATTTGACATCGCTGTAAAATATACAATTAAAATTTGTTCATTTTCTTGCATGTTAGTTATATTCAATAATAAATAAGAACATACACATCTGTGGATGTATATGAAAAAATAGGTCTTTTGGCTATGATTTCACTTTCTAAATACATTGTGATATTTTAGATAGTATTAAATACCTAATACACATGAATACAAAGAAATGTTAAAAGCACAAACTACATTTTTTATAGTGTTAAATAGCAATGTAAGCTAACTAAAATTTTAATATAAAATTCAAGTTTTCTGAAAACAAATTCAAAATTGAGGAGATTGTGAGGCTGGGGGAATTCTTTTAGTCAGAGAAAACATGCATGATTCAAGTTTTTGGATAAAAATACATAAATAATAAAATGATAGGAACCTCTTTCTTTTCTGATAATGAATATACTTGTTAATCATCTCATGGAAATAAAATAAAACAAAATTTCAACGTGCAATATTTGCTTGATTACTTCAGAGTCAGCTTCAAAAAGACAACATATTGTGTTATATATCAAGATCTAATCATGCAGCTCAGTGGCCTGCAATTCTGACTTTACTGCTTGAGAGTGAATTTTGCTCCTAACACTAATAAAGGTTAAATTGGAGCTCAAGTCAATGCATCATCTGTTTAAATTTTTTTCACTCATGATATAAAAATTACATGGCAGATAATGTATGATTATAAGATTCTTCTTTTCCATTTCATTTAGTAGTTTTTAAAACATGCCTACAAACTAATAATTCTCCTTCAAATTAATGTAACAGTTTTCTGCTTATTCTAAATTTTAGAATATATTCACTTTTTAAGGAGAAAGACTGAAATCAATTCAAATATAAGTTGAGAAGCCCTAGCCTACCTCCCAGAGAAATGTGCACCACCCCAAACATCTGTGGGCCCTGTTTCTCCTCGTTCTGTTCATCACATGTGCTTCACAATGTCAGACTCCTTGTTGTTGCCCAGTCTCCTTTAAGTTCTCTAATTTATCGCTACCACTCACTTATAATTCAATCTTCATGACATCTAATTAAAATGCAGAAATATACACTGTCTATTTGTAGTTGTACCAAAGCTCAGCCAAGACAGGATTCTCTAGATCAGTGGTTTTTAGTCATTTTTAAGCTCACAGAGGCTTTTGAGAATGCGATATAACTAACGACTAACTCTCCCAAGAAAATACATGTGCACACACACACTTATATATCCACATATATGTTGTATATATGCATATATGTAAAGTATTAAGTTACATATATTATTACCAAAATATATTTATTATTAACAAATGCAAGGACCCTCAGTGGTTTCTGTAGATTTTTATGGTCACCAGATTGAGAAATCTTTCTTAAACAGCCTTTATATTTTATTTTCTGTTCTCTGTGCACTACTGTTCGGTAGGTTCAGATTTCTCTCTACATCGTTATCTAAAGTAGACTTTTACTAAAGTTTTGTTTAACTGGCAGGATTTTTTAATAACAAAAACTTTAAAATAATATCCAGAATAATAACTGATATAAATTGTGGTTCTCTTATTAGTTTCTAGAACACTAATAACAAAAAAGCTATCATATAAAAACTGTGGAGGCACTAGGAGAAATTTTGATGCCATTAAAACCAGGAAAGCAGGAATATTTTTCCCATGTTGCAATAAACATAATGAACTCCTTTGTTCTTTCTCAATTTGGAGAAGCTTCTTGCCCTGCCCCTGTATAAACAGGAAGAGAAGGTCACCTTGGAATAAATTTTTGTTCTTTAGAGACCATTGAGAAGTTCTGTGTTTATATAAATTTTAAATAAACACTTTGTACAAAAAAGAAAAAGAAAAATTCTCAACATGGCATGACCACACTATGCCTTATTATTAATATTCAGGAATCACAAGGAAATAGATCTATTTTAAATAAGAAAACAAGAGCTTTTCCTGGTGGTGAGAGTGAGCAACTAGGCAGGTGGAATTGAATCTCGCTCTTTCTAAGGTTCGCTGTTCTCAAAATCCATCAGATGGATTCAGGTATTCTTGACCAAGGGATATAATTTACTATCCTAAGTGACATTAATTAATTGACCAAGAGAAAAGAATGAGAACTAGGATGTAGACTTAACAAAGGACATTAAGTTCTTCACACAGCTCATGCAATTTGGGAAAAGGAATGTGTAGACCTGTAAGGTCAGATTGGTGAATTGAAGTGACCCAAGGAGGGTGATCTGTTACCTATTATTAGTTCCATTTCTCTGAGCGAACCTAACAGATACAGAATAGGCACTGAAAGAGACTCCAGAGAAACTGACTCTTAAGGATGAGTTCTCTGAATTAGTTCTCAGATTTATGGACGGAGATCTCTGATCTGTTAGATAGAAAAGCATTAACGACTCTGCTTCCAATAGTAAAGGAGGCACTGAGAGTCTATGACATACCCTGGAAAAAGTTAGTCAAATTATCATGCTAAGATGCTTGTAATCAGGTGTCTACCAAAGGCAAGGCTCTGGGTCATTATGTATTTACTCCCATAGAATATGTTAGTGAACATAAGCAGAATAATGCAAATGATGGTTGGTTGCTTCTAACTGCACTGCAGAGCTTGAAGAAAGAAAATGAGCTCAGGACTTTAAACTCTTAGTTCAAAGCTTTGAATAAGGAACATGAAACTCTCAATGACTTCAGTGAAAAAAAGTTTTCTTTCAGTAGCACAGAGCTAATATTTCTGAAAACCAAAATAATCAAACTGATCTTCTAAACTTGTGGGGTCTCTTTTGTTAAAGTTAGGGCATTGATTGAGAAGGAATGAGAGTCTAACAATTGGAATATACTTACAGGACAGATTCCAATGAAGATGGGAAACGTGCAGTAGGATGAAAGAGAACTGCTCAGCTGTGAATACATGCTACATTTCCTGAAAAAGGAAATATGACTCCAAAGAGCCCATGTGATAAAGTTCAGATCCTTAAGGCCATTCAAGCAACTTCCAATATTTCATATGGATTTCAGAAATTCTGTGGACCAGTGAGTCACTGGAGCCTCCTGTTTTCCACCATTGTGACAGGAATGTCTATAGTGGTTGTCCTATATCTGTCACACCATTGTACGTGTTAGGTGTGGAGGAGGTACATAACTTATCTGTTTGTTTAACAGATCAAAATGAACTACGTTCAAAAAGTTTTACTAAAGAAACTACATCTGAGGAGCCTCATCCACAGCTGGGCCTGATTTAAAGGGCAAGATTTTGGACTCTGAGCTGATGCTATAAGGGGATGAGACTTTGGGCGGCTTTGGAGGGAGACAGTGTGTTTTGTATGTGGGAGGTACTTGAATCATCGGGGGCCAGAAATCAGACTGTGGAAGCCAGCATGTGAGACAGCCCCCAGTCATCGCCACCTCTGATATTCAGTCTTTTGTATAATTCCCTCTCTGTGTGTGTGGGTTGGAGTTAGTGACTCACTTCTAGTCGTCGGCAGCCGTCCGTCTCGAGAGACGATGGTGTAGCTTCTTAAGAGTCTATCTGCACCGCCGAGAATGGCTGTGCAGTCCAACTCGGGAGTGACACGGTATCTGTCTCCTCCCGTGTTGAATCGACATTTTGCGATGACGCTGGAGTGTCCTCTCCAGCGAAGCTGAAGCTACAGAGCCTGGGCAGGGTGATATGGAGGGTCTGCTGTTGCCCATGCAGCAGACCCCCCCTCTCTTCGCAGCTGAAGGGTCCAAGGGAAAGACGGAGTCAATACAGCTTGGCTTCAGGTGCGCCGCAGGAGTTGCCGGTGTTGACTACAATGTCAAACCGCCTTAGGGACTCCGGCTCCGGATTTTCTGTCGGGGTTTACTCCCTTAGCCTTTCCCCTGAAGAGGTATGCCGCAAGGCAGCGGAGGTTTTTTGGAGTCAGAGTTTTCCTTCTCTGATGTGCCCTGACTGGAAGATCGAACCAGCGACACTTAGCTCGCAAGCCGACGCTCAATCCACTGAGCCAAACCAGCCAGGGCCCTTCTATAGTAAATACAATATAAGTGATAATATATCACTTCAGAGAGTAGGTTATAAACATCCAAGGTGCAGTCTTACTCACACCCTCTTAAATCACTTGCTCTGGGTGAAGCCAGCTGCCCTGCTGTAAGGTTTCCTACAGCAAGGTCCACAGAGAAAGGCTAACAACCAGGGTTGCTGAAAACTTTGTGAGTGACTTTGGAAGCAGATTCTACTCTAGTCAAGCTTTCAGATAGGAGTGCAGGCCCAGCTCACAATAAGATCTCAAGGCAATGAGAGACTTTAAGCCGGAATTACTGATTCAAGCTGCTCCTGAACTCATGCTACACAGGAATTATAAGATAATGTTTGCAGTTTCAACCTGTTAAGGCTTAACGTAATTTGTAGCACAATATGTAACTAATATAGTACTTCTAAAATAAATTAAATTATATGACTATAGATGTGGTTCTGATAGCAGTCTCTTAGATTTTCTACAAAGCAACTGAAAAGTTAACCTGGCAGATTTTCTGCTCTTTTCTTTTCTGGGGAAGAATATCTTTTCTGCTCTGGTTTCCATTATATATGTTTCATTTTTACTGATTCTCTTTTGTGGATCTAATATTCTTTTATTTATTTATATCATCAGTATTAGAATTTCACTTGTTTCAATGCTCTTACAATTAAGATTTTAGCCTTTGTATGGTCAATGCTGCAAGTACATCTTAAGCACTGGATCTCTATCAGTTGATTTTCAATGCAGAGTCCATTTCTAATGTGTTCTACAAATGCCAGCAATCTGATTTATTATACTTGTTAACCTTGGGAATGACTGTTACCTATTTGCTTGCCTGTTCAGGTCCTTCTTCAACTAATCAGTTTGCCTTTAATTCATACTTTTTACTCAGCTGTGTCATTTCTGCATGCTAGAGCAAATGTGAGTTTTTATTCTTACTTTCATTAAAAGTCATAGGATGAAGGATAAAAAATATGCCTGAAACCTCATATAGTTATGCAATAGATTTTTTACTAAAAATTTTTTGGGGGGTGAATATATCTCTAGGTTCAAACCCATTTTATGCTTCTTGTCCCAGCATAAGCATCAGCACCTCTTTTCATTCCATATATAAATAATAATTTTTGACAACTGCATTTACAATACTAATTGTCCAATCTAGAGAGGCAGTTTTGAATTGTGATAAGGAGTGCCAGTTCTGAAAACTGTAATTAAAATACTAATACAGACTTCTGGCCAAGATGGGGGCCTAGACTGACATGCTCTGTGTCTCCCTCCACAATTAAGAAGGAATACAATTACCGCAAAACCAGAAATAATCAGAAGTTCCAGAAAATAAAGCTACATGGAAGTCCAACATATGAAGTTATAAACAAGGGGTGCTCATCCGGATGGGTAGGAGGGTCAAAGCCAGGGCAGAGAGATCAAGCTGTGCTGGAGGGGGCAGCTGCAGTGATGAGCAGCAGGACAGTGCTAAGCACAGACACCCGTATTTAAGGGGAGGCAAGAAGCACCTGGGGAGCACCCCTGGCTACAGACCAGACCCGTCAGCTTGTGATTCCAATGCTAGGGAAGGCAGACCCCCATTGCTTCAGACTATGAGGCCCAGAAGGTGTGGGGACAGAGAAGGAGACTCCTGGTCTCTCAGCGGAGAGCTAATGGCAGAAATATATCTTGGACCCTCACCCCCAAACAAAGCACCACAATGTGGTGAGAAGGGTCGCCCGGTAGTGACAAGCGCACAGGGCTCTGCCCCCAATAGCATAGGAGGGGTGACAGCCCCGCCCAAGAAGAAAAGATGAATGAAAATGGTCAGGATGGCAGGAATCATGATTGACATAGCAATCACTCAGCTCTCCAAAAAGTAAATACATGAATTAACTGATGAACAAATAGAAAATCTTTCTGAGGCTCAGTTCAGAGCTATAGTCATAAGACAGCTTACAGAACTAACAAAAGATCTTGAACAAGACGGGGAAGTGATGAAGGCTATTCCTGCTGAAATGAACAAAAGCACATATGAGACAAGTGGTGAGGAAAGAAAAACCAGGGATCAAATCAACAAATCAGAACATAGGGAAGGAACAATCAACCAGTACAGAAAGAGGAAATAAAAAGTGAATATGAGGAGAAGCTCAGAAACTTATGGGACAGCTATAAGCGAATGAACATTCGAATTATAGGGTTGCCAGAGGGTGAAGAAGAACTAGAAATTGAAAAATTATGTGAAAAAGAAATGAAGCAGAACTTTCCTAACTTGGGGAAGGAAACAGACTTACAGGTCCAGGAAACACAGAGAGTTCCAGAAAAATTGGACCCAGGGAGAACCACCCCAAGATACATTATAATCAAAATGTCAAAAATTAAAAATAAAGAGAGAATCTTAAAAGCAGCAAGAGAGAAGAAAAGAATTATGTACAAATCGGTCCCAATTAGACTATCAGCTGACTTCTCAAGGGAGACTCTGCAAGCAAGAAGGGACTGGCAAGTAATATTCAAAATAATGAAAAGCAAAAACCTACAACCAGTGAAGCTCTCATTCAGGATAAACATGCATACTCCCAACTGGGGACCTGGCCCTCAACCCAGGCATGTGCCCTGACTGGGAATAGAACTGGCAAACCTTTGGTTCACAGGCCAACATTCAATCCACTGAATCACACCAGCCAGGGCCAAATGAAAATTTTGGCCAACCCAATACTTTATGACAGTTACAGGCATATCTTATTTTATTGTGCTTTGCTTTATTATGCTTCACAGACCCTCCACTAGCAAAAAGATTACAACACACTTTATTGTGATATTCACTTTATTGTGGTGGTCTGGAACCAAATAAGCAATATGCCTGTACTTTTCTCAGGATTTTACATATATTAAGTTATTGAATACTCATTACAGACTTATGAGTTTATATTACCTTTTTTTTTCTATTTTTGAGATGATGAGCAGGTTAGTAATTTGCCTAAAAGCAAAACAACATTTACAGCATATTATGCTTTATTATTTCAAGAAAGGTAAAAATACTACTGAAATGCAAAAAAGATTTGCTCAGTTTATGAAGAAGGTACTGTGACTGATCAAATGTGTCAAACATAGTTTGTGAAGTTTCGAGCTGGACATTTCTTGCTGGATGATGCTCCACTGTCAGGTAGACCAGTTGAAGTTGAAGGTCATAGTAATCGAATCAGGACATTAATTGAGAACAATTAATGTTGTACCATGTGGGACACACTCAATAAACCCAAATTAATAAAGCTATTGGTGAAAATTAAAAATGTGTTTTTTATTTTTACAGAAAAAACCATACAGGCTTTAGTCAATGCAATAATAATCATTCAATAAATGAGTATTTTCATGGTTGCTTTTCTGTGTTCATTTGACTGGGCAATAAAGTAGTCAGATATTTGGTCAAACATGAACCTGGGTATTTCTGTAAGGCTGTATTTGCATGATATTAACATTGACATTGGTAGACTGGTAAAGCAGATTGCCCTCTTTACTACAGGTGAGCCTCATCCAATCAACTGAAGCCCTGAGCAAAATAAAAAAGGTGGGGCCCTCCTGAGTAAGAATTAATTTCTCCTGGCTGACTACCTTACATCTAGGACATTGGCTTCTTTCTTACTTTAGATTTACACTGAAAGATCAGTGCTTCCTGAACCTTGAGACTGCAGATCTTTAGAGTAAAACCACAATATCAGGCCTCTTAGGATTCCAGCTTGCCAACTCACCATGTAGATCTTGGGACTTATTAGTCCCCATAACTGTGTGAGCCAGTTCCTTATAATATACAAACAAACAAACGCACAAACATTCTATTAATTCTGTATATCTAAAGAAGCCTAACTAGTACAAGTATTAAGTAGGCTGTGAGAAAGTTAATTAATAACCAACTGTGTATGCTAGAGAAAGAAGAAGATACCTTCTTCAACTTTTCTATCTGTCACTTTTTTAAAAAGGAGAGATTTAACATTGACCATGAGCAAATCAATTTATAAAATATTCTGTAGGTAATGTGATTAAATTAGCATATAATGAAAAAGAAAGTTAAAATGCTATTAATCAAGGAATGGGATCTAAGACCTTCAATATTATGATGAAGATGATGATGGTGATGGCTATGATTGCGGGAATGAAAACAACTGTTACAAGCATTTTCCTTAACACAAAGCTACTACGATTTGAAAGCATCTATGAGTAGACAATATTTTTTAGAAAGTCAAAGAGAAAATGTATTCCTCATCATTAAAATACAAGTTATTCAAATAATAATAAAAAATGAAGCACAATTTAACCTAGCAAAGTATTTTCTTTTCAAAAAATAATAACTGGTTTTGAATAGTATCATATGAAACGAGTAGTTTCTTAAGTTTAAAGTCATTATAACCTTAAAACTAATTTAACTTTAGAAGAGTTTATCTAGGAGCTCTCGCCAGGTATCTCAATTGGTTAGAACATCATCTTGATACATCAAGGTCATGGATTCAATCCCCAGTCAGGATTGATTCAAGAAACAACCCATGAATGCATACTTAGGACAGCAAATCAATCTATCTCTCTCAAAATAAATAAATAAATAAATAAATAAATAAATAAATAAATAAATAAATAAAAGAGTTTAGGAGAATAATCAGATACACATACCCAAGAAACAAACAAAAAATTAGTCTTACTTAAATAGGTGAATAATTGAAAGAGAAATTATTATTCAAGTCCTATCATACCACTTTAAGAGAATATATAAATATTAAAATTATGTTTATGAGAAGTTTCTAATGGCATAACAAAATAATAGTAAAAAACAAAAAATATAGGATACATATAATTGCAACCAAATTTTTAAAAATTCTAAAAGTAAGCAAATAATGTTTAATGTTAATTTTTTATTATGAATTTGATGTGCTAGTTATTTTGTATTTTATTTTATTCATCTTTTTAGATTTTATTTGTTTATTTTTAGAGAGATGGAAAAGGAGGAAGAAAGAAAAGGAGAGAAACATCAATGTGTGAGAGATAGTTGCCTCTCACACGCCCCCACCTGGGGATGTGGCCCGCAACCCAGGCATGTGCCTTGACTGAGAATTGAACCAGAGACCCTTTGGTTCACAGTCTGGCACTCAATCTACTGAACCACATCAGCCATGGCTAATGTTAATTTTATTTCTGGGTAAGAAGATCATGGTTTTTAAAGATGATATTCTAAAAAAATTTAAATATGTTTTTCCAATTTTTCACCAACAAACAATAATACTTTAATTACATGGGGAAGGGGTAAAACAAAAATATTATAAACAAACTAAAAATCTGTTCATTTGTTGCTATGTATCTTGTGCTCAACAGCATGCCTATAAGGAGCTTACAATTTGACTGAGAAAATAAAATATTTACTGAACAAAGATGAGCTTGGTTTGCCATGTTGATTTTAAAGGACGATAGGGCTTAAAGCAATCTTTTGTGTTGTCCAGATCTGTGAGCTAGGAATCACCTGTTATTCTGAGTGTCAATTTTGCAGACAACATAAGCCGTTCACCTTCAGGAGCAAAGTCCTTGTATCTCCAACACAACAGCACCCATAATATGAATACTGGAAGAATATGACTGAGTGAATGTATTAAAGTCCTAAGTTATATAAATCTCTCAGATGTCCAATTTTCTAATATATAAAATGCAGATAATGTTGTCTGACTCATAGGATTCTAATAAAAATTCAGGGGAATAATACATGTAAAGATTTTAGCACAATACCTTACAGATGAATGTTAAATATGTTCGGTTGTTTTTCAGTTGGTGTTTGTATTGTTTATTAGTTTATGTTTTACAATAAAATAGCATTTTACAAGCAGGAAATATTTTCTTCCATCCATTTCTATTGCAAATTTTTCTTAAAAAACACTTGTCATTACCAATATACAATGGAGAAAGATATCAATGCAAATATTGCTTAAGGAATTCTTATAAGTAAAATTATAGATTAAAACTTTTTCATCATAAATATTTTAAATAGCCTTGGCTAATTTATACTCTTTAGTAAAGTATATGAGAATTATGTCAATGCATATTTTTACATACTTATAAGCAATAAATATATTCTGCTTTAAAAATATTTTGCCATGAAAGGAAGTGAAAATTATTTTCTCTTTTTACTTTTTAGGTCTTTAAGCATTTCAGTTTAATTAACTCTATTAATTAATGTATGCATATTAGAGATTTGAATTTGACAGCATATAACAGACCTCCTACTGCTGTTAAATAAACAAAATAGAAATTTAGAGGTTTATTTCTTTCCCATAGCAAATAAATAAATAGCTAGTTTTATGCATTGGTTCCTATTTTAGTAAAAAAGCAAAAATAAAAGTATGTGTATAACCTATCTGAGGAAAGTGAAACTTTACCCAAATGACAAATATTTCTGCTCAGTCTAATTAGCAAGAACTGTCATCTGGATAATTGCAAGGAAGCCTGGGAAATACACCTTACTGGGTTCATCAATGCCTGATCTCAGACTTCCAGCCTTCAAAACTGTGAACAATAAACTTCTGCTGTTTATAAGCTACCCAGTCTGTGATAATTTGTTGTAATAGCCTGAATGGGCTAAAACAAAAATTGGTACCTAGAAGTGGGGGCGCTGCTGTAATAAATCTTAAAGGTGTGAAAGTAGCTTTGAAACTGGGCTATGAGCAGAGGCTGCATACTAGAAAAAAACTTACACTGCTGTGAACAGACCATTAAATGTGATTTGGGGGAGGACTCAGATGAAGAGGAGACTTGCAGAGAGAGCCTGTGTTTTTAAAAGAATACCTATGTGGTTGAGAAAAGAGAGAGAAACATAGATGGTAAGAGGCCCGTCTCATGAGGCACAGCTAGAAATGAGGAACATGTTATTGAAAACTTTAGGAAAGATGGCAACTGAACACGGATCTGGCTGCCTGCCACTCCATAAGCCAATACTCAAGAGACAGGTGATGGTGTAAAGGAGAGTGATTTATTTCAGGTGCCAGCAACCTGGAAGATTGCAGACTCTTGTCTCAAAGCCCATCTTAACATATAAGATGGGAGAGGGGAAGCAAAACAAAGAGATCAAGGGAAGGGGCTTGAAAAGTTCTCTATGTGCAGAGGAGCGCAGTCCATTATGAGGAGACAAGTGACAGTCCAGTGTGTATCACCCTCGCTTAGTCAACTTGGCTTCATGTCATCCTGGCTTCACCTCTTCTAGGCCCTATGTCATCCTGGCTCCATGGTTGGAGGTCAGCAAATCTCCTGGAGTTGGGGTCCCTGAAGGTGGGAGTCTCTATCTTTTGAAGTTAATTCCTAGGATTCTTATACAAGCATGCTGTTTATCTATAAACCACATATTAGACAGAGTCAGCATTTACAGAAACAATATCAACAGAATGGCGGGGTGGGTTACAATTCTCCACAACTACAAGACGATCCTTGTTATAGAGCAGCAAAGAGCTTGACTGACTTGTATTTATGTCCTAGTGTTTTGAGGAAGGTAGAACTTGTGAGCAATGACATTAGATATTTGGCTAAAGCTATTTCTAAGCAGTGTTAAAAGGTTGACTTCTCTTGGATATCCATCGTAAAGTGTGAGAAATGACTTAAAGAGATACTTTTAATCAAAAGGAAAGCAGAAATTTAAAATTTAGCAAAATATTATCCTTTCCATATTGTAAAGAATGAGAATGTATATTCTAAAGAGAACACTAAGGGTGTGCCAAGTGATTTTTTTAAGAGGAGATTAATAGGGTAAAATCTCAGAACATTCATAGTTCTTGACTACTTTCATCCAATAAACTAGACTGGTTGTGATTGGCAGTCCTGATGTGGCCTAATGATGCCACCTCTTGTTGTTCAGACCCTGTGGCATTCTCTGCCCTCGAGTATGGGTTGAAACTGTGACCTGCTTCAAATCAATAGAGTATGGCAGAGAGCACAGTATGTACATGATCATGTGTATGTGATTACATGACATAATTGTATAACACCTTTTGAGTTTTTCTCTCTGGCTGAGGTAAAGGAGCCCACAGGGCAAAGAATGCAGCAAGCCACTAGGGCCAAAGAACTGAATTCCTCCAACATTTAACTCAGTCCAATCTCAGATGAGACTGCAGCTTTCTGAGACACAGATTGAAACACTGAGGTAAACTGTATCTGGACTCTTGAACCACAGAAACTGTAACAAAGTAAACGTTTGTAGTTTTAAGCCACCAAATTAGTGGTAATATTGTTATGCAGCAATAGACAACCAACACATTGCTTTTCTCACAGAGCAGCCTCGGGGAAGCATTACAAGGGAATAAAAGTGGAAGCTACAAGATCTCTTAAATATAGCCTCTGTGGTCAAATAAAATCACACTAATGCCTTTCTATAGGTGAAAGCAAGTTAGAAGGTAACTTGATATTTAAGCAGTGGGGTAATAAACTCCAAGTCTTAATGGGAGGGGCAGAAAAATCACACTGCAGAGGACAATGATACGAATTGTTTCAAATATCTTTAAAAACAATCCACCAAAGTCTGCTCTGATCTTGCTAATTCACAACCCTTTCACATGCAAAGTAAACTCATTCCCTTCTCTCAAGACCCATAAATCTCATGGGTCACAGCTTTTGGCTCCAAGTCCTCGAGATGCAGATTAGGCCCTCAAGCACTATTAGTTTTAATTTTTTTCTTTTCATGGCTAAAAGAAGTGTAGAAAGAAATGTGCCTTGTTTATGTAACCAGTACTGTATACAATCAAAACAACAAATAACTAGATAAGAGCCCACTCCTAAGGATAGAAAAATATTGCTGCCCTCCACCTTACCTTTTACTCTTCCTTTCTCTCCAAACTCTCAACTTAGTTTTGCTTTCTGTCTTAAACTTTTCCTCTTCATATACTACAACCGCCACTACTCACTTGCTTGCCCTTTAGACAATGAGTTTATCATATTTCTTAAAAGTGATAGCAATAAAGTTAGCTGCAAAAAAATATAAGAAAAGCATGTTAGAGCAGGAAGGGAGTATGTGCATATAATCATCCTAGCCTAGAAATAGGAATTAACGAAGTGTACGTAGATTATTGAAATTTTTTGTTGATTTTGTTATCATTGTTTTTACTGTTGTTGTTTTCTTTATATGAAATAACTATAATTTCAGGCACTGAAATGTGCATATTTTTTAAATAATGAGAAGCTCCCTTCACTACCTTTCCACTTTCTAGCTTCTCTTCTGAACTACAGATTCTTCTTGTGGGGATTAGAAAAAAGATGAAGACCAGTGTTAAATAAATCTGCCCGATTTTTCCTTCTATTCTAGAGCATGGGCTGGCAAACCTTTTCAGTAAAGAACCAGATGGTAAATATTTTAGTCATCATAGGCCATAGGTTGTCTATTGTAACTACTTAACTTTGCCACTGTGGCCTGAAAGCAGCCATAAACTATGTGGAAGTACATGGGTGTGGCTGCTTTATAATAGCCCATAGGGCTGGATTTGGCCAGCAGGCTGTAGTTTGCTGACACCTGCCGTAGAGCCGCATGGTCACTACCAATGTGTGAGCCACATACCTAGTTGTACATGTTTTAGTAGCATCATTTAAAAAAACTAAAAAGGAACAGGTATAATTAAGTATAATGCTATATTTCATTTAACCCACTAAATCTAAAGTACTATCATTTCAACATGTAATCAATAGATAAAATTGTTATTTTATAGTAGTTTTCTTATAAAGTTACTATATTTAACATACTTATTATATCTTTATGACATATTTTATAAACTTCAAGATATTTTATTCCTTTTCCTTTTTTGTAATAACTTCAAAATTTTGTGTGTATCTTATACTCACAGTACATCTTAATTTGGACTTCTGAATTTCACATGTTAATAGCCACATGTGTCCAGTGACAACCGTATTACATATTACAGCCTTAGAGTATCAATAGAGTAAAAACATCATGAACTATTGCCCAAAAGCTATTTCATGCTGCCTTTTGCCACTTCAATTTCTCTTATATTATGTATGAATTAGAAATTTTAAGAAGATATTTTTAATATTCAACTACAAAAAAAATTCACGTAGTATATGTTTTCAACTTTACCTAAAAAGGGGCATATGTAGAGGAAGATGTAGTGGTTGAATGGTTATGTAATAGTTTTTGAAGTTTTATCATCACACAAAATAGTTTGGTCTCCTGTTAGTCATACAGAATTCTCCTAGAGTTTCTATTTAAATGAATCTGGACTTTGACCTACAAATTTATATATAATAATATCTCATCCGTTTTTTTTTTTTTTTTTTGAGAACCCAGACACGTTTATACTATCTAGTAAAGATAAAACTATGCATATGTGTGCACATACATTGAATTATATAATAACCTGAAAACTAGAACTGTTTATTAGACAATTGCACAAACAAAAAGAAACACAGAAACTCAGTTTCTTGGTGTAGAAGTGGATTTTGTAAATTTTCATCACTCCTTCATTCAATAGACAAACCTTACCCATTCTCTGTTTTAGGTGCTTTATTTTCTCACTTGCCCTTTCATGGTTTTATTTTTCCTTCATTTTCTCCTTAGCTACTACAAGCTGAACTTCTTTCAAGTGACCTTTCTCTCACCACCTCCAGAAATTTACTATAAGTTTCTCACTAATAGAGTTGCTCTCTTTTCTTCATCCTTACTCTTACTTCCATACTTGGTTCCCTTGGTGTCACTCTCTTCCTTATATGATTCCCCCATGTGTCTCCAACTATGTCCAAGACTTAAATCATGTCACTAGCCAGCTTTCACTTTATCCAGTTCAAAATTTTTCTTCAATACAACTGACTGAAATAGAGCATGAGATTTCATCAGTTTGCCAGACTGTTAAAAATGAAACAGACCTTAAAATAGTCCCTGCCCCTAGAGATTCCTGCTCCAGTGGAGAGAATTTTTCACTTATGTGATACATTCCAGAATGTTTCCAGAAGATGGCTAACTTGCTATTTTCTACATAAGTCTGCAACAGTTACAGTAAACTGGTAAATATAAAACCAGGTGGTAAATGTGAAACACTGTATCCATCTTAATTGAAGGACATACAGAGGACATCAGAAGTAACACAGAAAAATAAAGACACAGAGAAAAAAGTCAGAGAAAGGCAAAGAGGGACAGAGGTAAACAAAGACAGAAAAAAACAGGAACAAAGAAAGAATAAAGACAAAGAGAGAAGCCAGAATGAAGACATACAATGAGACAGAGGAAAAAGCCTGATAGGAAATACATTAAAATAATATAATTAATTGTCTTTGGATGACATCACTATATTTTCATTTTCTATCCTTACTTTTTCATGTTTACTACATGTAAGCATCTAGTACTTTTATAACTAGTTTAAGGATACATTTTATGTCACAATAAGAAAAATTATATAGTTTTTCAGTAGAATTTAATACAAAAACCAAATAATGTTACCCATCCTAATGTAAAAATATGGCATATATTTAGTCTTGATCTGAAAAATATTAAATAGATAAACCTCATTTCAGTGCTTTTTATAATAGCCAGTATATGGAAGCCACTTTAGTGCCCATCAATGGATGATTAGATAAAGAGGATGTGGTACATACATGCAATGGACTCTTACTCACCCATAAAAAAGAATGAAATCTTACCATTTTCACGGACAGATCTAGAGGGTCATTTAGAGAAAGACAAATAGCATATGATTTCACTTATCGGTGGAATCTAAAGAGTGATATAAGCAAGCTTAACAGAGACTCATAAATACGAGAACAGACTGATGGTTGCCAAAGGGGATGGGGGTAGGGCAACTAGGTAAAAAAGGTGAAGGTATTGAGAAGCATAGATTGGCAGTTACAAAGTAATCATGGGGATGTAAAGTACAGCATAGGAAATATTGTTAATAATATTGAAATAACTATGTATGGTGCCAGGTGGATACTAGAAATATCAGAGAGAACACTTTGTAAAGTAGATGATTGTCTAACTACTATGTCATACACCTGAAACTAATATCAAATAATATTGAATGTAAGCAGTAATTTAAAGTATTTTAAAAATTAAAAAACTAGATGAGCCTACAGAGTTTTATTATAAATGTGAGTTTTAATCTCAGAACTACTTTAAAAGACTAATAATTAAGCTTTTTCAACCACACCTGGACTTTCAACATTCTAAATGTTCTTGTTCTCTAAAAGTGCTAGTTTTCTAGTTTTTCCAATAAGCAAAGTTATGAGCATCTAAAATGTTGATTATAACTATCAAAATAAAATTTTGAATCTATTGCTCTGGAAAATTCTCCTATATTATTAAAAGAATAATAAGTTAAAAATTCTTTTAGAAACAAATTACAAAAGAAGTTTAATATTTAATTGTATGAGATATCACAAACTAATTTTATATTCAACTCACCTTTTATATGTAAAGTATTCCCACTGGACTTCTTGAATTTTAAGGTATTCCACTCTCAGGGCTTAAAACTAAATTAACTGTTCAGTCATTTAATAAACATATTTTATGTTCTGCTTTATGCCCAGAATTGTTCCAAACCCTCACTATAAAAATATAAATTAAAAGGCCTCTGCCTTTGAGATCTTGTAAAATGAAATCCAAAACTTTGTGTTAGGCTCTGACAAAAGCAGGAATGAAGGAATATATTCAGCATTTCTATGCATCTAGATAAAAATCTCACAAATAGTAGGTTCCCAAGAGTATAAAATAATATGTTTTAAATTAATAAAGTAGGTAGTACATAGCCAATTTATATGGCACTTATGCAGAATTAATTTGCCTTGTTTTTCACAAACTATCAATACATAGCAATGTTGGCATGACCCAATTTCTTTACATAAAATTGGTGCTGAATCTTAGGAGATTTTTTTTTTTAAGAGTAAGTAATGCACTTGGGAAAATAATTTATCAACAAACAACTTCTAGTACCAATACAAGATTAGCTTATCCTTTAAAGATTTTCTTTGAATTCTTTCTTTTAGACTTTTATTTATTCTATATCTGGTTAGCTTTATTTTTTTATAAATCCATTCTATCTGAATCTTCTTTAAATCTTATTTTTTTCATCTTCACTTTTAACTTAACAATGCTTGAAGACATTGTAACTTAAAATTAAAAAATTAAAAATTATAAGGGAAAAGAAGCACAAGTAAAAAGCGATTTTGCAGCATATTAACCTAAAGCTCTGAAACAAAAATAAATTCAGTTTTCAAATGACAGTAATCTTGGCGTGCACCAATTTGTATATGTGCACTTCATCTCCTTTCAAAAGCCCTTTAGTCTCAAAGGAATATATGCAAAAAGTAAGAGGGCTCCAGACAGCAGTTTTCAGAATGAAAGAATTATAGGAGGAAGCTGCTCCTTTCATCTTTTAATTCCTTTTATGTCAGATAGTTGTGTTAAACTAACAATAATCCACATCCTGACTAATCAAGACAAAAAAATGGTTGGTTTTTACCTTTTATTTATGCAACCTGGTGTTGAATAGGTTCAGACATTAAATTGTGAGAATCACCTATGAAAATGAATACCATATAAAAAGAATAAGTAATGAAATAAATGAACAAAAGTCATACTGATTAATAGCATTTTATTATAATCCATCAACTGTTTAGTGTTGCTTTATTACATGTTGCCTTGGTAACTATTCGAGGCGATTTTGTTTTCAAAGCTTAAATATTTTCTTTATGAGAACAATGGAACAGTAAAGGTATGTGATCAACTCCTCTGTTATTCCCGCCCCGCAAAGGAAATAATAAATGGAAATCCTGCGTGTTTGATGTTAGCTGCTTAATGCAACACACAAATCCTGTGCGTTTGATGTCAGCTGCTTGATGAAACCACGCATTTTTTTAAGAAAAATTCTTGGTTTGCTGGGGCAGAAGAGGGAAATGCAGTGTTATTACGAAGTGTTATTTCTGAGTTTTGTTACAAAATCATTGCCTAATGATTAAATGAGAAGACTTTGGACCCACATGGTTTGGGGCTGAGTCCAGGTCTGCCATTATTAGGTAGTTGTTCATGGATAAATTTTAAAACGCTTGGGTTTGAATTCCTTCATCAGCAGACCTCAAAAAATCTTGTGCCTGCCTCACAGTACACACAGTAGAACCTCAGTAAGTGCTAATCAGCACTGATAAAGAACACTGACAACAGGCTTACCAACAACACCGTGGGAACACGATCCTGTGAAGCACCTATTACTGCTTTCCAGTTCTTGCCAGTTTTTATACAAGAAAATAAGACAGTGAAGGAACATGCAAGTTCTAATTAGATCCCTAACTATAAGTGTACCCTTCTAATCCACATCTTAGCTCATGTCCTGCTCAGCCTCTCCCTCTAACACACCCCCTGCTAGTCCACACCACCTCAGCTATTTTCTCCATCATTACCACCACCACTACAGTCAGGAGTTATTGGTTATTGATTTCTAACTAGGTGCCAGGTTTGTTATTTTATAGTCATTGTCTAATTATTTCTCACAACAACTCTGGAAATTTGTTGTAATTTTACCCCATTTTACAAAGGAGGACACTGAAACTTTAAAGTGGTTAGATAAGTTTTCCAAAGTCTTTGAGCTAAGTGATAAAACAGAATTGAATAATTTATTTAATGCTAATTACTTTTTTAAAAAGCAGCTTTGTTGAGATGTAACTCACAAGCCATACAAGTTACCCATTTAAAGTCTCCAGTTCAATGGTTTGTGTATAATACATTATTTTTTAATTGTGGTAAAATACATATGACAAAATTTACCATTTTGGCCATTTTAAGTGTATAATTCAGTAACATTAATTATATCCACAGTGCTATACAACCATTAATACTCTCTATTTCTAAAATGCTCTTATTACGAGAAACAAGATGGCAGAGGAGTAAGTGGAAGCTACACTAACCTCCTCCCAGAGCTAGTCTGGATTTACAACTGAATTTTGGAGAAATCATCTGGAATAACCAACCAAACACTAGCTGGAGAGAAGTCTTTTAACCACAGAGAGACAGAAAAGGCCGCTACATCACAACGTGACCGGTAGGGAGTGCGGAGACATGGAAGGGCTGGCTGGGCTCCCACAGTTGGCAGCTGAAGGGACTGAGAAATAGCTCAGCAGACGGGGGTTCCCCCTGAGAAGGGCAGGGTCTAAACCCCCAGCTGAGCTTCCCAGCCTACAGCAACAAAGTGGAAAGTAAAATAGTATCCAGCTGTGAAAAGCAAAAAGCTACAGGGTTTCTTGCTAGCTGGAGAGAAACAGCTGGAGAAAAAGAGCTCTTAAGCAGATCACATATGAAAATATTTTGGCCCCTACTTACCCTGGGCTCTAGCGGAGAGAACTGGAGATGCTTGGGGAGAGTTTGGTGTGGTGGCTTTGAGGGGAGAGCTGGGGAAGCGGCCACCCAGGTCCCAGTGCTGACTCATCCCCAGTACTGCAGGCAGATGATTCCCCACCCCCCTCCAAGTGTCATCAGCCTGAGGGGAAGCAAAAGCCCTGACTACAGGAATTAAGCTGCCACATCCAAGGTCCTTAAGCCTGACGGCTAATCACAGATTGAATAGATTAACAACTAAAGAAGCCAGACAAAGGCAGTACATCCCTGGAAGTCTCCAACAGGCTGCCTAGGCCCAGACTGGTACAGGATCTGACGCCCCCAGGGGCAGATCCAGGAAGTGCAGATCATTCTAAGAAGCAACAACAAACAATAGGAGTCACAAAAATGGGGAGACAGAGGAACAACCCCCCATCGAAAGGAAAGGTAGAATGCCCAGAAAGAGTGCTAAATGAAATAGAGGGGAGCAAACTATCAGATATGGAATTCAAAACATGGATTATGGAGAAGCTCAATGAGCTCAGCAGAAACTACAAAGAACTCCAGGGAAACTACAAGGAACCCCAGAAAAACTACAAGGAACTTACTGAGAATTACACCAGTATGAGAAAGGACATGGAAGCTATCAATAAGAGCCAGGAGGAAATGAAGAATACGATCTCTGAATTGAAGAACACAATAGAAGGAATTAAAAGCAGGCTAGAGGAAGCAGAAGATCAGATCACCTAGCTGGAGGACAATTTAGACAAAAATCTCCCAGACAGTGCAACAAAATGAAAAAAGACTGAACAAGACTGAAGAGGTTCTAAGACAGCTGCAGGACAGCATGAAACATAATAATATCCATATCATAGGAATTCCAGAAGGAGAAGAAGAGCAAGAGATAGAAAACCTCTTTGAAAAACTAATGACAGAAAACTTCCCTAACATGAAGAGAGAAAGAGACACGCAAGTCCAGGAAGCACAGAGGGTCCCAATGAAGATGAACCACAACAGGCCCACTTCAAGACACATCATAATTAAAATGGCAATATTCAAAGACAAAGAGAGAATCCTAAAAGCAGGAAAAGAGAAACAACTAATAACATACAAGGGAGCTCCAATAAGGCTATATCAGATTTCTCAGCAGAAACACTACAAGCCAGAACGGAATGGCAAAAAATATTCCAAGCAATGAAAAACAAAGACCTACAACCAAGAATACTCTACACAGCAAGGCTCTCATTCAAAATGGAGGGTGAAATAAGGAGTTTCCAAGACAAAAGAAAGCTAAAAGAATACATCTCCACCAAACCAGCAATGCAAGTGATGCTAAAGGGTCTGCTTTAAGAAGATGAAGAAACAGAGAGGAACACGAGTACAAAGGGGGAAAATGACAATGAATAAGTACTGAAAGAAAGAAGGAACTTCTACCATTTGCAACAACATGGATGGAACTAGAGAGAATTATGCTTAGTGAAATAAGCCAGGCAACGAAAGAAAAATACCTTATGCTATCACCTATTACGGAAAACTAATGAACAACACAAACAAATGAGCAAAAATGAACCAGAGGTATGTAAATAAGGAATAAACTAACAGTAACAAAGGGGGAGATGGGAGGGAGAGAAGGGAGTAAGAAGGGGAAGGGTCTAGTCAAAGAACATGTATAAATAACCCATGGACATGGACAACTGGGTGGGGACTGAATGAGGGAGAAGGGGGGGAAGCATGTAGGGAAGCAAGAGGGGGGAAAAAGTGGGACAACTGTAATGGAAAAACAAACAAAAATTTTTTTAGTGGGGGAAAAAATGAAAATATAAAGAATGGAAATGCAAGTTTAGTGACTATTAGAAGGACAAGGATTTTCCTTCACACTGTCTATTTTTCTCCCTATCTGATCCCTGCAGAGTTTGTCATTCTAGAGAAGTAATGACATGTTTCTTTGCATAAAACTAATAAGACCAGTTGTTAATAGAAGTTTGTTGGTTTTTTTAACTAAGACTTTGACTGGAATGTCATGCCTGAAGGAGACATGCTTGGGCTTTGATTGTTACCAAAAAAGCCCTGAGGAACTGGGATTGACTTTCAAAGGTAATAAAAATCCACAAGATAAAAGGCCTGGTACCTTGGATGGATGCGCGGTTTATGGCAATCTTTCCAGGGAAGGAATGAAGGTTGTTTTCCTGAAAGATGGCTAGAAGGGACCTTAAGGCACAATGGAAAACCAGAAGGACTTGGAAAAGACAAATGTTTACAGGCAAGGCTGAATGCCAGGTATGTGGTTCTGCTTCTGGGCCTTGAAGGGCAAACTGAAGGTCACCCTAAATGTTCCTTGCGTAAGTTCCAGCAAAGCAGAACTAAAGATCATAAGTGATCAAAGGGGAGAAAATTGGAACTATTGTAACAATATAATCAATAAAGAAAAGCTGGAAAAAAGGAAAGATCATAAGTGATCATTTGCTGCTCTTGTTGTGTTTATGCAAATGAACAGGATAAATTAAAAATGGACTCAATGCAGTTCCTTTAATGACAAGGAGGGTAATCCTAGGGAGAAAAATCACAATTCAAGGAAAATCACAATGCTCAGTGGTGGACTGTAAAGTAGTGCAGCTAACCATCTTTAAGATTTCTTTCCATTTGAAATTTGTTTTCATTTGAAAGTTAAACTATGTCTGTGGCATTATCAAGGATGTTTAATTTACAGGCAAGAAGAATGTCAAGTGCCTTGCAATTGGATGTCTTTCCAACAAGACTGTCCTACAGATTTAGAGACTTCTATGTGGGTTATGTTACATAAATTAACGTGTGTTTTCTGTTTTCAAAGGGCATGAGCTTACGATCTCATTGCCTGAGTGATTGCCTGTACATATAGGCCTCACTTAATCCTGTCTGCATCGCTGCCTCCTGAGACTCAATGGTTTGACTGAACTAAGAGGCTGGGTTAGTGAAGAATGGGGTGGTCTGTGGGCTTCACTTTAAAACTGGTTTCTCTTTTCTGTCCTAATGGCTTGGACAGAAAGAACCCAGAGGTCTGAGAGGGGGGAAACCTAAAATATTTCCCTCAGCCCAAACTAAATATAATGGGCAAAAAGGTTTTGGACAGGTAAGATATGCCTGGCACACCTTCCTCCAAAGAAGCCCTTTTATTTTTTTCCCTAATGTGAAACATTGAAAAATTTATCCCGCCTTTTGTCATCTAGTGGTTATGGATTGAATGATGTCTTTTAACCCTGTTGCCAAATCTGTTGCCCCCAGAATACAACAAGGATGCCAGCCTGTTAAACCAAGCACACCGTTGTCCAGGGACAGCCAGCTGACCTGGAGTCTGCACGATCCTTCCCCACGTGGGAAGGCCACCCTCTCCTCCACACCCCCACTCTTATTAGGGATGTCTGGACTCAAAGGTAGGTAGGATGACGACCATGTCCAGCTTGAAGCAGCTAGAGGAGCTCGAGACCTTCGCCCATTGTCCTTTATAACATTATAAATGGCCTTAAGTCTGAGAGGGAGGGATTGTTATTTTTTATTGTTAAAAAAATTAAGTATTTAATTAATTATTTTTTAAAAAAGAAGAAGAAGAATATATGAAAGGGTGAGGCAGGAGAGCTTGTATGTATGACCCATGGGCATGGACTGGGGTGGGGATTGTTGGGGGAGAGGGGGTGCTGGGCAGAGGGGAGCAAAGGGGAAAAAATTGGAACTATTATAATAATATAATCAATAAAATATACTTAAAAAATAAAAAATAAAAATAAAAAGCTTTGGCACAGCTAAAATAAATAGGTAAATAAATAAATAATAAAATGCTCTTATTACCCCAAATAGAAACTCTGTAACCACTAAGCAGTAACTTAACATTTCCCTTCCCCCAACCAATGGTAACATCTAATTTACCATTTAATTCTGTTTCTGTTAATTTGCCTAGTAGATATTTCATGTAAATGAAGTCATGCAATAATTGTCTTTTTTGTCTGGTTTATTTCATTTAGCATAATATTTTCAAAGTTCATCCATGCTGTAGCATGTATTTGAACTCCATTCCTTTCATGGGTGAAAATTATTCCATTAATGTGTGTATTGTATTTTAATCATCAATTCATATGTTGAGGAACATTTGAGTTTGTTTCCACTTATGACTATTGTGAATAATGTTACAATGAACACTGATATTCAAATACTTGTTCAAGTACCCACTTTCAATAGCTTTGGGTATATACTTAGGAGTAGAATTGTTGGGTTATATGGCAATTCTGTGTTTCATTTTTTGAGGAATCACCAAAGTATTTTCCCTAACAGCTGCATCATTTGCCATTCCTAAGGTAATGTAACAAGGGTTTCAATTTCACATCTTTGCAAACATTTAATATTTCTCTCTTTTTATTATTAATTTTATTGAATTTATTTGGTTACAGGTTTAAAGTGTACAACTCAATAAAACAGCAACTGCACACCACAGTGTGTGCCCATTGCCCCAAGCAAAGTCTCTTTCCATCCCCATTCTTCCCTGTTTTTCCCACCTCCACCTCCACCTCCACCCCACACTCCTTTCTCTCTGGCTATCACCGCACTGTTGTCCGTGTTTATGTCATAAATATAGTTTTTTGCTTAATCTCTTCACATATTTTCATCCAGTCTCCCAACAACCCTGCTCTCTGGCAGCTGTCAGTCTGTTCCATGTATCCATGCCTCTGTTTCTATTTTGTACATCAGTTCATTTTTTGAAGTGCTATCTCACTGTAGGGCTTTTTAATTAAATTTAATTTTTTTACCATCTATCTCTCCACATCCACTTCCACCTCCAGCCACCCCCTACAATCACCACACTATTGTCCCCATCTATGAGTTAATTATATTTTTTTTCTTTTTAGCTCAATCCCTCAACTCCCCAACTCCCCCACCTCGCAAAGCTGTCATCCTGCTCTTTTTTTTGCTATTAGTTCAGTTTGTTCATTAGACTCTACATATGAGTGGAGTAATATGTTTCTTGTCTTTCTCTGACTGGCTTATTTCACTTAATTAATGAATAATGATGTTGAACATCTTTTCATGTGCTTCTTAAAATCTGTATATCTTCTTTGGAAAAATATATATTCAAGTTCATTAATCATATTTATATTGTGTTGCTTGTCTTTTGTTGTCAATTTATATTAGTTCTATATTCTAGGTATTATATTCTTTTTAGATACATATTTTGAAAATATTTTCTCCTATTCTATAGGTTGCTTTTACACTTCCTTAATAATGTCCATTAAGGCAAGGAATTTGAGTTTCACAGCACTTCTGTGTTGAACCAAGAGCATGCTCTCCCACCCCCAGGCAAGATGGCAGCAGGAAAAAGTTCATACACTGAGCATGCATAAGGCTAGTGAGATAATTTCATATATCCCAGTACAGTATTAAGGGTGAGATGAGGGAAAGGCAGGCACATGCATGATATAACTTAAAATGGCAGCAAAGGGAGGTGCTGGACCAAAGAAGCCTAACAGTCTAGCCAGGAGAAAGAAGGGGTTGTTAGGGAGCTGGACCACTCAAAGCATGTGAAAGGTCAGGGAGTCGTTGATCATTCCGAGAAAGTACCTGGGCCTTCCCACACCCAAAACTAATATAAACTCAGAATAAAAAATAAATCTCTCTCTTGCTTGTAGCTCACTGCTTGGGACATGCACTCAGAGAGTGCACTGGCCTGTCCTCTCCATGAGCCATGGGCCATGGTTTCCAGAAGGAAGTCTTTCTCTTGACAACCTGGTGGTGCATTTGCATGTTCTCTGGCCCAGGAACATAAGACCTTGTGGCCCTAGAAACCACATGGACATTGGCAGTGCTAGCTCCACGTGAAGCCTCCAGTAGGGAGTCTGAAGCTGGACAGCAGCTGGGAACAAAGAAAGCTACTTGGACTACCACTTAGCAGTCACTGCAGACTCCAAAGGATGGTACTTCAAAATGGAGCAGGAACTCTGGGCACTGCCTTCGATTTTGGTCATGCTGCGGATAGCTGGGTTTTATCTGGGTTTTGTGGAGGAGGGGAGCTTCAAGACAGGGAGTTCTCTATTCTCCCAGATCATTCAGCATGAGAATAAAAACCCTTTTCCTTGCTCACCAGCCTCTGCCTCTAGAGTTCACCTTTTGGTAGCAGTGGGCAGCCAAACCCAACTTTGATTAAATAACAGTTTCTTAAAAATACTAAACATAGTCTTACCATATGATCTAGCAGTCATGTTGCTTGGTAGTTACCCAAATGAGTTGAAAACTTATCTCCATATAAAAACTAAACATGGATGTTTACAATAGCTTTATTCATAATTGCCAAAACTTGGAAATAATCAAGATCTTTAGTAGATGAATAAACAATTGCAATAATCCATTCAATGGAATAAGTAGAAATAGCTACAAAACCATGAAAAGGCCTGAGGAAACCTTAAATGCATATTGCTAAGCGAAAGAACCATGACATTTATATTTTAAAGAGGCATTAAAATATTAGGCATGGAAGTAACATCATCAAGCTTGAATACTAAATAGCACAACGCATTTATAAAGAGAGGATGAAGAAATAAAGATCAAAGATTACTTTAGAGACTGAAATTACTTAACCTGGCAAAGGTCTCAACTCATTTGAGAGATACAAACAAAACTCGTTTCTTAAATAGTGTTACAGAGATCCAAGGTCTTGACTAGCTTGAATGTTATGGCTTAACATCAGTCACGTACAAATGCATATGCATTTGATATATGTAACAGTATTTAAGAAAAAGGTCTGTTTGTATCTCAGATCAGCCATGACCTCCGCCAGGTTGAATAAGAAGCAAAGGAATATGAAAAAAAAAAACCAATAGCAATGGCTATTTTCCTGGACTTGGTCCCTGTTAGGGACTAAATATTTGTGTCATACATTCCCAAATTCATATATTGAACCGCTAACACCAGTGTGTCTGTATTGGGTGAATGGGCCTCAAAGAAACTAATTAAGGTCAGATGAGGTAATAAGGGTGGGGCCCTGGTATGATAGAATTAGTACCATTATAAGAGAAGATATCAAAGAGCTCACTTATGTTATCTCTCCACAAGCACACAAAGAAAAGGTAATATGAGTGCAGAGCAAGATGTGGTTACCTATAAGTCAAGAGAAGGGGGCTGAGAATAATTCTGCCTGGCTGGTGTCTTGATCATGGACTTCTCAACTTCCATAACTGTGATAAAAAAAATTTCTGTTACTCAAGCCATCCAGGCTGTGATATTTTGTTATAGCAGCTCAAGCAGACCCTTATTAAATATTAGGATGTGAGAGGTGGAGAAAAGAATGCATACAAAAGGAAAAGGATTTTCTTCATAAAACAATTGAATAACAAATGCATTAACAAAATTAAAAATATATTTGATTATTCTTCAAAGTATTTCTCATCAATATAAAATACATCTTAATACATGTGCCCATATTACTAAATTGATTAAAATATACACATGTTCATATTCATATAATTTATTTGAAAATAGCAACAGGATCCATAGCATTAATTTCAAAATTCCAGTTTTCAAAGTTACAATTTTTTTAAAGTACTTCATTTTACTTCTGAGATCTGGGATCTTATTTAGTTCATAATGTCTTCATAAAATCTCTGAATATCATGAACCTACATAAATTCATATTCTGATCCCTCTAATGTAGCTGCTATTGTTTTGAATATGAAAGAAACAAAGTTAGTGGATTCCTTTAACTTTGAGTACCTTAGAACTCTGGATATTCCTACCAAATAAATAGGAGAAAATAAATCATAATCATAAATCTAATACAGTTTTACAAGTGTTTCAATATGTGTACCATATTAAACTATATTAATTTAATGGTAAAAATCACTCATGTAAAGGAAAGATGGTTATTTCCATACCTATTAGATGGAATCTTTCATAGACAAGTTATAAAAAGACCTTTTTAATCCTCATAGCAACCCACAACACACAGTATAACTAGGTAACATCTGTTCAACTTATCGAACCTGATATCAGCTAAGAAATGGTATGAGGATCTTTGCAGGCATATACACACACATACCATACACACACATATTCCTCACTCCTCACTCCACATTCGAGTTTACCAATAAAGGATTATGTTTTAGATTGTTAACAGAGAGCCTGGAAAGATGTCTCACACTTCAGCCTAATCACTTATTAGTTCAAATCAAATAAAAATGATATCTAAAATTAGAATCTCAGGAATGAGGCTATATTAAAAGGTAAGTTGAGAATACACAAAAATTAGATTTTTTCTGATTTAGTAATGTTGCTTTCCACTTATTTTTCAGGCATTACACATTGTATTTGTCAATCTCTGTATCTAGGGAATGCTTTGTACCCTAGTAAAATTGTTTTAATGTCACATAAAGTAGTTAGTATGTTATGCCGTAGATTACACTGTCTTGACAATAGAACTTCAGTGTGTGTGCTCAGCAAAGTGAGGAGCATATGATGGCAGTGTGAATCAATAATTTCTCAGGTCTCCATGGATCAACCTTATTGGTTCTGACAAAGGTGACTATCTGTCAGGATCCTTAGAGTTTATGGCCTGAAGCACAGCCTTGGGTAGTGAGCTACTAAAATTCAGGGAAAAGCCATGCATTTTGTATCACCATAAGAACAAATAAGAAAATAAGGAGGCACTAAGAATGCTGTAGAATTTAGCAATGCACATGAAACCCATTTCTTCTTCCTTTCCCCTTTCCTCTTCCCCTTCCCTTTTTATATTTATCTCCTCTTCTTTCTCTCTTACACAAACACACAGCCATCATCATCTGCTCTCCACTGACAATAAATAAAAGGATAAGATTGATGTATTCTTACAAAGAGAACCCAGCCTGTCAAAACCTAAAAACCTCCCTCTAAACCTCTGTTTTCACTAGTTCTATAGTGCTCAATCTATAATTGAACATAATTTTCTAAAACATCATCAAGAATTAAAGAAAATATTAAGCATCTTGTAAGCAGAGACAGTATCTATCTTGTATAATTCTACATTCTCAGCCCAGTGGGACACCTATTAAGAGCTCATAAATGTTTCTTGATTAAAGAAACTATCTAGTGATCTCAAACCCTAGACACACCTTTATAGTGGACCTTGTAGATATCTGCCCAGTTCCCTCACATCATCTGTGGTGGGAACAGCAATGATTACATGATGTGGTTCTGGGCTAAGACTTGGAACCTAACTCAAACTCAGCAAGTGAACCTTTCCTCTGAGTAACTTAGAGTCAGAAATTAGAGTTCAAGAATGATTCAGTACTTCTTTCATTGTGTCTCATAGGTTGGAACTAGAGACTACTATGCTAAGTGAAATAAGGCAGTCTCAATGGGAATCTAATGAATAAAATAAACTAATGAACAAAATAGAACCAGAGACATAGAAACATAGAACAGACTGGTAACTCTAAGAAGGAATGGAGGAGCTGGGAACTGATTGATAGATAGTGAAAGGGTTCGTCGGCAGCCGTCCATCTCGAGAGACGATGGTGTAGCTTCTTAAGAGTCTATCTGCACCGCCGAGAATGGCTGTGCAGTCCAACTCGGGAGTGACACAGTATCTGTCTCCTCCCGTGTTGAATCGACATCTTGCGATGACGCTGGAGTGTCCTCTCCAGTGAAGCTGAAGCTACAGAGCCTGGGCAGGGTGATATGGAGGGTCTGCTGTTGCCCATGCAGCAGACCCCCCCTCTCTTCGCAGCTGAAGGGTCCAAGGGAAAGACGGAGTCAATACAGCTTGGCTTCAGGTGCGCCGCAGGAGTTGCCGGTGTTGACTACAACGTCAAACCGCCTTAGGGACTCCGGCTCCGGATTTTCTGTCGGGGTTTACTCCCTTAGCCTTTCCCCTGAAGAGGTATGCCGCAAGGCAGCGGAGGTTTTTTGGAGTCAGAGTTTTCCTTCTCTGCAGTGAAAGGGTTAGTCAACAACATACAGGAAGGACGGTGGACATGGACACTGGTGTGGGGATTGACTACAGAAGGAGGGGGGGGCAGCTGGGTAGAGGGGAGCAAAGGGGAAGAATTGAGACAATTGTATTAGCATAAAAAATATTTTGAAAAAGAATTCAAGAATCAGTCTGACTGCTTTCTTGAAAAGAAAAAAAATGTAAAACTCAAAAGTGGGAAAGAGTGGATCCTTGTCTATATTGTAGAATGAAGTTGAATGAACGAAGTTGATGTTCAAAGGTAAAAAGGCAGCAGAAAGCAGACTGCAACGAAGCTCCATGTGAGGCCCCCTTCCATGTTCCCAGGCCCTGTTTTAGTTAATTCCTGGGGCACAGCCGTATCACTCTCTGTTTCCATGAAAATTTTCAGAATTGTTAAATTAAAATTAGTTCACATTTTACAAGACACCTCAAAAGTTCTTTCTTCATTTATAACCTAGAGTCTTAATTAATTCAGTTCCACTATCATCTGTGAATATTTTTCAAAATAAAAATCACAGGGCCCACCCCAGGAGATTCAGACCCAGCTTGAGACTCAGTAGAAATGAATGGGGTCCTGGCCTTTTCACTATACTTTTTAAAGCTTCACAGATCATGCTGATGCTTAGGCAGGGTTAAACTACACTGTGTTGTATGAAAACATAAAACAAAAGTAGGACAGTAACCCAGCACGCTAGGGATTTGGGATTTCATTAATTATATTGTCCTTGCATATCTAAATTTGAGTAAGCATGCTTTCAGAGAATGTATCAAATGTTTCAGCTACATTTAGAAGTAATGAATGAATAAGAAGGGATATAGGAACTAGAATTATAGCAAACTATTACTTTTAGAAAAGTGCATTTATCTCAATCTCAAAGGTACCTTTTATCACTATGCTATAGAAAACTTCATCCTCTTACTGATGCAAAAATGAGGGTCATTTAGGTAAAGATGACATAATTTGAGGTTAAATGAAAGGTTCTAAATGTTCAAGTCATTCAAATAAATTTTTAATTAAGATTAGCTTCTTGAAATATTAAGAACATAAGGCTGAAATTTTCATTTGATTTATTGCCAGATAATTCCATCCTATGTAAATTCTGTGTATCTGCTCTGAGCCATTCTTCTTTGAATTATATGCTATCAATCATCTTAACATTACTAAAATAGCATAAACTTGTATTGGCAAACAATGCATTTTATATGTCAGTGTTAGTATTCTTTTTATATTTCTATGTACAGCAGAAGAGAGTCCTAAAAATTAGCAATATATAAATAACATATTGAACAATACACAACTCAATTCCAGAGGAAAAAAATACATAAATGTGTAATATTTTTCTCCATTAATTCATTTATTTATTACTCTTAACAATCTTCTTAATACAGTGAAATATATAGAAATGTTATTTACAAGCCTAGAACTTAAAAAGGTTCTCAACTCAACTCCAAGGCCACCCATTTCCACTTATGCCTTTATTTAACATCCATCTATATTTTGTATAGTATAAAAGCCACACATTCCTTCTGATTGTAAATAGACTTTATTTGTAAAGTGCTTTCTTTAAATGCACTTTCCAACCCTGTATTTCTATAGCATTTTTCATGCTTTTGTGGATATTCAAATGTTTTTGAAATGTTATGAGTACTCAGAAATTTTCCTCTCTCAAACATATATGATCACTGCTTATAAACTTCAATCATAACATATAATGTACAATTAACTAACTAGTATTGATTTGGGAGCCAGAATATAGAAGTGTATCTTCTAAATAAGGAGTCATCACATTTTAGGGGCTAGTCTTCAACCTTAGAGGCACAGAAATATGATGTTCATTTGCTGAGTACTTTTTTCAAGTTTACCTATCAATGCATTTCTATTTTTCTGAGCTACATATTTAATTTTGTCCCATTTTTTCTGTTGCAGTGTCAGCATTTTCTCATTGATTTGTAATGATATTGTATCATAAATCTTTATCATATACATTACCAATATTTTCCCCATTTTTTAATTTTTCTTTGACTTATTATTTACCTTTTAGGTTGTAAGGGTTTTAAATATTTGTATGATCCAAATCAACTTTTTTTTATTGACTTAGTTATATTGATAACTATTCAGAATATTTATTACAGATGACATAGAAATGAATATCATTTTTTAAAAGCATGGCTAAAATCTATATCAGTGGAAATTTACTCTGTCATTTTTCTTGATTCTTGGTAGCATATACATAGTTGAGCTCTTTCTTAAAATTCTTTTTTTTCCATGATACTACACAACCTGGTTTTCCTCTTTTCTCTCTTATGCCTCTTTCTCTGTCTTTTTCATGGACCAATCCTACTTTACCCAAATAACAAATACTGAAATTCCTTAAGACTTGTTGCTAGTACCTTCTGACATCATTTTGCACACTCATCCGTACTGAATTTAACTGCTATCTCAGGACCACTGATTACTTACATCTTTATATCTCCAGTCTAAATCACTCATCACAGCCCTATATTACTCTCAACTTGACAAACATACAAATAAACTTCAAAGGTACTGGAACTCAGCATGTACAAAACTGTGTTCCTATTCTCCTTTTCACTCTCTAACATGATCCTCTTTTAATATTAACTAGCTCGGTGAATGCTGTCAACATGCACATGAAATTCAGAAATTCAAGAGCCATTTTTGACATCAGTCTTTCCTTTATTTCCATGCCCATTACATTATGAAGTGAAGGTATGATTATACCTCTTAGATTCACCTTATCTCTTTATATTTGTAAGTTATGGTCAGCTCTTTCCTGGAACATTGCAATGCCTGAAATCAAGAGTCAGTAAACTTTTTCTTTAAAAAGACATATAATAAATATTTTAGCCTTTTTGAGCTTTATGGTTTCTGTGGTAACTACAAATCTGAAGTTGTAGTAACAACAGCAGCCATACATCGTACATAATAAATTTCCATGGCTATGTTCTAATAAAATTTTATTTAAAAACACTAGAATTTGAATTTTGTATAATTTTTATGTGAGATAAATTTTCATTCTTTTGCTTTTCTTTGAAACATTTAAAAACGCAAAAAAAAAATTTTTTTAACTCATGGGCTATACGAAAGGGTAGGGCACCTGGCTGGATTTAGCCCATGTATCCCTGGTTTGCTAACTCCTCCTCTTTTATGTAAAATCTTTGACAGTGTTTCAAGGTTCTGTATGGTCAGATTGCTCCTTTTTCTGGTCTCATAGTCTCTTGATGGACATACTCAATGCATTTCTCTTACCAGTAATTTTTGACCAGTACTTCTTATGAATGTAAGATAGAGCCTCTGATCCTTAACTTTTTTTAAAGGTTTTATTTATTATTTATTTACTTTTTAGAGAGAGGGGAAGGGGGATAAAGAGAGGGAAAGAAACATCTATGTATGAGAGAAATATCAACTGGTTTCCTCTTGCACAACCCCAACTGGGGACCTGACCCACAACCCAGACATGTGCCCTGACATGGAATGGAACCGGTGACCTCCAGTTATCAGGCCAGTGCTCAATCCACTGAGCCACATCAACCAGGGGTGATTCTTAATTTTTATGTCCTGCATCACATATATGATATGATTACCAAGTATATGTTAGAAAAGATTAATTAGAAAAAGCTCACTAAACTGTTTATGAGAAACAGTGTGATGCCATGTAATTATAATTCTAAGATCAGTTTCTAATTTTATTTCATGTATTTCAGAAAACCATGCTAAACATCTAGCAATCATAATTGAATATTTTTAATAAGGCCACATAGTGGAATTTACAAATTCACTCATTATGCATAACAAAAAAAATCTTTATTACTCTGAATTAAATGTTAGTTTCTACATGAATAATCTGTAGTGAATGTCATTTTTAAATGAGTTTACTTAAATGACTTTTGACAAGGTATTAAATAATGTCCATAAGCCAATAAGTCAAAAATATGGGATTGTTATTATATCTGACTCTGTGAGGGCACTCTGTGCACTTTAATCAGAAGAAACTCACCTTGCTTCTATACCTGTGCTGATATTTGACAGTGCCAATTAAATGAATTAGCTATGCAAAAACATATTAATATAATCAACACATTAAATGGTAACAATATCAGTGATTATATAAAAATCAATCTTTGTATAAATAGTAATAATGACATCTTGATTCTTTCTATTAAGATTATAATTCATTTTCTAAAGTAGTTAAAGAAAATTGAACTAAATCTGGGTGTTATAAATTGTGATTCTTCACAATGGCCATTCTACAGGCCAAACAATAGATTATGAGAGCTGGACAACTTAAAGAATTCATTAACTAATGTGATTTAAAGAAAGAATTTATTTATTTATTTATTTATTTTTTTGTTTGTTTGTTTGTTTGTTTATTTATTTAATGTATTTTTTTTCATTACTAGAACCACCTTTTATCTCCCCTTACCCCCCCACAATCACCAAATTCTTGTCCATGAGTCTTTTATCCTTTTCGTCAATCCCTCCACCCCCTAACCGTCCCCCATCCCCATAGTTAACATCTGCTCTCTATGAGTCTGTGTCTATTTTGCTTGTTAGTTCAGATGGTTCATTAGATTCCACATATAAGTGAAGTCATATGGGATTTGTCTTTCTCTGACTGGCTTATTTCACTTAGCATAATGTTCTCCAGGTCCATCCATGCTGTTGAAAGGGATAAGATTTTCTTTTTTATAGCTGAGTAGTATTCCACTGTGTAAATGTCCCATAGCTGTTTTACCGACTCATCTACTGATGGGCGGTTGGGCTGCTTCCATATCCTGGTAATTGTAAATAATGCTGCAATGAACATAGGGGTGCTTATGTTCTTTCAAATTAGTGTTTTGGGTTTCTTCAGATTTTAGAATTATAAGAACTAGTTCATTGACTTCAGGCAAGTCATTTAACCTCTCAATGTAAAATATGTCAAAGTTAAAATGGTACAGTAGCAACCTCATAAAATAACATATATTAGATAATTATGTGTCTGTGTAAATATTGTCATACACATGTAAGGTATTATACTGACTACTTTCCCATGGTTCATTTGCCTGAAAGATGAATCAGTCAACCTCTTATTATTGGATTGTTCTAAAATATAATCAACTATCTGATACAATCTGAATGGTATCACTTTAAAGACAGATCTATTCTGATCATGCTATTTTAAACTACAACTCAATGAACATACCCTGTACCCCTAAATCTCAATCTACTCTGCTCTCTTTATTCTATAGTATTTATCATAATCTAGCACACAACTATTTTTCTATATATACTTCATTTCTTTCTTTTTCCACTACACTCTAAATAATGTGTTATGAGTGCAAAAATAATGTCTAATATAGTGCAGAGTTGAGAACAATTTTTATCATACAATAAGCATTTATAAACTATATGTTGAATTAATGAATCAAATGAACTTGACACTTTGACTCTCTGATGCCCTACTTCACTATCTACTTAGTTCTAATAGTTTCCTACAGCCTCCAAAAATAACCTTTCATTCCAATCTCATATACCCCTAACAGCAGTTTATTTCTCTATCATTGCTCATCTAGTTATATCTAATTTTAGTAGTGTTACTGATTCAGGTATTATAAATCATTTCAATTCACTTTCCAAGAAAGCAAATTAATTGTTTCTTTTAATCCTTTGGGAGAGTTTTTGTGATTCAATGACTGATTTTCTTCTTGGATATCTTTGTCATATCAGGGAAACATGCTGTCATAGTGTCTACTAAATTTAATAAGCACAGATCATCCACTAGAAGTCATTTAGCATAGTCTAAATCATAGGATAAAATAACATACTGGGTTAATTGTGTGTGACCATTTTTATTCTAAAGCATGTAATGACTTTACCACTTATTTTCTTCTCTCATTCTTAAAAACATACATGTTTTTGTTATTTTGAAATAACTTTTAAAATGGCTATTGTAAGATTTCGGGTAATATAAATTGACAGAAAAATCTCTGCAACAAAAATTTTAGGTTATAATTCACTTTTGTGGGAGGTAGTCAGTGACAATTAGATCATTAGAAAAAAATTAATTCAGGGAATGTCTAAGTCTCTAGATGTATGATCAATTAACGTAGGGTATAATAGTTTTAGAGTGGCAACAAATGCAAAAATTTCAATTAGTCTAGAACATACACTAAGCCATGAGCCAGTGCCAAGGCTTCAAAATAACTCAGAAGATAACAAAATTCTCAAACTTTCAAAGATCTTATTTGTTCCTTAAAGTAAGCCCAAAAGTTTTTTTAAAAGACATATATGTGTCCTCAGAATATCTGTTCAGATAGGTAAAAACACTTAAATAAAATGAATAATACATTTTTCACTTTAATAGACAAATAATTAGGAAACAAAACATTACAAAATAAACTAATAATTCAGGCATTTAGTCTATTCTTATACTTGAAATTCAGGTTACAAAATGAAAAAAAATGTAAATAAACATCTCGAAATTTGGCTCAGTATTATTTATTTAAAATTATTGGATAAATAAATAAGGATAAATACCAATACAATAAGAAACATATATTTTAGATCATATTTGCTTATATCTCAGAAATTTTTTAATGTAAATGTATCTGTTGTGATGGTTTGGGTAGCAAATAGACAGAATTCAAACACACCTGGCTAGCAATGAGGAAGATGTAATACTTTGCCTAAGAAAATACACCAATGTCAGCAACTCAGGTTTTGTTAATTCAGCGTTTTAACTACCCCTGTCCTTCTCATCATTCTCTTCCACTGTTCTCAAAATGTCTTCTCTGCTAGTTTCCACATAAGGAAACTAGCTTTCCTTACATTTCAGCATGTAAGGAATAAACAGATGTCTATGCCCATGTTTCTTACTAAGGAAATAACTTATAAAAGCCAATCTGCACATGCCACCTCAAATTTTATTGTCCAGAGAAAATATCATATACCTGTTTAGGAGGTCATTGTTAGCAGAGTGAATGGGGTTATTCTTTGGGGGCCTTGAGAAGGAGAGTGGATTAGCTGAATAAAATGAGAATTCTGCATGAAAGAAATGGGTAATGAGGGGATTCCACTGAATGTCATGTGAGCATTCAACAATGTCCATTACACTGATCACTTATTTTATTTATTAAGAAGATATTTATTGAATACCTACTGCATTCTAGGCACTGTGTATTAGGCATTGAAAATAAAACCAAGAATAGGAAAAGTGAGATCTCTTCCCTTGTAGCATCAGTTTGCTAATAAAAATAAAAATGTTAAAAGTCTGATGAAAAATAAAATAGAATACAGTGAATACTAGTAAAGAAAAATAAATAGATATGATATACTATCTATACTGAAGAGATAACAGTATTGTTGATAGACAGAATAGTGAGAGCAAGGTAGAAATCTGGTGGATTACTCATCTCCTGATTGCCCTGGCTGGTTTAGCTCAGTGGATTGAGCGTCGGCCTGCGAGCTAAGTGTCGCTGGTTCGATCTTCCAGTCAGGGCACATCAGAGAAGGAAAACTCTGACTCCAAAAAACCTCCGCTGCCTTGCGGCATACCTCTTCTGGGGAAAGGCTAAGGGAGTAAACCCTGACAGAAAATCCGGAGCCGGAGTCCCTAAGGCGGTTTGACGTTGTAGTCAACACCGGCAACTCCTGCGGCGCACCTGAAGCCAAGCTGTATCGACTCCGTCTTTCCCTTGGACCCTTCAGCTGCGAAGAGAGGGGGGGTCTGCTGCATGGGCAACAGCAGACCCTCCATATCACCCTGCCCGGGCTCTGTAGCTTCAGCTCCACTGGAGAGGACACTCCAGCGTCATCGCAAGATGTCAATTCAACACGGGAGGAGACAGATGCCGTGTCACTCCCGAGTCGGACTGCACAGCCATTCTCGGCGGTGCAGATAGACTCTTAAGAAGCTACACCATCGTCTCTCGAGACGGACGGCTGCCGACGACGACTCATCTCCTGAGATAGTGCAATGTGTGTGAGGGCCGTTACGTGGTGGAAGTGTGGAGGTATCAAGAGTTGTTTCTGTCATGTTCTTCTGATGTAGACAAGAGAAAGTTAGAGGACATATTGGACATATGAACCCAGAGTCTCAAGAAGATTCTCTATTGGAAGATTACATAGCCCATAGAATAACCTCTTATTCTCTGGGAGTTCCTTATTTTTACCTTTTAAAAAATAGAGATGGTGGGGATGCAAAATAGCACAGCCATCTTGAGAGACATGTTCACAATTTCTGACAAATTTAAATACATTCTTAACAAACAGACTAGCAATTGTGCTCCTTGGTATTTACCAAAAGGAGTTGAAAACTTAAATCTAAACTGCTGCACATGGATGTTTATGGACGCTTTATTCATAATTGCCAAAACTTGGAAACAACCAAGATGAAGTACATTCAGACAATGAAATATTGAATATTATTCAACACTTAAGAGAAATTAACTATCTGTGAAATGCAATGTAAGAAACCTAAATGTAGATTCTTAAGTGAAAGAAACCAATAAGAAAAAGCTACATGCTGTGTGATTCCAAATATATGACATTCTGGAAAAGGCAAAACTATGTAGACATTAAAAATATCAGTGGTTGCCTGGGCTTTGAGGGCTGTGGGAAAAAGATAAAAAGTGGAGCACAAAGGATTTGGAGGCAGTAAAACTATTCTGTATAATACAAGAATGGTAGAAATGTGTCATTATATATTTTCCAAAATTTATAAAGTATATAACACCAAGGGGAAACCTTGATCTGTGCTATAGACTTTAGATTATAATGATATAACAAATATACCACTCTGCGTGACATGTTGATGGTTTAGGAGGCTGTGAATGTGTGGGGGCAAGGGTATATGAGAACTGGGACTTTCTGTTCAATTTTTCTGTGAAGTTAAACTTTTCTAAAAGGAAAGTATTTTTTTAAAAAGCAAGTTGCCAAAAGATATTTTAAAAAGTAAACTTTTCAGGCAGAGATATAATAATGTCTAATTGTAAAGAGGAGTTTTTATTATCTATAATATTTTGCTGAGGTAAGCCAAAACATCACTGAAAATTGATTATAGAAAGTAAAAATATGATATATTAGTTGAAAAATTATTTCCCAAATTGAATTATCAGTACATGTGTTCTTCTTTCTAAATATTACAAGTACCATAAATTCATCAACACTGTTTCCAGAAGAATTGCTCTTTCTTTTTCTCATTTCCAAAGAGCCTTGGGGCCTTTATATAAATTGCTTTTGCAGAATTTGCAAAGCTAATTCCTTTTTTATTGACATTCAATGAACCTGTTATTCAAACATGCACATTTTCTAAAGAGTGTGCCCTTTTTCTTAAAATAATGCATAAAACTGGTTAATTATGTCACCATATCAGATTTCTTTTAATATAAAGAGACAATTTAATGAAAAATGTATAATTGTTTCCAATAACTCGACTTAAAAATTAAATAAGAAAAATGACCAAGAGCTTAATTTCAGGAAGCTGAATACAAGTGAAATGTTTAGTTAGTGAAACATTTGACACCTCGGTCGACTAGATGTCTTCTGAAATATATAATGATGAAAGGCATAAGCAGTATGAAGACCATACATATAAAGAAGAAAGATGATTTAGGAAATTTACTAGCAACAACTTGACTGTTCTTTGGTCACCAAGAATTTAGAAAATGGGGAGGGAGGCTTTGCATCTTTAATTTCAACTTTTGACCACGTGAGAAGAACGTATTTGTTTGCAAGTATATATTAAAAAGGAAACAGAAAGTGAAAAGGAAAAAGCCTCAAGAGGATAATAAAAAAGAGAATGAGTAATTTTAACACAATTTGGGGAGATCTGAGTTTTTGAATTTATATCACTATTTGTAACCTAATCGTTAAAACTATTTGGATGTAAATATATGCTCCAAACTTAATCATTCAAGTCACAGCAAAGCTCTATGGTACTTGTGATTTTCATTACTTGGGACTAGAGGAAACAGATAAAGAATATTCATAACTAATGTGTGAAGCTGATTTGCAATTTCTATAATTTTGGCTATTGAATATTTTGTAGCTATACATCAAAACCTTAAATCGACTTTCTACCAAAACTGAAATTTAGGAAGATTATTTTTCTTTACAGTCTTAAGAAATTTCTAAACCTTTGTGCGATTTCTCAGTGAAAATGTTTATTGCTGCATATTCCATCACACATAGTTATGTTATTTTGCTTGTGATGCTCTTTGTTGTTTTTCTTTGACATATTCTTTCCCATCATTCCTGATAAGTGAATTTGCTTCTCAAGAGCTCAACAGGACCAAGGTTCAGTTTAAATGTTTATTCTGCTGTATCAAATACTTCTTATATGTTTATAGTGATAATTCTGGGTTTCTACTTAAAAAGTGATATTTTTAAATATTTAAGTACAAATCTTTATAAGATTTTAATATCTGTCATTTAGTTGAAAACAACCCATAAAACACGTATAAATAGAGTGCTTCCACTAATACATTAACATCAAGGTAAATTTGTAAACATTGACTTGAATTCAGATATAAAATTATTTCTACCAAATAATAAAAAGTGATATAAATAAATTTTCATTGGGTTTATTTGATTCTGAAGAAATAAACATTTTGCCACAATAAATAGTAGAGTTATAATGGGATATAAAATACATTGCATACACCCAAACACCATAAAAATGTGCCATTACTATAAAACAAATTTTTAAAATTATAGGTAGAAGCATTCAAAAGGAATTTAATTATGGTAATTTACTTGTAAAATTTCCATGACTTTCTGCCTGGAGACAATTTCCAGACCTTGAAAACATGGAGGGGGAACCCAAACAAAGCCTGACAGCCTAGTTAAATAGAGGAGAGAGAGACTGGAATTTGACATATTTATGCAGATTTAAAAGGAGTCAAGATTTAATAGTATGGTTCAACTAATCCTAGAGGGAGCCTACTCTGGACCTGCCTTGGCAAATATAAAGAAATGGCTTTAAAGAGATAAAAATTATCTGCAATAATTTAAATACCTGGACAAACAAAGTAAAATACTTGTTTAAGAAAAACAAAAATCAGACAACAAGGCAACTCTCAATGTCAAAAATATAGTAAAAATTAATATGTATGTCCAAAAACAAAACAATGTAACCCATTACTAAAGGAAAGTCAACAAATAGAAGGACTCAGGAATGACAGATTCACATCTAGCAGAGAAGGGCATTAAAAAAAACTATTTAAAATGTATTCCATAAGCTGAAGAAGGTAGAGAAACTGAAAAAAATATAATGAGGAAAGAAATAGAAACTATAAATAATGGAAATGCTATAGATTAAAAATACATGAAATAAAATTGTCCATGGATGAGGTTAACAGCAGATTAAACACTGAAAAAGTAAAGATCATTGAACCTTAAGGCATAACAATGAAGCAGAGAGAAAAAATGTGTTAGTGCTCTATGTTCTGGTGCTTTTCTTTTTCTATGGTTCCTGTGTAACAGAAATACTATACAGAGGAGAATAAAGGTAAGAATCAACAGACATCTAATTAGAAATTATACACGTCAGATTATGAAATGACAGTATTATATGCTGAAACAGAAACAAACTGTCAACATAAAATTTATACCCAGAAAAAAATGTTATTCAGAAAAAATAAATACATAAAAAATATCTCAGAAAAACAAAAGCCAACAGAATTCTTTGTCAGCAGAGTAACACCACAAGAAATGTTAATGAAAATTCTTGGTAGAATAAAATAGACTACAGACAGAATTCAAGTTTTTTACAAATAAATAAAAAGCATTAAGACAGAGTAAACATAATAACAAATATAAAAGGTTGATTATTTTTAATTTCTTTAAAGAAAAATGTTAAATGTTTTCTGGGTTTTATAATTTATGTAAGAGTAAAATGTATTACAAAAAGAGATCAATAACAATTACGAATAAAATAGAAATATATGATCTAAGAGTCTTACATTAACCAAGAAGTGTAGAATTTTTTAACAGTAAACTTAGATAAGTTAAGGATGTATATGGTAAACCATATTGTAACCAGTAAAGAAATAAAACAAAGAGATATAGTCACTAAGCCAATAATGGAGATAATGTGATAGGTACAAAATTACACAATTCAAAAATAAGAAGGAAAAGAAAAAAACAGAAACATAGAATAGATAGGACAAATAGAAAACAGATAACATGATAAGAACTTTAAACCTCAAAATATTTATAATAATTACATATAAAATTGGTGTAAATATTCCAATTAAGACATAACTTGTTTTGTTGTATAAGAAGGAAGATCCTATTGTACCAATAATGTCTACAAGAAATGTACCTTAACTACTTAGATACAGGTACATTAAAAGTAAAAGGATAAAAAAAAGGTATATCATATCAAGACTAATCAAAAGAAAGTAAGAATAGATTTAGTAATATAAAAGGAGTTAGATTTCAAAAAGGGGAATATTACCAGGGATAAATATAGGCATTTTATAATTATGAAGAGGTCAATTTGGCAGGAAGACATAACAACCCTAAATATACATGAACTCAATAAAAGTACTTCAAAACATGTAAAGTAAAAAAACAAATAGAACCACAGGAAGAAGTCTTTAATATACAGCCAAATCTACAATTGTTGTAGTATGAAGGGAGGAAAGTAAAACCAAGTTTTATGAAATGTTTTGATTTTTTATTGAAACAATATGTATTGGTACTACAAGCAGGTTATCAATCATTTATTTTTTCACACTACTATATGCCAGGAAATGTTCTAGGTAATGGCTATAAAAGTGACTAAAATATAATCCTTGTTCTCAGGGATTTACCATGTAATAAATAAGATTATCATCTTAAGGTAGAAGTTACCATTTTGAAGATATTTAGGCAGGTTTAAGACAAAACTAGTAATAAGTTAAGTAAAATTCCCTTTTTTCAAACCTAAGTTTCATAATAAAAAAATTTAAATGCAGGAAAGCTATTATTTGTGTGTGTATATATGAATGTGTTCTGTCTGGAAAAAGTCCAGCCATTGTTAATATAACAAGAATGATTTGTGTAACATTGATGTAACTTGGCAGCTAATGAGAGTGGACTGGAGTCCACATGTATGAACAATGACAACTTCGCTGTACTAGGTAGTGGAGGCAGTAGACACAGTTGAGTGAGCATGTGTACTGTGTGGCCATCACATTCAAAATGAGCAAGTAGAGCAATGATTCTGCATCAAATTTTGTGTTAAACTTCAACATTTCTCCTCGGAAACTATTCAGATAATTCAGAAGGCCACAGCTATAGACAACAGGTGATTGGCAGCTTTATCACAACAACACACCTGCTCATGCATCATGTCTCATGCAGAGATTTTTTGTGAAACATCAAATCACCCAGGTGACTCAACCTCCCTACAGCCTAGATTTAGCACCTTGTGACTTTGGCCTTTTCCCAAAACTGAAATTATCTTTGAAAGGAAAAAGATTTCAGACCACTGATGGGATTGGGGAAAATATAGCGGGGCAGCTGATGGCAATGGGGAGAACTGCGTGAGGTCCCAAGGTGCCTATTTTGAAGGGGAGTGGGGTATCATTGTCCTGTGTACAATGTTTATTGTATTTTATATCTTCCTCTGTAAATGTCTCTATTTTTCACATTACATGGCTGGATACCTTCTGGACAGACTTCATGAATGATTTCCTAAATATCCATAAATTATATTTTAAAACATTAATATTTTGCAATATTTTATTCTACTCTTATAAGTAAGAATATTATAGTAAAATACCCATCAAAAAAATTACCTTAATTTCCAATATTGGCTAAATTCAGTCCATATTCAAAATTCTCTAATTGTCTGCAAAATTTCTTCATAGCTGCTTTTGTTAAACTGACACTGAACCAAGGTTGGCTGCCTGCTGCTCAAAAGCCAATAATTGAGAGATGAACATTGGTAGAAGAAAGCAGATTCATTCGTGATCCAGCAGCCTGAGAACATGGCAGGCTATTGTCACAAAGACCATCTTAACATCTTGATGCAGGCAGGGCTTTTATAAGGAGGGAGAGGGAGAACAGAACAAAAGAATCTGAGGGAGAGAGTTGAGAGCTCTCCATTTTGGGTTCTACATGCAACTCAGCATTATTCTGGTTTTTACAGTCAAAAGTCAGCAAATTTCCTGGAGCCGGAATATCTCATAGCTGGAGTCAGCTTCTTTTGAAGTCAGGTCCGAGAATTCTTGTGCAAGCATGCTGTTTATATACAAGTTACATATTAATTAACAGGCCATTATTCACTATTTGTAGAAATAAGATTGAAAGAATGGTGTAGCAGTTTACAAAACTAAGATTGAATCAACTTTCAAACATTGCATTTGTTATCATATCCTGCTCTTTTTTATTATGATGATTTTGAGAACAGCCCCTGTCTACCCAGACACGCATAGAGATACATCTTTTTTTAAGGCCATTATCTTTTTGAAGAGAGTATAAAATGACAAAAATACAGCAATTAGTAGTAAGTTTGATGTCCTTTATTCAAGAGAAAATAATCCATCCATAGATTGGAGCAGTATGGTGGAACACAAGAAGTGGAGCATTTTTCTAGAGGTATTTGGGCTAGAGAGAGTTTTATAGAGCTTAGAAGCAGCAACTTGGAAACAGGGCATGATTGGCTAAGTTAAATATTTCCTTGTAATAGTAATAGGTCCTACTGTCTAGGGTAAGGTTAACTAGCTAAAATTGAGTTGGATGATAGTGGTTGGTGTATGTTAGTCTTCCTTGACAGAACATTTCCCATAAATTCGGACTGACAGGTTTCAAGACCCATTTTGTGAATTACCTTTATCAAGTATAAACCACTTTTTTTAATCCTTTGTTTATGGTGTTATTTATAGTGTTCTTCTATCTCCTATATTCCTTGAACTGAATGTTTTATATAAAATCTTGCTTTGGTTCAAGATAAAATTTGTATATGAAAAGTTCATTGGTAATGTGGCATCCTCCATATTGCATCAAAACAGGAGGCATAGCATCAATCACGTGATGTTATCAGTAGTGTTTGATTTAATTACTTGGAAGAAGAAGACCATAAGATTTCTTCACTGTCAAGATGCATTTTAAAGTTAACTTTTCATTTTTTACATGTGTATTGATTTTAAAGAGAAAGGAAGGGAGACAGATAGACAGACAGACATTGATCAGCTGCCTCCCATATGCACCCCAACTAGGGATTGAACATGCAATCTATGTATGTGTCCTGACCAGGAATCAAACCCCCAACCCTTTGGTGTATAGGACAATACTCTAACCAACTGAGCCCCAACAGCACCCCCCATTTTCTGAGATTTCCCAATAGATTACCCCTCTTAAAAGACCAAGTGACTCAATTTTCTCTTTTTTATTTCCTATTATATACAATTTTAGTATTAGGAAGGGCTCAGTTATTACTCATAAAACATTTGGGATGGATGTGTTCAATTATGGCTTATTTATTAAAGTAAAATGGAAAGCCCAGATTCCAATCAAAGGGAGAGTTGGGAAGATAATTTTTAAAGTCTCTAATACATAAAACACAGCTTTTACCATCAAATTTTAACTTGATGCTATTTTGGTAATTTTTGCCACTTATGTGAAAATAAGTAAATATTCAATTTGTGAGTAAAGATGTTTATTTTGTTATGTTAAATAAATATTCACATTCATATATAACTATAAATTTCCCAGATATCATCTATTAAGTCCACAATATTATGTTTATGCTTATACTTAGAATTTGATCATTTTTTAATTACTGAAACAGAAACAGAAACCAGCTAGGGCATACCTATAAAATCTCCTCCAGGAGTTTCTTGACTTCCCACAAACTCTCACTTGTGTTTAGGTATAATGTTCTACTTTTGTTTCTGTTTTCCATATTCCAGATCCTATAAAATGTCTATTGATGAAAGTCACTGGAAGGATTACTTTACCATCATCAGTACTTCCGTCTCCTGTCAACGGTTAAGCAACTACTTGGCAGGTGCACTCAAAGCCCTAACACTCTCAGGTCACCACAGGATACTCTAGTTCTTGCTGCACTGATAAGCCATGCTTTGACAAACAAAAAATGATAATAAATGCTCCACTCCAAAACTCTCTATGGCCTGGTCTCTAAACTCACACTACTTATACATAAACTTCAAACTGCTTTCAGGTTTCTATTAATTCTTTTTCCTCCCTATTGTTAACTTTTCTGAAACTAGGCAGAGAAATAGATAACACTGTCTTGTATTTTCTCATCTTATCACTCTAGTATTGTTGCCCTTCCATCCAATATTTTGGGTTTATGGTTATCACAATCACTCTTGTGAATAGATGCCTAGGGTGCTATCAGCTTCATAGTCAATTTCAGTTCATCATGCCATTTGGAGTTAGGTTGATCTGGGTTTGAAGTCAAGTTAAACCACTTATATACTATGACCTTGGACAAGTTACTTAACTTCTCTGAGTTTCAATTCCTTATCTCAAATACAATGAAAGTATCATTATGTGCCTCAAAGGAGAAACTTTTTTTTGTGAAGCTTAATGAAGCTAATGTATGTATATCACTGAGCTTAGTACCAGGCACACGAAATGTGTCAATAAATAGTACTAACTACTATTCTGTTGTTGTAACCATACTTCCTCCGCCTCATAAAATTTCCACCAATGGTTTTTTAACTCTTACAAAATAGTTCCACATGTTTCGAGAGGGCGCAATGCTTTTTCTTTTTGCTTTCCAAATACCACATAATGTCTGATTCTGAGCAAATTAAACTTCAACTAGAACTGAGGAAATTGTTCAATTTTTAAAAATCCAACTCAGGGGTGTGTTATTTCCAGCCCCATTTAGAAAGAAAAGCCTATGAGACTGAGGATAATATTATAGATATACTTTTGTGGTTTCTAGCAAGGTCTCAAAGTTGTCAATCATAGGCTAGCACACCAGCAAGACGACTCTCCAGAGACATTACACAAGGCAAATCTTTTAATATTTTATCAGCTGCTGTTGATAGCAGGCACTTCAGCTTAGTGAGTCTTTTTATTACTTCCTTTCATTTATTCTTGAAAAGCTTTTATCTCTGTTTATTGATTGCTACCTTTTAAATTTTTATTTAAGACCAATAGCAGAGAGATATGATTAATAAAGTTGATTAAATTTTTCAGTAGAAAATTACTTTAAATGTGCTTTCACAAATCTAATTCAATGATTTTCTCATAGATGATTTTGTATGTATTTGTATTTATTCCTTTGTTATGCTAGTTCTCTGAAACTGATACTCAAGTGAGGAAAAATGTAAAATTGTAACTAACTCTTGGGGAAAAAATTTTAGGCTGTTTTTTGAAGACCAATACATAAGGGGCCACATGTCGAGGATCATTTATAAACCTTTATATGACAGCTACAAATACATACACAGATAATATTTATTCTCAAAAGTGACTGAAATGTGCTTGTGCTTCTTACTCTTGGTATGGAACTGCAAGTAACATCCAATCGTCACTTGAAAAATTTGTTAAGTAGAAGGAAAAAATTATTCAAGAGCCTCTTTTAGCTTACTCACAGTCAGAAGCTTGCTGATTTCAATCTTTCCCATCTCTGCAGCTGCAAAAAGAACAAAGTGAGGAACAGCAGAGCTAAGAAAGTTCATTAGACTCAATATATATTCTCATGAAACTTATTATGAAGATGTCATTGCTGAGGATACCATGGCATATTTCAAAAGACTGCTGGGTTAGCAGGCTTTGCCACTGTGCTCTCCAGAGCCCCATTAATTTTGTGCTGCCCAGCTGTATTTCTTAGACGAGACGGAATGGCTATGATATGGCTAAGTCTCACTCAAATCAAGAGATAGCGGTGTGTGACTATGCATGTATATCAAAAGAGATTATCTTAGTCTCAACCTGTCAACCTTGGCTGTGCATTATAAGTACCTGGAAAGATTTCAGAAAATCATGATGTCTAGGTCACACCTCAAGCTAATTAAATCAGAATCTCTTGGGGTAGACTCAGACATGAGCTTTTTTTAAAGCTCTCCCCAGTGAATAAAATGAGCAACCAAATATAAGAACAAATGTTCTAATGTACATCCTTCCATTCCTTGAAAGTTTATAAATCCATGCATACAAATAGACATAAATTACTTAGTGTTGTCAATGATTTATGACTTTGCAGTTAAAAATAATTTGCATACAATACACACACCAATGTGCATGCTCATGTGGCCTATTTACCCTTAGTCCACTGGGAAACTTAGGTAGGCCTAGCAATGTTAAACTTTCCAAATAGACATAAGCTAAATCTCTTCCAATTACAACATTTTCAGGTTACCTCAGTCCTTTTTAAGCAAGTGATGAGCTTTTCTGCACTTCTCTCACCATAAACCCCTTCCCCCAAGGTAATATCCAGGGTTATATGTAAAGAGATGTTTATAGGTCTTCCTGGCTATTGAGAAAGGACCTCACATTTGGGAGTTCTCCTCTAGCTGTTTCAGAAATCTCTAAGGGGCTTTGCTGGGTAGCTATAGTTCCTGGTTGTCTGGCCTTAGTGACTCTTAAGCAATAGATGGTTTTACCTGATTCTACTGGGTATTTGTGACCATTGCTGAAGTCTACAGTGCAGGCCATAAGGTCCATAACCTACATACCTCTCAGAACTTGTCCAACTTCTGGCTCCTAACTTCCTCTGCTCCATGTGTTCTCTCATCACTCTTAACCCCTCTCATGATCCATGAATCCTCGGCTGCATCCTATGAGCCACTTCCATGAGACAGGCTCCAAACCACCATCTGAAACCTGTCTCAGCCACTTCTAAAAGTCTAATCAGCGCCTGCTGAGCCCAGAACTTCATGAAAAGGTTTGAGATATTTTCTCAGAAATGGATCAATTAATTTTATTTCTCAAAGAAGGGGCTATGACAGTGAGATACAAATAAGAACGATTAAGGTTAAAAAGATTTGGACAGTGAATCCAAAAGCTTAACTTGGGGAAAACTTGGTCTGTTGTGGGATGAGAATGACAAGATAGATCCTAGTAAACCAGACAGAACAAGTGGCAAATGATGGCATGACAAAGATAAGCTAGAGCCTGAGCACAGGGGGAGCACTGTAGACCAGGACAAGAAATGTGCCTTCTCCCTATAAGTACAACAGAAAAGCAAGAGGATTTCTCTTGAGTGGTGTCATTTATTGGAGGAATTAGAGTGGGACAAGAAGAAGCAAGAGTTCTCATTTGTCTATCTTATATTTGAATGCATGATCCAAGCAGAAGTGTCAAGTAGCTAGTATCCACTTTGAACTCAGCAAAGACTGATTTGGAAGTTATGGACATGGAGAGAATACTTAAAATCATGAGACTAGTGGACATTATACAAGCAATGAGAAATAGGCTCTAGTGAACTTCAACCTTTATAAAATAAACAGGAAAAAGAAGTAATTGTAAATGAAACAAAGATAGAGGAAACCAAGGAACATATGTGTGGTATATCAGAGGAAATATTGTACATCGTCATGAAGGTGAGGGGAAGCCACTAGAGCACAATGCAGAATGCCAGAGACCAACTGGTGTGGGAGAACGTTCCTGTAGAGGAGAGGAGGTGACCTCACCTGGGCTGCTGGAACATGAGCAATTAATGGAGCATCATACAGAGAGTGAGTTAGCCCTGAGTATTTGAACCTGAGTAAGATGCGGGAGACATCTATGCAGAACTGGGGGCTGTGATGGCAACAAGAAATTGGCTTCATATGGAGGAACTGATCAAATAAATGCATGTGTTAAAGCTGGTGGGAGTCAGATTTCTCACACTCAGAGAAGGGTATATGAAAAGGAGCAAAACAATGATGAGTCTTGAATGTTTCAGTAGAATTAAAGTATTGACATTAATTTATGTATTTTAATGCATCCAGAGAAAGAGATGGACAGAGACAGAGTGACAAAGAAAAAAATATAGATACAAATGTGTGTTTTATAGAAATAAATATAGAATTAATATGGACATATTAGCAGGCCTGGTAAAGGTAGCACCAGAATAAAAATAAGTGCACCTTATTAATAAGTGCTATCAGATCTTGGTTTCTAAACATCATTCTTCATTTTAAAAAAATTAAGGATATTTGAAGTAATAGATGACTGGGTCAAGGAAAGTAGAAAATGAGCTTGGGAAGGTCTTATTGCACCAGAGAGAAATGAAGTGTTTAAACAGTAATTCAGACATGTCAAAAAGACACAGAAGTCAGCTTGAAGAGTCTCCCTCTAGCTAAATGTGGAAAAATTTGGACATCAAAATAAGTAAATTTACTAATCTAAACACATAAATGAATGAATCAAAAGTTTAGCAGAGAATGGAATGTCGCCCTGACCTATGCGACTCAGTTGGTTGGGCATGATCCCGCAACGCAAAAGGTCACAGGTTCAGTTCCTGGTCAGGGCATATACCTGGGTTGTGGGATCAGTCCCCAGTTGGGGTGTGTATGAGATGCAGCTGATCAATGTTTCTCTCTCACATCAATGCTTCTCTCCCTCACTTTCTCCCTCCCTTCTCCTCTCTCTAAAAATAAACAAAATCTTAAAAAAAAAAAAAAAAAAGAATGGAATGCTTACACAGTTTCAAAGTACCTCTCCACAAAATTCTATTCATTACAAAAATAAAGTACATAATTTTATAGTGGGGAAATTTTGTAGACATGACCTTAAGTACATAATCAAAATTATTATTAAAATAAAAATCATGTGCTCCTTGATAGTAATATGGCCTCATTTTTGTGATAGTTTTCTAAATGCACATAACTAGAATCTAATCATTAGGAAACATCAGACAAACCTAAATCCATGGATAGTCTACAAAGTGACAGACCTGACAAATGTGTCAAAGTTGTGTAAGTCAAGAAAATTGACAATACTTAGAACTTTCCAGACTATTGATCCAGTACAGATAATAGAATTTCTACTCAGTACAAATTGTTTCAGATCAAAAAATGATCCCTAAAAATCAAAGCATTTAGCCATCTTTTAGGTTTTTTAGCATAATGTCCATCTTTTCATGTTTGTGAATTAGAATGTTTGGTTCACATCAAGTATTTTATACAAATAAATTATATGACCACAGAATATCAATAATCAAAGCTAAAGTGAATAACTTTGTTTTAGAAGCACAAGCCATATTTATTTTTCTTTTCTTATTAAACACTGTGATGTTAGAATACTATAATTATTTTTACTACAGCTAACAATAATTGAGATAGTTTTCACATAGCTAAAATATTTTAAGAAAATAATAATATATTTTATTCCATTAACATCTAAACCACAGTTACACACTTGTTTTTGAATCTTTGACAATAATCAGTGTAAGTTTGGAAAAAGTATTTTCATCAAAATTGATTTTTTTACTCAGTGATAATTAGCAACTTGAAAAGTCAACTGAAAAGTGAAATCGTAGCTGCTAACTACAGCAGAACTTGGAATATGTACCTTGTCAGTCATTTGAATTATTTTCATATGATTTGGTGGTTTTTTAGCCAAAAATAGGATTTATAGCCTTAGTCAGTTCTGTTGCATTGTTCTTATATTACATGATTAAAAAGTGAGAACTGTTTTCAAAATGATAAATGATATAAGAGCATGACCGATTATTTGTAATCACACAGGATAAGTGGCCAGTATTCAATGTCTTCACTTGGGCTCTACTGGACCATATACAACCTCTTTGGGTTGTCTTATAGAGCATCTAAAAGCATTTTAGGCCTCTGGTTGAGGCAACCTATATGTCAAGCAGAAAAAATAAAACCACTGTTCTCAGGTTTGTGTTTCCCAGGAGGAAGAAAACAGTTTGATGCAATTTGTCAAAAGCCAGAATGGTACTTTAATGGACAATTTACTTTAAGTGGCTTCAGTTATTGCAGAACAAAGGCCCATAGCCCAAGATAGAAAATCCTTTCCAATTGGTTTTACTTGGATAGATTTAATTCCCTAAGATTAACTAAGGACATCTAAATTTCATACTTCTCATTTATCTAAACACAATAAAAGTAATAGCAAAAACTTCTGAGTTACTGGGGTTTCTTAATCTTTAATATGTGAAATACAATCAATCTCCTAAATCTGGCATTCTGTTCAGACACCTGAGATAAGAAGCAAATCAACAAAAATAATAACAAAAAATTTCCCAAATTCAAAAAGGTTTTTAGTTCTCAAGCACAAGTTTCAAATAACCTTAAAATTTTACTAATATATCTATATATAAATGTATAAATATGTTTGTTATATACTTCTTGCTTCATAATGTAATTTTCAAATAAACCCAAGACAAATTGAAAATTTTGACATGTAAAAGTTTAGAAAGATTTCTTTTATCTCACATGAAAATTTATAAGTTATGATCATATATTTTACAATGATTATGACAGAGATTTTAAGAAATATCTACTCAAATATCATATTCTGTTTCTTCATACTTTCCTGTCACTAGTAATCTAATATGAATGTTTGTGATATTTGAGATTAGTACTGTTATGAGTCTGTATGTTTATCTCCCTTTTCCAGACTCCTTGGTTCAAAGACTAATCCCAACTTGTAGATGACAAGAAAGAAGTGCTGAATGTGGACCTGTGTGTTTGCCAGGAGCTGACCAGAGTCACACATACTCAGTTTCTGCCGTGTAAGTCAACACTGAAAGAATGGCCAACTGTCCCTGAGTCAATGAGAACAAGAAAAATAGAAGTGACCTTTTGTGACAGCATGGGTGGACTTGGAGAGTATTATGCTAAATGAAATAAGCCACTCAGAGAAAGATAAATGCCATATGGTTTCATTTATATGTAGAATCTAATGAACAAAATAAACTGACAAACAAAATAGAAACAGAGGCGGGGAGACATGGAACAGACTGACAGCTGTCAGAAGGGTAGGTGAGTGGGACTAAATAAAAGAAGGGGAAGGGATTCACCAAAGAACATATATGCATAATCCATGGACACAGACAATAGTGAGGTGATGACCAGAGGAAAAAGGGTGCTGGGTGGATGTGGGCAGAAGCAGGGAGTTAAATGGGGACATCTGCAATGGTGTCGATAATAAAATAAAGAGAAAATTAGTCTTAAAAAAAAGAAAAAACGGAAGTGGTTCAAAACAGGAGTCTTAGAACAATTTGAAATTACCATCTGCCTTTCTATGCATGTCTGTCCATTCATACTCTACAAATTAACCTTTCATGAAGAATTGTGCAAAAAGGAAACTTTAGGACACATAAATCAGCACTAATATTCTCAATTCCAATCCCCATTATTTCAGTGTTTCCTGTAAGAAGATGAGCATTAACTAGACCCAAAAGGCTAATAACAGCTCATATAAATACAGTACATATTATTTTTAAATAAAACAAATGCACACTTTAATACCTTTTTATTAAATAATAATTAAAAGATAGTTTATAAAGGACTAAAAGGCAAAAATTTATATTCATCACTAACTTCTGTACCTTGGGTAACAACAAATTAGAACTAATATTTTATAATTTTATTTTTCTATACATCCTACAGAGAAATGAAGGCCCAGATAGTATCAACATCAAAATGTAGTCTTTTCATTAAATGGAATTCTACTCTGTTTAGAGCAAATGAGCTACTGATACACACACCAACATGGATGAATCTCAAAATAATTTTGCTGAGTGAAAAAAACAGGCCAAAAAAGATACATTTATATAAAATTCTAGGATATGCAAACTAATCTATTAAGACAAATTGATCAGTGGTTGCATAGGGATGTGGAGCAGGAACTGGGAGGGATAGGCAGGAGGGATTACAGAATACACTGGGAAACTTCTGGGGTGATCATTATCCTGATTGTGATTATGGTTTTACTGGAATGTACATGTATCAAAAGTATTAAATTGTACACTTCAAAAATGGGTGGTAGTTTGTTTCAGTCATCCTTCGATAAAATTGTTAAATAAAAAACAAAAAGAACTTTATTGAAAAATTAGTCCTTTAATTTAATAATATGTCAATATTAGTGCATCAATTATAACAAATTTATTTATAAATTGCCACCAAAAAATTGTAACTAATGCCAGATATTACTAATAAGGGAAGGTAGAGATTGGGGAGGGAAAATGAGACACATAGGAACTCTGTACTTCATGTCAAATTTTTCTGTAAATCTAAAAAATATTAATTTTTTAAATGCATAACTGAAGCTTGAGAGAGGTTTATGACAAATATTTAAGTTTTAGAGTTGTGACTAAGTAATTTCTTATAATAAGGGTAGAAAACATATAATACACTTCAAAATCTCATATTATTTTTTCCATTTTCTATAAAAGCAAAGATGACCATTTTTATGCCAGAATCCTTGTGTAGTTATATATTTTGATGAGTATCATTTCAATATATTTTTTGCCCCCTATTATTCTTCAGATATAAACAATAATGAATATTTAACAAAAGCTCTATTTTATGTTCCGAATCAGATTTATCTGAATGTAGAAGATTATTGTGGGTATGAGGTGAAAAACATCAAATTGACCCTGGCCTCCAATTTTCAACTCCATTCACTCTCTGAAGTTAAGATGTGATTCTCCTTCACTACATTTGTTAATTAACACAAGAACATACAGTCATGTGTCTGACTCTTCACTACAATATTTTCATTAAAGAACTGAGCATGTAGAGGACTTCCGGCCAAGATGGAGGCTTAGACGGACACGCTAGGTCTCCCTCTACAACTATAGAGGAATACAACTACTTCAAAACAAAGGATAACTAGAAATTCCAGAAAATAAAGCTACACGGAAGCCCAACATATGAAGTTATAAACCAGCGGTGCCATTTGGGCAGGTAAGAGTTAAAGAAGGCAAAGCTGTTTGCGGAGCGGCGGGGCGGGGCGGCGAAAAATCCCGGAGGCAATCAAGCCCCTGGCGGTGCCCGACTCCGGCGCTGGGGAGCAGCCGCAGCATCGCCTTGAACAGTGAGGCCCAGGGGGGCGGGAGGACGGATCCCGGTCTCCTAGCTGAATAACTGTGTGAATCCATCTTGGACCCCCGCCCCCACAGAAAGCACCACAGGGCTGCGAAATAGGTCGAGGACAGGCAGGCGCCGGCCGGTCGCTGATTTGTGACGCTTACACAGGCACCGTCCCCGACAGCCGGCCCAGGAAAACAAAACGCATCTGTCAAAATGTGGCAGACAAATATAGAGATCCCGGTGGCACAACTCACCAGACAGCAGATAGAGAACCTGACAGATGAACAGATAAGAAACCTGTCAGAGGCTCAGTTCTGGGCCATTGTTATCAGGTGGCTTACAGAATTCACAAAAGAGCAGGAAAAAGATATGAAAGAAGCGAAAAACTTTCATAACGAAAGGAACAAAACCACATACGAGACAGATGGTGAGGAATCCAGAGTTCATTTCAACAAACTGGAATATGGAGAAGGAACAAGCAGTCAACCAATGCAGCGAGAGGAAATAGGAAGCAACAATGAGAGGATCAGAAACCTCTGGGACAGCTATAAAAGGCCCAACATAAGAATCATTGGTTTGCCAGAGAATGAGGAAGATGAACTAGAACTTGAAAAATTGAGTGAAAATATAATAAAGGAGAACTTCCCAGACTTGGGGAAGGGAATAGACTTGCAGGTCCAGGAAGCAAGGAGAGTTCCCAAGAGACTGGACCCAGGGAGAACCACTCCAAGACACATTATAATCAAAATGTCAAAAATTAAAGATAAAGAGAGAATCTTAAAAGCAGCAAGAGAGAAGAAAAGAATTATGTACAAAGGGGTCCCAATTAGACTATCAGCTGATTTCTCAAGGGAAACCCTACAGGCAAGAAGAGACTGGCAAGAAATATTCAAAGTAATGAAAATCCAAAACCTACAACCACGAATACTCTATCCAGCGAAATTGTCATTCAGAATAGAAGGACAGAGAAAGTGTTTCCAGGACAAAATAAAACTGAAAGAGTTCATTAGATCCAAACCACTGTTATATGAGAAGTTAAAGGGACTGGTTTAAAAAACAGAAGCTAGGGAGATGAAACAAAGGCAAACGAAACAGGCAACGAGAGTGGAAAAGGAACTGTGGGTAAGGGAAGCATAGTGGGGGGAGGTCAACAGGGAGGGGGAGTGGGGAGAGGGAGGGAGATGATATAGGAATTGGGGATCATGGTAGGAGGGAATGGAATAGACGGAGAGAGGTTGGGAGGAACTGTAAGCACAACTAATGGACATAATCTAAAAGGGGGGGACAACTGGAGGGAGGGGGCCACCGGATGGAGGGGAGCAGAGGGAAGGGAAAGTGGCACAAATGTAATATTTTAATCAATAAAACACATTAAATCTGAAAAAAAAAAAAAAGAAAAAAAGAACTGAGCATGTAAAGGAAGAGAAGCCTCATTCTAATGCAATATCAGAGTGAGAACCATAAGAAAACAAAGATAAATTCATTAATGAATTCTTGTAAAGAAATGATGATGTTACAATGAAATGTTCCATTGTTGAAATGCTGCCTTCACCTTGTCCTATGAGGCTCATAGATGACCATGATGATGACTTAAAGTGTAATGTCACTCTATGTGTACTGAACTTCATCCTATGGGAAATTTACAGGTTGAACAATAGTCAAGAATAATGCGTTCACCTGTATTCTTTCACATCACATAAAAAACAGCTAAAAAAAATCAAATTTAGTAACTTCAAAACAGCATGTAGCAATTCCTAGTTTATCATTTCTAAATAAGAAAACTTTATTTTCTTGATAAATCAGATCATTTTTATCAGTCAATCATCTAAGTCAGCAAAGTAGATAAGTTGAGACACCTAGACGCTCAGTGTAAATCAATCTCATAATATAATGGACAGCTTTTCCTTTTATTACATATAACATACCAGGAACTTCTCATATACAACCATAATCTCATTAAACCCTCAGGTCAGACAAGGAAAGTGATGTTTCTCAATAGGTGATGAATTCAGGTAAATTTTTTTTTCAATATCAGGTTTACCTGACTTCACAGTTCAGACTAACAAAATGCTTTTCAACATCTCCAATTTTTATATAGTTATAAAAATGAATATTTTCCTATAAGAATTTATCATCTCTATCTATTTAACTTATATGTAAGCTAAAATATCACTTCTTAATACAAAACAATGTTTAGGAAAATTGTAACACTCAGATTCACCAAATTCATGTTTCAGAATGTATTTAATATTAATTTATATAGCTAATTTTCTTTAATGTTCTATATCTCATGATGGTTAAATTTTACAATATTTATGTGTTATTTTACCTTTTCTGAGCTTAGAGTAAAAATCAGAAAATTATCTTGCCAATTCAGCTGTACTTTCTCATTCTGCAGACACAGCTTATCTCACAAGAGAGAGGCATATTAATAGCACATGTAACAGAATCTAGTATGCGACACAAGCATTCATTCCTTTTTACTGGTATATTTTTTAAATCACTTTTATTTATGACCACTTGAACAACAACTCATTTTCCAAAAAAAAGATGGCTCTAAATCATTTTTATTGACATTGATTAAAGACAGCAGTCACAAAATCTCTACAAATTATCTGAAACACTGTTTTACTCTTGCTTTCCAGCCAAATAAATGACAAAATGGGATTCTTAGTCAAGAGCACCACAATATTCTAAGAAACAGAATTGCTCTTAAAACTGAAGCTAGCAGGCCTTTAACAGAAAAATTGAGGTCAGAACCCTTAGTATGTACCAGATATATTCAGAATCAGTTTAATATGTTCTGTGGTCTGAAAGTAAAAAACAATTGATATCTGATCAATGATAGTGTTGAAAGCACAAAAGTTTTCATGCATTCCCAGCAGTAAATCGATATATAATAAAGTTTTAACCTATCAGGCATAACAAATGGCAACAAACATAATGAAACCATATGGTCATGGTTAGAGAATTTGAGCAGAACATGAAATTTATAATAACAAAATGAAATGGTACATTTAATGCTAGTGCTAACTCTATTGCTCCACATACAATGCCTATAAATTGGTGCAGCACAGTTGAGTGACTTGTTTAATCCTATCAAGTGATTTTCTATGTAGTAATACAGCATTTCTCTTTACAGCTTAATTTTTAGAATTGTCATATTATATGTGATGCACAGAGCATGAAACATACCTTCAAAGATTAAAAACCATCATCAACAGTTGCACTGCATCTATATCATAGGTATTCAATATACATAAACAACTTGACTTTGTAAAGAGTATATCTAAAAAAAAAGAGCCCTGGCTGCTGTGGCTCAGTGGATTGAGAGTTGGCCTGTGAGTCAAGTGTCGCTGGTTCGATTCCCAGTCAGGGCACATTACCAGGTTGCACATCAGGTCCCCAGTTGGGGGCGCGAGTGAGAGGCAACCACACAGTGATAAAAAAATAATAATAATAATAAAAATTTTAAAAAAGTATATCTGATTTTTTTGCAGTAACTTGCATGTCTCTTTGAAATACATTGTGTCACACCAGATGTTAGCACTTTTTTAAACATGAAATTTATTTGACAGATTTTTACCTTATAAATGTAATGTGTATAAAAATTTTAGGAAACCAAAAAGGAGAGAGGTCATTCTTAAAATGCTCACCCAGTTGTATTTTGCTATTTCCCCTATTTTTCTATAGTAATATCTTCACTAACAGAAAAAAAGGTCAAATCATACAGGAAAGTTTAAAGTAAATAAATATAACCACTTTCCAGTTTCTCTTTTCTGTTTCCTCTAACAGATTTCTCCCTTAAAAAGGATAATTTACATATTCTCATAAACCTCTTTTTCCCACCTAGCTCAAGATGTTTGTTCATTACAATTTGTAGTTTTCTTCATGACCACATTTATAATATTAAATAATCTACTTAAACGTCTGTCTCTTGCTCCATCACCTTTAATCTGAGCTATTGACTGATCTAGAACACTAGAGTACTCTACCTACATTTTACTTCTTATCCTTCATATTTCTGCCAGTTCTCTAACTATAAGATTACTGTGTATGAAATAACAAAACTTCCACAATTTTAAAGCTGATAAAATAACCATTATAATATTGTGATTATCATTTTCTATAAAATCAAACACTGTGATTGGGAAATTTAGTTATATTTTATTTAACCCTAAACTCTTCTTGCTCGAGCAAGTGCTTCAAGCATCAAGGTTCAGTGAATTCACTTTGAATTACTCTTGACTCCATTTTTCAGATCATATTTAGCTTCTCTTCACTGTTGTTAAATCTTATGTTCTGTTCTTTGTAGTTGTGAACAAAATTCTAGATCCAAATTCAATTTCCCTTGGAACTTGGCATTTTCCAGTCCAGTTTCATTCACTTGGTTGTATTACTTTCTCCTCTATAAGCTTAAATCATTTACATTTAGACCTAATGTTCTGAAATATCAACAGATGTGTCTTTTTACAATCATCTTCTCATACTCAATAGGTGTTTTTGACACAAACAATTTTTGAGTATTTGTTCATTTCCATTTCTGAATTATCTTTTATTCCTTTTGAACTCCAAATGGTTTATGTAGAAAATAGTCTTTATAATTGTTTTGTCTAGTCATCTTAGCAATTTGACCATAATACCCTATACATACTTCTACTGAATTTATTGTACCATTTTAAAATTATCCCCTTAGGTATTCTCAGTTTGACTATAAGTCCTGCTGAAAAAATAAATAAATGCTTTATTCATTTTTGCATTCTCAAAAACTATTTCTAAACTGAAATTAATATATAGTAAAAAGGTTCAAGATTGAATGCAGGACACTAAAATACCATTTAAGGATGATGACTAATATTTATATTAAAGAACATATTTTTCCTAAGGTAGTACAATAGATATCTTCTGACCTCTATGAACTCTCTAATCCCTAAATTCCCAATTGGCAAATGGGAGCCATGGCACCTGCACACTTCTGGCTGGTGGGGCTGTTCTCCAAAGTGTGTTTGTTGCCTCTAGTTGAAAATACATTCATAAAATTGCTCATATGGATATGAGACACTATCTTGACAAGATCTGTTCACTTACCTGGTCATTATTTAGTTTGATGAAGGCCACTAATAGCCAGATTTTGTTATTAATTTAGGTTTTATTGAATAAGTGAATGATGAATGTTGAAACTGTGTTCTACCACTAGTTGTAATATAATTAATTAAGAAAAGCAGACAGGAATCTTTGCTTACTATGCATCCAGATGGTGAAAGCAAACTACTGAGTGATTTTCTATTGAAAAGTGATATGATCATATATGTTTTGGAAGCATCTTTCAAGTAGCATGTGGGGTGATAACTGTTAGAAAATGAATCTGGAGGTGGGAGACAGAGGGCTATTTTTAAAAACTCATCAAAAGAGGATGATGGCAATGGGCATGAATTGTCAAGCAAGATGAATAAACTTTAGAGATCTGCTGTACAACATTATACTATATTTGACAAGAGCACATCATACACTTTGCTAAGAGTAGGTATTATGTTGTGATATTACTACAATAAATTAAAATTTTAAAAGATGATAGGCGTGGAGGTGGGAGTAGCATGTTACAGGTTAAGGAAAGTAAAACATCTATTTTATCTATCTGATTTTCACCAAACTACTTTCAAACAGTTTACCTTACCTTTGGGCAAAGTATCTGATAGTATTGTTATTCACCACGGAAGAGAAATAGTTTAGGGAGAAGTACAAATTTATATAACTCTATTATGTGTGTCCTGAAACTAGAACTAAGAGATCAGTAGTATTAAAAATCTTTCTATCTTTGGGAATATGTGACATGGGCATTTTATGTTTAACATACTTTACAGAAAAAAAAAATCATTCTTAAGGAACTGAGAAAACCACAGAAGGAGCAGATTCTTACCAATTAATTTTGACCCAGAGGAAAAAACGCTTAATGGAAAAAAAAAAAAATGATGGAAAGCTGCACTAAGAAAATGTGACCAACTGATCTGAAAGCATTCATAATAACCAAGGTCAAAACCAACAACCCGATCAGAGCAAGACGTCAAAACAAACAAGAAAATAAAAGCAGAGCACTTTTTTTTTAGTGTAGAACGCCTTTCTCTATTTTTCTCAAGCTAATTACTACTCATGATTTTTACTTCTAATGCCCTAAAACAGTTCTGTGCCTTCTGCAAGCACATCTGCAACACCTTGCACCTGCCACCATTATAGAACTTATCAGCTCAATGCATAGCATGTACCTCCCCCATAGATACGGTGAGCATCTTACTCACAACTGTGCAATCAATATATATGCCAGACACCTAGTAGGCACTTAATAAATATGTGTTCATTTAATCAATAAAGATGAAAATTTCTGATTTATGTCTCTAAGAATAAAGATAACTAATAAGAGATTAAACAATTTTAAGAAATAAAAATCTGCCAATAAGTATTAACTGACTCTGATAAGGTTGTTATTAATTAGAATATAATTGAAGAACTAATAAAAATAAATATTAATAAAGAAAAAGGATAAATTAGACACAACCAAGGATTGTTATAGGAAATTGGCAAGAAACACCTAAGAATAGTATAAAAATCTAAAATTTCTAATAAATTTAATATTCTAAAATTGCTAAGAACAATAAAAAGGCTCTTTTGTTAGGTATAGTAGGAAAAATATGTAGTACAATAGTCATTGAGTGTCCACTACATGCAAGGCATTGTGGTAGGTTCCACTGGAAATGTTATCAGAGAAACTCTGGTTCTTCTCTCTGATTCAGTAAAGAATTACAGATCAGCGAGCTTAGTAGCATGCATGCAAAGTTTATTAGTGAATGGGAGAGCAAAAGCAAGGGTGACCAAAGGCTGGGGTGGCAAGCCTACCCTAAGGTGGCCCGAAGCCCTGCAGCCAGAAGGCCAAGAGTGCCATGAGGGCCAAGAGAGAGAATCCTTTGTTCTGAGCACATATATAGTTGATGGGATGGGGATGAAGAAGTTCCATTTCGATTGATTGATAATGGTGGCCCCAGCTTTTCTCGGGGAAGACATGAGTACCCAAACTTAGGTATGTGTGGGGGTCTTTTACCCCAAATCCTTACCTTGCTCCAGACTCCATTTGTTCATCTTGTTTTGGGCAGTTACCCAAAGTTATGTATAAGCCTTCTTCTGTTTTGTTTTGTTTTTTTCCTTTGGGCACTGTGGACCTTCTCCCACCTTTCTGGCCTTGGAATGAAAGCACAGTTTCAAAGGCCTTTCTTCTCAGAGAGTCAAAAGAATACATAGACTTTCAAGGACTGCTCTCCTCCCATGTTAGCACAGTGTTTTCTTGTGATGTTGTAACACCTGGCAATATTATCAGACCAGGCCCAGGTCTACTGAGTTAGTGGGTGAGACATGTCTCCCTTTGCTTTTAGCCTTCTGTATTAAGTTCTTTGATAGATTGCAATGGTGAGGGCCCTGCCTTTTTTTCCCCTCTGGTACTCATTCAACTGTAACAGAAATATCAGTGTAAGTGCAGTGTACTCTCTAATGTATTGATTATAATTAAATTGGGAAGAGCATTTGGAGGAGAGGATATAATATAAAAATTAATTTGTGACATAATTATATAAAAATATGTATCACAAAAATACAAAGAAAAATATTACCTCCAACTGGCAATGCTGAGAAGACTCTTATGGAATTGGACTAAACGATAGAAGGATGAATGATTTAACAAATACTTTGTTAAAACAAAAGAAGACAGTTCAGCTTGTCCTCAAAGCATTGAAAAAAAGGAATATACATTTCAATGTATTTTTCTCATGTATGTGTTTTTCTTAATATGGGCAAGGAAGAGAAGCAAAGAAGATTGAACACAAATGAACTAAGGATACAACTATTTTCCTCTTCAAGCTTTAATGTTCAAACATTGCTCAATAAAAGGCTTCTACACAAGGAATACTTTCCTATAAGTCCAACTTAAAAGTGATAAATTGAACAGCTAAAAATTAATAAAAGCATCCACAGCCCTAAAATACTAGATGAAGGAGACAGAGCAAGAATACATGATGAATTAAATGAGTCAACCTCAGTAGGTCTAACAAGGTTCTCTTTAGCACTCTCTGCCTGTGAGATTTTTAGCATTTTTTGCCCTTGGATATGTGGATATGAAACGAAATACAGTTCTTCCCCACAGTCCATGGTTTGGGGGAAGTCATGGAGAGAAATTGGGGGGAGGAGATAATACAGCATTTAAGGTGCTTTACATGTCTATGGCAAGTTGGTAACTAGATAATAGCTGTGCTGCAGCCCAGGGCAAAAGGTGTAAGTGACTCTCAGGATTTAAAAGGAATGGTGGGAAGCCTTGAGAGAAGCATATTGGAGAAGCATAATGAAGGGGTGCAATGATGTAGAAGCAGGTTGTTGTGGCCATGTAAGAAGCAGAAAGCAGCCATGTAGTTTGTAGTCAGGATGCAGGCCATGCGGCCTGGGCTAGTAAGAAAGTAGGCATGCTGCTGCTTTGGTCATGCCTGCTGTGGTTGACTCTGAAATCACAAAGGACTCTGCCTTGCAGTCCCAGACTCTATCTGGATTCTTGGAACTCAGAACATGTGGAGAGGACACTCTTAGGACTTGTGCCTTTCTTGGACTTCACCATGATCCAGTGTAACACAGCAGATGCTTCCCTGGACTGTTATACGAAGGCTGAGTACAACATACCCCAGATCCAGAAGGAGAGAACTGACAGATAAGGGATGGGAACTATTGGGCTTTGTTTTGGTTTATAGTCTTTTGGGGAGCAAGGGAAGTGTTGGGTCTAGTGGGAAAATAGGTCTCTGAGCAGAAGTGCTCCCAGTCCCCACAAGGTTAGATTATTGTAAATAAAGACTTGTTTTTCCCAACACTAATTGTTGGGTCATACACCAAGGTGCCACATGAATGAGCCCTGGTTTCCTCGGTAACAGATATGTTTTTCCTCCAAAAATGAGAAGCTATGTCTTTGTCAGGTTTGTCAGGGCTTTTATTTTTCCCTCAACTTCAGGTAAGAAGTTTATTCTTAGCAATGAATGCCTCTATTTTTATTTCCTTTCAAAAGCCAATGTAAGGTTAACATGCAAGAGATCAATGGATTAATATAATCACTTCCTTTATATAAAAAGTATAAATACTTTAAAAATAGTATTCATCTCTTTTAGGGTATATGGAGATATCTATATACAGTCCCTTATGGGAGAAAAACTAAGCAAGTATGCAGCTTCTGTATTTATATTTTCATGTCAAAAATAATGATGAAATTTTTAAATGCACATTTTAACTAAAATAAAATCTCTTGCATGAGTCAAAACTATTTCACTTATTTTTTAACATTTTTTGGAAAATCAGTACGTTAAAAACATAAATGGAATTGAAGACTTCAATTCTCAGAATACAATTTATATTTTGAAAAAGAATATTAAAAGTATTTAAGTGGTTAAAAGTTATTATAAATCTATACTACTTATATATATAATAAGTATACATAATATATAAGTATACATAATTATATTATATATTATGTATAATATAGTATATAAAAATATAGTATGTATAAATATATACTAATATATAAACAAGATCATGTGACAGTTTCCTTTAATTTCATTATAGAGCACTATTACAATATGAATAAATTATAAAGAACCTGCTAATAACAAAAGTAGAGGAAGTGTTCCTTTCTCAAACCTGGGCCTCTGTACCTAGAGTTTTCTGTCCCTGGAATGGTTATTCTTTTTCTCTCTTCCCTCTAATCTTTGCAGATCAAGCATCTTCTCATCCTTCATCTATAATGTTAAATTCTCAAGAACCTTCCTGATTACCTTACATCTTGTCCTCTATTATTTCCTCCCTTGGGACTTCCTAGGGAACGTCAAGATATTAAAATTGTTTTACTTTTTCTGTGTTTTCTTCTTTATGTGAGAGACTTTGTCTCTCTTACTTGCCATTATAACCCCTGTACTTAAGTCAACACTGAGATGTTTAGAAAATAATTATTAGAATCATAACAAGTACCTTTCTAAGAAATCATTAACAGGAGGAAAACTGGAAAATTTACAAACATAAAGAAGTTAATCAACACAATTCAGAACAACCATTTGGTCAAAGAGGGAATCAAAAAGGAAAGCAGAAAGTATCTTTAGACAAATGTAAATAAAACTGCAATATACCAAAACGTATGGCATGCAACAAAAGCATATCTAAAAGGGGAGTGGAGGGCAACAAATGCTACATTAAGAAAAAAAAAAAAGATCTAAAGAAAACTAACTTTACATCTCAAGAAATTTTGAAAAGAACATCAAAGTAAAACCAAAGTTAGACAGAAGGATGTAATAAAAATAAGAGCAGGAATAAATTAAATAAATCTAGAAACAGAATTTTAAAAAATCAGTGGAACTAAAAGCTGGTTTTTTAAAAAGATAAACCCAATTGACACACCTTTAGATAGACTAACCAAGAACATAAGAGAAATGATATAAATCCAATTAAAAATAACAGAGAAGGCAATGTAATTGATATTAAAGAGACACAAAGCATTGTTAGAGGCTACTATGCACAACTACAAAAAATTGGATAGCCTAAAAAAATATTAATTCTTAGAACCATACAACCTAACAAGATTGAGTCATGAATAGAAAATTTGAACAGGTAACAATTAAAAAGATTGAAGTAATAATAAAAAACTTCCCAACAAAGAAAAGCCCAAGATCAGATAGGTTTGTTGGTAAATTCTATCAGACATTTAAAGAATAATTAATGCAAATCTTTTTCAAACTGTTCCAAAAATTTGAAAGAGAGAGAACGCTCCCAAACTCATTCAATGAGGTCAGCATTACTCTGATAGCAAAGCTAGATAAAGGCCCTGCAAGAGAAGAAAACTACTTGTCAATCCCTGATGCATATAGATGCAAAAAATTTCAACAAAATATCAGCAAACCAAATTCAGTAGCACATTGAAAGAATCATGCACCTTACATCTCAGGGATGCAAGGATGTTTCAATATATACAAATCAATAGACATGATATGTCATGTTAACGAAAAATTAAAGTAAAAATCATGTGATCCTTTCAGCAGAAGCATAAAATATAGTAGACAAAATTTAACACTCATTCTTGATAAAAGTTATACACAAATTTAGGAATATATCAACATAATAAAGACCTTATATCACAAACCTACAGTTAACATCATACTAAACAGTGAAAGGTTAGAAGCTTTTCTTCTGAGAGCTGGAACAGACAAGGGTGCATACCTACACCACTCATATTCAATATAGTGCTGAAAGCCCTAACCAGAGCTGCTAGGAAAGAAAAGAAAGGAAAGGCATTCAAATCAGAAAAGAAGAAATATGATGTGGTAAATAGAAAATACTAAGAACTCTAACAAAAACTGTTGAAACTAATAAACAATTCAGTAATTTACAAGATACAAAATCAACATAAAAATTGGTTGCAGTTGTTTACACAAACAGCTTCCTGGACAATAGTTTAACAAATATTAATTGTTTACTGATTTATCAAGTGCCATCAAGGACCTCTTAATTATAAAATATAATGCCCTTTTCTGAGTCTCCATTTTCTTTGTGCTCCCTATACTACTTACTCTAAATTTTTTTTCCCATTCTCTTTTTCTTGCTCTCCTCTCTAATTTTGAGAATCATCATGTGTGTTCTCAATCTACCTCACCAACCACTCCTTCCCTCATGACTACTTTTTTTCTTCTCAACAAAGTTATTAATAATCTCCTCTACTTCCTTAACATACCAGATTTAATTCACATGTAACACTTCTACTATCATCATTTTCTATATGATTAAGAAGGATTGGAATTTGGGAAAGCTCTCTGAGTGAAATTTATGCATATATATCCCAACTTTCCATTTTTAAACACATTAGCATCATTTTGCGTAACCATATATTTTCAAATAGAATATGTTACAAAATGTATATAAGTGATTTTCCAAAGCCAGACACCTACTCAAAATATTTTGTTTCATCTTTCTATATCTGAAATTGTTGCTGTTAACTCAGGTTCCAGTTGTCCTTAATGATTACCATTCTCTAATGCCCCATATCCAATCAGTGATTTTTCCATTTCAATGCCTCTTACAACTTCCCATTTCTTTCCATTTTTGTTCAGGCCCTTATCAATTCTCACCTGGATTACTTCAGTAGAATTATAATTCTCATCTAAGTTTCTAAGTTTCAGAAATTTTTCTTCATCTCTCCACCTTGCACTATTAATAGATTAATCTTCCTCAAAGGCCTACAACACATTTCCATCATGTCAGTCCACTGTTCAAAAATTTTCAGTGAGAAAGAACACAGAAAAATGAAAATAGATCATTTGCTTGAGAGATGGAGACACAAGTTTTTTTTCTTTTGATTTTCTTTTTAAATCCTACATTATATTTATAATGTTGTTTTGTGTGATTAGTATAATAAAATTAACTATCTAGAAGTTAAAATTCAAGTGGCCTCTACAATATGCTTCCAACATTGTTTCTTGTTCTTCTTATTCCATTCCTCCATTAACTAACACCTCTCTCTACACTCCCTCCACATTCAAAACTTGAAAATTATATTCTGGAATTATTTTAAACTTAAATTCCACTGCTTTATAACTTTATTGGAAACATTAGCTAAAGATAATTCCCTTTTATACACATACACACATACACCCGTAATCCTTATGAGAATCAATCATTTGACCTTCATCATTTAAGCTTTTCATTGTTATTTATGTCTTCATTTTTATTTCTCTTTTCTCCTAAAATTAAAAGAAAAACATGTCTTTGATAACAAGAATTCTTTCTCTCTTTGAAAGAGGCCACATTAACATGAAAACATATAATAGGCATCTAATAAATATTTATTGTTTCATTAGGTAAATGATAAAAAGCTTTACAGAAAAAAAAAAGGTATTTTCTTGTGGAATACATTTTGATTGATTTTTTGTCTTAAATTAAAACCAGAAGCAGAAAAATGTTGCCTTTGGAAACTCTTCCAAAGGAGCCAGCATTATACCAATTGTTCAACCTCAGATCAAGAGACTGAGTATAAATGTGACACACCCACTACAAGTAACTCAGTTATTTATTATTAAATGAGACCCTCTTCTCTCATGCAACTAAAGTATAAGGTGCTATCCAGCACCCAGCTCTCCAACTCCAGGTGCAGGAAATACAAACAGCTTTCTAACCATACCTTTGGCTTTGTTTCAATGCACATCACTCAGAAATCAGTATTTGCTTGAATTACTATCATGGTGGAATTTGAGTGGGAGACATTCACTGGAACCATCATTAATGCTTTTTAAACAAAATATTACAGTCTTGTTACACAGAGTGTATGGAGTGACACACTTACTAGCAGTCTAAGGGGGGGGAATTTTTTAAACACAGAAATAATTAGGATATCATTTCTCTTTTCCTTTTCCAATGAGATAAAAAAATCTAGATTTTTTAAAAATTACTATATCTAGCTCCATGGAGAAATTAATTTATATTTTTTACTACACATTTAATTCCTGTTTTGCTGCAGTAAGCAATTTAAAAGATCTAATCATTCCATTTATCATTTGATACTCTACAAAAGAGGATCAGTACAATCATTTTCTAAATCTTATGTTGGCTGGAAGGAAACATAGCTCAGAACTGGCCAAGGAGCTGCTTATAAGATGCTGGGAAATTGCCAGAGGGAGCAGGATAGCTCTTCTGTCCTCTGCAGAAGAGAGAAATGGCAGGACAGCCACTAGCTAAGCCACCAGCTACTGCTGCTGGCAGGTTCCACCCTAGAAGAATCCAAACTACAATTATTTATTGAACAGATTTCTTATGTGCAAAGCATATAATAAACCTGTGGGATAGAGGCTTCAGCCAATGGTGTTACAGCTATTGACAACTGCAGTGGCTGTTTAAGTCTCTTTTTTAAAAAAATTGAACAAAATATATAGGAAAGGATTTTCTTTATTTTTTTAAACTCAAACACAATGAATATCAAATATGTAAAATATGGAATATTTTATTTAATTGTCTCTGTTCATGCTGACCTTGGAGTAGATTTCAAAGTCTTAAGGAAAGATTCTTTTTAACTCTATTTTCTACCACTGAAACTCTTAAGTACATAAAATAAACTCAATATATTTTTAAAATCTACTGGATTTTTTATTTGTTTCTAAATAAAATGCTAATGCCAGCCATAGATACTTGAGATGCTATTTGTTGGATGAACGATAACATCTGTATCTCAGAGCAATCACATCACTTCTCTGCGTTGTCAATCTCCATTTGTTCCCTTCGTGCAAATATATTTATAAGCAAGATTGTGTCTTTCCACCAAGCAGAAAAGAGGTGTCTTGGTTTGTGGCACAAGGAATACCTGCAGTTTGGGGACGTTTGGAATGATCAATTGCTGATTTTTCACTTCTGCTTTTCCAGTGCTCCTGTGTGCTTCCATTGAAATTCTCCCTCAAGATTCCTGTCCTTCAATACTGTTATCTCCACACCCCTCATAGGTTTTGCCATTGTCATCTGTCTACATTGACAGATGGTGCTTTAAAGTGATTTTATTCAACGGTAAGAACATACATTCTCCCGGGATTTGGAAACTGATCTTAATAAAGTGGGGCTTTCATAAAACGCAGAGAAAACTTCTCTCTAGTGGTAGGCTTAGGTCTTGCTCTCCACTGAAAGACTGATATGTTACCAGTACTTTGAAAAACTGCAATTGCATTTACAAACAAAACCATGATTGCTTTTTGTTTATTTAATATCCTATTTCTTTCTAAAAATAGATTCTAAGAAACTAAAGATAGTACAAAAACAAACATCTGTTTCCCATTGGATGGTCTCAAATTTATTACTGTAATTCTTAGCAGCCAATGCTAAAAAAGAAATGAAATTTATAGTGTTTATAAGAAAAAAAATATTTTCTTAGGAGTAGCAAGATATTCCTATGAGTGTCCTGAGAATATTTCTCCCATCGATCCATATAAATGGATCCTTGTATGATGTCACAAACACTGGAACCTAGCAAATATAAGTGATGTACCCATATGCTTCCCAAAGGTTAGGCAGCCTCCAAATAATTTTCAGTTTCCTTACATACACCGGCATTTTTGGCTCTGCGTCTGTCCTCCACCAATTAGGGCACTACTTGGCAATGTGCCATCTGTTCTGTTTCACTCTAAACAAGGGCAGAGCCTTTTTCTGTTAACTGCCCTATCCCCAGCACTAAAGCAGTACCTTGCACACAGCATATTAATATTTGTTAAATAAATAAATGAAATTTGTAACATATTCTTTACATAGTTAATCTTCATTTTTTACCAAATATATCAACTCCCCAGTATTATTTCTTCACAGAAGTCTGACTCTTTTCAATTTTCACATAACCAGAAATAGCAGCACCTTCCAGATTTCTTTTACTTAAAACAATGGAATCATTTTCAGGGTTTTGTTCTATATTCCCTTCTCTTTTGACATGCTACAAAGTAGCAGGCCCTTGTAGCTAAACTCAGAGTTTACATCTCAGAGTTCCAGCGACAAAAAATTGTACAGTGGTCTCATCCATAGTTTCACTTTCTGTGGTTTAAGTCACCCACAGTCAACCATCGCCTGAAAATATTAAATGGAAAATATAAAAAGTAAACAATTTTTGAGCTACAATTGCTTCTGCTTCTGCGTATTGTGATGAAATCTCACCACCCTGCTCCGTTGCAGCTGGGATGTGAATCATCCTTTTGTCCAGTGTCTCCGCACTGTACACATGCCCCACCTGGCAGTCACTCAGTAGCCTTCTCAGTTATCAGGTTATCAGATCAGCTGTCCCAGTATCACAGTGTTTGTGATCAAGTAACCCTCATTTTATTTAAAATGGCCCCAAAGCCCAAAATGCTTGCAATTAAGATATGCCAAAGAGAAGCTGTGAAGTGCTTCCTTCTTTAAATGAAAAGGTGAAAGTTCTCAACAAGGAAAAATATTGTACTCAGTGCTTGCTAAAATCTGTGGTAAGAATGAGTCTCCTGTCTGTGACGTTATGAAAAACAAAAAAGATATTTGTTCTAGTTACATCAAAAGTTATAGCTGCAGTGTGTGATAGGAGCTTAATTAAGACAAGAAGGGCATTAAATTTGTGGGTAGAAGACACGAACAGAAAATATGTCCCAACTGATGGCAATGTGTTGCACCAGAAAGCACTGAACCTATACAAAGGCTTGAGCAAGGGTATGAATGTATAGGTGAAAACATAGTACATATAAGGTTCAGTACTATCTGTGGTTTCAGGTATCCACTGGGGGTCTTGAAATACATACCCCATAGATAAAGGGTATCCTGTATAGGTAAATAAAAAGTATGCCATCTGAAAAAATATGTAACATCTATGCTATGCTTATAACAATTTCCTACTACAAAACACATTTAAACAATTTAAATAACAAGCATGCAGATTCTAGACAAATAGATGGTATTTATTAACAACTTCATTCTTGCTGAGTATATTAGTGAGTTCAGCAATACAGAAGTTGTTCTCTCTATATAGCTTCTGAAATGTAGAGATTACAAATTTCCAGATGCTAGCATTACCTTGAGACTTAACCCTGGATACAACTAAAAGTTGCCATGACCTAATCTGTCTTCTCTCTCATACGAAAGCTGTAAGAGTCTACTCCACTCAGGCAAAGCCTCCCCACCCAAATTTCAGAGGGGAAAACATCTTTAAATTTCAAGTGCAGATATAGAAATCAGTCTGCAATTAAGGTTTATATCATGTATTGATCCATAATGTTTCTGAACCCCTTTAACTATCCCATTTCAAACCCTAAACACTTTAGATCTATACTGCAGCAAAAATCTACCAAATCTGACCCTAATCTTTCTCTCTCTCTTACTCTACTTCATTGCACTCTGTTCAATCTAGTCAAGGAATATTGATTATTAAGAGCTGAGTGGGTGGAAGTTTACCAGAGTGGGTTTTGATGGACACAATATTGCTTCCACAGTGACCCTGCCTAAACAGTTTTCAGTGTTCCTATCTCAAAATGCTCATTTCTGGTGATGGCTAAAATGAAATAATCCTCATATCCAGCTCCAGATTTTCTCTCTGGATAGCTTTATTGAACTTATTTAATTTATTTTTAAATAAAATCTCTGGTTGCCACCTGGCAGCCATAAATTTCCAATAGCAGCTTAGATAACTACAATTTAATCTATTTTATGATTCATCATTCAACTGTCCTTACTCATCATATTGCACTTTATAAAATTCTGTGTATGCTTCCTAGACATGTATTAGAGTGATTATAAATGAATTAAACATTATTAATCCAAGACTGTAACTGGCTACTATCTGATGCTGCTTAGTGACTTAATTATATTAGACAGACTAAATTGTTTCAAATGAACCTTCACAAAGGTCCTTAATAAAATAAAACAGTGATTTTATTTTGTTATCTACTTTCTGCCAGAAGGTTCTCTAGGGGCTTCTGCAGCTTTCTTCCCTTTCCTAGTAGCTAGAAAGCACAATCTAGTAAGCCTGTGAAACTTGCAGGAGCTTACACTAAAAATATCTCTCATCCTTTGACAAGCACTATGGTAAGATTTGGGGCTGCTGTGTAAGCAACAAGATTTACTGGTTTTCTCTTAAGGGAACTGGTTACTGAAGTGACTTAGAGTGTCATAGGAAAGAAAGAAAGAAGAAAGAACTTCCACACTGATAGTGTGTAGAGGGGATAACTGTATATAAAATTTGGAGTAGTTGGATATTTGAAATGGACGGTAAATTTTCAAAGTAGAATTTTAAAATGTCAGCAGATTCTTAGAAAAACTGCCTCAGACAGCAGGCTGTAAAAGATATTAAATTTTAAAACAAAGGGTTACATTTTTTCTTCAGTTTGCTTTGTGCAGTACCAGAAGTTCATGGACGAGAATAGGTGATTCCTCTGTTATTTTTAAGACAGAGCGTATTAGCCGTGACTTCACTCAGAAGGAGGCCCCTCACCCGTGAGAGGTGCAATGAGAGCCTGAATGTGCATAGAGTATTTCTCATTCCTACAGCAGTTTTGGCAGGCAGGTCAAATATGTGAAAAGAAATCATGAAATAATAAAGTTACCACACTTCTGAGCAAGATGTGCAATGTAGCAGTCAAAACGTGGTTCTTTGTGGGAAAGTGGCAGATAAAAGTGGTTCTCTGTGGGAAAAAACTGCTTGGGACAGTGGAAGCTTTCTAGACTTGTTCCTATTCTTAGTGTTCCTTCCGTGAGAAACCCATGCTCACAGAGCCAGGCCATTGTATAGAACAATTTATTTCTCCTTCCCCTGCACATTTTCAACAAGAAAACATGACATGTATGCCAACAGCATAGAACTCTCACATTTAGGAACTCCTTACTTATCCAGTACCAGATCACACTGGAATTTTCCGGCTCTTTTAGTCCGTGTGTTTCTTAGTCCCATGTCCCTTGTGTAGATCACCATGAGTCTGACTGCAAAAACTGAAAATAAGAATTAGGATTGCATTCATTGTCATTGAAATTTCTATTGTTGCGATGCATACTTTAGCATCTAGTAGGTAAAATTATATCGAGAATATATCTCTAGTTCTATGCTGATCTTCACAAATTTTAATTGGACAATGTTAACAAAAATAAAGAGTATTATATTTTAAAGGTCAAAATTTTATACGTTACTTAAGAAAATAAAAAACATAAATATGTTTTATTCCACACAGGGAAAGTAGGAAGATACAATTGAGAAAGTAAACAGTTTCTTACCAGCCAATTGGGAAAAAACATTAACAGAGAACTCACCAAATTTTAAACACTATTAGTGCTCAGTATAGGCCTTAGCAGGAATTAATAATTAGGCCCTTGGGGGAATCATAAAAAAGAAATATAAAATTGAAGCAGTATAAAGAAAAGTCAGTTTTCAAAAAAGTATTGTCAAATAACAATAAGAACTACTTCTACTTCAAAATATAAATTCTTCAGGAGTTGTCACTGAAGCAGGATTGTTGAACAATGTAAAATACAATGGACCTTAAAAAACAAAGGCCTCTCACCACCTTAAAAACTAGAACCAACAATCAATTTATAGCAATAATCTGAGAGGAAATTGGATTGTGATAAATCATTATATTTAGACAGAAACTGAACAAAGGTACCAGCCAGACACCAGAATCAATGTTGGAAATATATTTTCTTCAGTACTCCAAATTTTCCTGGGGAGATAAAAACAGAATCTGTAAATGATAAAATTGGGCATCTCTTTCATTTCTTTCAAGCAATTTGAGAATTGATCACCTATCCCGTTTACAATTAGTTATATCTTCTATTTCTAGAAGATAGAATCCATTCTGAGACAGATTCTCCCTGAACAGAGTAGTAAGAAAGTGTGCAGGAGGAGATGGGATGGAGGTAGCATAGATGAGTCTGTTAAAGTGTAGATCTGAAACACAAAACTTAAAAAAAAAATGTTTTTAACCTCACCTGAGAACATTTTTTTCATTGCTTTTAGAGAGAGAAACATCAATGTGAGAGAGAAACATCAATTGGTTTCCTCCCACAGGGCCTGAACCAAGAATTTTATGCACCCAGAATGGGGACTGAACTCACAGACTAAGTATGTGTCTTGACCAGGAATCAAACCCACAACTCTTCAGCTACCAGACAACACTCCTACCAACTGAGCCACACTGGACAGAGATCAAACACAAAGCTTTCACATGGAATGACAAGCGAGTAGTAGGCTCAGTGCCATCAGTGCATTTTGTACATTAGATTATGATGTACCTTTCCTCAAGTAAGTGCCATAAAAATCTATCAAAAGAGATAGTTTTTTTAGTACATGAGACTAATATAACTACACTAGATAACTGAATTCTTGGCTTGGAGTAAGAGCAATGCATGTTAATGTGTGTTGTTGATATTTTTCTACAATGAGTGTTTTCAATTATCCCCCAGGTAAACTGAAAACAAGATCAAGCATTATAACTTTTGGCAAACTTTTGGTCTGGAGAATCCTTTCTTTCTTTGATAATTAAATAACAGAAAACAGCAATAGCAATTAAAGTAAGAATACAACTCTCTTAAATAAACATTGAAATATAAGGTTCATTTTACTTCTTGCAAAGTTCAGTTTGTGATTATCAAAATTTATGAATTTGTGATGCAAAAATAAAGCAAGTGTCAAGATCTGTGTGAGAAGGTTGTCACATAGAATATTGATTTTTCTTCCATTAAAAAGAGAAGCAAAAGCAGTACAAACATGTATACAGTAGTCCCTCTCTTTATCACAGTTCACTTATTGCAGCCTTACTGTATCACAGGATTTTTTAAAAATATTATATTTAATTATTTATCACAAATTTTTTGCTATTTCACAGGATTTTGCAGTACTATATATGTATGTTGTTAAAGTTACGTAGGTTTAAGAGTGTAGAATATGTTTAAGAACATAAGTAGTGTTTATAAAAGTGTGGAAAATGTTAATAAGGGAGTGGGAAAGGTTAATAAGGGACTGGGAACAGTTTATAAGTGTGTGGGAAGGGTTTATAAAGCTGTAAAATATATATAAATACTAAAATAAATGTAAGGTTCCTACTTTGTGGATTTTCACCTATCACAGGGGCGGGGGGCGGGGGGGTTCTAGAACGTAATACCCGTGATAAGTGAGGGAATACTGTATGTCATAAAATGAGCACATTTAGACCTAAACTGTGGAAGTAGGCAGAAAAGGTTGGATTCCAGATATATTTCAAAGAAAGTAACATCAAGTTGATAAGTTGATCTTGAATGTGAGAGTAACAGAAGACCAAGAACAACTTTAAGACTTCTAACCTGAACAATCGAGTGAATGATGATGCCATTTAATGAGCTTTTTTTGGAAGAAAAATAAATGTTATTATTTTTTAATTTATTTTATTAAATGTATTGGGGTGACATTTGTTAATAAAACTATATGAGTCAGTGAGGTGATTGTGTGTGCAAAGTGACAAGTCCATTTTCCAATATCTTAGACATTCAGTGGAAATAGCAAGCAGGCAGGTGGTTATACAAGTGGATATACAAGCCTGGGATGTTAGTTTAAAATCCTGGACTAGAGATATAAATTTGGTAATTGTGAAAGTTACTGTATCACATTGAAGAGTTTGAAAAATTGATGAGTTGTGGGAGATCATGGAAGAATCTTAAGCAAGAAGTAGATATGCCTACAATTCTAATTATGACAACTGTCCCCCCTGGCCCTTTGGTTTCTGGAGTGTGGAGAATGAGAAGCCAATACCAGGATTTCAAGATCCATATCCTCCTGGTATAATTCACGCAAATAGATTTGAAAATAACAAATCAAAGAATACCTAAATAGAGTGATGTTTTATTTATAAGAAGAATCGACATCATAAAGATGACAATTTTTTCTGAAAATATTGTAGACTCAGTGCAACTTTCATCAAAATTCTAACAGTAATTTTCATAGAAATCAACAATTTGACCAACAACTTATATAAAAGAGTAACACTCAATTGGGTATCAAGAAATGCTATAAAATTTTGGCAATAAGAAGTTTAAATATTAGTGAAAAGAGAGATAAATATACCAAGAAAGAGCAAGCTTGGAAATGAAACCCCTATATATGTACATAAGGCACATCAAATCAGTAGGTGAAGTATGAGCTATTCAATAAATGCTACTCAACTAGTGACTAAGTCTATTAGTAGTAAAGGATGGAAATTTTGTAGCAGAAACTGTTATAGACATTTGGCATGTATTATTTTACTTAATCTCTTTAATAATTGATGAGGGAAAGACTATTATTAATCTCATTTCATTGATGAGGACACTGGTATAGTAAAGTTTGCAACCTGGCTAAGGACATATGGATAAGTGGCAGAGTTAGCATATCTAAAAAGTAAAGGATAAAAATTAAACTTTTACCTCATACAAAAATAAGTAAATACTTCATGGATTGAAAATATAAAAATGAAGAGCACTACCATATATTGTAGAAGAAAATATTTTCCTGAAGAAAGGATTTATTAACCAATATACAAAAAGCACTGTTTATAAAGGAATAGATGGAGACATTCAATGTCATTAAATATAAAAGTTCCTATACACCAAAATCAAAACATATACATCAAATATACCATCAACAAAGTAAAAGGCAACCAGACTAAAAGAGTATATCTATAATAAAGGCTTACCTTCAGCCAGTATCACTGGTAAATTCATAGCTATAAATAAGATAATTCAGCACCAGTTATGATTAATAGGAGCTGCTCTGAATTCCTGGCCTTTCAGCCCTTTCAGGAACTCCCATACTTCCAGTCACTCTCCTCAAGTGGTTAATTATTTTACCACTTTTGCTTGTAGTTTGTGTGATCAATGAAATAGAGGGTAACTGTACCTATGATATTACTTCAGAAAAAATAAGGACAGATATGAAGTCAATGTGAAACAACATGGTAGGCACAGAGATTTACTAGGTTAGTTTTATATGTTTGAAAACTTTTAATTAAAAAGAAAGAGGTCATAATAAATGAGAATTACATATTATGTTTCAAAAATAACAAATGTTTTAGTTTGTGATGCTGTAATCTCATTATCATTGCTCAACCCCCTAAAAAGTAACAAGCCATAATCATTTAGTACCTGAAGCTTTCTACAAGCTAAAGCACCAGTGTTCCAGAAAAAGACTTCTCTTCTATTTTATCCATTGCTTTGAGGGGTCATCACCAACTTTTCCCTGCACAAACTTTTTTACTTCTGATCCTTTTGAGTACATTTACATAGCCTTGGTTTTGTGACTGGCTAACGTTCTCTGTCAACTGCTATACACTTGGTGTTTGGAACTATGTCTGGCTTCCTGAGGCTACCACATCAATTGCCGGTATCTGCTGCTATGGGCCAGGACCACACCAACTCCTCTGTGCAGCACACACAATAATCCTGAGGTTTCCCCTCTACAAACTGGCCTGAAAGATGAGGTCAGACTATCGTTTTTGTCAGTTTTCTACTTCTATCTCCAAAATGTAATGACAGAAGCAACAACTTTATGTATCTGTAACTATGGGTTACCAATTTGTTTTATGCTTAAGTAGGTAGTTCTTCTGTCTATACCAGGGTCATGAAGCTGCACCAATCTGATGGATTAACTGCACATGGATGGTCTAAGATGCTCTCACACACATGTTTGGATGCTACTGCTGGCTGCTGTCTGGGACATGTGTCTCCAGTAGACTAGCCTAAACTTCTCCACATAGTGGCACCCTCTAAAAAAACAAGCCCCAATAAGCAAGCATTTTTCAAGCCCCTGCTTGCGACATATTTACTGATGTCTCATTTGCCAAAGTCACATGGCCAAATTCAGAATCCCATGTACAGGAGCAATTATACAAAGATATAAGTACAGAAAGACATGAGCAATCTAAGGCAATTAATTTAAGAATCTGCTACAATTATATATGTACACACATATACTAATTAGAAGTACATATATACCAATCAGTTGGAGGATTCAGATTAAATACAATAATAGGAAAATTGATAAGTAAATTACTAAACATTCACTTTATAAAATATTATCAAGTCTTTATTAGTAATAATTACAAATCTGTGGAGCAACAGAAAAAATACTGAGTTTAAGAATATAAATAAAATGTTTAAATCTATGAGTATAATTATGAAAATCCATCTGTGAAAATAAGAATGGAAAAAAATAACTATTGCTATTTTGTATATTTCTAATTTCCAAATATTCTATGATATTCTTATATATGTACATTTTGTTATGACAGTAAATTTTAAACACCTGATAGTAGACCTTGGCATACCAAATTCCAGATTGCAGAGTTAATTTTTGTTTATAGGTTTGTTTTTGGTGGAGTCAGTCAGGGACATTTTAAATTTGCATGTGTGAATCAGATATATTAACCAGAAAGTTAATTTAAAAAGAAAGTTAATCATGGTTTTGTATAAATTAACTCCCTTTTCTGCTCTATTGTTCTAGTTGAAAACATGAAGAATAAATACAAAAGTGGGTAATTCTGATTAATTTTTTGGTTTTTCATCACCTGTATCATATGAGAAGTTTATTTAACACTAGTTAAAATCACTGCAACTTTGAACAGATCACCAAAGGAATTAACCAGAACTTTCAACTCTTTCAAAATCCTCATTTTTTGCAGAAATATCTGAACATTATCCTAAATGTCAACATATCTAAATACTTGAAATACAACCACATTTTTCTGCCATTTAGATTGATGTTCTCCTTTAACTTCATTCTTATGTAATGAATATGATAGTGAAGTAAAGTATTACTCAAGCTACAAAAAAAACAGTTTTTATTTGGTCCTTCTCTTGTGTTTTTAAACTTAAGCATGTCACAGATATAAGATTATCTTGGTACTTTTAAATTTTAACTGTTTCATTTAATGTTAGTAATGTAACAGTTGGCTCTAGGGTATGTGTTACATGTAGACTTTTAAAATTATGCAATTCTCCATTATGAATAATTCCTTTTATGAATCTCACTTTTGAAGTTTAAACTGGTTTCTAAAATTTAAATTTGTATTACTCCTGTGAAGTTTTGTCCTTAACTTTAGCAAATTCTATTTTGGTAACAGGACATAAAATATAGTTTTCAATTCCTCTAAAATCAATAGTCACATTCAACTGAAGTAGAAATTGTTTTTATGGCTTGGGGCTTTTTTACATTTTTTAAAAATAACAGGACCCTTACCTATTTAGCATTCAATTCTGTGACATATGCACAGCTTCCATTTCACCTGACACACACAAAAAAAGCCAACATGTTAAAATCATACTACTCAGGACCTTGAAGGAACACAAGCAGGTTACTTCTTCTTCTCCTTTTTGATAGAAGAATTCTTTAATCTAAACAAGTTCACACATTGACACTTAATGACTTAACTATTATAGAATAATCTGTCCCAATTTTAATTGTACTAAGGACCAAACAGATATAACAGCAAGAGTTCCCTCAAAACACTTGGTCTTAGGTTCCGGTGTAAGACCTCTCAAAAGTAAAACTCCAATTATTGAAATAATTCAACTTTTCATCTACAAATGAAAACAAAATTATCTGAGAGGTCAAAACATACAATGCATTCCACATGCAATCATTTAAGTATTAAAAACTTTTCCCCCATATTCATAGCTTCAAAACAAGTGCCTTTTAGCTACTAAATACCACCAACTGATCTAATCAGATGACCTTAGATATACTTAAGTTTTTTGTGTTAACCTTGGTTCACTTTGGTTTAGTCCATTAATGTGAATATACCATCAAAAACTACTCCTTTACTTTGTCTACTGCCTCAGAGCAACCAATGTTTTCACATTAGTTTTTTGCAATAGTGTCACATATACTATACAGAAACAAAAATTATCTTCTAATATAGTCATCTTTTCAAATAGGTTAGTTTCCAATACAGTATTTGCTTTTATTTACTGCATAAGCATCATGGATTGTTTTCCAATCTAAAAAATACTACTTAGTGACTTTTTTAATGAGTGTGACCTTTTTAAAAATTCAGAAATGTCTCAAAAATAAACTTTCATCATTTAGTGTTCAGTTTCAGCTACTATTTCCTGTAAAGGATCTTAAATGGCTGAACCTTAGAGCCAGATTCATTTACGCATACACCCATTCTGCTCTCTGCAGAAAAAGTCATGTGACTTTGCTGAATTCCCAGATGCAAAATGAAATTACCTTCTACAATTAACATGAGTTTTGTACCTTGTAGAACTGTCTGTTCAAATTCAATGTCAGATATCTAGTTGTCATACAAAAAAGCATATAGACCATACATTGCTACAAAGCAGCAGGATAACATAGCACAACATAGACTGAGATTAATTTGATAATAAGGAAGGGACTGAGTAATTATATAGAAGCAACATTTTATCTACTACAAAAATGTATAACTTCTACAAAAACCACAGCAAAAAGACAGTGGTAAATCCACGATTTGTAAAAACTATGCACGAAACCGACGGTATCTGGGAAAAGAAGAAACGTTTTATAGAAGTAGCAGTTTTAAAAATGTAACTTTTTTCTACTACCAATTACACATTAAGATACACACAGTAACTGAAAATATGCTACAACCAATGTCTGGAAACGTAATTCTCCGTTTCCTAAATTAATTTTCCTTCACATTTACTGTATAATGTAGCTGTTAATATTGCACAAGTACAATTAAGCAAAGTTTAATTACTTTTAAACAAAGATAAAGGGATTTTCTCCCTCAAAAATAAGTTCAAACCTTCTGCTTATAAAAATTTAAAACTTTCAGCACTCTAAATATTTCAAATGAAAACCATTACAAACTTCTCAGATCTTCTTTATATCCCAGCTCCGCCAGCCTCATTATCTAGCATAGACTCCTTCTGAGATTTTTTCAGTCTCTCTTCACGGGATGGCTTTTTTTTTTTTTTTTTTTTTTTTAACTGCTGGCCTTGTCTTTGCTTTCTTCGTTGCTGTCTCCATTATGTCGTGATTGATTACTGTCTTGTGTATCAGATCCTCCATTTAGAGTTTTTGAGCCCGTGGGTTTTCTTTCTAGTTTTTCTGTTTGGTCCTTTCTTCCCTTGATCTTTGGTTTTATTTGCTTCCTCCTGCTGTCTTTGTTCAGCAAGAGATTTATTCAGCACTTGTGTGATTACAGAATCTCCTTCACCAACCCAAAACATGTTCTGAAATAAAAAATTTAATCAACATTTATAATCGTGATGTGAGCAGATGCACTGAGGCCTTGGATGAACTCCCTTCACTCCAGATCACAATGCAACCGGCTCAGAAGCACAGAGAGGATTAGGGTCTGCTTTTCTCCCCGGGAAAATTTTCTGAGCCATAGCTCTGGAGCTGGATGTAGGGAGAATTGTTCCCTTCTTTATGAGTGACATGCTCCACGTTAGGGTCTGAATGCTTAGCTGGGGGAGAAGTAGTTTCACATATTCTCAGGGCACCTCTCCCTGCATGGAATTTGATGAGCTCAAGCAAGGACAGTTGGGGCCCCAGTACTCTCAGTGGTTCCACAGGTCCATGGGAAGTCTCTGTACCGTGAGTGCAGGTAAGCAGAAGAAAGCACTCTCAGCTGTACGTGCCCAGGTCAACAACAGGTTTAACTACATGCAGCTGGTGGCAAGATGAGACATTTTGCCTCCTCTAGGAAGAAAACCTTCTGACTGGGGACTGGGTGAAAAGAGGGTCCTGTGTTAACTGCAACAGTCTAGAGTTTCTGTCTCAACTGAAGGGGTGGGGAGAAGAAGGTGAGCCTCAGTTCAAATACATTCTCCCTGTTCTTACTAAATTTTAGTACTTTTTCTTAAGTAAATGTTTCTATATACCTTTGGGATCATTTCCAGAGACTTAAAGGAGTTGGATTTTTGTTTATTATTTTCACTGGAGAGCAAATCCACAAAATGACTCACACCATTTTCTTGGAGGTAACCTCTGTAGGTGAAGTAATTCTGAGGCATATATTTATACCATTTCCTGACCAAGATTTGGTAGTAGACTTAAATGTCATCCTTATTGGCTGCTTTCTCTACCCTGTGTCATTTTTCTGTTCCTCTTCTGGTGTTCCTTGAAACTCTTAAATAAACCCTTTGCTCTTTAATCCTTTGATGATGTGAAACTGAAAATTCAAGGGTGATGTTTACTTTTATGACTTCTGCAGCTGAACACATGGGGATACAGGGATTGGGAAATAATGGATAGGGTATAGTGCACGAGAATATAGAAAGGGGGGGCTCCAGAGCACAGGTGCTAATATTTAATTTAGCAAAGAGAACAGACACTGCCTCTATTATAGCAGGACTGCAGGAGAAAGAAAGAGAGAATGTAGACACATGTACATATTTGGTGGCAAGAATCACACTATTGAGATGATTTTTCCAAGAGCGTCCTTATACTACTTGAAGTCCTTTAGCTTCATAGATGCTTAAACACCCTAGAAATATGCTGGCTTGCTAAAATATGCAAATGTTGAACCAAAAGCTTCTTCTTCCTCAAACTTCCTTTGGATGTGACTGCCAAAGTTTGTCTAAGACTTCTCTTAATTATCACATCCAGGTCTAATTTAATGTGATTGTATTATTTATTCTTTAAGTACCTTAATACAATCAATCAGATTATGATCAAGCCTTTTAGAAATGAGAATTATTTCTCCTTCTTTGGGTGTCATTAATTTCTGTACTAATTCCTTAGCATTGACTTTAAAGTTTTACTTTCTAAGTCTTTACTTATAATTATTGCATGCAGTTTCTCACTGTAGATAAAGTACTAGAGAAGCTTAGAAAAACGAAAGCATATTCAGTTAGAGATGGATCAGAAAAGACTCTACAAAAGATAGATTTTGATTTCGAAATGAACCTTGAATGAAATGGGCAAAAGAAAAAAGTTAAAGAGGTATTTTATGTAAAAAGATATGAAGAACACATAAGCACAATATATGTTCAAATAATTACAGAAATTTTAGCAACATAAATTTCTTAACCATTAAAGAGAAATGTCAAAGAGTTGGTCTGTAGCCCATAATTGAAGGCTTTGAAAGAGGATGTGCTTAAATTGTGAGACAATGAAGGATTACAAAAAGGATAATAATTTAGGAATTTTTCTGATTTGAGCTATGCTTTAACAAATGCTATCCAAAATCATGTAGTTCTGTTTCCATTCTTACTAGTATATCACTGTGGCTCCAAGCTGCCAAGTTAAGCATGGAGTCTTTCGTTACTGTCATCTGGAATCTATATCATTTTCTACTTCATATTACCTGAAAACTAATTATGATACTGAACAGTAAGTTTCCAGATACTATTATCTTTCCTGTATTGTTCCACATAATGGTTTTTCAGTCCTGAAAGCATTTCTCCCTACCTTATATGAACTCTGTTATTACCTTTCTGCTCAGATGAGAATCCTTGTGCAGCTGCTTTAAAAAACATGCAATACCTAATGGAAAGACTACATTCTTAAACTTCATTACCAGAGATATTACCACCAAATTTGACTTGAAATATAGAATGCAGCTGTCCACAAATGTAACTTTACAAGTTATAATAAAAATTTTGCATTTAACTTATCACTGCCTCTTTATAAGAAACTCTCTTATGCTTTTTTTATATAGTTCATCTTCACAAAAATTTGGTAAAATAAACAGGCCAATATATGTATTAGTAACAGCCTTTATCATATACAATAATTTTGGATATAAATTCTGGCAGGTATATATATATATATATATATATATATATATATATATATATATATATAATACACACATACTGTATCTGAAACCTCAAAACTTGGGTTCAAATTTCAATTCTTGCTGCTTATAGACTTGATGGACTTAGATAACTGACCTCTTTGAGTCTCTATAGTATTATCTGCAAAAGAGACATATTGTGAAAAGTATATAATATAATGGAAATAAATATGCCTGGGTTAATTTTTGTAATATTAGTAGGTATCTAAAGAATAATGCTGTTTCCTTTTTTCTCATTTACGTCTGCCACTACATTTTAGCCACTTTAATTCTGTAACACAATAAATAGCTTTCATTCATCAAGAAAGCTGGACATAATAAATCAAAATCCAAAATTAAAAGCTAGCCATAAAATGCACATAGTATTGTCTAATATAAAAACATTAGTAAGCTGGGACCTAGAAATAGTGGAATTCTATTTCAGTTATTACAGAAATGAATAGTAAATGCAAATCACTGAATATTTTGTCCACATACATAAATCAGAAAATAAGAACTACATATGCTCGGGATCTAAAGTGATGTGATTTTCAATATTTTAATCCTATTAATTTCCTAAAAATGAACTACCCTGAGAATGCTAGTGTTTCAAAGAACACAGAAAGCAAGTTCAGTTTTCAACTGTTATCAAAGATGAGTCTTGGGCTTATATCACAGTTCAAATATTGTTTTTCATTTTCAGCAACTTTAAGAATATGGAGGTTCCTCAATAACTCAAAAATATATTTACCATATGATCCAAGAAGTCCACTTCTGAGTATATAACCAGAGGAAATAAAAACAGGATTTTTAGCCCTGGCTGAGTGGCTCAGTTGCTTGGAGCATTGTCCTGTATACAAAAAAGTTGCAGATTCAAGCCCCAGTCACGGAGTGTACAGGAGGCAACCAATCGATGTTTCTCTCTCACATTGATGTTCCTTTCGCTCACTCTCTCAGGTAAGGATTAAAAAACAGGATTTCAAAAAGATATATGCGCTTCCATGTTTATTGCAACATTATACACAATACCCAAGCAATGTAAACAACCTAACTTCCCATGAACAGATAAATGGATAAGAAAAGGAGGTGTGTGTGTGTGTGTTTGTGGTGTGTGTGTGTGTGTGTGTGTGTGTGTGTGTGTGTGTGTAGTTTTTAGCCTTGAGAAAGAAGAACATCCTGCCATCTGAAACAACATGAATGGACCCTGAGCACATTATGCTAAGTGAGATATGTCAGATAGTGACATAAAGTACTTCTTTTTTATGATATAATATCACTTATATAACTAAAAAAAATCAAGTTTGTAAAAGCAGAGAGTAAAATAATGGTTATCACAGGAAGAAAGATGGGGCATAGGACAGATGTTGTTTAAGGATGCAAATTTGTAATGAGTAATGAAAGAGCCCTAGAGATCCAAGGAACTGTATACTGCATATAGAAAATAATATTGTATTATGATCATTAAACTTGCTAAAAGACTAGAACTTAGTTATTTTAACCACTAAAAAATGATAATTATATAATGTGATGGGGTACTTATTATTGCTACAAAGGCAATCATATTACAATATGATGTGGTCTGTCTGGAAAAAGTCCAGCTTTTAGACCTAGAGTTCTGAAATCTCATCAGATGTGTCTTTTTTTATAATCATATTTTCATACTCGATAGGTCTTTTCAACACAAACAATTTTTTAGTATTTTTCCATTTCCTTTTTTGAATTATCTGGAAACAAAAGCCCAGCCATCCCAATGGAAGTCACCTCATTCTCCACATCTGAAGAAGGTGCAGCATAGTCACAGCAAGATCAAGACCATGTTAGCTGTGTCTTTTGATTGAGAAGGTGTTGTCCATCGTGAGTACGCCCCTCCAGGCCAAACAATTAGTAAGGAGTACTGCCTCAATATTCTTCATCTGTTGAGAAATGCAATACAACAAAAATGGCTGCTACAAGGGACAGCTGGTGATTGACATCTTCATCACAACAATGCCCCTGTACAAGCATCATGCCTCTTGCAGTTTTTTGGTGACTCAGCCTCCCTGCAGCCCAGATTAGGTGCCCTGCACCTTCTGGCTTTTCCCGAAACTAAAATCACCTTTGAAGAAGAAGAGATTTCAGGCAATTAATGAGATTCAGCAAAGTACAATGGGGCAGCTGATGGTGACTCCATCAAAGGATTTTTGCAGAGACATGGGAGAACTGTGTGAGGTCCCAAGGTGCCTACTTTGAAGAAGGCTGATGTGTCATTGTTCTGTGTACAATGTTTCTTGTATTTTGTATCTTCTTCGATAAATGTCTCTATTTTTGATGTTACATGGCTGGATATATTTGGACAGACCTTGTCATATATAAATGTATCAAATTAACATGTGTACCTTAAATATACACAATGCTATATGACAAATATATTTTGATAATAAAAGGATAGAGGAGCGAAAATATAAAATAAATGATATATTTTTTAAAAATACAAAATGACAAAGAATCATTTAATCCACTATAAAAGAAGAGATGACTTTTCCATTTTCCTATTAAAAGCATGGTGACTATATGTACTGCTTCCACTCTCCCATGTGGTCTGTTTCAGGATGTATATTGTTATATGTTTTAATTACAATGTAACTTAATTATGAGTAATTACAAGGTGAGATGTGTGTTATCTAAGACCATCCAGTATGTGAACCATTGGGGAAAAATAAAAGCCTAGATTTCTTCATAGCAGAAAGTTATAGTCACCTGTGTACCTCTTCACTTCTTGCTATTAAATCTTCTCAGTGCCCAGACCAAAGCTTTAATGATGTTTGTCTTCTCCTCCATGTTTTAGAGTGTGAACAAACATGTCATCATTACCACAACATCAGTTCAACATCCCCGTCTGTGTTAGTTCAGGTTCTCCAGAGAAACAGAATCAATAGAATATGTAAATATACAAAAGAAGAGACATATGGTAGGAATGGGCTCACATTCTTTTGGAGGCTGAAAAGTCCTATAGTCTGCTATCTGCTGGTGGAGAAACAGGAAAGCTGATGGTATAATTTGAGTCCAAAGACCTAAGAATCAGCGTAGCCAGGTGTAACTCTCAATCCCAGGCTAAAGCTTGAGAAATGTGGGGGTGGAGGAGGAGGAGTCATTGGTGTAAGTCCCAGAATCTGAAAGCCCAAGAACCAGCATTCTTAATGGCAAGAGAAGATAAATGGATGCTTCAGCTCAAGATGGGAGAGACAGAATTCACCCTTTTCCCATTCGAGGAGCATTCAACAAATTGAATGACGCCCACCCACATTGGTGAAGGCAATATTTTTTACTCAATCTACTGAGTACAATGCTAATCTCTTCCAAAAAGCACCCAGCATGTTGCTGAAATCAATGATTTCAGTAAAGTGACAGTTTACAAAATCAAAAAATCATGACTTTCCTTTACACAATGGTATAGCAGCACAAAAGAAATAAAGAAAACTACCCAATTCACAATAGCATCAAAAACAATAAAATATGTAGAAATAAATCTAATCAAGGAAGCAAAAGATCTATACAATGAAAACTATAAGACCTTTGCTGAATGAAATTGGGGAAGACACAAACAAATGGAAAGTCATTCTGTAGTCATGGATCAAAAGTATTATTGTTAAAGAGACCATACTACTCAAAGCAACCTAAGATTTAATGTCATCCCCAACAAAGTACCAAAAGGCATTCTTCATAGAAATAGAAAAAATGTTAAAATGTGTGTGAAAGTAGAAAAAAACTCTAATAGCCAAAGCAATCTTGAGAATAAAGAATAAAATTAGAGGTATAATACTTCTTAATTTAAAAAAATACTACAAAGATATAGTTATAAAACACAGTATGGTACTGGCACAAAAAATAAAATAAAATAAACAGATAGGCCATTGGAACACAATAAAGAGCCCATAATTAAATCCTGGCAGATAGAGTCAATTAATATTCAACAATGGAGCCAAGTACATCCAATGAAGAAAGAAGAGTCTCTACAAATGGTGCTGGGAAAACTGGAGAAACACATGCAGAACAATATCATTGGACTCCTCTCTCACACCACTTACAAAAATAACTTGAAATGCACCAAAGATTTAAATATAAGGCCTGATACCATAAAACTCCTAGAAGAAAACATAGAGAAGAAGCTCATCAATACTGGCCTTGGCAATGATTTTTTGGACATAACACCAAAAACACAAACAACAAAAGCAAGATTTAACAAATGGGACTACTGCAAACAAAAGCTTCTGCACATTAAAAAAAAAATTAACAAAATGAAAAGGCAGACTAAAGAATGGGATAAAAACTTTTTAAAAACCAAATATCAAATAAGGGGCTAATATCTGAAATATATAGAGCTAACAAATTAATAACAAAAGAACAAACAATATGATTTAAAATGAGCAGAATTAAATAGACATTTTTCCAAAGAAGACATCAAAATGGTGAACATGCACACAAGAAAATGCTCATCACTAATCATAAGGAAATGCAAGTAAAAATCATAATGCCATCTCAACTCACACCTGTTAGAATGGCTATCATCAAGAAGACAAGAGACAACAGGCAGTGGCAAGGATGTGGTCAAACAGAAACCCTTATACACTGTTGATGAGAATATGAATTAGTCCAATCACCATGAAAAACAGTAGGGAGGTTCCTCAAAGTTAAAAAGAGATCTGCCAAACAATCCATCAATTCCACTTCGGGAAATATACCCAAAGAAAATGAAAACAGGAATTTGACAAGATTTGCATACCCATGTTTATTGTAGCACTATTCACAATAGCCAAAATACAAAAACAACCTAAATGTCCATCAACAAATGAATGAATATCATAGCCAAATATATATCAATATTATTCAGCCATGGGAAATAAGGGAATACTGTCATTTGCAACAACATGGATGGACCTTGGCATAGAGAAAGACAAGTACTTTTTGGCATTACTTATAGGTGGAAAAAAAAAAAAAGTCAAACATGTAAAAGAGTGGTTATCAGGGAATGGGAGGAAGGGGGATAATATTGATGGTGCTTAATATTGTGCACAGTGAGTACTAAAATAGCTATAAAGGTTTAATATACAGTTTATTGAACACAAACAATAATTTTGTATTGAAAGTATATAAGAAGTATCATTACAATGGCAACCATATTACAATATATAAATATATCAAAGCAACATGATGTACAACTTAAATTTACACAATGTCACATGTTAAATTTATGTGATTTTTTTAAGAAGACTTGAAGTACTATTCTTTCCATATCTTCTTAGGTCTTCTAGTAAATTGACCTAATGACCATTCACCAAATGGTTTATGGACAATCCCCATTAGAAGTCAAAACCACATCCATGAAACCCATATGATCAATTAAACTGAAAAATTTTTCTTCCATCACATCCCTTGTGAAATTTAAAAAGTTTGAAACTAGTTCTGGTAATGTGAAGAACCCAATAAAGACTCATAAAGGCATGTGTTTTACTGTGGTGATTCCTAAATGCTACAGTAAGAGGGTGATGACTCAGAAAACCAAGTCCTTTGATGAAGTGTGGCTTTGCAGTTGGACGACGGCTAACAGACCAGGATTAAAGCACATGTGGGAATGAGAACTCAAATGATTACTTCTCCCATTCCCATTACATGCTGTTCTCATTGCAAAAATATTTTCTTCACAACTTTCTTTTCCCCTGGAAATACTTTCTTTACTGGAACAAAACTTCTATTTGCCCTACATGTTTAACATATTACTCCATTTCATAGTACTTTGAGAGACTGAGAAATTAAAGGCTAGAGATCGAGAGCAAAGCAGAAAATCTAAATTAAACAACCTGTTTAAGCCCAGCTGGTTTACATCTTTCTCTCAAAGCTGTGTGGACTGCTTCCTGTGAATCCAAAACTCATCAAATATCCACCCACCTAGCCCTGCCCCTATTTCAATATTGAATAAGAAATAATGCATAATAAATTTGTGTATAAATTACTATAATAAGTAGATTAAGTATCAATTTTATTTACATCAGTTTTAATTACTTCTTGTTGTTATCTCCATGAATCCCATGAACTCTAAGATTACAAGGTAAATATTTGCATTTCAGTGTATTTACAAAAAGAAAAATAAAGCCCTTATATTTATTTATTTTTTTAGTTTACCACATAGGCACACCGCAAGCACTGCCTAATATTATTAGAGGTCATGAGAAAACAATATCAATGATAAGAAACAAAAACAGAAAAACAGCAGCATAAGTGACATTTACATAATGTTTACTTTCAACTCAAGATTTTTCTTCTCTAATTCAGCTTGTGCTCTCAAGTTTTTATGCCAATGGTTCCATTTGACGTCCTACAGTAAAGCCAGGGTTTGAAAATAATCCGATAGAGCATTGTGCAATTTAAAGTCCTGACAACAAGTACAGAAATGTTGTTTTATGCTTGAGGGAACTGTGCATATCCCATCTGCTGCATTGGCGATTCCCATGAAGCCTGTCAAAGCATGCAACCATGAAGAAACAGGAAAATGAAGAGGGAGACTTTCTCACAACCATGGGACTCAGGAGCTAAGAAACCACAGCACCCACTTTGGACATTTTTCAGATTAATAATTAGGCCCACATGGTATATTTTAGGTCCACCTACTGATCGCAAATCCCAAAAGAAGAATGCCATTTAGAGTTCCTATTATTATTATGTCACTGCATTTCATGCAGCTTCAGTTAAGAGTATAATTGAATAGAATCTTGTGCTGCATTTGCATTGCATTGTGTGACACATCAAAATAGCAGAAATAACATGGAAAAAGCAACTCATAGTATTCTAGCAAAACAATCTGCAATGTGATGGTTTCATTCTATCCATAAATGTATTCCCAAATCAGCACAAACCATATCCTTGCCTGCTTATTCACAGAAGAATAAAAATACTTACACTTACAATGCCCCAAACAACGAGGGTTTGACATGCGAATAAAAGGCAAAACAGTGGATAGGAAACATTCTCTATAAATATAACTCCCCCAAAAGAATTCTGAATTCCTGATCACATCTGTCCCCAAACATACTGAATAAGAGATTTTTGGACTTGTCCTAACTATACAGTCCTTATAGAGAGTTTTTCTTGGAACTAGGTATGAAGTAAGGAAATAAATTATTCACAAGTTATGTAAGCGAGTAATCTACCCTTAAAGAATAGCTTTTAAATGTGAGAATCACACTTTTTTCCAGAGGGCAATCATCGTATTTTTGAGAGACATATTTCACATGAACAGAAATTACATATTTGAAAGTTAATCACTAGAACTTATAATTAGAAATTATTTTTATGTGGAAAATGGAGGTCTACTCATAATTTATCAGAATGGACCAGTGTTAGAGTTAGCATATCATTATAAGAGTATGGCATTCTTACTAGCTGCATATTTGGTATGTAGATATTAATTATGCTTTAAATAATAACCCAGGAAATTGATTCTTATAGTATCCATCTTTCAGTTCAACCATGAATTAAATGCAACTGAGTGTTTGCAACATTTAAGAGAAACCTGACATTTAAGAGAAAGAGCCTGATTTAATATACAGACTGGCTGTAGTGCTGAAAAAACAACTCAATAAATAATATTTTTAAATACACAGAATACACACACATATTGTGATTACTGTAACACATTGTATTCTAAGTCAAAGTACTGACTATATTCACACAAATGCACAAAATGTTTAATAAATAGTGATTTGTGACACCATTTGGGAAGTGAACATATAGAAAGACCATATTTCCCAACTTCCTTCCTGAGAAGGTTGAGGCAGGGATTGAGTTCAGGCCAATGGGATGATGGCAGGAGTAAAGTAAACAGTTTCCAGACCTGGAGATTGAAACCCTCCTGAAAATCTTATAACTATGGTGATTTTAGAGGCCATAGATTCCAGATGGCCTGGCTGCGCAATAAAGAAGGGCCAGTCAACCATTATGAGACTTTACAGGAGAGAGAAATCTGTGTCCTATGAAGGCATTAATGTCCAGGGCTCTTTTTCCTGCAACATAAGCAAGCCTATTCCACATAACTCAAAGAATTCTCAAAATGCCTTAGAATGTTTTAACACACTCTCAAGCTTATACTGCAATAGTGATATTTGGACTTTAGTTATGAACAATTCATGAAGTTTCAGGCTTTTTCATGTGGAATGGCTGGCTCTCTGTTTAGTTTTTCAGGTTCAAGATAGTGAACAAAGAAGAAGCTTATCTTGACCTTTGAAAGTTTACCTGACAGTTTTCAAACAAAAACTAAGATGAAAGAATAATGTTTGTTTGGTTGATCAAAATTGCTTTAAGGTGGAATTATAAAGAGGACTATCCAAGGAATCTTTCAGTTGCTTAAACTACCTGTCCATAGGAAAACAACACCTCAGTGCCCTCCTAAACCACTTTATTTATACTTTACTGAGAACATAAAAATTAAAGAATAATATTTTTATGCTGTTTTTAAATATTATTTGCTCATTTTTATCACAATGTTGATCCAAGAACATGGAATAATTTCAAACTAGTCGTTTTTTCTGCTATAATTGAGTCATAGGACATTCATCAATAGAATCCATAGTGTATATAGACCACTGTCATTGCTATGTAAATCATTTTCAAATGCATTTCTAAAAGTATTGTTTTAAAACTATACAATTATTAGAAGCAAGTTCTCAAGAACTACCTAGTATGCTTTTTTTGTTAAAAATTTCAGCTACAACCAAATGCTGAAAAGGAGTCTCCTGTTATCCTGCTACTAAATACTCAAATAAGCAGCTACTCCTCTAGTCAAGGGAGGTGGTATATTGTATATGCCAGGTAGTTTTGTTTTATATAATAATGGATTTTTTTTTAGTTCCTATAATTGACCACCTGGAATACTTAGGATAAGTTCAAGAGTTGTTCCTTTCTTTTACCTTGCTTTTCAGATGCTAAATATTGCCTGACTCAACTCATTCATCAGAAAGGCTCTGAGAAAGAATGTTTAAAACTATATTAATAAAGTAGCTCACCCGCTTTTAATAATCTCTCTGTTCATAATTCATTGTGCAAATTTAGAAAATTGACCTATTTTATCTATTCAGTAACCTAGGGGATAAAATGGTTTATTTCAAATCTAAAATTATCTAACTATAGGTCACTGAGTAACTATTTTCTATTTTTATTAAGATTGAAAAAGAAAGGGTTAATCTTCAGCATGAAATGATCAAGGTTAAATTTACTGGAAAGTAACACTTGTGAATTGAGAAGTAGATTATAAAGAAAACTTTAAAATCTAATTTCTTCAATTAGATTTTAAAAAGCAGAAACTCTTGTCTTTAGAACTTTACAGGTATGACCTTACTAAATTAGGAGAATATTCAGGATATCTTTCCATTCTGATTTCATATTTCAACAAGCAATTAGATTATTTTCTTTTTCTTTTTTAAAATATATTTTATTGATTATGCTACTACAGTTGTCCCAATTTTTCCCATTGTTCACATAGTACCCCCATTCCCTCCAGCAATTCCCTTTAGTTAATATCCATGGGTCATGCATATAAGTTCATTGGCTACTCAATTTTCTATACTGTTCTTAACATCTCCCCGTCTATTTTGTACCTACCAATTTTCTGCTTCTTAATCCCTGTACCTTTTCCCCCATTCTCCTTTTTCCCCTTCCCAACTGATAACCCTCCAAATGGTCTCCATATCTGCAATTTTGTTCCTATTCTGCTTGTTTGCTTAGCTATTTGGACTGAATTATTTATAGTTGTGAGTTTATTGTCATTTTAATGTCCATTGTTTTGATTTTCTTTTTCTTCTTCCCTTTAGCATTTCATATAATTACAACTTGGTGATGACCAAAGACCCAAGCAGAAATTAAGATTGCAGAAATTAAGATTGCAGAAAAAAGAAAAATCTACAGGGAACCAACAGTGGGCAGGATAAAGCCAAGAATCAAATCAATAATTTAGAACACAAGAAAGAGAAAAGCATTCAATCAGAACAGCAGGAGGGAAAAAGAATTCAAAAAAACAAGGATAGCCTAAGGAACCTCTAGGACATCTTTAAATGTACCAAAATCCAAACCTTAGGGTGCCAGAAGGAGAAGAGGAAGAGCAAGAAATCAAAAACTTATTTGAAAAAAATAATGAAAGAAAACCCCCCTAATTTGGTGAAGGAAATAGACATACAAGTCCAGGAAGCAGAGAGTCCCAAGCAAGATGAATCCAAACAGGACCACACCAAGACACATCATAATTAAATGTGAAAGGTTAAAGATAAAGAGAGACTCTTAAGTGTAGCATGAGAAAAGCAGGGAGTTAGCTACAGGAGAGTTCCCATAAAACTGCCAGCTGATATCTCAAAAGAAACTTTGCAAGGTAAAGGGGACTGGCAAGGGGTATCCAAAGTGATGAACATGGATGGGGTTCCAAAATTATAGAAGTTTATCTGCCCACCTATCTTCACTAGCACTCACCAATAGACTAGACAATATCCCTCTTTGGTCTAATAGTCTTTCATATCCACTCTTAATGTTATACACTATAAAATCCCTTAAAGATTGAAAGCCAGTTTGCTATCATCACTGGCACTACTTTCTTTTTTTCTTCTATCATACTTTTTCAGAATCATTAATAAAATTTTCATTTACAGATATGAGTAATTTTTTTAATTTTTATTGGATTTTTCTATTACCATTTAGTTCTTTTATATCCCCCACACACAATCACCACACTGTTATCCATGTCCATGAATCCTTTTTTCTTTTTGCTTGGTCCCTTTACTCCCTAACTTCTTCCCCTTAATTGTCATCCTGTTCTCCATCTATGAATCTGTCTCTATTTTGTTTGTTAGTTTAGTTTTTCCATTAGATTTCACATATGAGTAAAATCATATGCTATTTGTCTCTGACTGGTACATTTCATTTAGCGTAATATTCTCTGACCCTGGCTGGTTTGGCTCAGTGGATTGAGCGTCGGCCTGCGAGCTAAGTGTCGCTGGTTCGATCTTCCAGTCAGGGCACATCAGAGAAGGAAAACTCTGACTCCAAAAAACCTCCGCTGCCTTGCGGCATACCTCTTCAGGGGAAAGGCTAAGGGAGTAAACCCCGACAGAAAATCCGGAGCCAGAGTCCCTAAGGCGGTTTGACATTGTAGTCAATACCGGCAACTCCTGAAGCTTGGCGCACCTGAAGCCAAGCTGTATTGACTCCGTCTTTCCCTTGGACCCTTCAGCTGCGAAGAGAGGGGGGGTCTGCTGCATGGGCAACAGCAGACCCTCCATATCACCCTGCCCAGGCTCTGTAGCTTCAGCTTCACTGGAGAGGACACTCCAGCATCATCGCAAGATGTTGATTCAACACGGGAGGAGACAGATACGGTGTCACTCCCGAGTCGGACTGCACAGCCATTCTCGGCGGTGCAGATAGACTCTTAAGAAGCTACACCATCGTCTCTCGAGACGGACGGCTGCCGACGAATATTCTCTAGGTCCATCCATACTGTCACAAAAGGTAAAATTTTTTTCTTTTTTATATCTGAGTAGTACTCCACTGTGTAAATGTGTCCCATAGTTGTTTTATCTACTGATGGACACTTGGGCTGCTTCCATATCTTAATGATTGTAAATAATGATATGAGCAACTTAAATTTATATAAAAATAACTCACATCTTAAGAAAATAGAGGTATAAAATAGTTACTTTCTTATATTCATAAAAGAACAATTTGTCTTCAGTTAAATAATAGTTGATTGCCATATTCATTATGTTTTTCTCCTTCAAAATTCACTGCTATGAATTTATCAATACTTTGTCTTAATTTTTAATACTACCTCCATCATATATTATAAATATTTACTGAATTAATATGAGTGAGTAAATGAACAGGAAATTTTGTGACCATTTTTTATTATAACATAATGTGTTGATATGTGATAATATAAATACCTGATATTCTTAGTAAGTATACAACTTGTGTATTTTTAAATTGTTACAAAGATGGAGTTCATTTTTTTAATTTAAAGTTTTGATAATATACCACTCTTAAATATGATAGTTACCATATAAATATATATTTTTTAATTTTTACATGACAATACTTTAATTTAGAATAATATTAAAACTATAATCCTTACAAATAAACAAACAAAATAAAATCCTGCAAAAAATATCAAATAGTGGATCTTCCCCATCATTATTCACCCCATAGTTTCAATATTATTTAACAGCATGTCTTACATCACAAGGAGTACTATCCTTGAGCAAGAAATTATTTTTGTGATTCATAACAAGGAACCCTGCAGTTTTGTTCAGAGGTTATTCAGAGATTTGTAACTGCACTACATGGTTTTGTGACAGTGTAATATATGATTCATGATGGAGACAAGAGTACAGAAAGATTTCAGGAAACTTAATTGACTAGAACTGCAGGTGACTTACTAGGGTGTTCATTACATTTCCTCAAAGGCATAGTTTTCAGCTGCCTAAGTATTCACAAGCAGTAATACAACTACAATATTATAAGGTGTGTTTTGGATGCCAAATAGTCTGAAGCCCTCTGAAGAGGACCTGAGCAGAAATCAAGATCTTCTTAAGCCCGCCTTGTCTCCCTTGCATGTCTGGCACAGTTAACACCGTTCTCAGCACAGGGATGATATGAGGGAATGTGTGATGGGAATAGAAGGCACTATTTCTCTGTTCTCTCTAGGAGCAAAAAATAAATAAATAAAAGAGGGAGCAGGCATTCTGTTAGCTAGGAGTAAAGGAATCCTTATGCACTTAGATCTCCAAAGTAACTTACCAAGAAATTTTAAATATTCAAATTACATCAAAATAGCAACTGCTTTTTTAGTTAACTTTGTTAATTTACTTTAAATCACAGTCTGAAAGCAAACCATGGAATAAAACTGTGATCCTGGCCATTAACAGAAATGGGAACTCAAGAAAATAAATATATATATATATATATATATATATATATATGTGTGATGAATCAAGGAAAAGTTACAGTTACTGGATTTTTTCACTACTTTAGTGATAAATGCTTTAATTATTGCAAAACTAAAGGCTTTAAATCACAAACTGAGGTATTTTTCCACTACTGTGAATTATCAGAAGGAAAACTTTTCTTTAATCATTAGGACATCTAAAGCACCTTTATTCCTCATATGGCAGGCAAGCATAAATGTGAGTATTGTCTGATTAAATATGTTAACTCTATAAATTACTCTAATATCTGAAATAGCTCACTCCATCCAAGCCTGAGTGGCTGGAGTGGGGGCCCCTATGATTTCAACCTTGCTATCTGCTTCCCCCATAAATGCGGGCTGTTTCTTGTCGCCAGAGGCTGTGATACTGCAAATCACAGTTAAGTCTCTATTGCCATCCTAGGCTCCTGTCCAAAACCTAATCTCTGTGCCACTTTCCCAGGGCTTCTCTATTTTTCAGACCATTTCTGATACTCAACAAGGATAATAAAAGGCGACTTGTAGATATCATATTCTAAAACACTCCCTTAATTGTCACTACACAACATGGTGAAAAAAATCTCCACTTTTCACTGGGATCTAGTACTGTAATTTGAAACTAACAGTCCACTGAATATTAGGAGTATCGTAGTGGTGCCTCGAGTGGCCCCGCAGGTAAGACATGGAGTGAGTGGGGGAAGTCCTTGGCAGGGAAAGCTGTTTCACTCATCTATTTGATGTCCTGAGCTTTTGAATACTACTGTTAAATACCATGTTCTACATTTTTAAAAATATATTGAAACATTCTGGTGTATACAGAGGAAAATGTTAAATGAATTATATTGATAGCAGATATATTGGCAATTTTGCTGTAAGTTGCACTTTCACCCTCCAAATGTCATTACAATATTTATTTAACTGCAATCCTGAATAAATGATCAGTTGTTCTAGAAAATTTTTTAAATGGAGTCCATTTTAATAAAGACGGTTTCCTAGCAAAGTTTTAAATACGCTGAAGATATGCTGCTGCAATTATTTTAAAAAGAAAAACTTAAATGGTATCTGATTACTTAATGACATAAATGGGAGCATACTTATTGGTACGTTGTTAGTGGACTAGTTCTCTCTGGATAAAAACAAGGGTACATTAAAGCAAATAACCTTCAAATAAAAGTTTTAAATTTTTTCAAGTATTCAGAGAAATATTTCATTAAGAATTGTGCTGTAGATAAGAACAGGTGGCAATAATTGGATTTCCCATCTGCAGACTGTAAAATCATCTAGAGATTGGCTTTCACAAGTAGAATAGCCAGTATGTGGAAACCTATCAATTTGCAAATTATGCCAGATGGACCCTGAGCAAATTCAGAGAGCCATGTAGGATCAATGTTCTTTCCGATGTTTCCTAAAGGTTAAAGCAGATGACCATGCCATTCACACAGCAAAACACGAACAGTTTACAGCATGTGGGCCGAATGTATCGATATCTAGTAAATTGAGGAGAGGTCATTTAATGACATCAGAGCTCCTATAAACTCCAGGTCCTAATAATCAAAATCCTCAGCGTGTGTGACCCACTCAGAAGAGATAAGATTAGTAATTCTCTATTTTTTTTTAAACTGAAGAATCCAGAATTTCAGCTTCTCAGAAAACAGATTAAGAAATTTCTAGAGACATATAGAGTCCCTCCCGCCCCCCATCTGCGGTTTAACTTTTTGAGCTTTCAGTTACTCACAATCAACCGTGGTCTGAAAAGACTAAATGGAAGTTTCCAGAACTAAACAATTCATAACTTTTAAACTGCACGCCGTTCATAGTAGGGTCATGAAACCTCGCACTTCCCCGCTCCGTCGCTTAAGTGCCTGTACGTGAATCATCCCTTAATTCTGCGTCTCAACTCGCATAGGCCATATTCCAGTTAGCCACTCACCTGGTAGCTGCCTTGGTTATCAGATCTACTATAGAAGTATGGCAGTCTGTGTTCCAGTAACCTTTATTTACCTAATAATGGCCCCAAAATCCAAGAGCTGTGATGCTGGCAATTCAGATGTGTAAAAGAAAAGCAGTAAAGTGCTTTCTTTTCAGTGAAAAGGTATTTATGTATAGAAAAAAAAAGTATATAAAGGGTTCGGTACTGTATGCAGTTTCAGGCATCCACTAAGCGTCATAGAACATGCCATGCACAGATAAGGGGGAACTGGATTCTTTTCTAAAGTTATCACTCATTATGTAGAACTCAGCTAGGTGCTAGTATGATCATTTTGTGTGTGTGAGTTTTTATGCCTGCAAGCTACTTTAAAAAGACCTTTATGCTCATCAGAAAAAGCAGATCAAAAAAGGTATTTCAACAGACAAAAAAGAGGGGGAAAAAGCTTATCAGCAATATGTGGCCGCAGCATTTGTTTTAGTGTTGTTTACCAGCATCAATGTAATGCAGCTTTTCTTTTTTAAAATCACAAAATATGCAATATTGTAGTCTTTGTGTAGCTTCCCCTTTCCATACACATAAGGACTACTTTGTGGTCTTATATTAAATGAAAAGAAAATAAGGGAAGGAAAGGGAGGAGAAGGGACAGAAAGTAGAGGAGAAAAATAAAAAGAAGGAAAGAGGCAAGGGAGGAGAGAGGAAGGATGGGAGAGAAGGAGGGAATGGGAAGAAGGTAAACAATATCTCTTAAAAGATATATATAAATATAATTTTCTCTAAAACCCTTTAAAAGGGGAAAAACAGTTTTCTTGTTCATGAACAAAGATGTATTTACTGAAATATATATTGGTGCACATTATGTACAAAATAAAATTATCTATGAGACAACAGAACTGAAAAAAATGCCTTCAAGTGTTAAAAATAGTTTCCTTTTATCTTGTTGATTGATCAGCTGTCAAGGAGGTTTGTAACTTAAGTGCTTAATTAATTTAGTTGATAGGATTAAAAAATAGTTTTCTTTTGAAAGTTCTCTTTTCTGTTCCCAGAGCTTTGAGGCTCCTCAATTGTGAGGGATCTTTTTCTGATGAATTAAAACTGGCTGCTGTCTCTTTGGAGAAAAAATAAATAAGGTGGCAGGAATCTTTCTAAATTTCTTTTAGGAAAGCTATAACCTAGTTGTTCATTTATTTTAAAGAACTACTTCTTGATAAACTAAAATAGTTTTTCATAAAATAATATGCTCTAAATATATTGAAATTATATGACTATATAGAAATTATAATTAAATTTACCTATAGTTTATGGATGAATAAAACAACAAATTAAAATTGAATCAGTTTAACATGAGTTTGTGAAATTCTTTATACCTCTTACTTGACTAGAAATAAAGTGAGATTTAAATTTTAAAAAAGTTCCACAATATAATATAAATAAAACATGGAGAAATCTTTTAATAATAAAATTCTTTCATGGGAAAAATTATACATATTGTACGACTCTTAAAATATAATGGAAACAAAATAAACTAGGTATATTAAATGTATTCAATTTGAAAAGTTTTGGCATATCAATACTTGTGAAACCATCAGTGCAAAATCAAGATAATAAACATATCAATCAAACCCAAAACTGTAAACCCTCTCCACTTCCTTCCCCAGGTAACCATTCATCTGCTGTCACTGTAGATAAATCGCATTTTCTGGGATTTTATATAGATGAAAATATATATTATGTACTTTTTTTCTCTGGCTTGTTTCAAACATCATAATTAAAATATTTTGAGATTTATCTTTCTTGCATAAATCAATACTTCTGTTTATTGTTAAGAGTTATTCATCAAATGGATATACCACAATTTTTTTTATCCATTCATCTGTTAACATATATTTTGGTTGCTTCCAGTTTGGACTACTAAAAATAAAGCATCCATGAATAACTGTGTCCCAGTCTTTGTGTAGACATACGTTTCATTTATCTTGGGTAGACAATTGGGAGAGAAGGTCTGGGCCACACATAAAGCATATGTTTAAATGTTTAAAAAACTGTAAACTTTTTCCATAAAGATTAAAATATTTCATATTTCTTCCAGCAGGGTATGTAAGTTCCAGTTGCTCTGCATCTTCACCAACACTTAGTATGGTACAAACTTTTCATTTTGGCAACTGTCTTAAAAGTATAGCAGTATTTCATTATGGTGTTAATTTGCATTTCTGTAATGACTAATGATCTTAAGCATCTTTTTAGGTGGGTTTTTTTCATTCCATACATCCTCTTTACTATAGTGTCTGTTCAAAATGTTGCCTGTTATGAAATGAGTTGCATGCATTACTTTTATTCAGTTGTAAGAGTTCCTTATATATTCTAGAAAGAAGTACTTTGTCAGATAAATGTTTGCAAACATTTTCTTTCAATGACTTGTTTATTCATTTTTGTAACATTGATTATCGAAGAATACCTTTTTTATTTTTATAAAATCAACTTTTTATATACAACTTATTTTTTTATCTATTCATGTGTTCATAGACATTTGGGTTGTTCCTATATCTTGGCTATTCTAAACAACGCTGTAATTTTCCTTTTGTATTTTATACTTTTGTGTCTTATTTAAGAGATCTTTGTCAAATACAGTGTCACTAAAATTTTCTCCTGTTTATTCTAAATGATTTATCTCTTAATTTAGATCTGTTGTTCGTGTTGAGTTAATTTTTGTATATAGTGTAGTAAGAGTTGGGCTTTTGTCTGTTTGTATTGCTATGACTACCCAACATCATTTGTTGGAAGTTTGTTTTTAATCCCAGTTAATTGCCTTGATACCTTTGTCAAAATCAACTACAGTCATCCCATGGTACACATCAGCTTCAGAACTCATCAAATGTTCAGTGCATGAACTCCTCGCAAGTGCTAGAATTTTTATGAGTCATGTTACCTTCCTGCAAGAGAAAATGCTTCATTTGGGTACACCTCAGTTTTAGCACATGTTAGAATTTCCAGAACGAATGAATGACAAGTACTGAGGTGCCATTGTAATCATATATGTGTGACCAATATGTCTAGTTTTATGTCAATACAAGCTTATCATGACTAATGTAGCTTTTTAGTAAGTATTGAAATCATAGCATGTAACAGGTAACTTTGATCTTTTTCAAAATTATTTTAGCTACTATATTCTCTTTGAATTTCATATGAATTTTAGAATCTGCCTGTGAATTTCTGCATTGAAGACTGCTGGAATTTTAAAAGGGAATTGCTGAAAAATTTAGATCAGTTTGGGTAAAACTGATATTTTCATAATATTGAATTTCCTAATATCCCTACTATATTTATGTATTTACTTAGAATTTCTCTAATACCTCTCAGCAGTGTCCTTTAATTTTCAGTGTAGATATGTTCCATATAATTTTCAAATTAATCTCTATTTGATTCTTTGGAAATAGTACTTATTTTAATTCCAATTTTTCAATGCTAGTATATAAAAAAAACTGATTTTTTTTGTTTTCACTGAGGTATAATATACAAAAAAAAAATACTGCACCTACTTAATGTATATAATTGGATGAGTTTAGGCATATGCATGCAACTGTGATACCAACCCCACATTCATAGTAGTTAACATATCTCTCACCTCCAAAAGTTTCCCTGTGTCCATTTAGTTTTGGGTTTTGGGTGGGGTTCTTTGTTTTGTGAGTATCTACTCTCTTAACAAAATGAAGTATACAATCCCATATTGATAACTATATACTCTATGTTGTACAGAAGATCTCTAGAGCTTATTTGTCTTTATAACTATAACTTTACATCCCTTGAACAAGTTCCCATTTACCTCTCTCCCCATTCCTTAACAATCACCATTCTATTTTTTGCTGCTATAATTTGACTATTTTAATACCTCATATAAACAGAATTATGCAGTTATTTGTCCTTCTGTGACTGATTTATAATACCTTCCAAGTCTATCCACCTATCCATGTTATTGCAAATGGTAAGATTTCTTTTTTTAGGATGAATAATATTCTATTGTATGTATATACTACAGTTTCTTTTTCCATTCCTGTATTCATAGACATTTGGGTTGTTTCTATATCTTGACTATTCTGAGCAAAGCTGCAATGAACATGGGAGTGATTTTCATACATTTATCTGTCTTGGAAATGCACTACACTCACAAATTAGTTCTAATATATTTTTCATACATTTCTTGGTATTTTCTACATAATTATGTATTCTGTAAATTTTTTTAAGTTTTACTTATTTTTAAGCTATATGCCTTGTATTTATTTCCTCGCCTTATTGCACTGATTAGTAATTCCAGTAAAAGAGTGAAAGGAAGTGAGGAGAAAGATACATTTGCTATTGTCTCCACATTAGAGATTTTTTAAAAATCAATTTTCCCCTTTATGGTGTTAGTTGTTGCTTCTCATTAAAATGTTTTATCCTACTGTGCAAGTTTATTTACTATTCCTAAATGAGTTAGAGTTTTATTCACAAATATAGGTTGGATTTTGTTCAACCACTATATATTTTCTAGTCTGTTAGTATGATGAATTATATGAATGATGTCCTGATATTAAATCAACTTTTCATTCTTACCATAAAATCCACTGGATCATGATGTTATTCTATTTTTTCTAAATTACTGAATTTAATTTGATAAAATTCTGTTAAAAGTTTTTACATCTGTTATAATAAAAATAGTGACTCATCATTTTTTTTTTTTTAACATCACTGTGTGGTTGCCTCTCACTGGCGCCCCCAACTGGGGACCTGACATACAACCTAGTCATGTGCCCTGACTGGGAATCGAACCAGCGACACTTGGCTCGCAGGCCGATGCTCAATCCACTGAGCCACAGCACCCAGGGGCATGATCCATCATTTTTTGTCTGGTAAAATTTTTGTAGAGTTTTTGTATTGGGATAATGTTGGCCTCAAAACTGAGCTGGAAGATGTTCCCTCCACTTCTGTTCTCTGGAGGTACGTGTGTATAGTATTGGAGTTCCACTTCCATAAATCCTTAGTACAATTTACCATTGAGAACATCTAGGCCTGGAGTTTCTTTTGCATGAAGCTTTTAAACTACATATTATCTTTAATTGATATAAGACTTTTCAGGCTACTTGTTTCTTCTTGAGTGAAATTTCTATCCTTCAAAAACTTGTCTATTTTATACAAATTGTCAAATTTATTTGTATAAAATGATTCATAGTAGCATCTCATTTCCCTTTTGAAAACCATAGACTCCATAGTGATGGTCTCTCTCTCATTCATGATATGGGTAATTTTATCTTATTTATTTTCTCATCAGTTATAACAAATGTTTATCAAATTGATGACCCTCTTAAACATGTTTCCTCAACTTGTTGATTTTGTTTCCTATTTCATTGATACCTACTCTAATCTTTATTGTTTCTTGTTTTTGCTAACTTTGGGGTCTAATTTGTTTTCCTTCCTGTAATTTAAGATGGGAGTTTATATTATTGCCTTGAGATCTATCTTTTATTCTAAGCAGTCAGTATTATAAATTCCTATATAAGCACTCTTTAGCTGTGTTCCACAATTTTTTCTACATTTAGCTTAAAATATAATTTCTATTGTTTCTTCCTTTGACATTATTCCTATGATCACACAGGCCTTTCTTACTCTTTCATTTTTTTCTTTGCTCTCCTGACTAGATAGTTTCAGTTCCTTTCTTCCAAATGAGATTTTTTCCCAATGTTTGACTCATTCTGCTATTGATCCTTTCTATTGCATTTGTCATTTGATTTATCGTCTTATTCCACTCCAGAATTTGTTTCTTCTTTTATAATTTCTATTTTTTTGTTAAACTTTTCATTTTGTTAGTTTATTGTTTTCTTGATTTCACTGAATTATCTTTCTGTATTTTCTTGGAGCTCATTGAGTTTCCTTAAAACAGCTATTTTGAATTCTTTACTGGAAAACTGTAGGTCTCCATGTCTTTAGGATTGGTACTGGAAGGTTGTTGTGATTCTTTGGTACCGTCTTGTTTCCTTGATTTTTCATGTTCCTTGGGGTTTTTTATTGCTCTTTTCACATACGAAATAGCGGTCACATCCTTCAATCTTTACTAACTGCCTGAGGAGAGAAATATCTTTCATCAACCCTTGTAGGCATTCTGATGCTTTCTCAGACCTCTGGATACATCTGTCCCACAATTCTCACCATGTTTTGTGGTGGAATTCTTAAGATTGTATATGTGTGTTATGTGCCATTGAGTTGGCTCCAACTCTTGGCATCCCTATTAATAAGTAATGTCCATGATTTTCTGTCCTTAGAAGCCCTGTTCAGTTCCTGCAAACTCATGCCAAAGGCTTCTTTTATGGAGCCGGTTCTACTCACTGCAAGGCATCAAGCTAAGTGCTGACAGCCTCCCTTTTGTTTTTCCAAAGGTGGTGCTAAAGCTGATGTTTATGGTCTCCCCCTGGCCTGAAGATTTGGGCTTAGATTCTGTGCATGCTCCCCTGCAGTATGCCAAAGCTCACTCTCAACATCACCACCAGAAGCTGACCACAGGATGGGGCTGTGTTTGGGTGAGGCATGCAGAAAACTTGGTGGGCCAGTTGGTGAGATCTGTAAGTGAGACATCCCAGGCTCCTTGATGGACTTCTTGATGACATCCTTGATGCAGTTAGTAGGGTATGTACCCTCTTAATGGCTTTTCAGAGTCATATCTGCCACTCTCTCAACTACACCCCTCACACCCCACTAATGCAGATAACAATTCAGTACTTTGAATAGGGAAAGAGAGAATTGAGTATCTTTGGCAATATTCTTCACAGCTTGAGAAGCTGGGAATTCATTCACATACTCTCACTTTCTCCAACGGGAGAAAGCATGGTCCAGGAAGATTTTTCTTGGCTCTAAGCTGTGCTACTTTGAAGAAGAACTATTGGTGTTTAAGACAGACTGTTCCTCTTTACCTCTCAAATGAATTCAAACTCATATGTTTTGCTCCAACAGTGTGCTGAAACTTTTCTTCTGGAGACTCAGACTTCCACAAAGACTCATTCTACCATGGGTGATCATTTAAACTGTTTTCCAGGGATTCCTAGACATGGCTCAGAGATACTGGAGGTAATTCATAGGCCACTGCAGAGTCCACAGCCAGAACTGATACCAATTACCCAACACAAGAATGGGTGACACTCTTGGTCCCTTGGCATATGGTGTTGGAAACACAGCTTCCACAAAATTTTTTTGTCTATACAGTATTCCCTCACTTATCACAGGTATTACATAGGTGAAATACACTCCCCCCCGCCGCCATAGGTGAAAATCCACGAAGCAGGACCCTTATATTTATTTTAGTATTTATATATATTTTAAGGCTTTATAAACCCTTCCCACACACTTATAAACCATTCCCAGTCCCTTATTAACCTTTCCCACTCCCTTATTAATCTTTTCCACACTTCTATAGACACTACTTATGTTCTTAAACGTATTCTACACACTTAAACCTATGTAACTTTAACAACATATGTATACAGTACCGCAAAATCCCACGATATAGCAAAAAATCTGCGATAAATAATTAAATATAATATTTTTAAAAATCCCGCGATATGGTGAGGCTCTGGTAAGTGAACCGCTATATAGAGAGGGGCTACTGTAGATGGAAGCCAAATTGCTGTTGTTCAAGAGGCAACATTAACAAGAGACATCTTATTTGGCCATGCTGCTGCTGTCTCTCTATCTACATGCTCTTTTAAATTCCTTTCTTGTACTTATCACTTTAATCTTTCTGAACTCTTTTTAGTATTTTGCACTCTGAGTTGATTTTCATTTTCAAGGGTTATTTTAGTTCAATTTCCTATTCTCTCTTCCACTTAAGTTTTCTGTACTCCCTACCTCTCTTCAATGATCTTAAAAGTAGTTCTGATGGGGATTGTGGTTTGTTTTTATACTTATGAGGATTTGAAATTTCTAGAAATATTTGAGTGGTTTCTTTGTTCTTTCTGTTGCTCTCTAAAGTTTTTGAAAGAAGTCTGGAGAGATTTTAATTTAGTCAAACATAATAACTTCAATTCCTCAAAAAAGATTAACCTTGAAACAAAATTTTATACAGAGCAACTAAAGTAAATTTTGATGTTTTTAAATTTCAGAACTAAGTTTCTTATTCTCAAAATTCCAGAAGAATATATTGATGATTTCACAATAACTCTATCTGACCTAGATTCAATTTCAGACTATCTTCAATCAATCAGTTACATTTTTACATCAGTTCCAATACCTGTAAAAGCAAACTACTTGTGTAACCTATGGTGATTACATGTTTTAAAAAATCAGTCAGCAATATTTTCACTCAAATCATTATAATTCCAAAACTGAAAATTTTAAAAATCAATCAATAAATGCTTATTCTTTTAATGTTTTCCTGTCTCTTAAAGCCACACTCCCCACAGTCCCATATAAGATCAGCTGTTGCTTTGATGGGACAAACTAAACTTCCAAGTATAGTGTCCCACTGCATGTTAAGCAATGAATTCAGCATTTTTGTTTGAGATATTAAGAAGTGGTATTTTCCACCAACCCTTAATATATAGTAAATCATAGTTTGAGTAACACTTAGAAGGCTGTTAATGTGAACACCATCTTCAAATTTCATTAATTAGTATACAAAGCTCATTTCTATAGTCTATACTAATGTATCTCTTCTTACTCCAATCACTCAAATATATTTCCTAAACCTTTTTCCACAGCTATTCTTTATAACATTTTGTTAATATATTCTCCATTTACGAGTAATGACCTCCACAGTTTCACCCATCACTACCAATAATTCTCAAAATCCAAAGGTCTAAAATGTGAATTGATTACCACCTCAAATTCAGTTTTTGTTCTGCAGATTACCCTAAATGCCTCAAAAGCAATAAAAAATCAGCATATCTAAAACTAAACTTATCTTTTCCATTAAATTTGACAGTCTTTCTAAAATCTCATTTGTATTTAATTTCATTACAATCCCACCTATTACTAGGCAAAAAATTTATTTATGGTCATCATTTTCCCCATTTCTCCACATTCATTCAATTGCTAAGCAATAAAGATTGTGCTTCTTTCAATGTCTCCTACGACTATTCCATCCTTTATATTCCCACTTCCATAGCCCTGGCTCAGATTCCAATTACTCTTCATCTGTTCTAATTCTTATTTAATTGGTCTTTTTTATCCCTCACCTTACTTATACCTACCCAAAGTTCTGCTTACCCAAATACTGCTCAGATCAAGTCATCTTTTTACGCAGATCTTCAACAATTTTTCAAAATAAAATTTAGCAGACTTTCAAGGAACCTCAGAATTTAAGTACAATTGTTCTTTCCTAAGAATTTGCCATTAACACACACACGCACACACACACACACACACACACACACACACACACATTGCATGAATAATTTACTTTCTAGCTGAACCAGGCTATCACTTCCTAAATTGGAGCTTAATTTTATATTCCTATACTTGCTCATGTAATAACCTCCTTTGAACATTATAACATTTTATTATGAACTTTTAAAACTATTAAAAACTGTTTTAAGGGTCAATTCAACTTTTCATTAATTCTTTCCCTATCCAGAAGTTATCTCTTATTTCTGACTGTCATATGGTAATATATTTTGCCTTGTATTAAGTTTTTTATCTATATCTGCCTTACACAAATAAAAGGCACATAGTAAAATATTACATATGACAAGATAAAAATCATTTTTCTTCTCTTTTCATCCAAGTCTGAACCAATTGGGTCAAAGTAATAAAAATATAGAAATTAAGCTATTAACTTTATTGCCAATCAGCCAAGGTTGGAGGACATAACTAATATCTGTGGCTGAGTGACCTGTCTGATACTGATCTCCAAAAGTAGACAAGTTTCCATCCACTCACAACTCTATGGTAGAAAGGGGGTCATGGTTTTCCAAATTTCATGGCATAAAGGGACAAAGCAGATTATGTGCTCTCTGCTGAAAGCCAGCTAACAAGAAGAAATGGTTTGGCTTGCAACTAGTTTTTTATCCTAAATCATCATTTTCCCTTGAAGAGAAATGAGTGATGGTGCAGAGAGAAAGCACAAGGGTTATTCGAGTGGAACTCTGTTTATATGGAAACAGCAGTAGTAAAAAAATTTCATTCTCCAGTTAAAAAGCAGGCGTTATTTAACTTCAATGTGTATAACAATTCAAAAGCATGAGTAAATATAAAATTATTAATGTTACAGAAGGGGGGTGTCCAAAAACCCCCAGAGCTGCAGCTGGGGGATGGGGAGAAGGAAGCAGCTTTCACATGCCTGAGGCTGGTGGCTGGTGTCTTTGTTATGCAAATGAACTCAATGCATCCAAGGCCCAGGAAGAAGGGAGGGATCTTAGACAGAGGGTGGGGGGGAGAGCACACAGAGCCTGCGTGAGGTTCTGTGAATGGTCAGAACTGGGGACCGTGCTGGCTGTGTCACATGACGTGGTCAGGAATTTCAAAATAAGTGCAGACATTTTAATGAGACTGACCATGCGGTTTTGAGAAGTTCTCCATGTGGATTACAAAGGAGGGTATGCCATGCGGTTTTAAGAGGGTACACCATGCTGCTTTAAGAAGGGAAAACTCTATGCAGCTTACAAGGAGGCTGGGAATTCACGAATTCACGCGGTTCTGGATGGGAAGTTGGTGGGCACCACAACACAGAAAGACCTTCCCAATAAGAATTGAATGATTGGCAGCTACCGGTAAAGCTGAACTGTGTTTAGGAGGTAGGCAAATGGTGTCTCTAACTTTTCTAAAACTAGCCTGGTTTGGTAGGGGGAGGCAGAAATATGTGTTTGTGGGTGTTTGAAGGAAAATAAGACCTAACGGCAGAAATCCACAAATAATCTGAATTTATATAACTGTTAAATAATTCTTTTCCTTTTCACTAAACCCTGGTATTGAGAGCTATCATTCTGATGGCGGGCAATTGGGCCCCTAACTAAACAGCCCGTGGGTGCTAGGTTTCAATTGGAGCAGCCCAGGGGTTCTGTAACATTAATACCCTATTAAAGACCAGTTAGGCACCAATGAAAAAGTCTGGAGAAGAAAAAAGAATTAATTTATTTTTAATCCATAATATTTCTCATATTGAAAATCATTTTTCTCGATCAATAACCATGTATTAAAGACCTCCTTATTAAGTGTCTAAGCTCTTAAATTCCACAAAAGTATTCTTTTAAAATATGGATACAGGAAACTATTCTATTCGCCTTTTGCAGAAAACTGAATTGGAAACTGTTAGTGCTTCAGATATTTAAAAAGCCAGAACATTTGGAAGTGAATTTAAGGTGTTCACACAAATTGTAAATCAATCATAGAACTTTGTAAGCAATAATGCAACTAGAATATTAGAGTCGGGTTTGATTTGGCCTGATTGGAGAAATCAGTGATGGAATTAAAATTTTATCTTTACACTTTTATTTGAAAATATTGATTCACTATAATGACAAGAGAGGGAAAACCTCAAGAGCCCTGCAATTCAAAAAGCCCCCTGAGGCACAGCATTGGCATCCAAGGGGCACATGAGAAATGGGGTGTCTGAAGCCCCACTCTAAATAACTAAACTAGCATAAACATTTTACAAAGATCCTCAGTGACTTGTTGGCACATTAAAATTTGAAAGGCACAAAAAGTCCCTCTTCGCAGAGGTGATGTCCTGTGAATACCTTTTTGTGAAAACATTAGACTAGAGCAGACTGATATGTTTTCACACTAATGCAGTCAGTTTCTTAAGTAACCCACATCTGGAACTCAGGAAATTCAGAATGAATCAAGTTAAACAACAATGTCTAAAAGCAAAAGCCATATAGCAAAAATAATAATAATAATGATAATCTTTCGTATCCTGCTTCAAGCCCAACTGGATTTTTTGTTCTAAAAGGGAGAAGAATGTGACTTATTTATGTTTCACTAAGTCAATGCTCAATAAATATCTACTGAACATCTGTCAGAAAGGAAGAAGAATTTCCCATGTTGAATTTAAGACTTTATGACTCAATAAATTATATCTATATTTCTAACTTTATGTACATGTAAATAAATTGTGTTTTATTTGTATTTATATGATGGAAGTAAAAGTAAAAAACATAATCATTTCTTCTTGGTTCAAAAACTTCGTATCACCACTTTCATGAGTAGTAGTTGTCTGAATTGTTGAGGATATAATGAAACATAAATGAACCAGCCTCCTAAAGTACATGTCTAACCAATTAAACTCCCTTTCCTTGATTACAGCCCTGTGAAGCCCTTAGCCCACCATTTTTCCAAGTGTCCAGCGTTCATACATTTGAGGATGTTTTAAAATACCCCCTCATACACCTTCACCATAGCCTTCTCCGGGCAGTGGATAACTGACCCGTTTCTAAAAGTGCCAATGAAGACAAAAGCTAGCATATTAACATTTATGATTTGACATAAGTATTTGCTACCTTATGGAAGTGTTACATTTTGTTCATAGAAATACACAAAAACTTAAAGTATCCCAGAACTCCAACTTTCTTAAACTAAAACTTCAAAAGTAAATATCTGCAGGAATTTACCTACTTATGTAACCAAGATCCCCCCAGGTTTCTATCTTTGCTGTAATTTTAGATGGAGTACTCTATTTGTTTTTGTTTTTATTTTTATTTTTATCAGTAGTCTCAGATTCCCAATGATGATTCTTTGTGGATGACATAAAAAAGGTAGACATGCTATTGAAAAGAAACAGCAGGTACTGTTGAGTACACTTTTACTGGAACTAACAGGTTAGCATTTTCCCTGTCATTGAGGAATAATAAATTTCATGGAAGGAAAGGTAAACTTTAATGTTAGTAGAACAGAAAAAAATTGAAAGGGAAGTGGTTCAGAATCAAAATATTCTAGTTCAGCAGGTAGAACATTCATTTTATATACAACTTTTATACAAGTGCATACACTCATTTTATATACATACTTTATGATCCATTAGAATGTTTAGGTCTAAATTTTATTTAGTAAATGAAGTATCTCCTTTAAAATGCTTCTGTATTACAATGATGGGATATTTATACTCCCATTATCTTCTTATTAGAAATGTCTAGACATTAGTTAGCTGCAAAATTGAAAAATTTATTTGCATTGCTTTTCTTTTAATATATATTAAAGAGAAAAATAATTTTACCTATTTACAGCTGCATTGTAATTCTTAATCTTACAGTTATATAAACTATTTTTATAAAAGACAATGTTGAATTTGACAACAAATTACCTTTCATGAGACCTGGCTTATGCTAAAAACTTGGAGTATTTTGTTCTGTTTCTGTTTAAAAACACACGCACCACAAAATAAATCAAGAGACATAAACAAACGTACAAAAGAAAGAAAAATAACACAAGGAAGATTTTACTTTATCTCTTGAATTCTAAATCAGTGCCAGGAATTCAAGCATGAGGACAGGGATGGATTACAGAGAAACAGAATCCCCATCACAGTCATGCTCAGGGAACTGAGGGGGGAGGGGAAGTGGTTCTTTGCAGGCACTTTGCAATTCATTAGTTCTTTTGAGATATATAGGCTTTCTGTCAGACTTTTACAAGCTCTTCCTTCTGCATTAAATTTTGGCAAACATTTCTCTGTGTGTGCGTATAAGTTTTGAGAATTCTAAGAAGCAAAAAAGTTTGTATCATTAGGACATGAAAAATTTTAGTATGAATCAGCATCATGGAAAAGAATCAACTAATTCAGTCAGCCTATTAGCTTCATTTAATGAGACCTCAGTTTAGAGACAAGGCAGACCAATAGAGCAGGTGTTCTGGAAAGATCACAATAGCAGCTGGTGAAGGGGAAGCTGACAGAAACGTGGAATGAATTCACTATTTGGTAGGAAAGCAACAAAAGAGCCAACTTTCTGTGATCCTTTATAGTCCTGATGATCATGAGTAGGATTGGGCAATGAGGTCTAAACATAGGTAGAGTCCAAACATGGGGATTAGTTAGAATGTTAATGGGACAAGAAGCCAAGGAGCTCATCATGTCTACAAACACAAAACTATGTCTTGATTTTTTTAAAACCTAAAATACATGAAAATTTGATTGTGATTATGATAATAAATTTATAAAATAAAAGTAAACTCTAACCTCATTATTTTACAATAGAAAGAAATTATAGTCTACATAGCATAAATATCACAGCTTGGGTTCTCCAGAAGTATGTGCTGAAATAAAGTTTGGAGTAAAGATGGTTTATTGGAGATTAACATCTACAAAAGTAAGGGGGGAAAGAGCAGCACTGGGCAGAGGAAAAAGCTAAACTACAATGCAGATGCTACAAGACCTTGGCTAACCCAGTTCCAGTATGGAGCAAGTACTGCCATAAGATTCCCATGACAGGCTGTCATGAAGGGGGCCTTTCTACCTCTGTCTTGCTCGATCAAGGGATGTGGGCTGTCCAGGAAGTACTTGAAGTCAGGTAGAACAAGGCAGCTCTCTGCAGCCCAGGCAGGTCCTGAAAAAGTGAGCATCAGAGGCAGCCTCCTCACTACCCCCCAGTAAGTCTTATTTTGAAAGGGAATCTGGTCAGTGCACCCCTTTGTGTACCACAGCACAGCAAGAAATCAGTTCCCTTGAGGATTCATTAGGCTCCAATGTCTAGGTCTCTACATTATAAAGATAGTTTATACTTATTTTCCTCCATTGTGGAAAAGAAGAAGAAAAGTGAGAAGGATGATATTTTATATGATTCCTTCAAAAGGTGATCACAAGTGAATGCATTGATTGAGGCATTTAAATTTGACTCACTTGACAAAGAAAACCATATACAGTAAAGATATATATAATTAAGGAATACTTGTTTTATCTAAGATGCCAAATCCTGAAAATTGAATATGTAGTACAAGAAAAATAAGGCAACAAAATGTAATTATAGTCTTACTAAATATTAATTGGTATGGTAAAATTTCTATTTGAACAACATGAAAAGTGGTTTTAATGTCATTGAACTTCCTTCTTTCTAACACTACAGGGACAGAAAAAATAGGTGATAGAGAGATGAATTTCTTATGGCACTTGCCCTTCACGAGCTGACATGCAAGTGCAAGAGAGAAATGCATTAGTAGATTAATAATAATATAATGCAATAACTGCAAATGCAATAACTGCAACTGCAAATATGAATGCTGAGGAATCATCTAGCTGAGACTCAGGGTAGGGGCAGTGTAGAGACATCAGGAAAGACACTGAAAAAGAAAGCTCTCCCACTTCTTAGCATTTCCCCATCAGCCACCACCACCAGGCAAATAATGAAGGGCTCAATTTTAAGGAAATGCAGAGAATCACATGAGGAATTCTAATGATTATAATGCAACTATTGGCACCCCAAAGTAAAGCTCTGCTTATTCAAGCATTTGGGAGCCACATCTGAAAGCAAAGCCTAATTGTTCTCATGCCTCACTCAAGTCACGTACATGGAGTTCACAGTCAGAATCTCAAATCAGGGAATAAAGTGAATGTGAAACATACATACAGAGAGTAAATCCTACCTTTTTTTTTTCTTTAAATATGAGTGGACAAAAAGGAGTCATTAGTGTATGAGAAGGACCAAGAGCAGGCAAGATAAAAACCAATAAAAGTAAAATGAAAAACTAATTCTGAAAGACGATAAAAGAGGGAGGGAGATAAAAGGGGAGAGAAAGAAAGGGAATATAGTATAACTAATATTCTAAGGGAAGATAGAGAAAATTTTTCCAGAAATCAAGAATGAGATACTAAGAAGAGGAAGCTATTATATAATCAGAAAGAATCTTTGAAACAATAATTCAAAAGAACCTATGCACCCTTATGTTCATCACAACACTATTTACAATAGCCAAGTGCTGGAAACAGCCTAAGTGCCCATCAGTGGATGAGTGGATTAAAAAACTGTGGTATATTTACACAATGGAATGCTATGCAACAGAAAGAAAGAAGGAACTCCTACCATTCACGATTACATGGATGGAACTAGAGAGAATAACGCTTAGCAAAATAAGCCAAGCAACGCAAGACAAATACCATATGATATCACCTAATACAGGAAACTAATGAACAGCACAAACAAATGAACAAAATTGAACCAGAGGCAAGTAAACAAGAAACAGGCTAATAGTTACCAGAAGGGAGGGGGCAAGGGGGAGAAGGGGGTTAAGTAGGGGAAGGGTTTAGTAAAGGAACTAGTATAAATAACCCATGGACATGTACAAAGAGTTGGGGATTGACTGTGGAAAAAGGGGTGGTCTGGGTTGGGAGGAGAGATGGGGGGGAAGTGGGACAACTGTAATAGAATAACAATAAATAAATCAAAAAAATTTAAACAATAAAAATTAATTAACTAATTAATTAATTTTTTAAAAAGAATCTGAGGAGAGTAGAAGTATGGTATCTAAAATTTAAAAGGTCAGCAGGCAGCTAAAAGAAAAGTTAAAGAAATCTCTCAGAACATAGACCAAAAAGACAAAGAGATAGAAAATATGAGGAAATTTTTATAGAAGATTAATCCAGAAAGTTCAAAATTAAGCTTCCAGGACTTCCAGAAAGAAAAAGAATGGATAGAAGAAAATAAAGAAATTCTAGGAGATTATTTCACGGCACTAAAGAAAGACAAGTCTTCGGACTAAACTGGGTTATTGTAAAAAGAACAAATATTGATACTTTCCCATAAAATTTTAGATCATACTAAAAACAAAAAATATATATTTTAATTTCTACAAAAGAATGAGAACCAGACTAGAAACCAGTATCCCATCAAAAATACTACACATTAAGAAAAAAAATGGAGACATAGGCTTCCAAATACAGAGAAACTTAAAGTACAATGTTCAGTTAATATATCCATCAAGAGTGAAGGCATTTCAGGTGTGCAAAGGCTCAATAACTTTTCATATAGATTTTCTTAAAAGTTCCTTAGGATGCGCGGCTATTTTAACAGCACTGAAGGCTGGGTTAAGGATCGACTTAAATAAAGCAAAAACTCAGACCAGCTTTAAGTTTTTCATTTCTGTGGCAAAGGAAACAGAATTTAACCAAAGTGTTCATACAGAGAAGATGCAAGCATATTTTTATGTGACTTTTCTCTGCACCCTGTATCCCAGTGAGGCACACATCTAGTGGTACAACTCAAAATTCCTGCTAAGCCACTGTTCTTTTACACTATGATTTTATTTCCATTCCAGACCTTAACCTAACCACACATGTATTTCTGTTCAAGGTAGTCTTTAGAAAAACTAACCTTTCCTAGATTTTAAACCAAACTAAATATTACAAACGTATTTTTTCCTCTCAGAGGCAAGCAGGGTAACTACCCATGTGTCTCTGAAAAATATTGCTGTCTACTAATCTCCAGAGTCTCAGAAAACCTACCTTCTCACTATATCACAACAAAACAAAAGCAAAAACAGTAAAAGACCAGAGACATAAAATATGAGAAGCAGTGCATCCACTCAAGAAAAGCAGCGGAGTAAAAACATCGCTTTTTTTAAATTTTTTTTTCCAAATTTTTTCTCCCAAATTTTTTCTCCCTTGTTCTTTCATTGTTCTTAATCATTTCTTTTCTTTCCTTCTTTCTTTATTCTTTTCCTGGGGTTTTTTGGGGGGGGGGTTTGGGGGGTGTATATATATATTTTTTTCAATATTTTTTTTCTCTCTCTTTTTTCTTTCTTTCTTCTTTATTCTTTCTTTTCTATCTTCCTTTGTTCCTTTCTTTCTTACCTTTTGGGGTTTTTTTGGGGGGGTTGTGGTAAATTTTTTATTTTCTTCTCTTTCTCTCTTCTTTTATTTTCTTGGGGATTTTTTTGGGGGGTGTTTTTCCTTCACCTCTTCCAATAATAACAAACTTTATCTCTAACGTGTTGCATATAACCTCTCCTTCTCAGCCTTTCTCTTTAATCGTTGTTTATTCGTTTGTGTGTCTAGCTTAGCCCCCCTATCACTCTAAATAATATAATTACTATACAAACCGCAAAACAATACAATCCCACTTTCTTACTATATTATGTATTTTTCTATCCTTTTCTTCTATTTTTATTAACATACAATGTAAATATTACTAACTGGCTTGCACAGTCTCAAATATTACTAATCTATCACCCCCTCTATCAAAAATTATATTTTTCCTCCCCAAAAACAACTCTTATCTATTCTTCTTATAGTATAAAAGCTCAAATCTCTTTACATTTATATTAATACGGGTTAGTTGGCTAACGATAGCAGGATAGAGTGGGGGATACTTTTTGAGGGTGTGGGTCTCCTGCCTGGGCTGTGTGTTTATGTCTTTAACAGCATATCCACAAAAGAACTCAAGACAAAGCGGATAGAGTGATTCTCAACCAACTAGCCAGAAGGAAGATCCTATAAAAGAACATCTGAAATATAACCAAACAGCATAAACAAACGACATAAAGGGTAACTCAAGAACATCAGGCTCAGGATATCAAAGAGACAGCACCACTGAAACTCCCAGACCTTCGATAAAGAATATTACACCACAAAGGAGGGAAGTCAAAGCAGACTACACCCCCCAAAATAAATAAATAAATAAATAAAAACAAAAAGAATCCAACATGGTAAGACGCAAAAATAACCCCTCAATGAAAAGAAAAGAGGAATCCTCAGAAAGAGAGATAGATGAAATAGACATAGCCCAAATGTCAGACATGGAAATCAAAACAATGGTGGTAAAGAAGCTCAATATACTCGACATCCTTAAAATCAACTATGACAACCTTCAAGGAAGTTACCAACAGCTCCAAGAAAATTACAGGGAACTTGCAGAGAACTACACCAGCATAAAAAAAGACATAGAAATTGTTAACAAGAACCAGGAAGAACTTAAGAATACAATCTCTGAACTGAAAAACACAGTAGAATCAGTCAAAAGCAGACTAAATGAAGCAGAGGATCGGATTAGTGAGTTAGAAGATAATGTAGAGAAAAACTCCCAGACAATACAGCAAAATGAAAAACGATTTAAAAAATATGAACAAGATGTAAGGGAATTACAGGATAGCATTAGGAAAAATAATTTAAGGACCATCAGAATACGAGAAGAAGAAGAAAAGGAACATGGAATTGAAAATCTGATAGGAGAAATAGTGACAGAAAATTTTCCGAACCTGATGAGAGAAAAAGCTATGCAAGTCCAAGAAGCAATGAGAGTTCCAATCAAGAGGAACCCCCAAAAACCCACTCCAAGGCACATCATAGTTAAAATGGCAACATTCCAAGACAAAGAGAGAATCCTAAAAGCAGCAAGAGAAAAACAGCAAATAACATACAAGGGAGCTCCGATAAGGCTATCAACTTATTTCTCAACAGAAACATTACAAGCCAGAAGGGAATGGTCAAAAATATTTCAAGCAATGAAAAACAAAGGCCTACAACCAAGAATACTCTACCCAGCAAGGCTCTCATTCAAAATAGAAGGTGAAATAAGGAGTTTCTCAGACAAAGGAAGACTGAAAGAATACATCTCCACCAAACCAGCATTGCAAGAGATGCTAAAGGGACTGTTCTAAGAAAAAAAGAAGAAAAAAATAAGAGAGGAGAGGAACAGAGGTACAAAGGGAAATGAATAAATACACGTCAATAATAACCTTAAATGTAAATGGATTAAATGCTCCAATTAAAAGACATAGGGTAACAGAATGGATAAGAAAACAGGATCCACATATTTGCTGTCTACAAGAAACACACCTCAAAACAAAAGATTTACACAGACTGAAAGTAAAGGGATATAAAAAAATATTCCAAGCAAACGGACCGGAAAAAAAAGCCGGGGTAGCAGTTCTCATATCAGACAAAATGGATTTCAAAGCAAGGACAATAAAAAGAGACAAAGAAGGACACTTCATAATACTTAAAGGAACAATCCATCAAGAAGATATGACTTTGATAAACATATATGCACCCAACATAGGAGCACCCAAATACATAAAGCAAATACTAGAAGACCACAAAAAGGATATCAACAACAACACACTCATAGTAGGGGACTTCAACACTCCATTATCAACAATAGACAGATCATCAAAGCAAAGAAACACCAAGGATATACAGGCATTGAACAACACACTAAACCACATGGATCTAACTGACATATATAGAACTTTTCACCCCAAAGAAGCAAAATATACATTCTTTTCAAGTGCACATGGGACATTTTCAAAGATAAACCACATGATAGGTCACAAAACAAGCCTCAACAAATTCAAGAAAATTGAAATCATATCAAGCATCTTTTCAGATCACAATGCCTTGAAACTAGAAATCAACCTCAGAAAAAAAAATCAAAGACACCCAAACTCATGGAGATTGAATAACATGCTATTAAATAATGAATGGGTTAACAATGACATCAAAGAAGAAATCAAGAAATTTCTAGAAATTAATGATAATGAGCACACAACAACCCAAAACCTGTGGGACACAGCAAAAGCAGTCCTGAGAGGGAAGTTTATAGCAATACAGGCATATCTGAAAAGGCTAGAAGAATCTCAAATAAAAAACCTAACCACAATGCTACAAGAACTAGAACTTCAACAACAACCAAAGCCTAGGGCAAGAAGAAGGAATGAAATCATCAAGATCAGAGCAGAACTAAATGACATAGAGACTAAACAAACAATCCAAAAGATCAACAAAACTAGGAGCTGGTTCTTCGAAAAAATCAACAAAATCGACAAGCCTCTAGCCAGTCTAATCAAGAAAAAAATAGAGAAGACACAAATAAACAAAATCAGAAATGAAAGAGGAGAAATCACGACTGATACCTCAGAAATACAAATGATAGTTAGAAATTACTTCAGACAACTGTATGACAAGAAATTTGACAATCTAGAAGAAATGGACAAATTTCTAGAAACATACAACCTTCCAAAACTGAATCAAGAAGAAGTGGAAAGTCTCAACAGACCAATAACAAAGAAGGAAATTGAAACAGTAATCCAAAATCTCCCGGCACACAAAAGCCCTGGACCGGATGGCTTCACAGGCGAATTCTACAAAACATTCAGGGAAGAACTAACTCCTATCCTCCTCAAACTGTTCCAAAAAATCCAAGAAGAGGGGAAAATCCCAAACTCTTTCTATGAAGCCAGTATTATCCTAATCCCCAAACCAGGTCAAGACACAACAAAGAAAGAAAACTATAGGCCAATATCACTGATGAACATCGATGCTAAAATCCTCAATAAAATATTGGCAAACAGGATCCAGCAATACATCAAAAAGATCATACATCATGATCAAGTGGGCTTCATTCCAGGGATGCAAGGATGGTTTAATATTCGCAAATCAATAAATATAATACATCACCTAAACAGAATGAAAGACAAAAATCACATGATCATTTCAATAGATGCAGAAAAAGCATTTGATAAAGTACAACACCCATTTATGATGAAAACACTCAACAAAATGGGAATAAAGGGAGCATATCTTAACATAATTAAGGCTATATATGAGAAGCCTGAGGCCAACATCATACTCAATGGACAAAAACTGAAAGCATTCCCCCTGAACTCAGGAACTAGACAAGGTTGTCCACTCTCTCCACTCCTTTTCAACATTGTGTTGGAAGTCCTAGCCACAGCAATCAGACAAGAAAAAGAAATAAAAGGCATCCAAATTGGGAAAGAGGAAGTAAAACTTTCATTATATGCAGATGACATGATAGTATACCTAGAAAATCCTATAAACTCCACTAAAAGACTACTCGATATAATCAGTGAATTTGGCAAAATCGCAGGGTACAAAATAAATATACAGAAATCTAAGGCATTTCTGTACACCAACAATAAAATAGCAGAGACAGAGACAAAAAAGAAAATACCATTTACTATAGCAACAAGAAAAATAAAGTACCTAGGAGTAAACTTAACCAAAGAGATAAAAGACCTGTATTCTGAAAATTACATAACATTGAAGGAAGAAATTAAGGAAGAAACAAATAAATGGAAGCAAATACCATGTTCTTGGATGGGAAGAATCAACATCATCAAAATGGCCATACTACCCAAAGCAATTTACAGATTCAATGCAATCCCTATTAAAATACCAATGACATATTTCACAGACCTAGAACAAATACTCCATAAATTCATATGGAACCAAAAAAGACCCCGAATAGCAAAAGCAATCTTGAGACAGAAGAACACAGCAGGAGGAATCACAACACCAGATATCAAACACTACTACAAAGCCACTGTAATCAAAACAGTATGGTACTGGCATAAGAACAGACATATAGATCAGTGGAACAGAATAGAGAGTCCAGAAATAAACCCAGGCCTCTATGGTCAACTAATCTTTGATAAAGGAGGAAGGAACATAAAATGGAGTGAGAAGAGCCTTTTTAACAAATGGTGCTGGGAGAACTGGATAGGGACCTGCAAAAAAATTAAACTAGACCACCAACTTACACCACACACGAGAATAAACTCAAGATGGATCAAAGACTTAAATGTAAGCCGTGACACCATAAAAGTCCTAGAGGAAAACATAGGCAAGAAAATATCAGATATCTCACGTAACAATTTCTTCACGGATACATCTCCTAAAGCAACAGAAATAAAGGAAAAAATAAATAAATGGGATTACATCAAACTGAAGAGTTTCTGCTCAGCAAAAGAAAACATCAGCAAGATGAAAAGGAAACCAACCATATGGGAAAACATATTTGCCAATGACATCACAGACAGGGGACTGATTTCCAAAATATATAAAGAGCTGATACGACTAAACATCAAGAAAACAAACAACCCAATTAAAAAATGGGCAAGGGAGCTGAACAAACACTTCTCCGAAGAGGACATACAGAAGGTCCATAGACACATGAAAAAATGCTCAACATCATTAGCCATCAGGGAGATGCAAATAAAAACCACAATGAGATACCACCTTACACCTGTCAGAATGGCCATCATCAACAAATCAACAAGCAACAAGTGCTGGCGAGGATGTGGAGAAATGGGAACCCTACTGCACTGTTGGTGGGAATGCAGACTGGTGCAGCCACTATGGAAAACAGTATGGAATTACCTCAAAAGATTAAAAATGGAACTGCCTTTTGAACCAGCGACTCCACTACTAGGATTATACCCGAAGAATCTTGAAACACCAGTTCAAAAGAACTTATGCACCCCTATGTTCATTGCAGCACTGTTTACAATAGCTAAGTGCTGGAAACAACCTAAGTGCCCATCTGTAGATGAGTGGATCAAAAAACTGTGGTACATTTACACAATGGAATACTATGCAGCAGAAAGAAAGAAGGAACTCCTGCCATTTGCAACAACATGGATGGAACTAGAGAGAATTATGCTTAGTGAAATAAGCCAGGCAAAGAAAGAAAAATACCATATGATATCACCTAATACAGGAAACTAAAGAACAACACAAACAAAGGAACTAAATAGAACAAAGAGCAGAATAGCAGTCAATAGGGGGGAGGGGAGAGGGAGAGAAGGGGGATAAGTAAGGGAAGGGATTAGTCAAAGAACCCATATAAAAGACTCATGGACATGGACAACGGGGAGGGATATGATTGCGGGAGAGGGGGTGGGTTGGGTGGGGGAGAGAAATTAGGGGAAAAGGGGACAACTGTAATTGAAAAACCAAAATAAAAAATAAAAATAAAAAAGACAAAAAAAAAAAGAAAGAAAAGCACCGAAGGGCAAGCCCTGGAATAGCACCTGTGCAGGGGGCTGAGAGGCATGGGATCCACCTCTGAACAGAAACAGAAGAATACACAGCTCTGGAACTGAAAGTTCTGAAAAATAGGAACTCTGCACATTTATAAATTTTTTTGTTGGCCTTCACATTTTTAGTGTTCACCTTTTTTACTTGTTCAGTTGAAGGTAGGTCTAGGTATTTTGGATTCCCTCTTAAGAGAACAAGAGTTTGAATTTTGGACTGTTCTTGTCATTCTTTCTTTTACTTTGCTCTTCAGAATTAGGCATTATGACCATTTTTCATGTTTCAGTCAGTGTCTTAATTATAAAAAGATCGCATACTCAAAATGAGATAACTCAAGAAGGGTTTACTAAAAAGAAACTGATAACAAAGTGTGATGAAATACACGGGGCAGCAAGGACCAGAGTCTAGCAGTGACAGAGGTTGTCCTAAGAAGATAAGTTATCAAAATCTGAAAGAAGAGAAATTCATGCAGAACATGAGACCTGGAAAGGAGCAGTAATCTTTGTCTAAGGAATGTACCCAACCCTAAGGAGAGAGTCAGGGGAATGAATGCCTGGACCTCACTCTTTATCCTTACCTATTTCCTGCTTGCAGTTACCATGGCCAAAGCCAGCTGGAAGCTGGAGGACAGGGAAATCTGAGTGACAGAGGAGTCAGTCTCCTCAGGAAACTAGGGTTGGACCTGGGAGGAAAATGAAGATATTTGGCCTGTATGTCATCCTGAATTTCCTAATCTTTGCAACAGATAGATGTCCAGTTCTCCTCTTGTCTTAAAATATTTCATCATTTTATAATTTTCTGCAGGACTTTAGTAATTAGATTTTAATGTAATTTGTTGATTTTGGACATGAAGAAAGGCTCAAAAGATATCTTTAATGACAAAATAAATAGCTAAAGCTCAAATCTTTCATTGTTTAGGCATCATAGCTTCATGCCAAAAGAAAACCAAAAAGCTCTGAAGAGCATAGAAAGAGACCTCGGAGTGCAAACATTTCTGAATTCAAAGTACACAGATTAGGGGTAAACTGACTTTACCTTAGACAAACCCGTTGTTGTCTTGGTAACAGAGGAGTGCTGAAACTGGAAAAGAATTATGAAATGATGCAATTAGTGAAAAGACAGGATTTTGGAATTCAAGGGTCTTTAGTTATTATTTCTTCTGTTTGTTTATATGTTTTGAGCAAAATGAGCTAGGTGAGAGATATCTATAACTTAACCCCTCACTTTTTTCAAACATAATCATAATGTCATTGCTTCCAAAAGTATATGGGAACAAATCTGAACTCCAATTTTATATGTTTGTCACAGGCACAGAGTAGTCAATGAAAATATCTGGGTACTAGTAACAAGTTCATTTTAAAATTGATCTCAAAATACTAATCATGTATTTGCTATTGTTTTCCTACTTGCTTTAAACATGTGATTATTCTTGATTCTTAAGTTATGTAAAGTAGATACAGAGGTAAACATTTATGACTTTCACAGATTTAAGAATTAAGCAAAATGATTATCAGTGCCCTGACAACTTCGTATTACACACAGAAACCTGGGCTTCATTACATGAAATAGCATATGCCAAGGGATTCTTGTTGCTTTTGTTCTGCCTGATTGTTCATGATCTGCCCTTTGCAATGGAGTAAACTACTCATTAATTCTGTATATTTGGTTTGTGACATTTTCCATTCTCAAAATCCTTGTGATGAATTACATGACACAGTGGAAACAACTGTAGAACAAAACAAAACACACCACATGTGGTCTGCTAACCAGGATCCTGTCAAACGAAATTGGAAGCTGCGTTCCCATGGTTTCCTTTCAATAGTGAAAGGAAAAATGTATGCTCAGAAGCACCATTTCTGTAAACTGCCAAAAGAAAAATATCTTCATATTAGTGGAGCCAAGAAAAAAGTTTGGTGGTATAAAAAGCTGCATGAAAACTAAGTTATAATTTTTATCACAAAAGAAATATGTTCTTTACAAGAGCATGGGGCAGAAACGATAGCATGTTTATTTTTCTTATCCAGTAACCAATCTCATTTAAGGAGAAGCTATTTTAACAAGTAAGTGCTTTATATTACCTTGCTAAATAAGGATTTTAAAGTGTCATGTATCACATATAGTTAAATAGAGAAAGATAGAGTGCATTAAAAAAAAGGGGGGTACCTGCCCCTTTAAGAGTTAACGCCCTGGGTTTCCAGTCAAGATGGCAACAGAGATAAATGCAGTACTGGCATTCTCCCACAACCACATCAAAATCACAACTAAACTACAGAACAACCATTATTCAGAAGTGCCTCAAATCTAGTTGATGGAAGTCCTTTAAGGATATAAAGAAGCCACATCAAGACTGCTAGGTGGGGCAGAGATGCAAAATGGGCAAGTCTCACACCCACATGTGGCAGATAAAAATTGGGATGGCTATCTCAGCTGCAGAGGTTCCCCCTGAATAGTGAGGGCTCCCAGCCCCACACCAGGCCCCTAGCTCAGGGTTCCAGAGCCAGGAAGAGAATCCCCCATAACTTCTGGCAGTAAAAACAAGCAAGAATTGTGGCTAAGTGAAATACAGGGCTCTAGAGTCCCGGGCTACTCCTCTTAAAAGGCTCGTGCTTACTCAAACTTACTCTCTCTGAGCTCCAGAGCTGGGGCAGCAGCTTGAAAGGCACCAGGGACATACAGAGAGGAATTGAATCGTTTAGCATCAGGGCAAAAGCTGGAGTGGCAGCTTTGTCACAGAGAGAAGGGCCAGCAGAGACCAGTGTTCGTTTTCTGAGCCTTCTTCCGCAAAACCTGCAGGCAGGTACTACATCTGAGACTCCATCAACCTGGTTTGCACTGTTTGCCCTGCCCTGGCGATTCCCTGAGACTCTACCCAACCCAAGCTGTTTTAAGTGGCTTTTCCATACAAATAGCCTCTCTTACCTCATGCTCACATGTTCCTAAAATTTCTCAAATAATCGACATTTGGCCTTAGCATGCCTTGCCAGAAGAAGAAGAGAGAGAACAAGAAATTGAAAACCTATTTGAAAAAATAATTAACATAGGGGTGCATATATCTTTGCAAATGTTTTTCATGTTTTAAGGTAAATACCCAGAACAAGGTTTTCTGGGCTCTGTGGTGACTCTTTTTTTAAATTTTTGAGGAACAGCCATACTGTTTTCCATAGTGTCTATACCAGGTTACATTCCCACAAGTAGTGAATGAAAGTTCTGTTCGTTGCAGCATTATTCACAGTGGCCAAGACATGACAAAAACCAGTGTCCTTTGATAAGTTATTGGATAAAGAAGATGTGGTACATATATACTGTGGAATGCTACACAGCCATAAGAAAAAAATGAAATACTGGACCATAAGAATATTATGCTAAGTAAAATAAGTCAGTTAGAAAAAGTTAAGAACCATATGATTTCACTCATTTGTGGAACATAAAATTAAAACTTATAGACACAGACAACAGTATGCTGTTTACTAGAAGGAATGGGGTGGGGGATTAATAAAGGGTAAATGGAGCCAAATATATGATGACAGAAGATTATTTGACTTTGGTAGGGGGCGCACTGTCAATGTACAAATCATGTATGCTTAAAACCTATATAATTTTATTAACCACTATAATCCCAATAAATTTAATTAAAAGAAAGAAAAAGACAAAGTAATGACAGAAATCTTCCCTAACCTGATGAAGGAAATACACATACAAATCCAAGAAGTGCAGAATCCCAAACAAGATGAACCAAAGAGGCCCACACCAAGATACATCATAATTAAAATGCAAAAGGTTAAAGACAAAAAGAGAATCTTAAAATCAGGCCAGAGGGAGTGGCAAGAAATATTCAAAGTGATAAAATGCGAGGATCTACAACCAAGATTACTCTATCCAGCAAAGCTATCATTTATAATGGAAGGGTGGATAAAGTGCTTCTTAGACAAGGTAAAGCTAAAGTTCATCATCACCAAACCAGCAAGCAGCTGCACACCCCATGAGATGTAGGCCACCAGTGTGGGAAGTCCACACACACTCATCATGCTCACAGGCTAGCATTTTCCCTTCTCATTGTGTCGGGCTTAGTTTTCATCACTCTTCACTGGTCTTCCTGATGCCCAACGAGAATTCCCTAGTACAAAATTATGACTTTGGGCCAACCTCACAGAAAACTGCCCTAAAGAGACAAGCTATCTAATGTTTATGAAAGGGATTTCCAACTCATTACAGGTCATCCATTTGTTTGACAGCATTAATTGATCACTTTCATGAGTAAGGTATAATATATCAGACCATTAGAAAGTAACAAATGGAAGACAATCGTAGCCTCAGGACGAAGAGATAGTCAAAAAGAAAAATTACTATGGTACACATATTGATAGAGTTATGAACAAGACAGTGTCCCAGAAAGAGTAGTTTAGGTTCAATATGAGTTAAGTATTGCGGTTAAAGCAGAGCTGGCCTAGCAGGAACAGAGAGAGAAACATCCCAGCAGAGACAATAGCAAAGAGTTATTTATGAAAGGGAGTGAAGAGTTTGGCAAATGGTGTGACTGAATTAGAGGGGGTTTTGGTTGTGAAGCTAGAGCTTATGATTGCACCTTTCTTATTTTGCAGATGATGAATTAAATTATTTCTCTCCCTCAGAAAACCATTATTTGGGAAGAAAAATCATTGATTTAGTTTGGGAATGTTGCTTAAAAAATCCTAGAAGAACAAAATTGTTGCATATTTTGGTGTTTATACATCAAACTTTCTCCTTAGTCTCAGAAATTTGGCAGAGTTTACATTTTCTTTCGATTCCTTAGCACTCCTTATACACACATTAAACTATAGTTACTATTATGAACTGAATCGTACCCCTCTCCCGAAATCCATATGCTAAAGACCTAAATCAAATTGTGGTTATATTTGGCCATAGGGCCTTAAAAAAGTTATGAAAGTTAAATGAGGTTGTAGAGATGTGGCCCTAATTCTACAGGACTAGAGTTCTTATTAGAAGAGGAAGAGACACCCAGGGTGTGCGTACAAGGAAAGAAGGCAATGTGGGAACACAGTGAGAAGACAGCCACCCACAAACCAAGAAGAGAATGATTTCAGGAGAAAGCAAACATACCATCGCTTTAGTCTTGGACTTCTAGCTCCAGAATTGTGAGAAAATACATTTCTGTTGTATAACTCACCCAATTTGTGGTATTTTTTTTTTATGGCAGCCCTAGTAAACTAATGCAGTAATCCACAGAATGAAGACTGAATTACTCTTTATAAATGATAGAACTTTGGTCAGAGAATTTATATTATGGAATGAAAAGGTATTTTCATTTATGTGTAATTTAGTTTCACCATTATTTAGCACTTGGTTCCAGGAATTATTTTAGAATGAGCAACAGTTGTCAATTTTAAAATATCTTATAGTTTATAATAGAGTTTTTATGTAACTTTTCTCATAATTATCTGTGAAGAATTATAATGATCACTTTAAAGATGTAATAACTGAGTCATAGAGTGAAATCATTCATTTTGGATCTGGAAAAGCCAGGCACAAACCCTAGGCCTCTGGTATAAAACAACCCATAAAACACAAATTCTTACCACTATCTTGCAGTTCAATATACCTCAAGCCAATTGAGAATTTTGTTTACACAGCAGAGAACCAGTTGTTCAGTCAATTTCCAGTCTCCAAAACCAAATGTCCATAAAAACTTGGCACGTAATATAAATGCATGGAAAAGTCTAGGTGTTAACATATGAGAAGTGATGTGATCTGTGGTTGAACTGGACGCTTCATGCACAGAATGCCTTCATTGCAAACTGGGCATTAAACATTGTGTCAGCAAACAAAGCATAACCTGACAGTCGATTCAGGCCTCAAAATGTCAATTTATGCATCCTTCAATAGGATTAAACTGAAAGAACCATTTTCTTGCATCTTCTACTCTATACTGACAAAGTGAAACTTTTATAAATTTACTTTACTCTGTGTACTAAGCAATAAAACATATATTTTATTTATTTGTTCCTGTGATTTATTCATTGTTATACTTCTCTGCCTGTGAGAAATCACAAGGTTTTTAGGAAGCTAATCTAAAATCTAGAAAGAAACCTAGATTTATTGCTATGCACTTTGGTCTTCTCTTGTAATAAAATATGATTTCTTCCTGAAAACACCATGAAAGATATTTTGAGGAAAAGTTCAACTGTATCTAATTTCAAAGACTTATCTTATGTGATATTATTTGCTGTTCACTGGCCTTGGTTCATTTCTATTTCCTTCCAACTTAGAGTCAACAATATAAACTGGAAATTCACAGAAAGAAGAATTCAAAAAGTTAAGCAGAATATAAAAAGCTATTCACTGGGAATCAAAAAATATAATGTGACAAAAGATAATACATTATACTCATCAAATGTGCAAAAATCTGTGGGCTCTTATGCTTATTTAGATATTTTTTTAGAGAAATGTATTGGAGTTTATTAAAGTTAGGCATTTGTTTTTACTATAATTCCCAGATGTACAAAGAAACCTTCACACAAAACCATTAAAGTGACAAGGTGAACACTGACTTCCACTTTCATGCTAACTTCAAGTGCAGTAGTAAAAATTCTACTTTCACAGGCCTGCTGTGCCATATACTATATGCCTCCTCCTGGAAGTCTCCTCTATTGCCTCCTCAGTAAAACAGAAAAAAATCACGGTTTCTACTTCAGGTGCACGTATTAAGATTGAGATCATTGTATTAAATACTTACTAAAGAACATATTGCAAGTATCAATAGGAAATCATAATCAATGTTTTAACTCCAGAAAAGAATTTTAATATAAAAAATTGAAAGAAATAAGATAGGCATTATTTGTATTTGGAACATAAATAAAAACTACTAGAGTAACTAAGAAAACAGAGTAAGAGTCCTGAATATTTTCAACACACGAAAACTGAGAGCTAGCTTATGCTCCATACAAATACAATTAAAAAGGATCATGGAAAAAGTATCCCACAGCCAACAATAATTAACCCTAAAGAACACCTAAGAAACCTGATTAAAATTGTGTAAAATCTACATAAAAAACCCTTTACTAAAGGGCAAAAAAAGGATATCACAATAAATAAAGCAGCATATTTATTGAATGAGAACATGTTTAATTGTGAAGCTGTCAATTAACTCTAACTAAATGTATAAATTCAGTATAGCCTAATCAAAATGTCATCTCCCTCTAAGGTGAAAGCATGATCACCTGATATAAAATATATAGCCATCTATTATTCTGAAAATTAGTAAAGTAGGTTCTAAAATTTGTAAAAGGAAGATTCACAATCTAGCTGAAGAAATACTTAGAAAGAATATTATGCAAATTTTATCCCACCAGATATAAAAGATATGCTGTAAATATACATGACCTTAAGCAGTATCAGATTTGTAAAGACATTTACAAAGTTATGAATTAACAGTATAGAAAGTTTAGGAACTATCGCATATATGTTACGAAATTTAGTAAAATAAAAAGTTTGTACTTTGTTTTTAATCATTACGTACAGGATAGAGTATCAGTTTAGGTTTGGCTGTGAATTATAACACCAAAACAAGAGTGGCTTTAATATAAAAGCTAATTTTCCTTACACATAAAAGGAATTTGGAGGCAGATAGAAACTTACATGGGAGCTTCATCATATCTGAAGCAGGGATATCTTGCTGCTTGGCTACACTCAGTATGTGCTTCTCACTCATGGTCCAAAACAGATGTTAGAGCTCAAAAAACATATAGACATTTTTGCCAGCAAAAAAGAGAAATGGATGAAGAAAGATGCACCCTTATTTTAAATAAATATTTAAAATGATAAATACAAAATTTCTGCTTATATTAAACAAAATTTTAATCAAGAGACAGGGAAATGTAGTCTTAATCGACGCAGCTATACAGTTGTGAGTACAGGAAACAGAGTTTATTCTTGTAGAGTATTCCCTCACTTATTGTAGGTATTACATTCTAGACCCCCCCAGTGAAGTAGAAACCTTACATTTATTCTACACTCTTAAACCTATGTAACTTTAACAACATATGTATACAGTACCACAAACTCACGCGATATAGCAAAAAATCCGCGATAAATAATTAAATATAATATTTTTAAAAATCCTGCAATACAGTGAGGCTGTGATAAGTGAGCTGCGATATAGAGAGGGACTACTAAAAAATCGCGGGATTTTAAAAAATATTATATTTAATTATTTATCGCGGATTTTTTGCTATATCGCGTGATTTTGTGGTACTATATACATATGTTGTTAAAGTTACGTAAGTTTAAGAGTGTAGAATATGTTTAAGAACATAAGTAGTGTTTATAAAAGTGTGGAAAAGGTTAATAAGGGAGTGGGAAAGGTTAATAAGGGACGGGAATGGTTTATAAGTGTGTGGGATGGGTTTATAAAGCCTTAAAATATATATAAATACTAAAATAAATGTAAGGTCCCTACTTCGCGGATTTTCACCTATCGCGGGGGGGGTCTAGCACATAATACCTGTGATAACTGAGGGAATACTGTATTATTTATTAATTATTGTGTTACAACTGTAAATCTACTTTTGCCTATCCCTCTATATTCAACTGAAAATGAAGCTCCTACTGCTGAAGAAAGGAGAGAAGATACTGAGAGCAACTTAAAATGGATGTCGTAGTTGGCTCTAAGGGTGAATCAATTGACTCTCTATAGAAAAAAATTAAAGTTAAATCACAGCATTGAAAACATCCAATGACTTAAGAGCTACCAATCTGTTCTCTGTTGCCGGAGGCAGAGGGTGAAGAGATAGCAGAAAATAGGTGACCTGTTTTGGAATGTTTTTAAACTTTAAATAAATTGAATTAATAGATAGATGATAGATAGATCGATGTCAAAATATCTTTGAAAATGACATAACTTGTTTTATTAAAAAATATTTTTAAGAAAAGTGTTTTTCTGCCTTTTTGTTAATAAGATTCAGTAATTATTTAGAGAGCTAAAAAACCTTTGAGATGGATTCAGAAGTTCCAAAAGATACAATGATAAAATATGATTAGCAACCTGTAGGGAGGGACACAAATGTGTGATTTTGAAGTCTCTTCTATTTGAAACCAATCTCAAGTCTTGAATTCAACCCAGTATATAATACTACAAATGGAAAGATTAAACTAGAGCAGTATAATTAGAGTCAGGTATTGGATCTGCACTTGTATTGCAGCAACTGGATTTGAAACCAGCTGCAAAATAGTGACTACTCTCTCTGACGAGCCCACATGAGAACATAGTACAATAAGCCAGCTTCGGCCTAATGAGCACATGTTTCTTCAACTGGCATCTAAGTAGGTGATGGTGATGCAATTTCATTATACTTTTTTAATGTATTCTAACCACAGTCAACAGATGAGTCTCACAACAGATTTCACAAGACTTCAAACAGATAATTTTTTCTTTCAGATAGTTTCAACTATAGAAGTCCATGGAAACTAACAATTTTTTTTTTACTTTGGTGATTGTAACTTCATAGTACCTTATAATCTTAAATTTGGGAGATTAATTATTATATGTGAAGTGAAGATTTAAAAATGGAAAAGAAGTACTGTACTTGATTTTGGAGCTCTTGTCCAGAATTGTTCATGACTACTTACAATAATCAATTAAAACAATTTAAAATGTCCAGACTCATTCTGTACAAATAGGAGATGGTGAATCAATGGGCTGGGAAATATCTCAGTAGTATATTACCCCTTTTATATTCAGAGATGTATCTTCCTAGCTATATAACCTTTCCTAATGAGATGATACTTAATAGTGTCTTGAACATTAAAGGTGTTTAATAATTGCTTAGTTTGAGTCATGGGTAGAAAATATTAAAAAATAGAGAATACATAGAGATAAAATATATTTAATGTAAGACAAATTTAATATAAGAATTATCATAACTGAGTTTATGTACTAAAAAATAGAAGCACCAAAACCTCTATAATATTTGATAAGTATAGGATCTGCAAAATGATGACAAATTGACTAAATATGGCACAGTGAAGAATGTCAACAAAAGTTCTAATAAAGAAATAATAGAAATTTTAATGATTATTATAATATAAAGGAAAGAAAGGAGGCAAAAGAGAGGGAGGAAGAGCAGAAAGAAACAGGAGAAGGAGAATGAAAATTCAGCTAAGGCATTAGGACAAGTTTCAAGGGTTGAAAATAGAATAAGAAAGAACAACCAGAGAACAAGAATGTTGTTCATCTCTGCATTTGAAAATGCTGCTACTTTTTATTATTTTGCATAAGATTACTTCTTCAATTCAAGGTGAGTAGGTAGAGATGTGACAACAAATATTTCTTTTTATGTAGTCTTAAATTTTAGAAAGATTTTCAAGTGCATTTCAAAAAACTACCTAAGATCAGCCACAATTACCAAAAAAAAAAAAAAAAAAGACTCAAATTTGTGCCAAATAACTGTAATGTAATAAAATACACACAAGTGTGGTCCAAAATTATACTTCAAAAGCCAGATACTTTGAAATACAATCAAGCATTGATAATATATGACTTAAGTTAAGGATTTTATTAAAAGTTTAATAGCTATGAGCTATATATGTTTTGAGGTACCATAGCCAATTAACCTGAAACTGTGATAGGTGATATATATCTCTTATTTTCTGTGGGACTGAGAAGGTTGGAAGGTGAGCAGCTGGAGAGTAAAAAAGGATACAACAGCACTTTTGAAATTAGAGATCAATTTGCTTTAATTTCAATATCTTTCCTAATATAGGAAAAAAATCCCTCAGCAAGCAATTTGCAAAGCTCAAGAAAGTACGGGAGACAAGGTAATAACCAACATGACCTGGTGGACAACAAATCATGTCAGTCCAATCAAATTCCGCTTTTACCACTGACAGCCTTATAAATGTGGGAGAACAAATGAAGTCATATATCTTGGCTTTACAAGGCTTTGACCGTGACTCTCATAACATACCCATAAACAAGACAGTAAAATATGGTTTAGAGGATAATCTTGGAGGAGTAATTAGTGATTTCCTATAGATTGCTGTGGGGTGACAAATATCAAGAAAATTACCTTAGTATTTCCCTAGAAAATTTTTATTAATGACTCAAATATTAAAATACCTGGCATTTTTATAAAATTCACATGTTTAAAAGTCCCATATATAAAGAAAAATTGCGATATAATTATTACATGTGCAATAGTAAAAAGTCATTTCCATTTGGTGACTGTTGAAAGCTTGTTTCTATTATAATCACTCACATGCTTATAATAATATTCATAGCATGTGCAGGTTTTCCATTCCATTTATAACTACCTAGTGAAATTCAAGATAAGGACATTGCTCTTGGATCAGTGGGAGACTGTGAAATTGCTTGCCAGGAAAGATCATTTTCCCTTTCTTGTTCCATTTCCCTTTGTGTTATGTCTTCGGGCATCATGCTTTTATTGTTAATTGATTGACCATAGCTACTGTAGTGGGAAACACCACTCATAATTAAGGTGGATTACATTTTTGAAATGTAAGCAGGTGATCATAAAACTGTAAATCTATTTTAATATAAAATAATTTTTAAAAATGAAATAAGACATGCACATATCTGAGACAGAGGAAAGTTTACTATTTGGTACTGGCAATTCATTTAAATGTAAAGATGGCTCAGGAAGGATGGTTCAGTTGGTTGGAGCATCATCCTGTGCACCAAAAAGTTGTGGGTTCAATCCCTGGTCAGGGCACACGTCTAGGTTGTGGGTTCCATCCCCAGTGGGGTGTGTATGGGAGGAACTGGTGAATGTTTCTCTCTCACATGGATGTTTCTCTCTCTCTCTCTCTCTCTCCCCTCCCCCTACTCCCTTTATCTCTCCCTCTTCTTTTTCTCTAAAATCAATAAACACATCCTCAGGTGAGTAGTTAAAAACAAATAAGTAAATAAATAAATAAATAAATAGAAACATGAACATAAGTTGAAAATATTTTATTTAAGATACTTGTGGCTACATTTATGAAATAGTCTATCTTTTATGTCAGCTTCTGACACAGAATTATAATGCAGATCAAGACTTCGCAAATGAATTATCTGTATTTTATAACTCACCAATAAAATCATCTAATCCCATTGTCTGTTTTGGAAGTAATACTTTACTAATTTCAAATTTCTTCTGTAATTATTAGTCTAAATTTTCCTTTTCCTCTTGAATCAATTTTGGTGACATGAATAACCTAGAACATTTCTCCATTCATCAAGAATTTCAAAGTATTTTAATCAAATTACACCTAATGAAACATAGGTTGTCTTGTTGCAACTGATAAGTTACTAAATGTTTTTTCTCTAACAATACTCATCATTTAAAAAGTGATTTTTTGTAATGTTCTTAATAATGGCTAAAATAGTTAAAATATACAAAACTTTTAGAATAATACAGTATGCACTCAGTCTTTGTAATTATTACTATTGCTGTTATTGTCCTTTCTCAACATACAAATGCCTTTGTGTCTATCAAATCACCTTTCTTCTTATTATTATTTATTATTGAGTCATTGATTTACATATTCAAAGATATATTTATTTCTTGTTCCCTCCTTAAGTAACCACCACTATGCCCATCCTTTTATTACTTCACCCTTTTTTGGTGATTTGTTCTACTGGTGTCTACCAGCTAGAATGCTGTCTCTTGCAAATATCAGAAAACCTAACCCACACAAGCTTAAACAAGAATGTGGATTTAGTGGCACAGCTGTTAAGGTATTTGTAGACAGGGAAGATGCAGGCATTGTTTGATCAGGGTTTCAGCTCTACACTTGTCTCTTGGTTGGCTCCCTAGTCTGGCTTCCCTCGTGAATGTGAGATATTTACCATCAGCAAACAATGTTTATACAAGGAAAAGTAGAGACAACCTTCTCCAAGATAGCTTTATCAACCATGAAAGGAAAGTACTCCAAGTCACTTTTATTAAACCATCCCTCAATTAATCATCATAATCAATTGAAATTAATTGGCTTATGGCAAAACTAATCACTGATAAGAGAGACAGGCTCTCCTATGGAGCCTGGAGTGGGATCAAGCACTCAAACTCTTAGAATTACTGTACAATGGAGAAGGAAATAGTCAGCATCAATTGCCAACCATGTGAGTAAAACAGCTTGAGTTTTCCAGCCCAGAAGCCCCTAGATGGCATACCCCCAGCCAACATACATGGCACTAAGTCTAGTCAACAATAAATCACAAGAAATAATAAAATGGTCGTTTAAGTTATTAAACTTTTGGGATAGTTTACTGTATAGTAGTATATAACCAAAGTAGTTGGAAGTATATTAGTATGTACTACTTATATTCAGGTTTTCTATTTATATTCATGGTTTTCCAATGGAGAGTGTGCACATTGTCTTTGGCCCTGATCAGTGATAATCTGAGGTCTGGTTGAATCATTTCACAATCTACAACAGTATGGCTGATTGATATGCTCAACTTTCCATCCAAATTCCACTATGCCTGGTTATCTAACACAGAATAAACAGGGTAAATGAAAAGATATAGTTCTAAATCTCAGCTCCCACCTATTCCACATTACTTGGGGAGATTTCACCTTTAGTAAGTCTATAAATCATTAATGTTTTCACATATTTCCATTTCCTGTAAAGTCTGCCCTTAAATTTTCATGTCTCTGGCAAGATATAGAGAAAAAAAAGCATTAATATCAAATGGGGCACCACAGTTTTAGTTCTCAATCTCAGAAAAATAACATTCATACAGGAGAAATTTTCATTTGATATAAACTTTAGATTCTTCTACAAGTGCCAGAAAAATATATATATTTCACCTCCTCTGAACTGGCAGATTAGCAATGTCCTGGGAGTAAAACACAGATAGCAGGAACAAATCCCACTGGTTAGCCATTAGTAACAATTTCTCCCAAAATCTTGTCATTGCTTGACTATAAATTTAGTGTTTTCTTTGTTTTATGTTTATCTGTGACATCCTAAGTTCTTTCAGTGAAGTTAGAAATAACTATTAGACAATTAGTCACATAAAGTTTTCATATGTACGTGGAATTTTTAAATTTCCAGTTGTCTCTATTCCTTTTTTGTACATGGCAGAATTTAAAGTAATATATGAATATATTTAAAAGTACACAAATATGAGATGAAGAAAGAAAGAAGGAAAGAAAAGAAGAAAGAGAAAAAAGAGAACAAGAAAAGAGAGAGGAAGAAGAAAGAAACAAGCAGAAAAAAGACAATAGAAAGGAAAGAAGGAAATTTTGAAAACAACAAAACAAAACAAAGGTTTCCTATATCACAAGTCCCAACATTTCATATTTCTTTTTCTTCACTATAATCACCCCTCTATAAATGATTAATCTCTCATAAGGCTAAGTTTTGGAAAAATATGAAATAGATTTGTTTTCAATAATTTATGCTTTTTTATCTTCCACTCATTTTTAGTTTTTCTGAATTTCTGGAATTGTCCCCGCTATTCAACAGTCTTCAGCCCCATAGTATATTGTCCTGGCCTCATTCTCCTTGGGTTGCCTCTTTGGAGAGCCCTGAGCTCGGAAGTTAAAGAGGAGCTAGTGAGTTTGTCAATCTATGTTTTGCTCATGCTAACACATAAACTAGCTGATTCTGAACGTGCAGACAATAAAATTACATTCATTAGAATGTACTTTAAAATGATAAGCATCTATAATTTAATATAGTCGAGAAAATATAAGAAAGAAGTTTAGTTTCTTTGTATGTTATCCCATATTATCTTTTAATAACTCCACAAAATTATGACACTCATGACATTTTAAGTAACTTCAAATGATTATGGAAGAAGATATTTTAGGTTTAAATAGACATTTTAATATTCTTCCAATAACAGGATACTCTGATATATATATTAGCATCCAGTTCCAACTGAAAGGCATCATTGACAGAAAAATAAAACTGAAACTAATAATCTTCATATTTCTTTATTCTTTTCCTTATTTTTACCCCTTTCCATTACATATGTGTGAATATATACAAATGTATGTATTTGTGAGTATATAGACTCAGATATAATATTTTGAAAGGGTTTAAAGAAAATATATTTTGTTGCAAAAAGCAAACAAATAAAAACTCATAGAGCCGGACAACAGTATGGTGCTTACAAAAGGGAGTGGGAGGTGTGGAAACAGTGAAGAGTAAAGGGGGTCAAATATATGGTGACGGAAGAAGATTTCACTTTGCAATATACAGATAATGTATCATAGAACTGTACACTTGAAATCTATATAATTTTATTAACCAATGTCACCCCAATAAATTTAATTTTTATAAAAATAATTTAAAAAATAGCTTGCAGGCTGTACACATCATGCTTTCTTTATCATTGACAACAAATAAAAATGTCTATGTGACCCTTCCAATGAATCAGATAGTCCAAAAAGAGAACAAATAAGAATAAAATAGTTGGTATCAGAGGAAGTTTACTACTAGAACAAAATCAAAGGGAAATAATAAGCAGGGTCTAGAAAAACAAATCCACACATGGTACATAATCTTATAACATAACAATGTCAGCTTTATTGTTTCAGAAATCATAGATGTTGTCCCCTCCATCCTGGCACTTGCCTGAGGCAGAAATATGATGAGGGCAACAAAGTGTTAAGTGATGCTTTATCGTGGGTGACTGCTGGCTCTTCAGGGACAGAATTATTTCTATATTAGTCCAAGGCAGAAAGAAGCTTTGAGTCAGATAATAAAATATTTTTAAAGAGAGCCAATAAAATTTCTCATTTCTAAGTCCTTCTGGAAAAAAAAACAATAGTCAAAATAAGAAACACCTGAAAATAGGAATACCTAAAATTTGTAGCTATTTAAATCATATCTTAGTGTGACTTCTCAAAAGCAAATTCTTAGACAGGATTTAAATGTGAATGGTTTATTAGGGATGTAATCCCAGTCAGCAAAGTAGAGTAATAGACAAGTGAGAAAGAGAAAGAAGAAAGTCAGAGTATTCATTGCTCATGTGGTAACTGGGGCTCAGTCCCACCGGGAACCTCTCTGAGTGCCACGAAGAATGCATCTCAATCTGCCTAATGAGATGCCAAGGCATTTATTCACCAATTCTTATTCCTTCCATCCTGCACTGATTATGAGTCATTCCTTGTCATGTTGTTAGCTCCTGACTCCTGGGTACAATAATGCAGTAAGCATCAGTATTTAGCATGTTTGTTTGCATGTGACTGCTGAGATAGGTTGAAGGGATTATGAGCAGAGCCTGACAGTTTCTGCTACAAAGAAGCTTAATCCATTATGTTTTAACATAGCCCATTCTAGAGATGTACATTGTTTATCATATAATAGAGTTTCTCCATTTGACAATGAATATGTCTTTGTGTTACCAATGTTTCACACAGCCCTTGGCACATACTAAATACTTTTATATAGCTCTTGGGTGAATAATACATCTTATGATGGAGAGCAGTGCTTGAATGAAGTATGCCACAAGAAATAAAAAAGAGAATTTCTGTTATAAAATAGAAGCAAAAAAAAAAAAAAAAACATGTCCAGAATGTTGGCAGAACAGAAACCTTTGCAATCCTCTAAGAATCTGAATAAAATACCATACACTAAATAGCTCAATTGAGGCATACAAAATGTTGAATTTCATAAAAAACAACATACAATCATGGTGCAACTAGATAATCCAGCAGAAATAAATATTGTAAAATACTAAAAGAGGAAAAAAGATAACAGAATTAGAATTTGTTTTTACAGTTCAGGTTCTGAAAGTTCAGTTTTGGGTGAGCCAAGTAGAAATAAGCTCAAATATTACATAAAATGCACTGTTGTACAAACCAATAAATAACATCCTCTTCAGATTTATACCTTTTGAATTATATATGCCCATAATGCCAAAGCGCTTCAAGAATATATGAATCAAAGTTGCTTCTCTCCCTCTCAAGTAAAAGAATCTGGCTTCATAATCAAAAAGTACTTATTTTTTTAGTTTGGAAAGTGGTTCCTTTATATTCACTTCAAATGACCAAGACTCCCAGTTTTAATACATTGTACATGTTAAATGTACATATAAGTGTAAGGCATACAGTAGCCTTATATGGGAATATAAATTCTAACGTAAGCCACTAAAAATGTAAACAGTATGAGAAAAGAATGGAGCTCGGTTTTCTACCTCCATGTGCATTATGCATCATCAATCTGGGACCAGTTCCTCCCCTCCAGATAACTCAATTTCCCAGAATTCTCTCGCTTCCAGGAAAACATGGAAAAAACAGAATACAACTGGATTCTTATTTTTATTTCATTATTTATAATAATTTTGGGAGGGAAAACAGTTTTAATGAATTTGTGTGTGTGTGTGTGTGCATGTGTGTGTGGTCTGCCAACAAAGTTTGATCACAGATAGGATTTATGTGAAGTGGTTTATTGTGGAAGAGACTTCAATTAGCAACATATAGAAATGAAGGAGAAAGAGAAAGGAGAATATACAATAAGGCATCAGTTAAACAAAAGAATAATTTTGAAAATGACAATCCTAGTTTCCTTTTTCGTGTTCCATCATTATCCTCTCACTCTTCTGTTTGCCCCTTTAGATCCCGTCTACACTCTTCTTCCCTTCTCTGTACCTTAGATGGTTGATAATTCCCTCTAAGCCCTATCAGGCAATACTTCTCTTAAAATTCCTCCAAGTTCCATTAAACACTCCCTCTCCTGGTACCTTTAAGCCCAGAGCTGGTAAAGCTTCTCTGCTGTTACTAGCTTCAGGGTGTTGCACCATACATTGCTGCTTTCCCTAAACTTTGTAAACATTTTATTTATTTCATTCCCCCTCAATTACCCAGCCTGAGCATGACAGCTATATAAAGCATAGTAATAAAATTCATACATATTTTCAAATACAGGATGTTGGGAATGGGAAATAAACCTTGCATCCTCATTACGAATAATCACATGTGGACTTAAGACAGTGGTTGGAGGCATCTGATGTAAGGTAAATAGATTCATGATGTAGAACTCCCAGATTCAAGTTTTCAAAAATCATACCTATTCAGGGAAATAACATATAAGAAGGAATGAATGGTCTGGTAGAACCTGGAGAATACATTTAAATCTCCAAGTAGATCATACAAGTTGAATACCAGAAAAAAAGACAATGAGATACCAGAGGTGAAGTCAATATCTTCAGAAATGAATACAATAAGACAAAAGTAGTGATCTAATAATGAGCCATACCCCCATGATGCCAAAGGATGACCTTCTTAAGGATGCCATTTGAATAGCTTTGTACATCTGACTTGCTATATCTCTACATGATTGTCAGAGAAGTTCATCTTTATTCTTTTCAAATACTGTTCACTTGAAGATTTCTTAAATCACAGAGCTCCTTTCTCAATCTGCAACTACATGAAAAAATGAGTAAGGCATAACATTTTATCTTTTGCCTTCACTTAACCAAAAACAAACTCTCTACTTAACACTTACCCTCACCCTCACCCCTCTGGAGACATACATTTAATAACACAACATAACACCAATTACAGAAGAATAACATACTAGTTAGGATTTACCATTTTGTTACTCAAGTCAAGCTGGCTTAAACAATAAAGGACACATTTTAATTCACGTAACTAAAACTCAGGTAGCCGTTCTGGATTCAAGCTAATCATGACTGAGTGGTTCAACTAATGTCAGTATAAAACCAATTTCTCCTTCACTCTCTACTCTGCCCTCACTGGTGTCCTTAATCCTCAAGCCACATACTGCCTCTTACCCTCCACCAGCAAAGTTTTATATTATCCCTTTGTGACTGATAATGGCTGCCATAGTTCCAGCCCTCACATATTAACACCATCACCCAGGGAAACGGAGTTCCTTTTTCCTCCCCAGGAATTCGCTGCCTCTCAATATCCCTACATGCGTCAAATCCCAACCTAATTCACCCACTATACCTAACAGGTGGGATCTAATGATAGAGTAAATCAAAATCACATAAATAAAAATGAAAGGAGTGTAAACTCTTCTAAAGAAAATTAGGGCACTAGTGGTGAGAAAGTAGGGAATGGATGCTGGAAAAGGACAAATATTTCTCCTACAAAGTACAAAATATGATACTTTGTAAAGAGTTTGTAAAGAAGGAAAAAATCCTTTTCCTTGCACCCTTATAAATCCTCAGCTGTAGCCCCTGTGACAAAACACAGATTAACAAGGGAATAATATGTTTATTAACATACAAATCTCATTTATACTTGGGGGAACCCAAGCAATAAGTAACTCAAAAAGATATCTAAGTACTCCAGCTTATAATATCTTCAAGAAAGATCAATAAACTTTCAGAGAAAGAAGAGGACAAAGAAAAGTGGTTTTAGGCTTCCTTTGGTGGTAAACTGTAGGAAGGTAAGTACATGAGGGGAAACAAGAGAAGTTTTCTTTGCAGATTCCTTTGATGCTGTTTCTGAGCTAATTTGAGTCTAGAGCCATTTCTAGTAAAGGAGTAGTTTGTCCTGCATTTACTGCTCTCAATTGCTGTAAGCTCAAAATAATTTTATGTCTAAGGGGAATGTTTTAGGGTGACATATTCTGGTTTCCTTGAAGTTCTAAGTAGAGGAATTAGTTAAAACTAGAGTAATCTTTCAGCTTACTGTTCACATCAGAGTACTTTTGAGAGTGGAAGTAGATGCTATTAGTAATTAGGGTAGCAGAGCACTTGTAAACCAGGGTAGTTCCAGTCAAAACAAGACATATGCTACCTTTAGCTCCAGACCATTAGCTCTAACTCCTGCCATGTCTACTTTGATGTTTCAAAGGCTTTTATAATTCAACATGATTAAATCAGTACATTCTCCCCCAAACTTTTTTCCCTTCTTGTATACCCTTTATCAGTGAATGGCACCATTGTACAACCAGCAATACAATACAGAACTGAAAGAGTTATTCTTGATACCATCCTCTTCCTATTATTTGATTCTTTCAAATTTACTTTATTAAAGTTTGAAATCATCTGAACTCCTCATCGGCACTGCATGTTTTCATGTCACTCTCTTATTTCAGGCTGCCATAATAAAATACCAGAGACCGGGTGGCTTTAAGAACAGACACTTATTTCTCACAGTTCTGGAGGCTGGAAAGTTCAAGATGAAAGCAGCAGCACATGCAGTGTCTGGTGACGGCCCTCTACCTGGTGTGCAGATGGCTGTCTTCTCATTATGTGTTCACCTGTGCCTGCATGCTCATGGAGAGAGAGTGAAATCTGATTTCTTCCTCCTCTAGCCCTATCATGGGAGACCCATCATGTAGCTCCACCTCATAACTTCACCTAAATATAATTAGCACCCAAAGGCCACAACTCCTAATACCATTACATTGACATTAGGACTCTAACATATGAATTTCAAGGAGACACAATATTTAGTCCATAACAGTCACTTTTTTATTACCTTTTTATGGGACTAGTGTACTAGCCTTCTAAGTGGTCTCTCAACCTTCATTTGCCTCCATTACAATCTAGATTAACCTTTTAAAAAAAATTCAATCAAGTCAACTACTTGTTTAAAATAATTCAGCAATTTTTTATTGATCATAGGGATCAAAATGCCTAACATGATATACAACGCCCATGCTGAAGCATGATCTTGGCTGCCTTCCTCTACTACTCCTGCTCCTTAGTCTCCATCTCCAGCCACATTAGTTTTATCTTCGCAGACATTCTGTATTAGTTTCCTAGGGCCATTATAAAAAAAATACCACAAACCGATGGCTTAAAATAACAGCAGGAATTTATCATCAGTTCTGGAGGCAAGAAGTCTGAAATCAAGGTGAAGACAAGAGCGATTCTCCTTCTGAAACTTAGAAGGGAGAATCTTTTTTGGGTTCTTCTTTGCATCTTGTGGTAGCCAGGAGCCTTGATGTTCCTTAGCTTGCAGGTTCAGCACTTCAGGTCACCACCTTCATTTCACATAGCATTCTCTCCTCAACTGTCTCTGGGTCTCTTCTCCTCTTCTTAATAAGGCACCAGTTATACTGGATTAAGGGATCATCTTATTCCAGTATTACCTTATTTTAACAACTATATCTGCAATGACCTTATTTCTAAATAAGATACTGGAAATTTGGACTTCAATATATCTTTAGGGGGACACATTTAACCCATAACACATGCCATATTTCCTTCTGCCAAGACTTTTGCACATGCGGTTCCCTCCACAGCAAGCATTTTACCCTTCCTTATCTACTGAGCTGATTCTCTTTTTTTCTTTTTTTTTAATTTTATTTTTTCGTTATTCAATTACAGTTGTCCCATTTTTCCCCCATTGCTCCCCCCTCCCAGCCCATCCCTTCTCCCACAATTATATCCCTCCCCATTGTCCATGTCCATGAGTCATTCATATGCATTCCTTGACTAGACCCTTCCCTTACTTATCCCCCTTCCCTCCCTCCCCCCCTCCCCCCTACTGACTACTATTCTAGTCTTTGCCTATTTAGTTCGTTTGTCTGTGTTGCTCTTTAGTTTCCTGTATTGGGTGATATCATATGGTATTTTGCTTTCTTTGCCTGGCTTATTTCACTAAACATAATTCTCTCTAGTTCCATCCATGTTGTCCGAAATGGCAGGAGTTTCTTCTTTCTTTCTGCTACATAGTATTCCATTGTGTAAATGTACCACAGTTTTTTGATCCACTCATCTACAGATGGGCATTTAGGCTGTTTCCAGCACTTAGCTATTGTAAACAGGGCTGCTATGAACATAGGGGTGCATAAGTTTTTTTGAATTAGGGTTTTAGGATTTTTCGGGTATAATCCTAGTAGTGGAATCACTGGTTCAAAAGGCAGTTCCATCTTTAGTTTTTTGAGGTAATTTCATACTGTTTTCCATAGTGGCTGCACCAGTCTGCATTCCCACCAACAGTGCAGTAGGGTTCCCGTTTCTCCACATCCTCGCCAGCACTTGTCGTTTGTTGATTTGTTGATGATGGCCATTCTGACAGATGTAAGGTGGTATTTCATTGTGGTTTTTACTTGCATCTCCATGATGGCTAATGATGTTGAGCATTTTTTCATGTATCTATGGACCTACTGTATGTCCTCTTCGGAGAAGTGTTTGTTCAGGTCCTTTGCCCATTTTTTAATTGTATTGTCTGTTTTCTTGATGTTGAGTCATATAAGCTGTTTATATATTTTGGAGATCAGTCCGTTATCTGAGATATCATTGGCAAATATGTTTTCCCATATGATTGGTTTCCTTTCCTTCTTGCTGATGTTTTCTTTTGCTGAACAGAAACTTTTTAATTTGATGTAGTCCCATTTGTTTATTTTTCCTTTATTTCTCTTGCCTTAGATGTATCCATGAAAATATTGTTACATGATATATATAAAATTTTCCTACTTATGTTTTCCTCTAGGACTTTTATGGTGTCACGGCTTACATTTAAGTCTTTGATCCATCTTGAGTTTATTCTCATGTGTGGTGTAAGTTGGTGATCTAGTTTCATTATTTTGCATGTGCCTGTCCAGTTCTCCCAGCACCATTTGTTGAAGAGGCTCTTCTCACTCCATTTCATGTTTCTTTCTCCTTTATCAAATATTAGTTGACCGTATAGTCCTGGATTTATTTCTGAACTCTCTATTCTGTTCTATTGATCTATATGTCTGTTCTTATGCCAGTACCAGACTGAGTTGATTGTTATTTATCCTTCAATCTCAACTCAAATGTCACTTCCTCCAGGAAAGATTTCCCTGGCACATACTATTAGCCAACTTCCTCTATTATACACTCTCTATCTACTACAGATTTTTTCTTCATAAGATTATCACATTTATACTTTTACTTATTATTTACTCTTTACTATTTTATGTATTACTTGCCCTAAAGCCTAGCAAAGTGCCTGGCAAAAAGCAGGCATTCAATATATATTTGTTGGCTCAATTTTTAAAGGAAGAAATCAGAATGAGAACTTGCAATTTCTCTAACAACATAAAATGGCCTAGAAAAATTTACATTTGGGCACATTTTAGCTTATCACTCCTGAACACAAAAATTAGTTAACTCTGCAGATATTTTAAATCACAAAATTTAATTCTATTTTTGGAGCTTTTATTTTTCTCTTAATTCATTTGCTGGTAGCACTGGCATGGTTAATACAGAATCTTGACACTGTAGTCTCCTTTTCAAGAAGAAATATTTCAGTTTTAAATTTTTTAGGGCAGGAGAAAAAAGCAAAGATAATGTATATTTGTAACTATATTGTAAAATTTATTCTATTCTCATAAAGTATCAAAATCAACAAAATATGAAATTATGTAAAGAAGCTGCCAAAGCAATTTGTTTTCAATCTATCCTTTGCTTTTAGTATTAAAACTTTCTTTTGTCAAGACTCTATTATTGATGAAACTGAGTAATACAGAGCACATGAGAATTTTTACTGAAAGTACATAGTAAACTTTCATCTTCACAGTCTTGCAGTACCTCAGCATATTACATGAAAATTCTGTTTAAACTAGAATACACAGACTTCATCTTTATGTTGTCTATGTATCATTCAAATTTTTACTATGAACTTATGTGTTAATTCTAAAAAATACCTGCTGAAATTCTTGCCAAATTCTTTTTTTGTTTTACTAGTTCCTATTAACATGAACAACCCATCAAAATATTTAATATAGAGAAAGAGAGTGGAAAAAGAGGGGAATAGGAAATATATTCTGGAAACTTAAGCCATAGTGAAGTTTTGGATTCATGCTAAAAACTGTACTTCCTTCTATCTTGTTTTCTAAAAACTGTACTTCTTTCTATCTTGTTTTCTATACACTTTCTAATTACTATCAATTAAATTATTTTTTAACAAAACACTGTTCATATTCCTTAACTCTCCTATAGTGAGACAAATAATAAATTCATAAATATTACATATAATAAAGGACAAATAAATGTGCTTGATATATATATAAAATATATTTATACAGTAAGGAAAAAGTAACTCCTACACTTACATACTTTAATTAAAAGCAACTCAGCTATCAAAGGTAGCATGCTATTTCTGTCATGGCTTCATTTCATCTCATATTAAATAATAAAGAGTATTGCTGTCATGTCAAGGTAACATAGACATAAATCTGTTGACCTTGTCCCCAGATTCAGTATATCTGAAGTTCTTTATAGTGTCAGTTTCAGCATACTGAAGAGATATCAAACTTATCATCATTGTATCTATCGCATACTTCAGTATTTTATTCTGAAAATTGAACACATCATCCAAGCACGTTTGTTTTTCTTGTTTATTTCCATCATACTTGGAAAGTTAAACTTTCATAAATCTCACACCATTTTCCTTTTTCTTCCTGTTTTAGAAGTTTTTCAACTTAACTTTATAACATGCATATGTTTTTTAAAATTCTACTTGAATTTTATGTACTTTGAATAAATACATACTTTTTTAATGAATAACCCATCCAGAGGCATTAACTTTAAGATTAATTATACAGAATATGCCAAAAAAGTGATTTGACATTAAACATCTCCAGGCATATTTCAAATTTGGGTTTATATATTAAAAAATACTTCATAACTGTAGATAATTTATGAATTTTTGCATTTATTGCAATGGTTTTATTTTATATAAAAAATAAATTTTTGTAATGTCTGATAGCCAACCAAGTTAAAAACCTGTGACTTGATAAACAATGAGTGAATGAATGACTAAATGAATGGATACCAAGACTTTGTCTTCTATGTCTGACTTGCATCTTCTCAACATGGGAGATTTTCAGGACATTGTTTGTACATCAGAAGGGGTAAGACAAAATAGCTTTCCCAATGTGTTCCTCATCTGCACTACTCATGGGGAAGAGACCGTTTTGGTTTTTGCACTTATTTTTCTTAAGTAAGCATTTTGCCTTATAAAATCAGGACAAAAATAATTAGAGCTAATATGAAATCCTGCCCTAGGGAAGAATCAAACCCCTAAATTGATAAATATATTCTTTAAAAACATGAGAATGCTTGTATGATAAGCATCATGACCAAATAAAATTGCTTTCTTCCCCGTCAGTAAGAACCCTGGTATTCCTGATGTGTAACTCGTAACTTGCATTTAACTGGCAACATTCGGGGCTACTCATATTAAACTGCAACAGTCTGAGCAGCTTGAACTTCAATAAAATGTGCATTAAGTGACTGACTTAATTTAACCTCATTAATCCTCAACCCAATAGAACCATCTGAAGCCTTCCAAGCAGCCTGTGCTTCATCTACAACGTAAATATGGCCCTGTAGGAAATCAACACTCAGAATGTGCTGAAGCTTTAGCTCCCAAGTTGTCACTGAGGGGTAAATGGCTGCGCAATTGCCAAGACCAGGCTCCAATTGCATTATTATATGATTCATTCATTTTATTATTCTTGTTAATGGTGAGATGAGTTCTCTAAATATAAATTTCTCTCTGAACTTTATCTAGGAATTGCTTCTCTTGACTAAATGCTCTAATTCTTCGAAAGGCAGGGTTCTTATTCAAGAAATATTTTTTGCATCATAAATTAAGAAATATATTTATGAAAATAAATAACGCTGCAAAATTAAAAGGAAAATTTAACCTACTTGCTTCCTATGTCTTCCCCCATTTAGGATTTATTACAGAAGCAGCAATAGTAGTTAAGCCTCAGACTTTCACTCATAAAGGGCTGAAGTTTCAAAGTACTAAAGGTTATTAATGCAAGTTCAAAATTAAGTCAAATATTTGCTGCTGTGTATAAACATATGAATCTTGATCTTGATCAACTAAACAAATGAATCTAAATTAGTGTGTATTATTTGTACTGCAATCCTGTTTCTTGTATTCAATTTCATTGAAATCCTATTTTTTTAGGGAGTCCTTGGTTAATTTATTGTTCACATTACTCTCAAGCCAAAAAATAAGTAGTACTTATACATGCAATTCTTTCTTTGTATCTGAACCCAAGACACTGAACTTAGTCTACTTTTATGAACCCAAATTCATGTCCAGACTATATAATTGTTCATTATTGTTTGTGGAAATAAACAACCCAACATTTCAATAAGTTTTTGTAATTACCAAATCATGTAAATTGTTCAAAGAATTTTATATAATGTCTGTACAAATACTGCTATTCTGGTTTCTTAATAATCACAAGTTTGATATAATAATAATTGCATCAAAAGATGACTAAAAGAGAATTCAAAGTATATTATATTCATCCTCAGCACTCCATGGTATTTCTAAAAAAACTTCTGAGTCTTGAAAATAATTTTGTAACTTCATTCCCGTCGATTGATAGTCATTGGCCTCAATTCAAAGCCAACAGGGTGCAGTGAAGGACACTATTCAATGCAAACAGCCCAACTGTGATACAGCATAGCTGAGGAATAGCACATCCCTGGAACAGGTCAATAGTATACAGCTCAATTATGAAACAACATGGTTGTGGAAGAGCACAGCTGTGAGGCGGCCCTCAGGCAAGGTTCCTCTGGGGTTGGAAAGCTCTGCTCTGCTTCGCTCCCATCAGTTTCAGTCTGTTCCAGTCTAGCCTGCTCCACCTAGCCTGCCCTGCTCTGTTCTGGTCCTGTGAGAAGTCTTCAGTGTTTCAGTTGCAGCTGGGGAAATGCAATTTTCAGTCTTTAATAAAAAGAAAAAGTGCACTCCTATGCCAGACAGGAGCTTACTTAAATAAAGAGAAGTCCCCGCCCTGATCCCTCATTGGTCTTTCCTCATGCAAATCTCCCAGTTTGATTGGTTCAAAAGAGCAATCAGAGTTGCTCTGATTGGTCACTGAAGATGCTAATGGAGAAGTATAGTTGTGCCACTCTAATTGGATGGGGAAAGTCTCAGTCCTATTGGTTGAAATACAATTCTATGAACTGTTGGTTCAGACAGCAGGAACACAGTGCAGGCTGGAAATTCAGTGCAGAAGGCAGGCAATTCAATACAGGCTTCAACTTAAAGTACAGCTTGTGTTTTTTAATTTAGTCGCAGTCAGACACCAGGAGTCCTTCTCACAGGTATCTTCTTTCTCAATGTCAATATTAGCAAGAAATAGCAAAATATAGCAGAAATGATGTAAGGAAAAAATATCTGTTTTAAAGGAACCATCTTTCCATGATTAATTCATTGATTTAATATACTTTAAGCAAAAGAGTTATTGGCCTGATATAAACTTAAAAAAAAACAAAAACACATAGTCACAAGTGAATCTAAATTCTTAAACAACTGTGTGGTTCAACACTTCTCAATGTCAAGTAGTAAATGTTTCCATTTGGTAAAAACATGTTTTCTTTAATCAAATAATCTCATTAAATTCCCTCACTACATTACAGAAATAGATTAATTCTTTATTTTATGACTTTATTTGTTCTATAGAGGTAAAAATAAAAGCAAAATTGCTATATCACTACTCTACCACCTATGTTAAGATGACAATTTCCAGAGTATTATATTTCAGTTTTTTCCTGACTTTTACAAAATCAATTAATGTATAATTTCAAAAAAAAAAAAATGATGCATTTGTCCTTGGCAATTTTCATCAATTATAAGAAATTAAATGGCAAAAAATTCTCCGTGGGGTTATGGCTCCATAAAGCAAGCAAGTGACTCAACTCTAGAGAAAGCAGTATGGAAAAAAACTGTTCCTGAGAAAGCAAAATACATTTTTTTGTAGATCCAATGAAATATCAATTAAAATACCTTCCTCCTTTGGTTAGTTTTAATATTTTTCTTACCAGGTAAACTCCCTACTGGCAAGCAGTTTGAACAGTTATTTCATTTAGAACTGCCGGTTCAGAAATATGATAGTCCTCAAGTAAAGCACACTTTTAAAAATATGTCATGCCACCACAGTTTTGTTATAGTCTTGGAAGACAGGTTTCAAATTATGATTTAACTGAGTATAATTTTACCTCAAGAAACAATTTATGAAAATAACATAAATCAGATGTGATAAAATCAGTAATAAATATTGAGAATGTCTAATTTTTAAAAAGATAAGCTATCTTTAGAGAAGACAGAACAATTTACATTTCCCAACTATAGTGCATAACATACTTTAAATCACATCTGAGATGTTGAAAAATATAAATATATGCACATCTCTTATATTGTAGCCAGAATATATATCTCTTGGTGGCTGCTTACCTTTACATATATGTGCGCTTGCTTTTATAGAAGACTTTTTCCCTTTTTACATCTTTTTTACAATATATTTATAAAGTAAAACAAAATTGCAACACATTTTTTGAACTATCCTAAATATAACATACCTGCTGTTTTCAATTTCTGAGCTTTGCTATTTACAGAAAATGAATTTCTCTTTTTAGATAACAATTTTTAAAAAAGTACATTAAGCCATGGTGATTTTCTAAAATAGAAAAGTGAAAATAGCCAGCCAGAACATTTCCAGGTACCTCATCATCACCTTTAATACGCTCCCTCACATTTGTTTTATTGCTCTAATGTTTTTTCATCCAGACTCACAAGTGTATATTCCTCATCATGTTGTGGCACTCTTAACATCTGCTTCTGGCTCACTTCATAATAGGTGTCCAGCACTTGCAAGATTTGTTACATAAAAATTACTTCTCTGGAGCTTACTTATAATAAAACAGAAATAATCTTTCTAATCTCTCAGGTATGATTGCCACCGTAAACTTATCAAACACTACTGTAACAGTAAAGCATGAAAAGTCATAGATCCTAATAAAACTTTATTTTACATCCATAGCATTTATACTTCTTACCAAGGAAGCATTCAAAATAAGCATCAGAACAAAGTGTGACTGCAAGGCAAAATTGAATTCTATCATGTTAATTATCACATGGCTAGTTAAGCAAGGAAAAGCAATCCACTTGATTTATGTCAGCTAAAGGGAGTTTGTTGTAGTGATACAGGAACAGGACCAGAATCAGCTCTAGAGGCTGCCTAACCTCTCTCTCCATCAATAGCTAAGCCTTCTTAGTGTCACTGCTCTCTCTCCTTACCTGCATCATTCATCTCTGCTCTTTGGTTTCCTCTGTTTGTCCAGTTTTTATTCCCTTGTAGCTTCAGTTTGTACATGACTTCTAGGCCTAACAACATCCTTTCGGTTGCTATTCTTATTGCTAATGAACTCTGTGTTTTTCCATTCAGATTCCCGAAAATGAGAATCTGATTGACCTGTTTATAGCAGCACAAGTTACAGGCTGCTATTAAGCCAATCATTTGGCTGTAATTTGCTTAGGATCAATTTTCATTCCTAATCCACTTAACTGTAGCCAGAAGATATCATTTTGAGAAACCAAAAAAAAAAAAATCCACCAAGGTAGAAAGGACTATGTGAAGTGTGTTTCAGCTAGGATAATTGTACATATGATCAAGTATTAACTGATGTCCTTATTGTGGTAGATATAAATATTTATTTTGAATGACTATTTTAATAAGGTATGCTACCTTATTATACCTTAGAAATAAAGTCAAGTGAGTTTTTGCAATACCAATTTAAATCTTGTGAAATTGACTGGGAGATCAGCTTTGAATCTGGATATGTGAGAATCAAGCTCGTTTATTGAACCTTTCCCAGACTTAAAGGAAAAAGAGAGACTATCTCTCCAATGACACTTGCATAGTATTTCTACCTGTAATTAAATCTGTAGTGCTGTCTAAATAGCGATGCAGTAATTAAGGCTAAGGGCTAAGAAGATTGCCTATATATGTGCAGCTGTTTAAGTAGAAGTCCAGGATTTACTGAGTTTATGGAGCAATTTTAGTATGTCTTTATGTAGTTTTCTACTGCTTAAGTTGATGTGACTATCATACTTTGCTGAAGTATCTTAGATTTAATTTACCTGACCAAAAGAGCAGGTGCCATCAGTATTATGATGAATATAATTGTGCAATTTTCAACATAATGTACATGATTTTCACTTTAGTTGAATTTTAAAAATGAATCCTCATCAGTTATAAAAACATGCCCACCATTTATGTAATGTTAAGTTGAAACATGCTTTCACAAGGTTACTTCATTTATCATGTATAACAGCAGTTATTTTGGAAAGGAATTGATATTAACTTATTTTAAATATTATCTCATTTTCATTTTGCATACAAACTTCAAAATTTGGGACTAGATTCTTGTACACTCTGTAAAAAAGAATTCTGAAGTCACATTTAAGCTCAGTGAGAAAGAGTGGCATGGTGGATTAGGACTATCTGCCATGGGTACAGGTTTGAGAATAGAAGTCTGGGTGCTGCATAATTGCTAAGTCTGACTTGGACTTCCCATTGTTTGGTTGGTACTGGGTTGGCTGAAGTGTTCACTTGGTTTTTACCATCCCATGGCTCTAAGTAGTGCTTAGTTTCTTTAACTTCATTTGAAAGAATTGTGTTAGGTTGTATTGTGACAGCTGTCATATCAGTGTGCATTTTTTTAAAAACATATCAAAATTGGTGAATTTTTGTGTAGACATTTTAATATTGAGGATGAAAGAAACTAAACAATATTTTTGGCATATTATGCTTTATTACTTTGAGAAAGGTAAAAATGTAATTGAAGTGCAAAGAAAAGATCTATATAGTGTATGGAGAAGGTGTTGTGACTGATCGAACATGTCAAAAGTGGTTTGTGAAGTTACGTACTGGAGCTTTCTTGCTGGACAATGCTCCATGGTCCAGCAGACCAGTTGGAGTTGATAGTGATCAAATCAAGACATTGAAAACAATCAACATTATACCACATGGGAGATAGCTGACATACTCAAAATGTTCAAATCAATAAAGTTATTGGTGAAAATGAAAAATGTCTTTTATTTTATGGAAAAACCCATACAGACTTTTTGGCTAACCTAATATATATGTATAGCTCTCCTGCCATGCAGTCCTGTCTAGTGAGTAGAACTAGAAGCTACAAGATCCAGAGAAACCAATTCACAAATCATCAGCAAATGTTTAGAGACGTGCGCTGGTGGTGCAGCAGGTCCTCCATGCCATGCACTTGGTCAGAGGATCATTATTTAAAAAGTTACTGAAAGTAACATGAAGTCAAATCTTACAGTCAACTCTGTAACCACAGTGTTTTGGCTATGAAAACATTCCATCAATTATTTGGGAAACTGATTCCCAAGATAGAATTTGATAGAGCAAGATCTGGCAGAGGAGGTGGGAGAAACTAGCAATTCAGAAATACAGTATTCCCTTAATTATCACGAGTATTATGTTCCAGACCCACCCCCACCCCTGCGATAGGTGAAAATCTGCGAAATAGGAACCTTACATTTATTTTAGTATTTATATATGTTTTAAGGCTTTATAAACCCTTCCCACACACTTATAAACCATTCCCAGTCCCTTATTAACCTTTCCCAGTCCCTTATTAACCTTTTCCACACTTCTATAAATACTACTTATGCTCTTAAAGATATTCTACATGCTTAAACCTACATAACTTTAACAACATATGTATACAGTACCACAAAATCCAGTGATATAGCGAAAAATCAGTGATAAATAATTAAATATAATCTTTTTTAAAATCTCGTGATACAGTGAGGCCGCAATAAGTTAACCGCAATATAGAAAGGGACTACTGTATTTTCCAGATGTTTCTAGGAGATTTAAATTTTAACATGCATGTTTGCTTCTTCTCAAACACATTCTCCTAACTCTGCAAAAGGAATATCCCTAGAGAAGCAAAGGCAGAAAAAGACTGGACTCTATCACCAGTTCATTGCTCAACCACAAACCCCCACATAAAAGACTGGAATCTCCTAGATAATTTCACAGTTTTTTCTAGATTCCTGGTATTCCCATCAGTAGGATGATGCACAGGTAGCACAACAATCTCCTTTGTTGCTGACTCTCAGTTCTCAATGTTTTGTCCCCCTCAGGAGCTTGTCTTCAGTCAAAAAATAAAAAGAGTAGTTTTTTTACACAAAACCTAGAGACAAGCTGTAAAATTCTGTGAGTTCTCACATTTGTAATAATTTTTTACTCATCCATAGTATGATAACGTCACCAGTCTACATGCATCTCATCAAAAACAGCACAATTATAAGATCTCATAATATTAAGGCAATAACTTAAGAAATACTATTCACATTCACTAGTTTGTTATTAAACAAGTTCATAAATGATTAAAATTAAATATGCCTGTCAAAATAAGAGATAGATTAGAGACTCAGTGACAAATTTTATTAGGCATTCCATTCACTCATTAGAGTGTGACATTTCTATAACTAACAAGTTTTATGGATATGGCTTATGAAATCAGATTTTATAATGTAAAATACTTTATTGTCCCTATAGAATTTATTCTTACCTAAAATTCAAAGAACTATGAAATCAAATTGTATACTATGTATGATGTTATTCTTTAATATTAAAGTAAATAAATTTATATGTACATATTTTACATGTACAAACTCCTGGAAACATAAGTTCCATACTGAAGATAATCATCCATATTGTTGAAATTTTTATAAAAATCCATTAATTTTATTTTCAGTAGAAATAATGAACGTAGTTTGTTCAAATGAAATTTTGGCCACGTGTACGAGGTCTAGCCAGAAAGTATCCAGCCATGCCATGTAATAGGAAAAGTAGAGATATTTATTGAAAAAGACACCAGAAACATTGTACATAAGACAATGATGCCTCAGTCCCCTTCAAAGTAGACACCTTGGGCCCTCACACAGTTCTCCCAGCATCTCTTCCACTGTTCAAAACACTCTGAATTCTTTCACCATCAACTGCCCCGTCATATTTCCCTGAATCTCATCAGTGGTCTGAAATCTCTTCCCTTTCAAAGGTGATTTTAGTTTGAGAAAAGTCAGAAGTCACAGGACACCAAACCTGGGCTGTAGTGGTGCTGAGTCACCTGGGCGATATAATGTTTCACGAAAAAACCCTGCACAAGATGTGATGCATGAGCAGGAACATTGTCGTGATGAAGCTGCAAATCACCAGTTGCCCATAGCTGTGGCCATTTTCATCGTATTGCTTCTCTCAGCCAACAACGAATGTTGAGGTAGTACTCCTTAGTAATAGTTTGGCCTGGAGGGGTGTGCTCATGATGGACGACACCTTCCCAATCAAAAACACAGTTAACACGCTCTTGATCTTGTTGTGCTCTACCACACCTTTTTCCACTGTGGAGAACCAGGATCAAATGAAGTCGTTAGCAACTGCAGCACGGTGTTTCTTCTGCTCTGGTAGCAGAAGCCACAAAACAAGTTTTGTCACAACACATTTCATGCCAAAATTCTGTGTCAAAATCTTGGATACAGTAGATTTTGGAATCCCCAAATCAGCTTCTAGTTCTCGCACTGTCAGTCACCAGTCTTTGTTGATTGCAGCCCATACACGTTCAATATTCTTAGGTGTTCTGCATGTTGCAGGCCTTCCAGAATGTGGATCACTGTCAACAAATTCTCAACCATCTTTGAAGCATTTGTGCCACACTCTTTTTTGCACTGCACTCATTGCATCGTCCCCAAAAGCCTTCTGAATTATCCTAATAGTCTCTGCGGAGTAGTGTTCAAGCTTAACACAAAATCTGATGTAGACTCGCTGCTTTACTCATTCATTTTTAATGCGATCTCCACACAGTACATGTGCTCACCCAGTGGTATCTACCACCCCCACTGACTAGTACAGTGAATCATTGTTCATGTATGCGCATTCCAGTCCACTCTTCTTGGCTGCGAGCTTACATTAATGTCGCACAAACCATTCTTGTTATATTAACAATAGCTGGATTTTTTTTTCAGAAAAATCATGTATACTTTGGTATATATCACAAGTAGTCTCATTTCTCCATAGCTTTATTTCATAAAAAATATTTTAAACTACTCACCCTTTCTGATGAAATTTCTTCATGTTAAGTATAATTTTTAATATTTTTTGACCTGATATACACAACAATCATATAGTCCTCAAGAAGAGTTTACATATCAATGCAATTTGGTTTTTGTTCTTCCTAGTGAAAAGGCTATATATATATATATTATATATGTATATATATAATATATAATACCTTAACATGACTAACACAATATGATATTTAGAAGAACATACTAATCTAACCTAATGCTCTATTACAGAGAAATTTGGTAGCTTTTCCAATGTCTCATTGTTTGCTTGTTAGTGGCAATCTTTATGACCTCCAATTTAATACTTTTATGTATTATGATTCAAAGCACTCATATAGTAATTATTGACAGGCAGAATAATAATATACCTCCTTCACCAATATCACAACTCCTCAAATACAATGTAGAGACCCATTATTTTACATTAACAATGTGCTAGCAGCAATATATTATGGTTCTGAGTATACTGTTTATGAGCAAGGACACAAAAGATTATTTTAAAAATCCAGAACATGGAACCCTAAGTCATAAGATAAAAAAGAAACTTTATATGCAAAGCTTCTGGACTTTACAATAAACTATAAATAATATTCTCAGCAAAATAAAAGATGAAAATGTCTTCATTAAAGAAAAAGTCTACATGGATCAAAAGGAATATTTATAGAGCAAGAAAAAGTTCTTAGTAATTAAAAATATGACATTTTTAATTCTGTAAAGAAAATATGATAAAAATTAAATATATCTCTGAGTAGGTTGCAGGAGAGGGAAAGCAATGGCCAGGAGGAGAAAGAAGGCAGGAAGTGAGGGAGAGAGGAAGGGTGTTAGGGGAAGAGAAATAGAAAGGGAGAGAGCACAGAGGAAAAGAGGGTAGAGGAGGGGAGCAGGAAGAAAGTAAAGAGTGAAATAACTGGGAGTAACACAAGAAAGCACAGCGGTGAATGAAAGAATTTCCAGAAACTTTATTGTGGCAATCATTTTCCAATATATACATATATCAAATTATCATATTGTACACATTAAACTTACACAATGTTATGTATCAATTACACCTCAATGAAGGAAGAGAGGATTGTCATTTCTAGGGAAAAAAGGGACAGAGAAACTGTAAAAAAGGAAATAATTTTAAAACAAAAACTACAAGTAAATATGCTAAAAACAAAAGGAAATTGGTCTCCTTTAAACAGTACAAGCAAAATAGGTATAAAAAGATCTACAACAAGGCACTTCCTTAGACAATTTCAGAACAGGGAAAAGAGATGATCCTGAAAGGATTAGGTCATATAAAAAGAATCAGAAATAATAACATCATCAGTCTTCCTAAAAGTGGCACCACCATGAATGCTAGAAGGCAGTGGAACATTGCCTCCTCATTTCTAAAGCTAAATTATTTTTGACCTAAATGTGATATTGATCCAAATAAAAAAATTTTCTGACATTCAGAATGCCAACATTTTACCTCATGTACTCAAAATCATGAAGCTCCCAGATGGAACACAGCAAGGAAGCATAGGACATGAAATTTGAAAAGCTAGAGATCAGAGGGGAGAGGTAAAAGGGATTCCCAAAGTAGCATTTCTGCAAATCTTAGCAAGCAGTCAGAGCTGAGGAGAAGAGATTGTGTCAGATTCCTGAGTTTATCAAAGAAAAACAAAATTGATGTAGATATATTAACTGATAAGACTGGCTCTGTGGAAAATTGTAAATGAAAAACATTTTACTGAACTCTTAGAGAAGATAAAATTACCAAAATCATCATTGATTCAAAAATAAATAAAAACAACTGAGCAAATGAACAGAAAATAAAATGAGGCAGTTATCAAAGCAGAGAAATGTAATGATTCATAGCTGAAAAATAAACTGTTGTACAAGAACAAAAATATAAAGAAGGTATACAACTTGGCTTGGCAGTTAACCTTTTTTACGTAATCATACCAATGGAAAGAGTAACCATGGATTCAACAAAACATTTTATTACCACCATACACAGATAAGGAATCAGGAAAGGGGGATATGAGGGAAGTAAAATTACAACATGAGGAAGTCAATAGATAATGTACAAAAACGACAAAGCAAAATATTGCACTATTTAAGTGTTTAGATATATAAAGGTAAATGCCAGAAGACACACCAAAGCACTAGAGGATAATGTCAGGGAGGTGGCAGGTACAATCATTTGACATTTTAAACTATAATTAAATAGTTATTTAATGAAAAAATTTCAACTACAACGGTAAATGTAACACTCCTACAAAAAAACTCACCACAGCCTGAATAAATGTGGTCATCTTATAGTATACAAATAACTCTCCATAATTTATATACTTTTGAAAAGACTCTACTTAACATCTCTTGAGAATTGTGATGACAGATATAGCTCTGAAGCCTTTGAGAATTTGTGAAAATAAAGACTAAAATAAAATTCAGGTAACTTTATCATATATTCCCTTTAATGAGATCCTACGCTATAATTCTCATTTGAAACTCCCAGATTGTCTTGTTGCTGACATTTAGAATTTTTTGTATTGCAAAAAAAGGGGAGACATGTGTTTAGATACCAAGAAGTCCCAGGTATACTGAAACCCAGAGTTTCATTTTACATTGCTTCTTGACCCCTTTACTTCAATTCCGTAATTCACAGTGCCTTAAGAAATGCTGTTGGTAGTCTAGTGAGAGATTTAATATTGTTTATTGCCAAATATGTCTCCAAGTTTTTAATCCCCTTATCTCTCTATTACTCCTTTGTAAAGCAGGTTAATGCAATATTGAAGTCAGAGTGAGTCAATGCAGAAGCAATTCTAAATAAGAGGAAGGAAATTTGTCAGTTGTTGCAGTTTTAGCAGAATAACTTAAGCTACTTTTCCAAACTGTAGAGGATGGTCAGGCCAAAAGCATTTTTGTTGTAAGGTTTATTTTTAAGGAGGTTGTTTGGCTGGTTTGGCTCAGTGGATTGAGCGTCGGCCTGCGAGCTAAGTGTCGCTGGTTCGATCTTCCAGTCAGGGCACATCAGAGAAGGAAAACTCTGACTCCAAAACACCTCCGCTGCCTTGCGGCATACCTCTTCAGGGGAAAGGCTAAGGGAGTAAACCCCGACAGAAAATCCGGAGCCGGAGTCCCTAAGGCGGTTTGACGTTGTAGTCAACACCGGCAACTCCTGCGGCGCACCTGAAGCCAAGCTGTATTGACTCCGTCTTTCCCTTGGACCCTTCAGCTGCGAAGAGAGGGGGGGTCTGCTGCATGGGCAACAGCAGACCCTCCATATCACCCTGCCCAGGCTCTGTAGCTTCAGCTCCACTGGAGAGGACACTCCAGCGTCATCGCAAGATGTCGATTCAACACGGGAGGAGACAGATACTGTGTCACTCCCGAGTCGGACTGCACAGCCATTCTCGGCGGTGCAGATAGACTCTTAAGAAGCTACACCATCGTCTCTCGAGACGGACGGCTGCCGATACCGATACCGATACCAATGTTTGTTTAATGCTTGTAAACAAGATTTTATATGGGAATTTATTTAATGTGTCTAATTTGATGGAGCTTAAATGTTACTTTAAAATAATTAGAATACAAAACTAGTAATTAAGGGAACTAAGATCCTAGTCCCAATTCTATCATTTATTCAACATATTCAACAAATGCTTAATGAACACCTCAAAGCCTTGTCTTAACTTATCATAGATGTGTTAAGTGGATAGCATACAAGATCCACCCCCTAGGAAGTAAGATCAAATTACCTACTAAATGAGTTTATGGGTTTTCAACAAAATTTTAAGCCCTTGATTAAAAATTGATGTCAGACCTTTACAAACTCCATTTCATGAAAATGACATAGTTAGAATGATTGTTACAAAGTATAGACTCTATTTCATCTGAAGCCTTGACTTTAACTATTGTACATAACCACATTAACCCTGAGAAATGAAGGCAAGCAAAGCAATTACTGTTCCTCCAGAGTTAGATGTGACCTTAGCCACCTTTTATAAACTAAACATTTGGAATGTTAACTACTATTGTTATTACTCAAGGCAGAGGCATTCATAAGTAAACAAAATCTGCTTTGAAACACATTCCTGTTATCAGGAAGCGTTCTGTTTGCATATCCAGCCCTGATGGGCATAGTCCTACACTAATCTCTTGACCACTATCTTATTTCTTGGTCTCTGTATCATTACATACCTCTTAAAGCACTTCTCTAAAGCATTTAGAATGGTACTGATTACTAAAGTAATAAAATGAATAAATATGGTAAGAAAGCAGGAACTTTAAGGTATATAAGGAAAATCACCTAAATATCTCTATTTGTATCTATTAATAAAGTCAGAGAGAGCAAGAAAACAAGGTATCTATTCATTAACTCCTGAGGCATTTTTATTCTATTCTGGTAAGTTTTGCTCAGTTAAGGACCACTGTAAAAGCTAATAGATTTAGCCCTGGCTTGTGTGGTTAAGTAGATTGAGTGCTGGCCTGAGAACCAAAGGGTCACCAATTCGATCCCTAGTCAGGGTACATGCCTGGGTTATGGGCCAGGTCCCCAGTTGGGGACTTGTGAAAGACAATTACACATTGATGTTTCTCTTCCTCTCTTTCTCCCTGCTTTCCCCTCTCTCTAAAAATAAATAAATAAAATCTTTTTTTTTTAAGCTACTGGATTTAAAAACTCTGACTGTCATTATAAGTAGAAGTTGAGAAATTCAGTTGATTAATTACAGACTTTCGAAGTGGGGAAATGGATTGCATCACAGTGGATACTGTTATTTTATTTAAGACAGAAATTACAGTGCACAAAAATTCAATTAAATTCTGTTGGTATTATCTTTCCCCTCCCCACCTAAAATAACCATGTTGCTTTGCATCCACTAGAGTAATTATTAAGACTTCAATGTTCCTGCTATGCAAATACAGTATGCTCTTCTCTCAAATTAAAATCACTCAATACATTTTCAATGTCTCTTGCTTTCACATTGAATCCAAGATAAGCAATAATCATTTATTTGATCCTACTAGAACTTTCATTCTTTTTCTGTCTTCTACCTCTTTTCACTAATTAGTTGGGTTTGTTTGTTTGTTTTTTAAGGACACACCATGTTTTCTTTTGCACACTAGTCCAAACACCAACACTAAAGGCATAACCAATGTAGGCAAAACATGAATTTTATTTGTTCTTATTAAAGTTTGCTCTGCTTCACTTCCCCCCAAATTGTTCTAGACATTTAACCCAGTCCCAGATAAAATTCCATCAGACTTCTGTGTAGAAATTGGCAAGCTGATTCTAAAATTAATATGGAAATTAAAAGGGTCTAGAAGAGACAAGTTAATTTTAATGATGGAGAAAAAGTTGGAAGATTAGTGCTACTGGCTTTCAAGATCTTCTATAAAGTGACAGTGTATTGAACTCAAGATCAACAAACAGATCAATGGAACAGAAGAGAACCCATAAATAAACCCATACATATATGAGTAATTAATTTTCTAAAAGGTATGCAGAAAATTTAGTGTAGAAATTATAATCTTTCCAAAGATTTCTTAGGTAAAAGAATAAAAATATTATCTATAAAAGACAGAAATAATAAACTGAACTTTATTGAAATTCAGAGTGTGGTGATAGCCAGAGTGAAAGGGTGGTGGGGGCCAGGAGGAGGTGGGTAAATGGGGAGGGAATGGGGACAGAACGAGGCTTTGCTTGAGGTGATGCACACACAATTCAGTGTATGGATGATGATTTGTTGAGTTGTACGCTTGAAACCTATATGGTTTTGCAAACCAATGTCAACCCAATAAATTCAATTAAAATAGAAATCAAAATTTTTTCTTCTACAAAAGATATTGTTAAGAGAAGGAAAAGAGAAGCTAGGAAGACTGGAGGGAAAAAAACACCAGTATGTCACATAGTCAAGAACTTATATCCAAAATACCTTAAACACTCAAAACTCAACAGTAAGAAAATATATAACCCAAATTTTTAAATGGACAAAATATTTGAACAAATACTTCACCAAAGAAGATATACATCAGATATACAAATAGTAAGCACGTGAAAAAGTCCCATTTTTTTTATCCATTAACAAAATGCAAATTAAAATTGCAATGAGATACCACTGTACCCACCTAATAAAATGGGGAGGGTGGAGAATAAGGTTAAAAATTTACAAATCCAGTGTTGTCTAGATTGTGGAGAAACTAAAACTCAGAGTTTGCTAATAGAAATGCAAAATGGTACAGCTACTCTCAAAAAGAGTTTAGCAGTATTTTACTGAATGAAATATACACTTACCAATGATGGCATATTTCTCCTCAATCCTCAGTCTACTCCTGAGTCACCCATACTTGTGTTTGGTGTTTTACTTAGACTATTCATATTGATATCCCTAAAAGCATATAAGTTATTGGCCCTTTTATTCTTATACTATATTTTTTATATTCTACTTTCTTCTCAGGCAATCTAATCTACATCTATGACTTCAGTAAACATCCAATCACTGATCATTTCTAATTTTATATCATATTTTCTTCTTCTACATGTTCAGACCTACATATTTGAAGGTCTCCTTGATGTAGCAAATATATCAAAGTCACCACAAACTAAATATATCCCCAAGTATCCCCAAGGTCTTTACTCTAAAGTGGCTCTTCTTTGAGGTTTCCTTGTTCATTGAATGATACAATCATATATCCAGTTTCTCAAGACTGAAAAAGAGTCAACATTGACAACCCTCTCTCTTTCACCACCCCTTCTTCCATTCCCTATCAATCACCCAGTCTAATGATGTTTTCTTTAATGATCTGTGAATTTCATACATTCATTACTTCCCAATTATATTTGAGCCAACATCGTATTTTCCCAAGACCACAGCTAGACCCACCTAACAGGCCACTGTTCTCCCTTTGTCTGCTCTCTGTGTCTTCCTCGGTTCATCTCAAAGCAGTACGTAACATACCTTTTAAAAATGAAAGTTTGATTTGATATTTCTTCTGTTTTAACCCTTCTTCAATAGATTTATATTTCTTTTATGATGAAACTTCACATTTTTAATATGGCCAAGTCCCTCTGTAATCTCTATTTCTAGCCTCATTTCCCACTCTTCACACTTGTTCTCTATATAGTCAGTTCCTTGAAAGAGCTGGAACTTCGCATTGTGTTTCCTCTTAATGAATAGCATTCTTTCCTTCTTTGATCCTTCTCTTTTACAAATGATCCCCTATGTATTATTAAAATCTCAAATCAAACGGAATTTTTTTTTTAGAGAAGGCTTAGCTAACTACTCAATCTAAATTAGGTTCTCATGTTATACCATTTCATCATTTACAATACTTTCCTTCACAGCAATTTCCCAATTGAAATATTGGACTTATCTGTGACTATTCTTAATGTTTGTGTTCCTCCTAATGCTATAAGCTCCATTATGGTTGACTTTCAAGTACATCATTAAAGATATAAAAATTGTAACTTAGATAATTAAACTTGCTTCTAAGCCATATTTCTAAAAAGAAGAAGCAGGATTTTAATCTAAGTATGTAAAACTCTAAAGTCTATTCACTTATGCAGCTGAACTGTTCCCTTTATCATAATTGTCTCAGCTCAGCTAGTCAAGTACACAGACAGACTTTGGACAGGCTTACCCATCCTTTTCCTTCAGTTTCAACAGCTCTAACAGTTTCAGACACCAACTATTATTATCTCTGTGTCAATTGGGTGAGCCAACAGTACCTACTCCACCTATGCAATGTCAAAATTCTAGCTGACTGACTAGAAAGACAGCCAGAATATAACATATATGATTAATATATAAGCATGACCAGCAAATCAAAATGTTTTTAAATAGTTAAATTTGTTCTCCATTTTGTCTAACAGCTGGTAAAGCTACAGTTGGCAACTATGAGGAAAATGTTTGCCAAATGCAGGTGGTAGAAGAGAATTAAATTACAAACACATGAAAATGTGGTTTTCAGCTGTTCCACAGTGCTACTATGTTGGCTACAAAAGAAGTGGAATTTCTATTGGCTTAAATTTCTTGAGGTTTTATATCTGAATCAAATGAATTCCAATTAGGAGCAAAACTAACCCTCAAAAAAATTGATTTTTCCCTTTGTGTCTCTACTATTTTTTATCTAGACTAAGTTGGAGTGGAGTTGTTGAATTATAATGTTGGCTGATTTGGCTAAGCTTAACCCTTTAGCATTCTGACAAAAGTTTTAGCAAAATTTTTAGAAACAAAAAATGCTCTAGTGATACTGTCTATAACTCATCTGGCAAAAAAATATAAGATTCTATAAATATAGAAAATTATATGTCTTTAAATATAAAAAGATAATGTTTAATATGATAGAACTCTGTGATAAAAAATGTTAATGTTGTGAGAGTTATTTTCTCTTTAAATTATCTTCTATTATTTTTCATTTCATTTATTAATATCAGATTTAGGGTAGTGTTTGCTCAACTTCTGTTAAGTCTTTTGCTGCCATTCTTATTTACTCCTACCTTTTGTGGCTAAAGAAAATGAAATCTGTTTTGTTTTGTTTTTAATTAGATAAGGAGAAAAGGGAACCTTAGTGCACTGTTGGTAGGAATGCACACTGGTGCAACCACTGTGGAAAACAGTATGGAATTTCCTCAAAAAACTAAAATGGAATTGTCTTTTGATCCAGTAATTACATTGCTAGGATTATACCTAAAGAATCCTGAAACGCCAATTCAAAAGAACCTACGCACCCCTATGTTCATAGCAGTGGTGTTTACAATAGCCAAGTGCTGGAAACAGCTTAAGTGCCCATCTGTAAATGAGTGGATTAAAAAACTGTGGTACATTTACACAATGGAGTACTATGTAGCAGAAAGGAAAAAGGAACTCCTATCTTTCACAACAGCATGGATAGAACTGGAAGTGAACTAAGTCAGGTGACAAAAGACAAATACCATATGATCTCACCTATTAGTGGAACCTAATGAACAAAACAAACAAACGAGCAAATTAGAACCAGTGACATGGAAATAAGGAACAAACTAGCAGTGACCAGAGAGGAAGCAGGAGGGAGATAAAGGGGGAAAGAAGGTGAAGGGTCTAGTCAAGGAACAAGTATAAATGACCCATGGACATGGACAATAGGGTGGAGATTAACTGTGAGAGTGGGGGGTGGGCAGGGCAGGGGAGAACAATGGGAAAAATTGGGACAACTGTAAAAGAACAACAATATAAATACATATATACATACATACATAAAAAAGAAGTCAAAATCAATCAAATTGCAAGATAAACCACGGTCTGTCCAGAAAGTATCCAGCCATACACTATTAAAAAGAGAAATTTATTGACGAAGACACAAGATACAAGAAACATTGTGCATAAGACATCATGCCTCAGTCCCCTTCAAAATAGGCACCTTGGGACCTCACAGTTTCCCAGTCTCCATCAGCTGCCCTGTCATATTTTTCTGAATCTTGTCGATGGTCTGAAATCTCTTCCTTTCAAAGGTTATTTTTGTTTTAGGAAAAGCCAGACGTTGCAGGGTGCTAAATTTGGCTGTAGCAGGGATGAGTCACCTGGTGATTTGATGTTTCGGAATGCTGCATGAGACATGATGCAAGAGCAAGCTTGTTGTGATGAAACTGCCAATCACCTTTTACCCATAGCTGCAGCCTTCTGAACCATCTAGTTTCCCCCAGAGGAATGTTCACACTTAATGCAAAGATTGCTCATTCATTGTTCTACTCACTCAGTCATTTTGAATGCAATAGCCACACAGAACATATGCTCACTCAACAGCATCTGTCACCTTAACTGACTAGTACAGTGAAGTTGTCATTGTTCACGCATGTTCATTCCAGTTCACTCTCCTTAGCTGCCAGATCACACAAACTATTTTCATTATATTAAAAATGGCTGGACTTTTTTTTGGCAGATATCATATATGATTTAATACAACTAATATAGTAGAACATAACATAATACACATGAAATGTATGGAATATACGAAGGTAGGTATTTCTTTGACTTAATTGTAATTAAGAAAAAATACTTATTCAAATCTATTCTAACCAAATCACCTAAATTTTATGAAATTATCACTCTTAAAAAGTAACTGAAACTTCCCCTTCCCCCTAAATCTCTCACTTTTAATTACAAGTCAGAGTATTCCCATGGGGTATTATATATCTTAAAATGAATACTACATTAAATGATGAACTAACAGTGATTCCTCTCAGTTCATGATTATTCCTGGGCCCTTGTTCCTCTTGTTTACTCAGAAGCTGGAGTCCAAAGAGTGTATTAAGCACCAGCCTGGTTTTCCAAACAATATATGCACACAATTACCAAGACTCATCCAGCCCTGCTAATGCTCCTCTCCTGTCACCAAAACTGGGGGTCTAATTCTATGAGACACCCCATATCATTACATCAAAAACAAGGATTTCCCCTCTCCAACAGTCTTGACCATTACTGGCACTTAATGTCTTCTCTAATACACTATCCACAATCAGCTTTTCCTTTTCCTTCTAATGAATTCCTTTCATTCAACAAAATTTTACAGATCACCTACTTGGTCCCAGGCAGAGCCAGACATATCTTTGACAATGAACAAGGTAGAGACCGTCCCTCCACCTAACCCAGATTAGACAACCGATATGAACACGGACAAGTAGGATGTTGTAGTCTCTCACATCATTCACAACCTGCATGCATGCTTCGCCCATGTCAGCTTCCTCAAAACAATATTTCAATAACAATTTAAAGTTTTTTTAAATACTTTAAAAATAGCTTTTAGAGGTATGCATCAACAATATTTTTACATCTTCTGGGATGCCAAAAAAGTAAAGGAAAAACAGTAATTTCTCATAGTCGTTAGTATGATTCACAGAAAATATTCTACAATTTCTTTAGGAAGGGTGAGGTGCTTTGTGATTAAGTTGTAGTACTTTTTGTTTCCCCATTGACTCTTGTAGTTCTATAACAGATAAGTTTTAACTGTTAACCTATTAGTTTTTGTTCCCCATGAAAAAACTGTAGAAAACAGTTCATGAAAGATTTATGTAATATTGCAATTCTCAGCCCGTATGACATCAGAATCACTCGGGGAACAAACAGAACATGATAAAACAAACTCTGTTCAAACCCTTTATTGTCAATGGTATTTTTTTAAAAGCACTCCCAGTAATGGTAACATGCAAGCACAATTCAGTCATAACCTGCAATTCAAACATAACATTTACTATGGGTTTCTGTACTATCCTCCAGTCTCCCTCCCAACTTTTAATTTTCTGCCCCATGCCCAGAGTTTCATGCATATCTTTTATTGACATAGCATACATTATTTGATCATTTCAACTTGCGCTTTCACAGGACACTTACAGAGACACTTCATTTTTGCTCATTGTCAGATAACTGATTTTTCAGTTGTTTCCATTCTAGTGTCCAAACTGCATAAAAAGTACTGCCTAGATCACTTCTGACTTTTGCAACAAATCATTTCATTGCTGCCTTAGCTTATAAAAAGAGCCTATTTTGACAAGCATTGCAGGTTGCACTTTGATGTTTCTAGCAATATGAAAGTATTTCCACCAATTCAAAACCATTGCTTGAAGATTTCCTTTCACCCCCAACAAATGGCAGCGCATTTTCTGTCAGGCAGAAAACAACTAGCCATTCCAGTAGTATCAGAACATAGAGATGAGCAAGTTTTTTTCAAAAGAAAATTATTTTAGGGAAAAATTATTTTCAGGGACACATACAAAAGCAAATTTACTTATATGCTTTTTATGCATGGAATGGAGGCATGAAACTCATTTATTTTTAGCACATAAATAAAAGTGTTTAAATGTCCACTGAAGTTACATATTAAAATCAATAGAAAAAAGGTAAAGGTAAAGAGAAAAAGAGGATATAATAGAAAAAGAATAAGAAAGGAAAGGAAAACGAAACACATAAGAGAAAAGGAAGACATCTCAAGAGATTGGAGGAGAGGAGGAGATCTGCATTGAGAGGAGTGTAGAGCCACCTCATCTCATCAGGTGGTGCACACTGCACCTTACTCAGGGCCCCTGGTCAGTGGGGATCAGAGATTAACTCCTGGTTTACTCACTAACTCCCAGCATCTTGGGATAGGGCAGTATGCTCTGAGAAAAGGACATCTTTTTTAAAAAAAAAAATTGTGCAAAGTTACCTCTGGGTTTGCCAGAGCCTAGAGCAAGGAACTAGGGAGAAAAAAGTTGAGAAGCAAGTTGAGAAGAGCTTGAACAAGAAAGAATGGGAGGCGAAGAAGGAGAACAAAAATAGGCAAGATATTGCCATTGTGTCTTTGCAATGCTTTTCCTTCCACCTGGGATGACTGTAGACCCCTTGTTCAACCTGTGAACACTCTTTCACAAAGTGTCAACTCTAATATTATCCCTGATGGGAAGCCATGTGTGAATCTCCTGGCAGAATTGGTCACGCCTATACACACACACACATATATATATATACATTAACCTGTCCTATCTTCATATTTTTGTCATATTCCCCACTTTTATGAGTTCCTTAATGATAGAAACAAAGCTTTGTTTGTGACCTCATTACCTGATATATTTAAGTGAGTAATGCTTGCTTGATGGCAATATAATATGTGAAAGTATTTGTACACACTATGGCATAGCTATAAAACAGTGTGCAGAGAAAAAGGAGCCTAAGTTTTTGACAGGCTGAGAATGACTGACTTCAATTCCACGATGTTATCATTAATATTTCAGTTAATCAATTAATCCTAGGTTTCCTTATCCCTAAAATGAGGAAAATGACTCCTTACATCATAAGGTTATCAAAAATTACATTAAGTATGGTTTGAGTAACATACACACAGAGAATAAAAATTGTTCCCGTTACCAATAAAATAATTTTGTAATTAATCCACAGAGACAATCAAAAGCTGATTAGTGTCTGCATGGGGCTCAAAGTAGGAAAGAGTGACGAAGCTCTGGGGTCATTAAAAAATGTTCTAAAACTGGATGTGGTGATATTTGTAAAACTGTAAATTTACTAAAAGCCATTGAATTTTACTCTTAAAATGGGTGAATTTCATAGTTTGTAAATTATACCTCAAAAGCTGTTTGACTCCTACTGTTCCAAGATGGAGTGGATGGGAATTCAATGAAACAAGACTGGCTGTGATAATTGCTTAAACTGGATGATGGGCACATGGAATTTGTTAAGCTACTGTTTTAAATTTTGCATACATTTCAGAATTTCCACAATAAACATAATTTTTAAATGTTATAATTAATGACAAGTTTTATAATTTTAACACTAAATTTACCTAGTTCTCTAAACTAAATATAAAGTCTCATTTCTTAACAAATATAATACTGGTAAGAAATAAGAGTGTAAATGAATGGGAGGCATAGACCAAAATCATTCCAGCTGTCACTGAGAAGCACAGGCTAGGTGGAGGCTATTCTTAGATTGCTGCAATTAGTCTTTATATTACCTATTTTGCTTTCACTAAATTGTAAAGATGTCATATCCTCTTTTAGTAAAAATTCAACATAAATTTAGAGCTAGTAGGGGATACTGAAAAAACAAGCCATAAAACACCAGAACATTTATACTCAACATGTTCAAAGCTAAATTTTGCCCACCCTATTCACACCAGTTTTCTACCAAAATGTAACCCTCCATTTGAATTTCTCTGAATATCAGTATGCAAATCAGTCAGACACAAAAGGGTAGCAAAAACCTAATTCCCCTTCTCCCCTTCATTTTCCAGGTCCTATTGATGAACACATTCTATTAATTAGACCTCTTACCGGTTTCATATGCATTCCCTCTACTCCATCCACAGAAACACTTCCTTAGTTCTGCACATCACATCACCTTTCATGAAGATAACTAAAATCTTCTCCAACTGGCATTCCTACTTGTCTCTTGTCATGTCCTCTACATCAGTCACTTTCAATCTGCTTTTTTTCTTGGAAATATCATGAAACATGTTTACAAGTATACTACAAGGTTTTACCAAAGTTTTACCAAAACTGCAAAAGAAAAGCATGTAGGTAAAATAGTAAAGTAATTTATTCATGGTTATAACTATTACTATACCTCAGTAATGTCTTCTTTGAAAAGGTCACTCTATGAAAAATAGGTTATGGGTATCATATAGTTTCAGGCCAAGGATACCTTTGCTCTTTCCTCCAATAAAAAAAAACCCACAAAATACATTAGTAGCATTATTAATAAAGAACATGTCTTAATACAATGACCAAATCATTCTCAGCTTAAAATTTGTCTATGGCTCTTCATTGTATACAGACTAAAATACACATTCTTTCATAAAGTATATAAGTTACCTCTGCCTCATAAACTTGACTCCCTCACCTGGGCTCTCCCCATGTCTTCTCTCTTGACCCTCGTCAATTCTACATTCCAACCATACTAAACTACTTGAACCTCTCTGATTTCTTGTGGTGTCTCATATTTTTAAAACCTCAAAACTAGTCATAAATGTAATGTTTTTAAAAAGTGAGGGCATTAAAACTTCATATGTGCAAGCTATTAGTGAAAAAAATACACTGCATGATATGTAATGTGGATTAATGGACTTTTGAGGAAATTCAGAGGCCTAGTGATCAATCATCTTAACTTAATCTTAGTTTCTTTACCACAGGTAAAACTGTTACAAATTTCTGCTCCTAATTCCAATATTTGCTTCTGGATCTAAAGTTTGTACCTTCTAACTGTAGCATACATTAAACCATCTTATCTTTAAGAGCAATGAAATAACTATTATACCATAATGTTCAGTATTATATGATATACTAACTAGTCATTATTATTCACTAAATAGTTACATTTTTAAGAAATACACATGACATTTTCTGTAATTTACTTCAAAACTCTGAATTTCATAATATTTTAAAGGTACTTAAAATACAAATATCTTCATAAAATTATTTGTATAAGAAAAGCATAAATGAAGAAAGAGAGGTAGAGGATGATAAAAGAAGAAAAAAGTTGCACTTACTGATCTAATTGCTGGATCTAGATATTTGGTTTATGAAGATTTTGTGAAAAAATGATAACAATTTTATTTTAAAAACTAGTAACATCATGATATTTATGCTACTTCTAAGAATTAACAAATAAAAGGAACCATTATTCTCCTAAACTCTTAAATGAGTCTACATGTTTAATGATTTAACACTAGGGGTTATAAAGACATAAACTGATTGCTCTGCCATTATTAAGAAAAAGTGGGGATTACTTGGGGCAATGCAGGAAAAGGGAAAGATAAAAAATATAGAAACATGATAGACAGAAAGAAGTTGGTAAAGTAGTTTGAAGCAGAAATGTTGTACAAGGTGAGATGGCCAGTAAAAAGATACAAAAAACAAATAAAAATAAAAAAACTTCTGAAGTGTCAAGAAAATCCTAGCTGATAATCAGGATACATTAGTTTTCAAAAAAGTTTCCCACCGTCATCAAGTTCTAAGGGGGCCAGGTGTATATTTGCTACATATAAAAAAATAATACATCATTTGACATTTATCTAAGGGGAGCTACAGTGGAAATAGAATTTTATGATTTATGGGTAAAATTCTATTGATTTGATGGTGGATTATCAACACACTCAAAGAAAGATTATATAGAGTTCTGTCATAAAAGACTATAATTATCAAGCTATTACATTATAATCCTGTAAATCTATGCCCACTTGCAATAGATTAAAATAAATATAACAATATTCATATTTCATTCATAAAGATATTGAGAAAAAATACCAAGTGTTAACAACATTTTCTCTTGACAGTACAACTAAAAGAAATGTTGTTTTTGAATTCCTTCTTTCCATCCAAATTGAATTTATAAAAGTTTATTTTGTACTAGAAGAACTATAATTTTAATTGCTCATGAACACCTTAATTACATGGATGTAGTAGGAGATAAAGTGAACCTCCACAATAATTCCATGATTATTCTAATTACTAAGGCTATGCGGCAGTGAGAATTCCAAATGAGACTATATACATATATATATCAGTCCTCTTATTAGTTTTATGTTTTACATTTTCTTACAACCAGAAAGAAGACAAAGAAATTTTGAAAAGATAATCTATTGACAATAGTTTAACTCTAAGCTAAAGTTACTTTAGTTTTCCAATGAAAATAATATTGGTCATTAACTGAATTAATTGAAATTGTACATTCCTTACCTTAGGTGATTCAGTCTTAAATGCTTAAGCCTATCAGATTGTTACCATATTTCTCCCATGTCAGTGTCAGCAGTAGTCACCATTTATTTGTAATTTTGTAATTGTGTAGTTAAGGATGGAAATAAGTGAAAGTGCTAGAAAACAGCATTGGTTCTGCTGGGAAGATTCTGTACTCAAAACCTTTATGGTTGTCCAATAAAGACCATAGATTTTGTTGAGCAGAAATAGGAAAAACAGTGTCAAGCTGTCAACAGTGAAAAAAATAGAGGTGTCATTTCTTAGTAATTTAGGAGATTGAAACACTTTTTTTCTCAGGTAACATTGTGTGTGTGTGTGTGTGTGTGTGTGTGTGTGTGTGAAACTGGGAGAGAAGAGATCCAGTGATGTCAAAATTACAGGACATTTCTTAAGAAACCACTCAGTTTCTAAATTTTAATAGCTATTTTTTTCTTTCTCAGATATATAATGCTCTCATAAGCCTTCAGCATTTCACCCACTACTTGCTCAACCTGAACACCAACCCATACTTTAGTAATTGAACAATCCTTACTCGTTATAGAAAATTCAACTCAAATTTTAACTTTTCTATGAAATATTTGCAGATTGCTTCTATACAACCAGATTACCCCTATAAAACAATTATCTTCTATTAAAATAGACTGTACATTTCTTGAGAACAGACTCAATATAGCTTTATTTTTGTCTTCCATAGACCAAGCAAAATAAAAATTCTTGAAAGATATATCTTAAGAATATGATTTCTGATTCTAAGACTCTACTACTTAACTAATTTGGGGAACATCAGCAAAAAAGTGAACCTTTCTAAACCTTCAATTATTTATTCTACAAATTGGAATGATGATAAATTCTACTCGTACCAAATCAAAGTAGGAGTTTGGCTGCCCACCACCACCAACAGGCAAATTCTAGAGGCAAAGGCTTTTGAGAAAGGAAACAGGACTTTTTTTATTCAGATGCTGCACAACCTGGCAGTATGGCAGACTCTTGTCTCAAAGCCCATCCCCTCCAGAAAATCCAAGGAAAAACCCATCTGTCCTCAGCCAGATAAAAAAAAAAAAAAAAGGCAGTTTCCAGGGTTCCTGCTCTCATTTAAAATACTGTCCTTTAGGAACCATGGGCAGCCCCTGAAGTCATTCAGGTATGGCCGTTGTCCAGCCTCGGGCTCCCTCGTGGAACTTGCGTGTGGGGCCAGGGGCTCCACTGGCCATGCTGCTTCCAGGGCCTCAGAGTCCCGCAAATTCACTAGCCAGTACCTTCACCAGATGGGCAAGCCAGTGTCCCTTCCTTCCCCTGGGTTTATATTAGTTTTTCTGGTGTGGGACAGACCAGGTGCCTTTTCAGAATGCTCAATTAACTTCCCAGACTTCTGCACAATCTTGGATTGTCCGCTCCGACCAATTCCTTCTTTCTTCAAGCTAGAATTACAGGCCTCTTTAGTACAAAGCACTACTCCCTGTCACCATAATGACCTCTGTGGCGCATGTCCTGCCTTCCCCTCATGCCACCCCCAATCAGGTACCAGAAGGGGGTGAGAGGGCTTTTCCCCTCTCCAACTATGTTGCTAATCTTGCTCAGGCTCAGTGCAATACTCCTTCCCGCCACCATCTGCCAAAGGGGTTGGGGATCTGCCTCCAGGGGCGGGATGCTCCACACAAGGCACTGAGTATTTGTAAGGCATGATCTCGGTTACCAGGATAAGGAGGCCTCATTACTGCCTGCTTCCATAACCCCAGGGGGTTGTGATCTCCACCAGCAAGCCCTCCTGTTCCGGCCCACCACCTGCTCCCAGTGGTCTGGTCAGGCTATCACCACCTCATAGTATTGTTATGAGAATTAATGCAGATAATATTTCTAGATCACTTGGGGCAGGGCGTGGCACATAAGCACCCAGTAAGTATTAGCTCTTATTTTAATAGCCGGTATATAGCTTTGCTTTTGTGTGTATCATGAAGTCAATTTCATTTGGGGAGACAAGAGGAACTAAGTAGGGACAAAACAAAAATAAAATAATAATGTCATTTACTTAAAAATAAAAGGGAAAATTTAATACACATTTTATATTAGAATTACTGTTTACTCATTCCATACTGTTAGGTTTGTGCTCAGAGGAAGGGAGGAGTCGGATGGACCTGTTCAAAGCCTTTATTGAGGAATGTTCAAGCAGGCAGCTAAGTCCAAGCAAACTGTAGCACCAAGGGAAGGGCTAGAGGGATTTTTAAGCGCTTGGAGCAAACCCTCACGGGGAAGCGTCACCCTGCTGATCGGATCCAGAGTTCAGGGTATAGATGTTTGTGAAAGAACAATGTCCCTTCATTAGGGATGGCTGACAGGAGGATTATGACAAGATTAAGGGAGAGGGGAAGGGGCAATGGGAGTATAATTAATTCTCATCAAGATTCTGTGGCTATGCCTTATTCACCTCTGTTAATGGGAAACACGTGATCGGGTGCATGGCCGGTGACGCAGACCCTCCTTGTTTCAGCGCAGGTGGTGGCTCAGGTCCTGCATGACTGTGGGCCACAGTTCCTGAGAACACAGAGGCCACTGGCCATAGCCTATTTTGCAAGGCCTGACTCAGGTGGCAGGCAACCTGGGGTCTCTAACTCTAACACATACTATTGGATTAAAATGGAAAATTTTTTATCAAGAAACATTTATTTCATAAATAAACTGTATTTCATATAACTTTTGTCATTTTGTGAAGCTTTTTAATTGAAAATAAAATTATATCCTTTGTCAAATTTCTGATGAAAAAACACAGACATGACATGTTCTTAAGGTTTCTTTCTTTATCATCAATCATTTTCCATTAGAGTCTCAATAAATATAAGAAGATTCTTATCTGAATTTAAAAAGTTTAGATTCCTAGTAAATTCCTCTAAGAGGTGATTAAAGTCACTCTCATGGATAATTAGATTTGTAGGTTCTTAATTTGACTTTTAAGTTACCAGTGGATCATTAAAAACTACACATGCCATTCTTTTAACTGTGGTCAATCCAGCTGAAATCTAAGTCATTAAATTGTATGCCCAACTGGGACAAATTTAGGCTGTGTTTACAACAAGGAAATTGTTTTTAAACATTTTGTTACAATTATTTCTTAATGCTAAAAAATAAAAGTGCTAAAGAATTACAGATAATTTATAACCTTAAAATATGACGCATGTAGGAAATTTGGAAGTGGATCATAGAAATAATAATTACTAAAGAGTTGAAAAATAAAGACTTTCAGAGAGCACAATACTCATATATCCTTCTCCTAAATCTTGTAGACATATTCCCTTGTCCAAAATTCTATTTAGTAGTTTTAAAAAAAATGTTTGAGCAAGTTGAACCATAAGGATGATCTCTTCCAATTCTAAATTATGATTAAATTAAGGAAATAAATGTAAAAATTATTTTTATCTTTTAACTACTAGGTGCAAAATACATATATGTGTGTATGCATGCACACATACATATATAAATACAGCAAGGATTTACCTCACTTCCAATTGTTTAGTAATGTGGATGCAAGTGGTCTCAATTCTCAATGTTAAGGAGAGAAGTCCAGAGCTCATTGAGGTATTGAGCAAGATCAAACAGCTTAAATGACAAGGCTGTGATGCAAACCGAATCTGCTTGAATCCCAAGCCTTCGGCCATACGGCCTTGATTTACATATTCTCGTTTTTATGTTGAAATAACTGGAATATTAAGTAAAATAATACATGTGAAAGTACTTTCTAGAACTTGACACATAATAGGTATCAGTAAGCATTAATTTCCTCCCTTGTCTTGTGAAGATTATTGCTCTCCCTATTAGTTCAAATACAAGAGAGTCTAAAAATAGTAGATGTTTAAGTCACAAATACCAAAACTTCCTGAATTTGTGCAACAAGTTCTTCCCCTGTTCCTGTGTATGAAATAATATATATATCTATTATAAACTACTGTTGAAAAGGAAAAAACATAAGAACTCCTGCATACATCTTTACTGCTTAAATACTTTGATAAATTGTGAATAGAGTTTTTGTGTTTGAAATAGCTGATTCTTTTTCCCTTATCACCCATAGTGCCAAAAGGATTCTCTATTCCCTACAAATGAGTTAAGTGTTCTTTTTCAATTAATTTGCAAGTCAAACTCAAGGATCCATTTTAAAATAACAGTGAGAGCATTTGTCCTTGGCCCTTTAATACTGGGTGATAGCAAGAGACCATGGAAGTAGGACATAAAGTGAAACAGAAAACACACAGGATTGATAATATTGAAAGGATGGCTACTGGCATTTTCAGTTATTTCAATGGTAACAGTCCAATGTCTTTGCAATTTCATGTCTTACATGGTAAAAATTTGGAAAGGTTGTTGTAAATAGAGTTAGTCAGATTGTCCATTAAACATGCACTTCTCTAATCAAACTTTTCTAAGCTCAGCTACTAAACTCAGAACTTTTTGTAGCAATACCTCACAATTTTGCTAACTCACTGCCATGATTGAGAAAGTTAGAGCATTTTCCTTTCCTGGAGAATATTAAAAACATCTTGCTCAATAAACTTCTTCTGGCCTTTAAGTACCTTCTATTCTTTCAAATATCAATTGGTCCCTTGAAATGGCCATCACATATATGGAAATGTGAAGTTCAGGTTGGTAACTAAAGGCAGGAATAGTTAAAAATTTAGATTAAGTCAGTGAAGATTGCAGTCAATTGTACTGAGTAGAAACGGTACCACAGTGTGGTCCATATGTAATAAAAGGTCCTTTGGTGAGCAATCCAGGACACACAGGGATGACAGGAGAGTTATCCAGAATCTGGTTTTCTTCTAACTTACTGTTGTGTCATCTTTAGGGTGTGGCTTTCATCCTCAAGATAGTAGATGACTCATCTTGAGACTGTATCTGCATTCTGAAGAGGAAGAAGAGGGACGGAGGGCAAAGGGCAAAAGGTACTTGCCACCTGAGTTGGGTCACTTTCCAAATGTTTACTAAAGCCCCTTCTGACAATTTTGTCTGGCACTCATACTTCCCAAACTTTGTACCAAACTACAAATATCATATCACATTCACAGGGACATAACAGGGTCTCAAAATTTTGAGGAAAGTAATATCTATTAGATAGTTAGTGAACTACTAACTTGAGCAATCCAGTTTCAACATTTGATCCTTCTATATTGAAATAACATATCTTTGAAGAGCTCAGATTTTTAACAATGCTGTTGTAAAGAAAAAGCAAGTGCCATTTGAAAATCAGTGGGTGAGTGTTCAATGTACCTGTTGGCATTCAATCCTTTGAACAGTTCTTGTGATATTCACCATTTATAAAGAAAATGAGGTTTACAGGAGGTATGTGATTTAATCAAGGGTATACAACTAGTTGAGCAATGAACTAAGATCTAAATTTAAGCGCCTTTACCCCAAAAGACAAATTAATCATATAGCTCAGATCCATATATTTAAAATCCATTAAGAGGCCATCTCATGTCTTTCAGAGCAGTTTATCAAACATCCATAATTCAAGGTAATCAACTCTTTTCAAAAAAAAAATTAAATCCTATTGTTGACAAATAGTTTCATCATCTTATGAGTAAAGTACAGCCACATACATTAAAATATAAACTGCTAATCAAGTATAAATTTTTTATGAATATTTAAAGTGGAAAACAGTAGATTTGATATATTTAACTTTTTCTGAAGCTAAATTGTCATTGATGGGTTTAAAGATAGATGTTATTAAACTTCTTTTATTTTGAGTTAGAGAAACTTCATTCCAAATTATTATCATGGCTTATTTAACAGTGAACTCGAACTACTACAGCAATACTTTTGTGGTCTACTGTACTTAGTAGTGGATACCAAAATAGTTAACAGTAAAAATAATCATTAAAAATAATTAATTGTCCTGGGTTATGTGGCTCAGTTGGTGGGAGCATTGTCTGTTGCCAAAGAGTTGCAGACTCAATACCCAGTCAGGGCACATGTCTGGGTTATGGATTCAGTCCCCAGTCCAGGCACCAACGATCCCAGTCCAGATGCATATGGGAGGCAACCAATTGATGCTTCTTTCTTGCATCCATGTTTCTCTCTCTCCTTTCCTCTCTCTTGAAAAGCAATGAAAAAGTGTCCTTGGATGAGAATTAAAAATAATAATAAAAATAAAAATAATTTATGTATTTACTTAAACATTTACTAATAATGAATTAATTCAAGTTGTTATATAAAGAGACAGAATCTTTGACCAATAGCTAATTATGATATAAACATAGTAAACACACACATAGGCACATATACTAAATTGTTATTTCTTTTGAGTTTGGAATGCCATATGTAACATGATGAATTGACTCTCCCAAGACTTTCCACTATGTGAACTAATGTGAAATGTGTAAGACTTAGATGAAAATTGACCTTCTCTTTAAAAAAAAAAACAAGAAAACATTTAACCCTGGTCAGTGTGGCTCAGTAGGTTGGGCGTCATCTGCAAAGAGAAAGGTCACTGGCTCTTTTCCCAGTCAGGGAACATGCCCAGGATGCAGGATCTTTCCCTGGTCAAGTGCAAACAAAAGGCAACCAATCGATGTTTCTCTCTCACATCAGAGTTTTTCTCTGTTTCGGCCTCCCTTCCCTGCTCTCTAAAAAAAAATAAATAAAATACTTTTTAAAAAGAACATGCTTTGTACATTAACTTCTTCCACTATTCTTTTCTCAGTACTATACTATTATTAAAGTAGCACATTTCTCCAATACCCAATGTATTTTCTGGTTAATTTAAAGCCAAAGTTCATTATACAACTTTAAGTCTTTTTGTATCAAAATGTCATGTGACTTGAGTTCTTACTGCAAAAAAATATTTTTAATAATTGCTAAAAAATTGAGTACAAGTGCAAAAATGGAATAACTTTTGTTATTTTGATTCCTCAGATATGTAGCAATAAGACAAATATAGGCAGAGATGCAGAAAGAAAAATGAAAAATAATTATTAAAGCATAGAAAATATCCTAATTCATCACAGTCACTTTTCAATTTGTCCAAGGTCTCAGAGTTTTTTGTAAATGTACATGTACAATTTTTGCTACAATTTGTGACTTAAACTGATATTACATATAAATTATTAATAACATCATAAAAGATTTAAATCAATTTTAAAGAGTAATTCTTTATTTACTTGCTAATGAATAAAACTAAAATGTGATTCTTTTGGAAAGTCTTCATCTACCAAGGCAAACATTAAAGATTATATAATACTTCATTTCTAAGTTAAATTTATTATAAACTTTATTTATAGACTGGGGAAAAGTGCTAAGAGAACAAAACATTGCCCCTAGTGTATTGAAAATAAGGGCTTAAGTGGTTATTGTGTAAAATAAGACAAATAAAAAATTGGTATGTCATTATTGTTGGGGATTTCAGGATTCAAATAAATAATATTTGCTTGTTCCCTTCTTAAGTTTAAAAATAATTGATAAATTCAAGTTTTATGCCAAATATTACTTTTCCTTTTAACAAAATAGGTTGGAGGATATGCATTTAGACCTGAGATTTTGCCAGGCACCTTAATATTTTACCCTGAATAGACATATCTGTAGGCAGACACAGTGAGGGGCCATTTTAGGCTTCCATGCAAAGGTAGGAGAAAGAAATCCAAAATTCTAGCCATTTGAGGCAGTAAGGAGGAAGTATACAAAATGCAGAGTGAGAAAGAATGAAGTTGTTCAATGCCTTTTCCCAAACTCCCTAGGTTGAGTTCATTCTTTGTCAAAGAAATGACTAAAGTATGGAGAAAGAAACTGGAATGTTATACTCCATAAAGTCCCTCCACATGGCAACAAAAGGCTACTAAAGATTTGTGCTTAATAATTCCTATTTGAATACTGGAACAATTCCTAGGAAACACCAAATTCTACTAATATTAAAGTGGTTTTAATTTATTATTTTTATTCAAACTTTGGTAAACTATTTCATAAGGGAAGGAAATGTGTGTATCCTTGTGTATAAATCACAGTCTGTCCAGAAAGTATCCATCCGTGTACTAGGAAGAAGAGACATTTATTGAAGAAGATATAAGAAACATTGTACACGGGATGATGACACCTCAGTTTCCTTCCAAGTGGGCACCTTGGGGCCTCACACAGTTTTCCCAGTCGCCGTCAGTTACCCCATTGCATTTTCCTGAATCTCATCGGTCTGAAATCTCTTCTTTTTCAAAGGTGATTTTAACTTTTGGAAAAAACAGAAGTCACAGGGTGCTGAATCTGGACTGTAGAGGAGCTGAGTCACCTATGTGATTTGATGTTTCACAAAAAAACTCTGCACGAGACATGATGCCTGAGCAGGAGCATTGCTATAATGAAGCTGCCAATAACCAGTTGCCCATAGCTGCACCCTTCTGAATCATCCCAATAGTTTCCTTGGAAGAATATTCAGGCTTAATGCAAAATTTAATGTAGATTCAATGCTCTACTCACTTAACCATTTTGACTGTGTCAGCCACACAGTGCACATGCTCACTCAATGGTGCCTACTGCCCCCACTGCCTAGTACAGTGAGGTTGTCATAGTTCATACATGGACATTCCAGACTACTCTTCTTGACTGCCGGGTTAGATCGATGTCGTGCATACTGTTCTCATTATATTAACAAAGACTGGACTTTTTCTGGACAGACCTTGCGTGTTTCTGTTCTCCCAGGGAACCACAGACAGAAAGTCAATTCAATAACTTTCAATGAAACTCCTATAAACTAAGGTCATAAGAAAATAAATACCCATGTGATTAAGGAAAATCATTAAATATGAGAATAGATAGAAACCACAGGCTATACATCCAAACCATCTGAGCATGATGAAGAAAAGAGTCAGTAGGGTCAAATAAAAATTTCAGAAGATGGAGAATATTTGGCCAGACTAAAAGTTAAAGAGATTTCAGTAAAAGGTGAATAACCTACCCTTAAAAAGAATAACTACTGTATTTATACTGAAGGTGTGCTTAAACCTGTAATACAACCACAATAGGCAAGATTCCTAATAACCTTTTTTATATGTTTCCAATAAAGTGAGAGCAAATGGGGATCTGATATCCATTTTGGTCATACAAAGTCACTGTTCATGTGTGTTTGATATCAAGGAATATAATAGTCCCTGAAACACCAGAGGACACTTTCTGTAAGTGCCTGAGCTGCTAATGTTTAATGGCCATCATAATGCCTTAAGTGCAGTATAATTTGACAGAATTGGTTTTGTGACTTATCACAGCAACTACTTTAAAGCTAAGTATAAATTTGAGTTTTTGAAAATTTAACTTTTATTAACATTTAATTAAGAAAAATGTATTTTAAATCATGCTTGTTTTTAATCATAGTTAAATTATGATAAACTATTTAATTTCTCAAAATATGGTATTTTATGTAAGCTTAATTTCACACCCTATCTAAACATCTAAGTTTTATTCAACATTATCAACAAGAAATAGTTTGTTAAACTCTAATTTAGATATACAAAATTTTTGTCCTATCAGAAAGATCCCTTCTCAGTTCTGGAAATTATTTTGACAAAAAATTTTGTTGTAATATAATCACTTATCATCACTTATGTTAAAATCGTTTCAGTTCAGCAGCTGCTTAGTTATATTTAGTATGTGCAACTGAACTGTAACAAGCACTATATGTAACTTATCAAAATTATTTCCACCATATATATTTCTAATTATGTAACTCTAAAATAAAATTGGAACTGTTTCCTATGACAGAAAGTAAAATAAATATCAAATTTCAAGTTAGAGTTGAAAACTTGTTTTTTACTTCTTATATTAATTCCATTTTTATATCAAAGTTGCTCTCTTATTCAGAGACTGATGTTATTTTGTCCTCATAGTATTTAAAGGAAGGCATTAGATTAATAGAATGCCATTTTTTAGTAAAACTTCATAAATATCTTCACATGTTATACTGTAACATTTCCTTTAGCTCCAGGAAGACACTGTTCAAACAGTATCCTTGATACAGAGGAAAGACCATTAGCTTTTTTATTTCCTAAGCCATTATCATTTTAGTGGGTTCTACTTCAGAGCAAATGCTATCACAAATTTAATCCCAGAAATATTGGAACTATATACTATTGAGCACACAAATAAAATTATATTACCAGCATAATTTGATTGATAGAAAAATATATATTTTCTGATGGAAGAATGAAATAAAAAGAGAATTTTTCCCTTCGGTATTGTTGAATTTAAATTGATATACAATATTTCAACCCAAGGCACTACTAGACCTTAATTAAAGCATGATGTGTACTCTAAGGAGAAGTTCTACCAATAAAAATTGGTTTACATTGACTCAACCAAGTTATGTCCCAGAAACTTTTTACTTTACCAGCTCTGCCTGTCTACATTTGTAGCTCTCTGGAAGGCAGCTTTGGCTGTTTCTTCTTTATAAACTTTACCAATTTTGTAAGGCGCAGCTTAAGCTCCATATCCCCCATGAATTCTCCCCTGGTTTCCTCGGTCTACAGCAGCTCTCCTTCCACTGAATGTATATGGATCTGATTGTCTATACAATTATCTAACATTATCTTCTTTTCCCGTAATTAGTTATATAGCGCTATGACTCAATTCCCCAACTAGAACCAAACTTCTATAAAGAACCGAACTCCTCATCCAAGATTATCTATTGTAAAGACAGAAAAGAAAAAAAAGAACAATAAGAGGAATTACATATTCTGTGAACATAAAATATAGAAATAAAAATTTCTGCCTGCCTCCCAAATTCAGCTTATAAGAGCAGGACCTTTCCTGTCATCTATCCCTTATTAAGTTATTTGACCTGATAATAGGGTGACTAATAAATATTTTTAATTAATCTATTTATTCAGAATGCCATTACTCCCTCAGGTTATAAATTTCATAAGAACTAAGGCCCTCTGAATTGGGATTTTCCTGTCATACTCTGAAATTCTATACATGATTAAAACAAATTGTTCACCCATGTCGAGGCTACAGTCCTCCACTGTACCAGTTAAGCTGTTAAATAATGCACTCAACATCACTTACCTTCTGGAAAATGCAAATCAAAACCAAAATGAGATATCACCCCACATCTGTTAGGATAGTTATCATAAAGAAAACAAGAGGTAAAAAGTATTGACTAGGATGTGAAGATAAGAGGACCAGATCCATTGTTTTATTGGTTCAGTCATATAGAAAGTAGCGTAGAAGTTTCTCAAAACTTAAAAATAGAACTATCGTAAAGTTCAACAATTCCACTTTTGGGTATATATCTAAAGGAAATGAAAACAAAGTATTGAAGACTTTTGCACACTTATGTTTACTGCAGCATTATTCACAATAGTCATTATAAAAATAACCTAAGTGTCAATGAACAGATGAATTAATAAAGATTCATGTGTGCACACACGTGCATGCAACAGCACATACACACACAAGGTCTGTCTGGGAAAAGCCCAGCCATTGTTAATATAATGATAATGGTTTGCATGACATCAATGTAACCTGGCAGCCAAGGAGAGTAGACTGGAGTGCACACACATGAACAACGATGACTTCACTGTACTAGTCAGTGGGGTAGTACATGCCATTGAGCAAGCATGTGTACTGTGTGTCCATCGCATTCAAAATGACTGAGCAAGTAGAGCAATGTGTCTACATCGAATTTTGTGTTAAGATTAAACATTCTTCCATGGAAACTCTTGGGATGATTCAGAAGGCTTCAGCTATGGGCAACCAGTGATTGGCAGCTTCATCATGATAACATGCCTAGTCATACATCACATCTTGTGCAGAGTTTTTTTACAAAACATCAAATCACCCAGGTGACTCAGCCTCCCTACAGCCCAGATTTGGTGCCCTGTAATTTCTGGCTTTTCCCAAAACTAAAATCACCTTCAAAAGAGAAAAGATTTCAGACTGTCAATGAGATTCAAGAAAACAGAGCAGCTCATGGAGACTGGGAGAACTGTGTGAGGTCCCAAGGTGTCTACTTTGAAGGGGACTGAGGTGTCATTGTCCTATGTATAATGTTTCTTGTATCTTCTTCACTAAATGTCTCTATGTTTCATACTATGTGGCTGGATACCTTCTAGACAGATACTACTTACACATACACACACACACACACACACACACACACACAGGAATATTATGCAGCCATAAAAAATATGAAATCCTGCTTTTTGCAACAGTGTGGATACAACTTCAGGACATTAAGGAAAATGAAATAAGCCAGATAGTGAAAGACAAATACTGCATAATATCACTTGTATGTGGAATCTTAAAAAAGCCAAACTCATAAAAACCCACAGTAGAATAGTGACTACCAGAAGCTGGAGAGCAAAGAATTCAGGAGATGTTGTTTGAGTATACAAACCTACAACTAGAAGATAAGTTCTAGAGATACAATATACAATATATTAATTATGATCAACAATACTGTATTCCATACTTCAAAGTTACTTGGATAAGATCTTAAATGTTTTTCACAAAAAAGAAATGACAATTATGTGACATGATAGAGGTGTTTGGGAACACTGTGGTGGTAATTATATTGTAATATATAAATGTATCAAAACAACACTTTAAACTTACATAATGTTGTATGTTAATAACTCAAATAAAAATAAAAATAAAACAGTGGATCAAAGGAACTGCCTAGTGATCTTATCATCTGGAAATCTCTATTATATTTTTTCAGTACAAATCCATAGCATCCTTTTGGCCTTAGGGCAATAAATAATTCATCACATTTAATCTTAACTAAGAAATTTCAAGATTCCCAAGTTGTTAGAGTCAATAAACTATAAAAATTAGCACAGAAATTTATCTTAAAGTGTTTCTCTTTTCCTTTACAATAAAAATTATTTGTAGAAGTACATGTTAGAATGTACATTGTTCTAACTTCAGCTTTAAACTGATAAAGTATCTTTTTCTTACGTTAGATTACAACTCATATACTGTAGGCCTATATGAGTCAATAAATTTATTAATTCTCTAGAGCTAAATATTTACCCTAATCAAAGTCTTTCAAGTGGATACTGTTGTTCAAAAGGTAGAAAAGAAAATAGCTCAATTTTCTTCTCTTCTTAAATAAGATCACCATTCAAAGACTTTTGCATTCCATAATCCTTCATTAAAAGTGACATCTTTTAAGAATAGAAAATTAGAATATTCAAAATGGAGGCAGAGTAGGTGGAAGCTACACTAACCTTGTCCCAGGACCAAACTGGAATTAAAAGTACATTATAGGAAAATCATTCTGAATAACCAACTGAACACTATCTGGAGAGAAACCTTAAAACCAAGGACATATGGGAAACACCACTTCGCCGCCAGGAGACTGGTAGGAAGTTTGGAGGCATGAGAGGGTTGACTGTGCTCCCTTGGGTGGCAGCTGAAGTTCTGGATGGATATTTCAGCAGCCATGGGGTTCCCCCTGAAGAGTGTGGGGTCTAAACCCCACGCTGGACTCCCCAGCCTAGAGCACTAGAACTGGGAAAGGAGCCCAAATAACAACTATCTGTGAGAAGTAGCAGCGTTTCTATCCCCCAAAGAGAGTTGACCCTTAAGGGGCAACACACAAAATTTCATTTGCAGCCACTTACCCTGGGCTCCAGCAGGAGGGCAGAATGGACTAGAGACATGTGAGGAGAGTCTGGAGTTGGTGGCTCTGGGTTGAGAGCTGAAGGATCAGCAACCAATAACCCTGCACTGAGTCATTCCCCATACTGCAGAAGCCATCTTTCTCAGGCAGAGCACTCCCTTCCATGTAGCGTCAGCCTGGAGGAAGCAATAGCCCGCCCACAGGAATCTCTCTTGCCCTACCCTGTGGAGCTTAAGCTGGGCTGCTGAGGAGTACAGCCAAAGGCACTTTCAGGACTAAGCTTAATAGAAAGCCTGCACATGAAAGTAAGTTTCTGGGAGGTTTGATACTTTAACTGAGCCTCCCCAGGCCTCGTGCATATAAAAGCTGGCCTCAATGAGCAGCTTGGTTCTTTCTGCACACAGAAGAGAAAGCCACAAGCTGTAGATAGCTGATTGCTCCAAACAGATTGCCCAGCACCAGTTACAGGCAGAGTCTGAAATAAGGCTGCTCCAGAACCTTGTATATCTACCTATACATAGAAACAAACACAAAGAGTCAGCCAAAAATGGAAGACAAAGAAACAGACCACAAATGAAAGAACAAGAGAATTCTCCAGAAGAACTAACTGAAATGGAGGCAAGCAATTTATCAGATACAGAGTTTAGAGTAATGAGTATAAGGATGCTCAACAGCATGAAGAGAGATATAAAAACAATAAAAAAATGACCAGTAGCAATAAAGAATACAATATCTGAAATGAATAATACACTGGACAGAATAAACAGTAGGTTAGATGAAGCAGAGAATCAAATCAGTGACTTGGAAGACAAGGAAAAAAAAAAAAAACACCAAGCACAGCAGCAAGAATATTTTTTTTTAATGAAGAGTTTAAGAAACCTTGTGACAATATGAAGTATAATAACATCCACATCATGAGGAGACCAGAAAGAGAAGAGTGAACAAGGAACGAAGACCCTATTTGAAGAAATAATGACTGAAAACTTCCCTAATTTGATGAAGGAAAAGGATACGTAAGTCCAGAAAGTGCTGAGTCCCATACAAGATGGACCCAAAGGGCCCATACCAAGACAATCACAATTAAAATAGCAAAGCTTAAAGACAAGGAGAGAATATTGAAAGCCAAAGATAAAAGCAGCTAGTTAACTACATGAGAACTCCCATTAGAATGTCATCTGATTTCTGAACAGAAACATTTCAGGCCAGAAGGAATTTGTATGAAGTAATCAGGTGATGAAAAGCAAAAACCTGCAACCAAAGCTAGTTTTCCCAGCAGGCTATCATTCAAAATTGAAGGATAAATTGCCCTGACTGTGTGCCTCAGTGGGTTAGGCATCATCCCATAAACCAAGAAGTCGCCAGTTTCATTTCTAGTCGGAGCACATGCCTGAGATTTAAGTAGGGTCCCCTGTTGGGAGCCTGCTAGCAGCAACCAATCAATGTTTCTCTTGCACATTGCTGTTTGTCACCCACTATTTCTCACTTTCTTCCCCTCTCTCTAAAATAAATAAAAATAAATAGATAAAATAAAAATTTAAGAAAGCCTGAATAGCTTCCTAGATAAGAAAAACCTAAAGGAGTTTGTTACCACCAAACCAATACTGCAACAAATGTTACAGTTTGCTTGAAGAAGAATTTGATGTAGTCCCACTTGTTTATTTGTTCTTTTGTTTCCCTTGCCTGGGAAGATATATTTGATCAAATATTGCTACAAGCAATATCTGATATTTTGCTGCCTGTTTTTTCTATGATTTTTATGATTTTGCATCTAACATTTAAGTCTTTATTCATTTTTAGTTTATTCTTGTGCATGTTTAAGAAGGTACCCTAGTTTTATTTTTCTGCATGTATCCAATTTTTCCAACACCATTATTTAATAAACTATCTAGTTCATTGTATGTGCTTGCTTCCTCTGTCAAATTTAGTTGACTATAAAGGTGTGGGTTTATTTCTGTGCTCTCTATTCTGTCCCATTGATCTATGTATCTGTTTTTATGCCATTACCAGGCTGTTTTGATTACTATGGCTTTGTAGTATAGTTTGGTATTAGGTAGTGTGATTCCTCCAACTTTGTTCTCTTTTTTAGGATCATTGTTGCTGTGTGGGGCCTTTTGTGGTTCCATATAAATTTTTGAAATATTTGTTCTAGTTCTATGAAGTATGTTTTAGGATCTTGGTAGGAATTGCATTAAAATCTATAGATTGCTTTGAGTAGTATGAACATTTTAATGATATTAATTCTTCCTATCCATGAACATGGTATGTGCTTCCACTTATTTGTATCTTCTTCAATTTATTTCTTCATTGTCTTATAATTTTCTGAGTACAGGTCTTTTACATTGTTGCTTAGGGTTATCCCTAGGTATTTTATTCTTTTTGAAGCAATTGTGATTGGGGATGTTTTCTTAATTTCCCTTTCTGTTAGTTAATTATTGGCATATAAAAATGCAACTGACATCTGGAAATTTATTTTGTATCCTGATACTTCGCTCAATTTACTTCTTACTTCTAGTAGTTTATTGGTGGAATCTTTGGGGTTCTCTATGTATAGTAACATGCAATTTTCAAATAAAGACACTTTCCATGTGATAAGAGGTTGACATCCAAAACTTAGAAAGAACTAATAAATCCCAATGCCAAAAAAACAAACAATCCAATTAAAAATGGGTAAAGGACCTGAATAGACACTTCTCCAAAGAGGATATACAGATGGCCAATAGCATATAAAAAGATGCTGAACATCACTAATCATCAGAGAAATTTATTTCATATCAGTCAGAAAGCTATGATCAATAAATCAATAAATAGCAAGTACTGGCAAGGATGTAGATAAAGGGGAACCCTCTTGTACTGTTGGTGGGAATGCAGATTGTTGCAGCCACTATGAAAAGCAGTATGCAGATACCTCAAAAGATTAAAAATGGAGCTCTCTTATGACCCATCCACTCACTTCTGGGAATTTATCCAAAGAAACCTGAAACACCTATTTGAAAGAACATAACACCCCTGTGGGGAAAATGGAGTCAGTCAGGCTACCTCAACCAGATGTTGAAGCATGAGAAACTTAGAGATAATAATTAGAATTGCATATGCAGAGCACCCGCAGTTATATAACCAATGATGTCATATTTTGGCAAGCGGCCAGCTTTGTCTATGCACAGTATATAGGGAGGATGGGACTCCCACTGATTAGAACAAGCAAGCACAAATGCTGAATGTCCTCGTACCTGAAATAAAGGGAGAGAGAGAGTGCACAGAGAGGGAGGGAGCAGCGTAGCGCGGGAGAGCAGTGCAGCATGGATTGCCCCAAATAAAGTCATGTCAGACATTTTCCACAGCTCTATGTTTTTACCTTTCCATCTGCCTGAATCCCAAGTGAACCTGCTTTGGCCTCAAACATTAACAAAACAACCTCTATGTTCATTGCAGTGTTATTTGCAATTGCCAGGATTTGGAAGTAGCCCAAATATCCATCAGTAGATGAGTGGATAAAACACCTATGGGACATTTACACAATGGAATACTACTCAGCCATAAAAAAGAAGAAAATTTTACCCACAACAGCATGGACATGGAGAACATTATGCTAAGTGATATATAAGGCAGTCAGAGAAAGACATATGATTTCACTCATATGTGGAGTCTAATAAACAAACTGATCTAACAAGAAAAATAGAGACAGACTCATAGATAAGGGCAGCCTGAGAGCTCTGGGTGGGGGGAGTTAGAAGGTGGAGGGATTGAGCAAAAAGGGAAAAAGGATCGTAGACATGGACAACAGTGCAGTGATTGTGAGGGAAAAGGGAGTGTGTTGAGGTGATAGAGGGTATAAGGAGGATAAATGGTAATGGAAAAATACAATAAAATACTACTAATAATAATATAAATATCTTTTAATAAAAAGAATTAAAGTTATACACTGAAGAAAGAGTCAATGTCCCCTGGCCCTTCTACCTATTATAGCTAGGTTAAGATGAATAGAAAAAGTAAAATCAATGTCTGGATTTTAATAGGTTCAATTCTTTCCATCTGTGTTGGTAAGTTAGGGAGGATTGTGAAAACCTCTTTCCACTTGATCTTAATTCTCACTTGAAAAATGCAACCACAACTTTTACAGTAGAGATAACCTCAACTAAATGATATATTTTACACATTTCAGAGAAGCAATATAATGTGATTAAAACTGACCTCTAACGCCAGATGTCTGGGTTTGAATGCCAATTCTGCCTCTCTTTAGCATAGTAACATTTGATAATTTATTAACCCATTCTGTTTGAAAAATAACAGAACCTACCTCACAGATTTGTTAGGAGATACTCCATGTAAACTGTTCAAAATAATACCTGATACAGGGTAAGTACTTGATAAGCTTTAGCCAAATATAAATAATCTCTAAATTAAAGTGTGTTTGTTTGTTTGTTAAGATCTTTACCCTAGCCAAGTGCCTCAGTTGATTGGAGCATTGTTTCATGCACCAAAACGTTGTGGGTTTGATTCCCAGTCAGGGAACATACCTGGATTGTGTGTTCAATCCAGGAGGCAACTGATTGATGTTTCTCACATCAATGTTTCTCTTTCTCTCTCTTTGTCTCTCTCCCCTCGCTCTCTCTTCTTCTCTCTGAAATCAATGAGCACATCCTCGGGTGAGGATTAGAAAACAATAATAAAAAGTTTTAGAATAAATAAATATATAAATAAGTATTTTTTAGCTAGGTGCTTTCATTAAGTAAACCAGAAAAGGGAAAACATTTTAAGTTAAAAAAATAACAGTTATTCTCTCTCAATGTATAAATGCATGTATTATAGGTAACTCGGACCTATATAAAGAGAAAGGTAAAATAATACAACATTTCATTAAGTAACTAAATATTAAATAAATAATCCAGTGGGAAACACTGCTGATGTTCCCTAATAGCCTTGCCTTTGATATTTTGCCTTTCGAACTCATCAGTGACCTGAAATAACTTTAGCTATTTATACTACATTACCTTGCTTAGCCTCTCAGGTAACTGGAATCCAGTTCATGTCTACCTGCTTTCCCTTGATGTTTACTCCTATAATAAATATGACTCCAAAAAATACTTCACCATCAAACAAGCTCTCCTACCAATCTTGGTTCCTTGACTAGTCAGAAAAATAACTTGGCAAGGATGGAAGTGAACTTCTTTTGTAATGTCTAAATATCACCAAGTACAGGGATATCAACATCATGTTTATTATTTTTTTAACTACTTAATTTAATTGACTAATGTATTGTTTAAAGGGTATTATATTGATGACATCTATTAATCTCAAGTTAAAATGTATATTTTTGGCAGCTTATATTCTCTGCTTTAAGTGAACTATTACTTTAATGACAGGCATTTGCAAAACAGTTTAATTTTTCTATTTAATATCTGCTAAATTTACTTATGATAGACATACTCTTTTGCTGGAGGTAAAACAGATATAGTGGTGTGGTTATTAACTCCTAGTTATCACCATACAAAGTTATTAATTGAGGTGGATTTTTCTACCAATGCACTTTAATTTCTTTTTTTCAAGTAAAAGGATGTAGGAATGAGACTGACTAGCATTCCCACCCAATGAGTGTAATTTTTTAGTGCCTGTCAGCTTGAAGACAATGTTTCACCCCAGTGTTTTCTTTGAAAGAGCTCCAGGGGAAATTTTGCAAGATTAGGAAAGGCACAATGGAACTGTACAAAGTTATTGGCTTTTAAAAAATTATTTTACACATTCTGTACACAATAGTGACATCTTCTGGTAGACTGGTATATTGATATTTGGACCAATGCTTTGAAACCATGTCCAACTTCTTTTCTGGTAATTCATTATACTATGCCCTATTTCCATAAAGATACCATATGAAATATTCCTGATTCAAAAGCATGTCATCTTTAAAGATACATCATCAAATTCCAAAATAACTTTTTAGAAAATAATAAATAGAAGAGCAAGCACTTATTCAAAATTAATTCAAGACACAGGTTAAATGTCAAATTAACTTACATTAAAAATGAATCCAATTCAGGGACTTCCAGCCAAGATGGAGGCCTAGACAGACACACTGTGTCTCCTTACACAACTAGAAAGGTATACAACTACGTACCTCAAAACTAGAGACAACCAGAAGTTCCAGAAAATTGAGCTGCATGGAAGTCCAACAAACAAAGATATAAAGGAGAAATACTCATCCAGACAGGTAGGAGGGGTAGAGCTGGGGTGGAGAGGACACGGTGTGGAGGTGGCAAGAGTGACAGCAGTGGAAGGCCAACAGAAAGTGCAGTCACATGTTTTAAAAAGTCAGGGAGAGACACCTGGGGAGCACTCCCAGCACCAGCACCAGCACCAGACCAGACCCCACAGCTCACGATCCCAGTGCCAGGGAAAATAAAGCCTCATTGCTTTTGACTCTGCAAACCAGTAGGGGGTTGGGGCGGAGGAAGAAATTGCCAGTCTCTCAGCAGAGTCCACTTGTTTAGAGGGCTCCACAGTCCTAGAATGTCCTCAGATTCACCCCCTCTGGAAACAATGGCCAGGGCAACAGCTAGAGAGGCGCCAGTCCCATAAAAAGTGGGAGAATTGCCTGGAACAGGGGCGAGTGCTGAGCAAGCAGTATTGTTTCCTCTCTGACCCCTCCCCCACACAAAGTGCCACAACTTGGTGAAATGGGTCGCACTGTATACTAACAAATACCTAAGGCTCTGCCTCTTAAATGAAACAGGAGCAACAGCTCTACCTAAGACATAGAGGCAAACAAACAGAAGAGCCTGTCAAGATGAGGAAACAGAGAAGTATGGCCCAAAAGGGGGACTGGATCAAGGTTACAGTGGGAGAAATAAGCGACAAGGAGATAGCCAATCTAACAGATGCAGAGTTCAAAACACTGGTGGTAAAGATGCTCACAGGCTTGACAGATATCCTTAAGTATGGCAAACACATAAGGGAAGAAGTGAAGCTATGCTAAGTGAAATGAAGGAAAATAAGACTATCAGCTGATTTCTCAAAAGGAACTTTGCAAGCAAGAAAGGACTGACAAGAATTATTCAAGGTGACAAAAAGCAAGGGTTTACAACCAAGATTACTCTCTCTAGCAAAGCTATAATTTAGAATGGAAGGGCAGATAAAATGCTTCCAAGACAAGGTAAAGCTAAAGGAGCTCATCATCACCAAGCTATTATTATATGAAATGTCAAAGGGACTTACTTAAGAAAAAGAAGATCAAAATTATGAACATTAAAATGACAACAAAGTCGCAACTATCAACAACTGAATCTAAAAAATTAACACAAAATCCAACTAAGCAAAGGAGAATAGGAACAGAATCATAGGTATGGGGATCATTTGGAGAGTTATCAGCTGGGTTGGGGGAGGGGGAGAAATGGGGAAATGGTTCAGGGATTAAGAAGCATAATTGTTTGGCACAAAATAGGCAGGGAAAGTTAAGAATAATATAGGAATGGATGAAGCCAAAGAACTTATGTGCACAACCCATGGACATGAACTAAGGGGGCTGGGATTGCTGGAGGGAAGGGGGGTACTGGGCGGAGTGGAGCAAAGGGAAAAAAATTGGGACTACTGTAACAACATAATCAATAAAATATACTTTTATAAATGTATTCAATTCAGTTAAAAAGCATGGTCTCAAGCATTTACTATAGAAATGTAATTTTCTAGGAAGCTCACTGACAATTGCAGAAAACTATAAAAATGAGAAAAATTTAACGAGATGCTATTTTCAGGTTATTTTAGTGAGTGATGAGAGATTTGGGGAGTGTGAGAAGAAAGGACCTAATGTTAATTACCTGCCTTTCCTCTCAGACTTGTTTTGTAAGGTCCTATGTCTGTGCAGAGCTCCGTGGTCCCTGGATCATACTCTAAGTGCACCAACATTAGTGCTCGCCTCTCATTTCACCACACAACTCTCTCCTAATGCAGGCAGCCATCCCAGAGCAACACTGTGTCTGACCTGGCCTGGTGATAGCAACCTCAGGGACCCAGAATCCCAATCCCTTCCAGAGGATTAAGCCTCGCCTCAGTAGCTATATATAATATATTTATATTATAACTCTTTTCCCCAGACAATAGGGTAAAGGTGACCTTAGTAATTTCAAGGTGCTTTCCTTATATTTCTCTCCTTAAAATAGATGAAAAATACCACACATACTCATCATAACCAATTCAGTAATCAACACCAGAAAATTCTAAGCAAAGACTAAAACAAACTTAATTTTGTATCAATAACTATTGATATGAAGTTGTTTCATATAAATAAGTAGAGGTGAAAAACAAGAGGAATTGAATTAATATTGTTCCTCTAGTCATAAATGCATTGCAACAATGAATATTATAAGTTCTAGTCACACATTTTTTGAGTAAATAATTTTTATTTTTTATATTTTTAACTTTATTTTTACCATTGACACATTTTAAAAAGAGAATTTAATCTTAGGAAGAAAAATTGTGCAGGTCAGGGTAATTTAAAGTCAATAAACCATGTAGGTTTTTCTTCTCTGTGTTTTTATTAGTACTCCCGTCAAAGGTCAAGAGGGCATATCAGCTCTATATTATGCCACTATTCTAATTTGGAGGTTTAATATTTCTAATCATTGCTATTACAGAATCCAATTCTACATCTTAGTTAATAAGTTTTTATCTCACTGACACCCTCTAACTCCTAAATAACAAAATATTTGGATATTACCCTTCCATTTTTATATTATGCAACCATACTAGAATAACCCAATGTTGTAAAGAAATAAACACTTTTCTTTAGTTTCACCTCCCATACCTGTTTTTTATTTGTTTTTTTCAAATATTGAACTGAAATAAAGGAGTTACATCAATAGTTTTTATCTAGAAAAGAAAATACATGAACCCTTTAAGATACAGCACATTTATACCTAAAATGATGAATTGGGTCTGTTATCATTCATAAGTAAGTTAGTGTTTTCATGCAAAAGTAAGTAAGTATTTCTCAAAATGTCAACCTGTTGTAAAAAAAAAAAAATTAAGAAGCCAAAGGCATTCAAAAGAACACACTTGTTTGTATTCCCCATCATTTGAAAGAACAGGAGTCCTTTAGGATTTGAAAAAAATCTTAGAAATCACCTAATTTATCCTCTAATACAGTGCTCTCATTAGTCTCACCTCTGTTTTTGACTCTTTTACATTACTTATCACATTATCATTTTTATGTGAGACTGTAGGCTGTGATCCTCAAAAATATGAGAAGCAATAATGATGCAAAACATATTATTTTTATCATAATTTATGTCTGGCTCATATTGCTGGATTACTGTTTATTAGAGGAGATCACGACTAGCTGAGCATGGGCAACCATCTTAAAAATTCCAAGTATATGTCTTCATTCTCTGAATACTTTCTATAAAAGTGAATTTACTAAGTCAGTCTTAAAATATATATTTTGTTTTTTAATAGCTCTAACTCTCCAGAAGTCTTCCTAAATCCTGGGCTTAAATTTGCCTTACTTCAAATTCTACCCTTCACTTCTTTCTAGCATTGAATCAGTCCATTTTTCCTGCCTTCAGACTTCAGCTGAAACACTGACTTTTCCTGGGTCTCAAGCTTGGTGGCATTGAGACTGGAACTACATTATAAGCTCCTATGTGGCAGATACAAAGTGTGACCAATGAAGAGGTATGCTACCACCCAAAATAACTGCTTGAGCTCTCTAGTTGATACAGACAAAAATCCAAGCAACATGAGTAGAGATGGACACCAAGGGAGTGAGATAATGGTAGAAGGAATACAAAGCTGGATCAGGCTGAATTTACAGATGCTCACCAAGCAGAAAGTCTGCACTTAATGTTACATCTTGGGGAGTTAGAAAATACTTTAACATTTTGGTTGGCTAGTTGGCTGATTGGCTGAAACAAGGTTGCCTACAGTCTGTGAGTTAGAAATGCCAGACTTGCTTTGGTTTAATGTAAAGGAAGGGATGCAAAGGCTTAGGGAAGATTAAAATGTTGAGTGGATTTCTGTCACTGATTATTCAACCACACTGGGAGAGCCAAGAAGACATGCCTTTCTCCACTACTGTGATGATTAAATGTGCGTAGGAGACCCTGGCATCCTTCAAGAGCTCTATGATTGCTCTTCTCTATAAGCCAGACGTTACAGTGGAAATTTTCATCACTGTTTTGAGAAATCTAAATGCAATGGGAATAATTGGATCTCAGGGGAGCAGAGGCCAAGTGGAAGCACTAAACTATCAATGGTTAGGTGGGCATGGTTACCATACAGACAGCAGAATCAAAGCAGCAGTCTGAAGAGTCTGATTTGTGCAGACCAATGGCATTGGCTAATTAATCATTATGTTTTTAGAAATGAAATAGAAAGGAATCTCATTAAATTTTTACTTAATCTGTATAAGCAGATAAGTTCTAGGTCAAGTGAACAAAAGGCTAACTTAAATCATAAAAACAGAGAGTGATGTCCCTTTAATCAATTCCAAGATTTAATCCAGTTTATATACCTAGAATCCCTTGAGTGAAGTGGAAGTCAGTTTTCCTTGAGGAAGGACCACAGCACACTGTCAAAAATTTGTGTTAGTCTTTCTCCCAGTCTTTCCCAAAACAGACCTACAACTTTTTACCAGAGTAACTGTACTTTGAGGAAAAGGATATAATCAGACTTTTCAGGGACTACTGGACATTGGCTCTGACCTAAGACTAAATCAAGGAGACCCAAATCTCACTGTGGTCCACTAGTCAGAGTCAGGTCTTATGGAGGTTAGGTGATCAATGGAATTTCAGTTTAGGTCCATGTCACAGTGGATTCAGTGGGTCCCCAAACCTACCCTGTGGTTATTTTCCCTATTACAGAATGCATAATTAAAATAGATATACTCGACAAGCAGCAGAATCCCCACATACTAGCTTATCAATTGTTTGAAGAAATACCTCATTGTCTCAGTGTCTTCTTGAAGACACACATTTTGCTCCCTTTTGTATTTCCTTAAAATATCTAGGGTCTTCATCATACTTAGCATTATACATTATATATATATATATATTTTAATACACGATTAACATTGGAATTATATTTACCAAAATGCCACAAGAACTTTTTTCACATGAATTGTCAACAAGCAAAGTAATTCTCCATTGTAGTAAAGCAAACCATTTGAGCTTAAATAATGAAATTTACATATTTAATTCTCTTAAATTTTATCTTCTTGTTTCTGGGGCTTGCACTAAAAGCTATTGAGATGGTTTTGAATCCTAAGTAATTCAATAGGCAACCATTTATTTATGGCCCACTCTGCATCAAGACCCATAATAGAGTGATAAAGATTAACAAGACACTGTCTTTGACCTCCAGTTTCTCTGTCGAGTAAAGGACATAAAAAGTAAATAATATAAATAAGCAATGCAATAAGCACTATGGGATTGTCATGTTAAAAAAAAAATGAGCAGCTGCTGGGATAAAGATGGAAGAGAGAACCAACACTGAGCACAGGCTTGAGCTGCGACTGCAAGGAAGGATACATTGCAAGCTGAGACAGAAGAAATGAGCAGAAGACGTGAGAGATGAAGAAAGAGAAGTAGAGGCGGAGACCAGTGGCGGAGGGTAGAGGGCATAAAATGGTAAGACTGAGGGCTGGGGGAAGAGTCTGAAGGCAACAGAATTCTGGATTTCAAAAGCCCTCAAAACCTGCCAATGATCTCTTAAATATTACTGGAAACATTTTAAATAATTTTTAAAAATAAGTTTTAGACAAATTGGTAAATGTGGTAAAATAAAATACAGATTATTTGGTAAATTGATCTTTCAGCCACTAAGTTTTTGATAAATCCATTTGGAGCCTAAAATTTGTAAGTTGTGGAAGATTGTATTTTCCAAAGATGGTGGCAAAAATATCTCCCATCTCCTACGTTCTTCTGAAAAGTGACCTTGCTCCCACTGAGGAGCAGAGTTTATTTTCCATAATTTAATGACTGCTTTGGCGAATATAATATGGCAAGTACTACACTGTGAGAAGTCCAAGTTACTTGGAAAAGCCACATGTAGGTGTTCTGCTTACCAGTCCCACTTGAACATCAACTGCCACTTTTGTGACTGAGCCATTTCAGATGTCCAGCCCAGTCAATCTCTCAGATGACTTCAATTCAGTCCAAAATCTGATTGGAACTACATAAGAGTGTTGAAGGAAGAAATACTCAAAGTCCATCCACCTACAGGATCCTGCATGATAATGATATATTATTGTTTTGAGCCATTAAGTTGTGAATTAGTTTGTATGCATCAATAGTTAAATGTTGACAGAAGGATTAGGGAATATAGAGGGGCTTCCTAGCTGATGACTAAGGGTATATGAAGTATGATGGAATTAACTGAATCTCAGAGTAATTAGGTTACTAAATCTTGATAACAGAGAGAGAAGATGCTCTGTTCTCAAAGTTCAGATGTGGTCTGACTGATCATTTCTGGACCAGTTAAGGTTCCTGCTTGAGAGACTATGTCAGCAGCAATGCTATTAACCAAACAGGATTAAAAGAATAGTGTATTTGACAAGAAATATAATAATTTTAATATGTGAAGTTTTAATTGTTTATAGTATACTCATATGGGATAGTAAGTATGGATTTTGAACTAACAAAGGAGCTTTGAGTTGTATGTACCAGAGCCATCAACATATGGAAAAATATTTATTGAAACCATGGGCAGTGGTGATACTACCCAGAGGAATTATGAAGAAAAAAAGTTCCAAAAAAAAAAATAACATGAAATACCAACAATTAAACAGTGAGCAGAAAGGAAAGTTACTTTTCACATGATCTTATTTTTAAACACCTTCAATTTCAACTTTCAAATAGTGATTTATCTTACTGGAAATGAAGAAAAGAAAGAAATACTTGTTTTTTATACAAAAATATTATATACATTTTAGGATTTAGACAGAGGGAGAATGTGTGATGTTGTCACATATGACTGAATTCACAGTAAAATTGCAAAATAATGAAATGTTTTGTCAACATAAAATTGTTTAGAATTTGCATTGAACAACTAATATATATGTGATTGAGTCTATAATTTCCCCCAACAAATAAGTACAAGATCACAGACAAGAAAAAAACTTATATTATCTATAAAACATTAGAAAATTAATTTTCTCCACACAATATTTACAAAGCATAGAAAGTTTTATTTTATTTTCATGACAACTTTACTCTCTGCACAGAGCTCACATATCAAATTGCAAATTCAGTCTCTTTGAGGTTAAAAATATATAGGATACATTTTAGTGAGAAAATTCTGATGAATATTATTTCAGGAAAAGCAAAATGGTTATTTGAAATATCAACACAAAGAAAGACAAATCAGAATATAATTGGGTTTTTTGTAAATTTAAACTTTTTTGGTCACAAAAGCATGTAAGTAATGTAGTTATTAATTAAGAGAAGGGCAATGTGGTGAATTAGTTGATACTCAGAAAATATTTACTCTTTATCCCAAACCTCTATGAAGAGCATTTTTCCATCTCACTGATATTGGATGTTGTCATAAGATGTGCTTTGGTTACCGGAACGTAGGATTTAAGAGATTTCCGCTCACCTTGAGAGCTTTCCATCACCACTCTTAATAACAACAACAAATATGTCCCTGAGTAGCCACTTTCCTGCATTTTTGGGACCAAGAGACATTTGGAACATAGTTTCCCTGGGTGATTTACACACCTGCAGCCAGAGGGAGAGCCAGAAGCACAGCAAATACATGTAAGCTCAGAGTGTGAGACTCAGAATTGTTCCAAGCCACCAAGGTGAGACAATGTTATTGCAGTAATCTCTGTCTGAAACAGCCAGCTCGGAGATATATATATATAAATTCATATAAAAATATTTTCTAACGTTAAAATAGCTCACAAACCCATATTTAATTTATAAGAAATAGGAAGAAATAAGTGTGTATTTTTATATGGTTCAACCTTGACTGTGATGAAGATAGAGGAGCATCATTAATCAAATATATAATTAAGGTAAAGTTAAAAGGTACCAATTTCTAAATGATTTATGTCTACATTTATAAACAAAGTATACTCATGAAAATTTACTAACTGGTCATGAATAATAAACGTTCAAAAGTTATAAATTTATATATTAATCAAAAAGTAGATTGGTGTCTATTTCTGAAGAGGAAAAGAAAAACAGAGTGGTAAGCATATATCAAAGTAGTACTCATAAAACAATATATTGCTATATGGAGGGGTATTGGAAGGCTAGGTGAAAAAAGTGAAAGGATAAGAAATAAAAATTGGTAGTTACAAAATTGTCACAGGGATGTAAAGTACAACATACGTAATATTGCAATAACTATGTATGGTGTCTGGCCCTGGCTGGTTTGGCTCAGTGGATTGAGCGTCGGCCTGCGAGCTAAGTGTCGCTGGTTCGATCTTCCAGTCAGGGCACATCAGAGAAGGAAAACTCTGACTCCAAAAAACCTCCGCTGCCTTGCGGCATACCTCTTCAGGAGAAAGGCTAAGGGAGTAAACCCCGACAGAAAATCCGGAGCCGGAGTCCCTAAGGCGGTTTGACGTTGTAGTCAACACCGGCAACTCCTGCGGCGCACCTGAAGCCAAGCTGTATTGACTCCATCTTTCCCTTGGACCCTTCAGCTGCGAAGAGAGGGGGAGTCTGCTGCATGGGCAACAGCAGACCCTCCATATCACCCTGCCCAGGCTCTGTAGCTTCAGCTTCACTGGAGAGGACACTCCAGCGTCATCGTAAGATGTCGATTCAACACGGGAGGAGACAGATACCGTGTCACTCCCGAGTCGGACTGCACAGCCATTCTCGGCGGTGCAGATAGACTCTTAAGAAGCTACACCATCGTCTCTCGAGACGGACGGCTGCCGACGGATGTATGGTGTCAGATGGCTACTAGAGTTATTGCAACATCACTTTGTAAATTATAGAAATGTCTAACATTGTGCTGTACACCTGAAACTAGTATAGAATAATATTGAATGTCATGTAACAAAAAATAAAATCATCTCAAGTAAAAAAATGTATTTGAGCTCTCTATTAGAGGATGTGCTATTATGACTATGAAAGCATTTAACTTGACCTGCACTTCTGACTTCTGTATTTAGTTGGTCAGAAAAGTCATAAAACAAAACTACCAGAGCACCTCATAAATCAGGATTGGAAAAATCTCACTAAAACAAAGATAAATTAAATGCCTCATATAATAAATAACATTTTTCTCTAAATTTCTCAATGCACTTCTTGACATTTTCTAGGGAAAAGAAAATAGTGTCTTTTAAAATAGCCTGCATATATTTTTAAATACAAACATAGGTAACATTTAAAGATTTTTATAAAAGAAGAAATTAAGATCTTCCTATCTCAGTCTCTCAATGCAGAAAATTTTGAATATCATTCCACAATTAATACTTTTAATGCTTTATATTTGAAAACTAATTTGGGAAAATTAATAACAATGGTAATTTGAGAACAATTAAAAATAATACAATTTTATATTTTCACTTTTAAAGATCATTAAAAATTACATCTGGTTTGAATAAATGCAAGCAAACTGAGACTAGATTATATGATCATAAACCAAGCCATACCAAAACAATCAAGCCAGACTGAAAGAAGACTGAAACAGGAAAAGCTGAGCTATGAATTATAAAACAGTAGGAAATAGAAATGCAAGAGTGAGATAAATCTAGTTTTGAAAAGGGTAAATGTTAATGAAAAGGGTAAATGTTAATGAAAAGGAAACACTATTAGGCTAACATGAAGCATTTTAGTTGTTGATACAAATCAGATGAAAAATAAAAGCAAAGAAAATTTTTAACACCAAAAGGCATGTTTAGTAAGAGTTAAAGCCAGAATTAAGATAACGCTTTATGTTATTTTTGGTAAGGTGATTTTTTCAAACATAGTGTTTTGGCTTAAAACAAAATGGTTCATAATATTGTGATGAGTTGTATATAACATATTAGTTCTTTAAAGAAGATAGATACCATTGCCCAAAGCATTTTCCCTTTTTTATAGGGTAAGTGGAAACTAGAGTAGGTGATTTAAGACTTATAATGAATCATATGGATTACAATAAAACTTATGATCCTTAAACTAGAGTGCTCTTGAATGAGGGAATGGATTATAGTTTAGAGTCATAATAAAAATGTACATCAATTTGATATTTTAACAGTTTAAAATAGCTATTTGAAATAATGTGTCAATTATTATTCCAGTGTAGTAACAGCCTATATATACACAAAGGGTTTTGTAGTAAAAGAGAGAAAAAGAACAAGTGTAAGAAGGATACACTGCAGATAGTCATTATTTCCAGAGTGAGGTGGTAGAATAGTCTCCTTCCTTTATGTGCTTCCCTATAGTTTGAATTTTTATAAGCTCGTTTTCTTTTTAGAATTTAGAAATGTTTTCAAAAGTCTCACCTCAAAAGTATCCTTTTCAAGAGAACTGATTGACCATCCCTTACTATGCTTCCCATTCTCTGTACACTCCTCCCTTCATACATGCAATATAGTGCATGTAGGACTTAGCATGATTGTTAGACATATGTATGATCAAAATACAAAAGTTAATTGCATCTCTAAGTAAAAAAAACTAGACAAAAATAAGACATTGTTTACAATAACATCAAATCCTAATGAATAAGTCTCACAAAAGATGTCTATATGCTCCATGCAGAAAAATATAACTCTGAAAAATACTCAAGAAAGCTATGCAGTCTGCATAGATAAAAATACTTAATATTATAAAGTTGTCAAATTATCCCCAGACTGATCTATAGTTACAATGCAATTCCAAGCTGAATTCTAACAGGGTATTTTTTAATTGCAAAATCTGTCAGTTGATTTTGGGTCTAACATTTAAGTCTTTAATCTATTTTGAATTTATGCTTGTGTATGGTGAAAAACAGTCTAGTTTCATTTTTCTGTGCATGTCTGTCTAATTTTCCCACACCATTTATTGAATAAACTACCTGTAGCCCATTGTATGTGATTGTTTTCTCTGTCAAATATTACTTGACTATAAAGGCGTGGGTTTACCTCTGGGTTCTCTATTCTGTTGCTTTTATCTATGTGTCTGTTTTCATGCCAGTATCATGCTGTTTTGATTATCATGGCCTTGTAGCATAGTTTCATATTAGGTGGCATGATTCCTCCAATTTTGTTCTTCTTTCTCAAGATTGATGTTGCTATTCAGGGCTTTTGATGTTTCCATATAAATTTTTGAAACATTTGTTCTAGTTCTGTGAAATACATCATTGGAATCTTGATAGGAATTGCATTGAATCTATAGATTGCTTTGGGTAGTATGAACATTTTAATGATGTTAATTCTCCCTATTAATGAACACAGTGTGTGCTTCCACTTATTTGTATCTTATTTAATTTTGTTCTTCATGTCTTATAATTTCTAAGTACAGATCTTTTACATCATTGGTTAGATTTATTCCTACATATTTTATTCTTTTTGAAGCAATTATGATTGGTATTGTTTTCTTAATTTCCCTTTCTGAAAGATCATTATTGGCATACAAAAATACAAGTGAATTCTGGATATTAATTTTGTATCCTCTTACTTTACTGAATTCATTTTAAATGTTAGACCCAAAACCATAAAAATACTAGAAGAAAACATAACAGTAAAATCTCAGATGTTCCTTGTAGCAATTTTTTTCTGATATATCTCTTCAGGCAAGGGAAACAAAACAAAAATAAACAAATGGGACTACATCATACTGAAGAGTTTTACACAGCAAAGGAAACCATCAACAGAATACAAAGACAACACACTGAATGGAAAAGCATATTCACCAATACATCTGATAAGAGATTAATATTCAAAATTTATAAAGAACTTACATAACTCAATACCAAAAAAAAAAAGTCCAATAAAAAGTGGGCAAAGAACCTGAGTAGGCACTTCTCCAAAGAGGACTTACAGATGGCTGACGTTAAAAGATGCTCAATGTCACTAATCATAAGAGAAATGCAAATTAAAACCACAATGAGATATTACCTCACACCTGTCAGAATTGGTATCATCAATAAATCAACAAACAAGTGCTGATGAAGATGTGGAGAAAGGCAAACCCTAGTGCACTGTTGGTGGGAATGCAGAGTGGTACAGCCACTGTGGAAAGCAGTATGAAGATACCTCAAACAATTAAAAATGGAACCACCTTATGACCCGGAAATTCCACTTCTGGTAATTTATCCAAAGAAACCCAAAATACTATTTGAAAGAATATAAGCACCTCTGTGTTCATTGCAATGTTATTTATAATTGCCAAGGTATGGAAGCAGCCAAAGTATCCATCAACAGATGAGTGGATAAAACAACTATGGAACATTTGCATAATGAAATACAACTCGGTCATAAAAAAAAAAAAAAAACAACCTTACCCTTTGAGACAGTATAGATGGACTGGAGAATGTTATGCTAAGTGAAATAAGCCAGTCAGAGAAAGACAAATACCATATGATTTCACTCATATATGGAACCTAAATAACAAACTTAACTAACAAGCAAAATAGAGACAGACTCATAGAGAGCAAGTTGACAGCTCTGGGTGGGAGTGGTTAGGAGTTTAGGAGGTGGCGGGATGGAGAAGAAACAAAAAAGTACTCATGGACATGGGTAACAATGTGGTGATTACAGAGGGCAAAAGGTATAAGGGGAGGGAATTGTTGAAAAAATACAATAAAAGGTACATTTTAAAAATCTATCAGTTGTAACAGATACTAAGAGGCAATATAACTACAGCTAGAATTTCTTATTTGAACTTCTTTTTTAATCCGTCCCAGGAATGAAAGGAGGAGATCGTGGAGGTTAGAGATGTGAAGACTTCACACTCTAACTGTAAGTGACCAATAATGTGACATAAATTATTAATCTATCCATACTGAGAGGAGTTGGTACCTAGATTCCCCAGCACTCAAAGGTAGGTCTAAACTTTTTTTCTTTCTTTAATCCATTTCTTCTGACAGTATTTCTATCCTATTACAGGATGAAATCTGAAGGATCCACGTGAAACAAGCCAATAATACAAAATATATAGTTCTTCTTCATCCATTTGTATTTGTGATCTCAACCAACTTCACCATTGGATAAACTAATTCTAGTTTAGAAAATAAAACTTTCAATTATCTGCTCTTCAAAAAAAAGAGAAAAATGACACAGGTATTATGTTTCTATGAATAATCCATTTCACAATCATTATCTTTAAAGACGAAGTTGATATCACTTAAGAAGGCAACAGGAACATAAAATTTTTGTGGTACCTAGTCTAACAATAAGAAATTTCCCCAAGTTTTTTACCATAATATTATGTAAAATTTTAGAGTCTATTTTGATATCTCGTAATACAACATACTATCTTTCATTCTACCAATTTTGCTCTTCAAATATAATCACTAACAATAGTTCAAATGTTACCTATGTTAAAAATACTTGCTCCTATCAATGATTTATTATTGCTAACAGATTCATTTCACAGTTTGTATACCTCTAACTAGAGAAACTTTTTCACAATCCTTAAGCAATAAGGATTTTACTCAGAAGATCAGAAACACATATAACACTAGCCTTGCAAGTTATTATCAAAAAATAGTCCTTTTATTTGCTCAGTAACAAAAATAATACAAAGAGGGGAGAACAAGATTGTTAGTGTTTTTGTTTTTACCTTAGTTAAAGTAAGGATCAAAACATGAAACACCAAACAGTAGACAGCATTCTAAGAGTGCCCCCAAGATCCCCGCCCCTGGTCTGCACTATGTAGTATCTCTTTCTTTTGATTAGGCTACATAAGACTTTGTCTCAGAAAACAGAAGTCAGAATTCTCCTGCTGGCCTTAAAGAAACAAGTTGCCATGAGTCCTACAACTGCAGTGTCTTTAATTCTGTCAATAATCTGAGTGAGCTTGAAAGGTGACCCTTAGTTTCAGAACTCAGTCTCAGTCAACACTTTGATTTCAGTGTGATGAGACCCAGAGCAGAGAATCCTGTGACAAGATGCTGGATTCCTGACCCACAGAAATTATAAAAGAATTAACTTGTGTTGGTTTAAGCCACTAAGTATGGTAATTTGTTACAGAGCAGTAGAAAATGAATACAAACCATCTTATATTTTATAGGTAACAAGTCAGATATGGTTGTTTACACAAAAAGCAAAAAGTAAATTGACTAAAACACATAAAATAGACAGGACATTGGACAATGAAAAGAACCCAGACTACTCTCCCATTTTTGCTGTACTTCTAAAGTACTTCTGAAATGTATATATTTATGTATAAAGATTTTTATCAGGCATTTGCTATTTGAAGACACAGAAGGGATAGATAGAATGACCATCATTATCCTTGGAATGTGTCATAACCACCCTAAGTTTAATTTATTGTCTATCCTTTCCAATATTTTGTTTATAAATATACAAAAATTTTAGGTTGAATTAAAAATAATGTATAATAAACTGTTATTTGAATAGTGTTTATCAAAGATATCTAATATCAATATTTTTAGGTCAAATTCTTTTGACCCAGAGAAATACTTTTTAAAGAGAAAAATCATGGGTTAGATTTGATTATCCACTTCAGAGGAAATGGTTGGAAATAAAATTTCCTATCATGCACACATAATTTACACTAAACAAAATATTATTTCACCTTAAATTTCTGAGCGAAAAGTCAAAACATTAATGTATTCATGAAGTTACACTACATGGGGTAGTATCTTACATAATTTATAAGCTAAGAATTATAAAGTATTTCTCATATTTCAATTTTATCTGCTACTATTTCCTTCCAAATATTTACATTTTCCTATTTGCATTATTTCTGTGTTTATTCAATACATAATGAAAAATGAAAAATTATATTTTAAATGACAACAGATAATGGTAATGCTGTCATTTCCTTAAAGCTTATTAAGCAACACATAGCTATTTGTTCTGAAAAAAGTTGACTATTTTAAAGCTACAGTTTCAACCCACTAGTTCACTCTGAGTTTTTTGTTTATTTGACTTTATTGGGGTTACATTGGATAATAAAATTATCCAGGTTTAAGGTGTACAGTTCTATAATACATCACCTGTATGTACTGTGTGTTTACCACCACAAGTCATTTCTCTTTCCATCACCTTTTATCCCCCCTTTACCCTCTCCTGCCCCCACAAAGCACCCTCTCCTCTGATGACTATGAGTCTGTTTCTATTTTGTTTGTTAGATTATTTCATTCATTAGATTCCACATATATGTAAAATCATATGGTATTTGTCTTTCTCTGACTGGCTTATTTCACTGAGCATAATACTTTCCAGGTCCATCCACACCATCACAAAGGATAAGATTTCCTACTTTTTATGGATGAGCAGTATTCCATTGAGTAGATGTAACACAGATTTTTTTTTTTTTTATCCATTCATCTACTGATGGGTCTTGGGCTACTTCCAAATTCTGTCTATTATAAATAATGCTGCAATAAAAATAAGGGTGCATATATTCTTTTGAATTAGTGTTCCAAGTTTCTTTGCATAAATCCCAGAAGTGGAATCTCTGGGTCATAAGGCAGTCCCATAATTAATTTTTCGACCTAACTCCATACTACTTACCACAGTGGTTGCCCTAGTCTGCATTCCCGATCAAGAGTACACAAGGGTCCGTTTTAGCCTTTTTTTTTTTTAATTAAATCATTGTTATTGTTATTCTATTACAGTCAGCCCAGTTTTTCCTCCTTTGCCCTCCTCCACCCATCCCACACTCCCCACAGTTAATCCCCTCACTGTTATCCATGTCTGTAGGTCATACATACATGTTCTTTGTCTAGTATCTTCCCCTTCTTTCCACCATTATCCCCTGCCCTCCTCCCCTCTGTCACTTTTGTCCACTCCATGTTTCCATGCCTGTGGTACTATTTTGTTCATAGTTTATTTTAGTCTTAACTATACTTCACTGATTAAAAAGAATTGTACCATTGTAGAAACAAGTAAAATTAATCTCATTATCCAAGAAGCAATCCCAGATTGGTTCATTCTTTATTTTGTTATTTTAAATGTTTCAGTCATACAGAATAAATATAAATAATATAATGGAAAAGTTATTATAGATTGATCTAAAATTTGGTGTTAGATATTATATCAGCTTAAGGTATAAAATAGTATTAATATAGATAAAATAATCTGTAGGCTTCTTCACATAAATTTTTGCATCCATCTATTGCAGAAATAAGTACTCTCCATAATTTGATGTCAAAAAGACATTCAGCTCTATTTTCTTTAAAATTTTTAAAGAAAAAAAATTCACATTGAGATCTTTAATCCACCTGGAAAATTCCTTTGTTATAGCTTAAGCTAATTCTGTCATTAGTTTTTTTAAACATGGACAATCAATTATTCAGGCACCAAGTAATGATTAGGTGATCTTTATAAATAAAGGAATATTTATAGTTCCATTTATGTCACTACATTCATATCTTTCCATATCAATTTATACATATTTATGCATAACACTGATTTTTGTCTCTCTTTATTGGATTCTTATAAGTATTCTTGTGACTACAACATACAATTTTGCTTTCTATAGTTTGTATTGGTAATTAGTAGGAAAAAATTTCTTAACTTTAGTCATCTCCAGAATCATTTGTCTATTCTTGACTCTTTTATCTTCTCTGTTAACTAGGAACAGTTTGTCGCCTTTCATATAGAAACTTTGTATTGTAACTGCATTTCATTATAAATTGAGAAGGAGTAAGTTATGTATTTCTCAGTGACAACCCTTTATGCCAATGCAGGTAGACAATGTAGAGAAAAACAGAAAGAAGAATGAATGTAGTGTTGAAGAGAAAGTGAAAAAGTAAACCATTGTGCACTGTTTGTTGGTGGAAATGTACCCTGGGACAGCCACTGAGGAAACAGTACAGAGAGTCATCAAAAAATTAAAAACAGAACTGCCATGTGATTCAGCAACTTCACTTCTGGGTCTATATTCAAAGGAAATAAAATCACTAACTCAAAAAATATCTGCACCCCTGTTCACTGCAGAATTATTTATAATACCCAAGACATGGAAACAACTTAGATGCCCATGAACAGATGAATGGTTAAAATGTGGTATATCTGAGAATTTTTAGGGCTACAGACCTAGAAAGTCTTTGTTGCTAAAACTTTTTTTTCCAGAGCATCATCTCTTTTGACTACAGGAAATCTCACTTGTCTCCGTGGTCACTTATCAGAGTGGGTCTTCTCTGTTTGTTTCTTTGCTCTAAATTATTACTGTTTTCCCAGGGTCATTTTTCTGTATGTTTATCTCAATTCTAGTATATTAGGGCTCTCTCTTTATTTACAGATCCTGATTGAATATTTATTTTTAAGATTTAAGCTCTAATAGACATTTCTCTGAAGAAGATAAATAGGCATCCAATAAGCACATGAAAGATGCTCAATATCATTAGTCATTAAATAAAAATTAAAATCACAAAAAGATACCACTGCACACACAAAGATAACTATAATCAAAAGACAGACACTAACAAGTATTGGTGAGGATGGGGAGAAATTGGAATACTCATTCATTGCTACTGGAAATTTAAAAATTCTCTTTATAAAACAGTTTTACAGTTCCTTAAAATGCTCAACACTGAGTTACCACATGACAAAGCAATTTTACTCTTAGGAAAATACCTAAAGGAAATGAAACAGATGTCCATGTAAAAATCTGTACAACAATGTTCTTAACAACATTGTTCATAATAGCAAAAATGTGGAATTGATTTAAGGCAGTGACAATGGAAATGGAAAGAAGTGTACAGGGCTGGAAAAGTCTTAGAAGTAGAATCAACAATTTGATTGATAGGGTGTGAGAGGTGAGAGAAAAGTGCTGGGATGATTTACAGATTTCTGGATGACTTACAAATTTCTGGCTTAAGTAAACAAATGGAGAGTGTTTCCATTTAAAAATAGAAAATACTGCAGGATATATATATTTTTAGAGAAGACCAAGAGTATAGTACAGGATACCTTAATCATTCTAAGATATGAAAGATCAGATGTCAATAAATTTATTTCCTTTTTTCAGTTACCTAAAGTATTTTTTACTAACAAACATTTAGTTAATGGGCTCTATCCTCTGCTTTCCAATCCCCTCAAAAATTTTGTTATATAGTCGACATAAAATGCTTTCCATTTTTTTTAATATTTAATTTATTTATTTAAAGAGAGAGTAAGGGGGCGGGGAGAAAGGGAGAGAAACATTGATTGATCGCCTCATACATTCACTAACTGGGGACCAGGTCCTCATCTCATGCATGTGCCCTAACCAGGAATCAAACTGGTGAACTTTGGCCATGTGGGCCAGGGCTAAAATGTTCTCTATTTTAATTAAATTAGCAGAATAAGGAGTTTTGTACATGATATGGCACTGAATAAAGATTAAACTTTAATATGCAAAAAAATTAATATTGCATTTTCCTCCATAGTAACATAAAAATACATTTTATGTAATTGTGTGAGGATAAAGTGGAAAAAAGTGAACTTAATTAGTTTCTATTTTTTTCTATCCCATAACCAAGATTCACTTATAGTTATGGTACAGGAGAAACTCCCAGAAACTTAGTTCTTCTCTCCAACTCAGTAAAGAATTACAGATCAATAAGCCTACGAATGTGCAAACAAAGTTTATTAGTACTAAGTACTAGTAGGATAGCAAAAGCAAGGGCGGCCAGAGGCTGGTGGCCAGAAAGGGAGGCCAGGTGCCCAAGGCCCATCCCTGGCCAGAGGCCAAGTGGCCAAAGCCACCACCCCACCCCCATGAGGTAAAAAGAGCCAAGAAGTTCAAGAGAGTGACTCCTTTGTTCTGAGAACTTACAGCGATAGTGGGATGGGGGTGAAGAAGTTACATATTGATTGACAGCTAAAGGTGGTGCCAGCTTCCCTCCAGGAGATGTGACTACCCAAATGCAGGTATGTGTGGGGATCTCTTAGGCCCAATCCTTACCTTGCTCCAGACTCTATTTGCTCATTTTGCATGCGTGACAAGAGGCAGGCAGTTAAACAAAGTTGTTTTATGGGCCTTTCTTTGGGCTCTGTAGTCCCCTACCCCTCACCTTTCCAGGCCTTGGGATGAATACAGAGTCTCAAGGCATTTCTTTTCCCAGCTAGTGGAGATGATACACACAGACTTTCAAGGGCTTCCCCACCTGCACTATTATAGTTTACTTGTGTTGTTCAGAATGCCTGGCAGCCTGATCAAACCAGGCTCAGGATTACTGGGTCAGCTGGTGAGACATGGCTTCCTTTGCTTTTAGCTTCCTGTATTGAGTTCTTTGTTAGATTGCAATGGTGAGGGCCCTGCCTTTATTTCCCTCTTGGCTGCTCATTCTACCATTAACAGTTATATGATAAAACTGAAATTATATGACTGTGCAATCACTGTGAAAAAAATGGAATCATTTTAAGTTTCCTGTCTACAGCTTTTCAGTCAGAGTAAAAAGACTTTTCTTCCTGATTTATACAGAATTGAAATTCCTTTTGCATTGATCTAGATTTAAGTGTCATTTCTCTATGGATTTTACAAGCATAAGCCATGAGTTTCTCAATTCTTTTTTCCATGTAGCATGTTCTACTTTTGTAATGCTAATAAAAATATTCAAATACATACTTTTATATCTTCTAAGAGAAAAAAATGTTCAGAATTGAATACTGCATGCATCAATTAATTATATTTTATTTCCTGTTGAATGGTGTCTCAGAACGCTTTTTCTGAAATACATGTAAGATCTTGAAACTATAACTAAATATTTTCCTTGCTAGAAATTTTTAATATTTGTCATTATTATAATGTATTTATAACTAGTTTCAAATCTATGTGTACAAAATTAAGTAGAAAATATAAAGTGGAATATAATGTACGGTTTTTTAAATCTCTGGATCTCATATCATGGCTCCTTGTCCTTTGAACAGAAATACAGCGAGTCTGCATAACATGCTCATTTCTTACTTTGTGCTGGGAACTATCACACATACTATTTGACTGAAATCCTAAAATTGCATATAAGGAAAGTAAAGAACATAGAGTTTGGGTAACAATCAGAGTCACCAAGGTAGTTTCAGGCAAAATCAAGATTCATACCCTACTCTTCTGTTTCCAAAGTCCAGATTCTTTCCACAGAAGAAAGCATGCTAATTATTTTTTAACATTTGGGAAAGTATGAGATAAAAAATTACCAATTACCTTTAAGAATACTTTATTGATATATTAAAGGAGGAAAATATTGAGTTCATTAATATGAAAAATTAACTTAATATTCTTCGTGTCCTGAAGGCAAAAACTGGAACCAGTGACTCATAATGTCAATGGCATGACCATTAGGCAGTTGTTTTCTCCAAAATGTACAACGCTATTATAAAGTTATTTTTAACTGAATTAATATTCCAGTAAATAAAATGAAAGGGGCAGAAATTCAAGTCTCAAGATGAACTTCTCTGTAGATCAATAGTCTGAATATCCATAATTTATATAATTAAGTGTTTATTATTTTTAAAACTCCAACTAAATGGTGGTAAATAAAATTGCATCCAACCAAAGACTATCTCTCATTAAAAGAAAATACTGAGAGACAGATAGTAGATAGGCTGGAGAAGTAGCAATGGTAACCATGGAGGCAAATTGAAACTGATAGAAAAGACCACAATACATCAAACTTAACACCTCAACTTGCTTCTCAGTAATTACTTCATACCAACATCCCATTGCTTTAAAGGCATTCTGTGCTGGTTTGTTATAATAGCACACTGACATATCATTAGGCTTCAGGTTTTCCCAGCTACTGTGTAAGTTTTTAGTGTGATTGTTCTTGTTAAGCTTCCTTAGCTTTTGTATTGATCAAGGTGATCATAACTACAGACTGCTTATTTTTTAAATACAAAATTTCTGATATTTTCTCAAAATTAATGAAGACTATCCTAGTTTCTAACTCAATACGTTTGTTAAAAAAAATTGTTCTGGGTCCAAAATTAAAAGTAAAAATTGTCATTTTTAGGAAAGGCATATTCACTTTTAAATACTCATAATACTTTAAATAATCCATTAAATAGGATATGCAATTATTAGAAACAAAAGAAAAAATTGTTTTTATTCCTCATCGATTGGTTTCCAGTATGAACAATGGGTTCACTCCAGCAACTTCCATATGCATATTTTAAATGAGATCACACAAATGAAAAATATTTTGTAAGCCTAATGTGTTAGGTTATGCATTATAGCCACAGTATATCTATAGTCCTTTCCATATATACCCAATCTTTTAGCTAAAAATCCATACCTTTCACAGTAATGTTGAAATTTATTTAATTTCTTTACTCCTTGGCAATCACTATCATCGGCCAAAATATGTCCAATGCATCACAAATACTAAAATGCTAAAGTGAATATATATTTGAAATCATAAGCAAAAAATACATATATTTTTATTTCTCTCAACTGCATTGTTAACTAAAACCTAACTTTTCTGGCACATTGGTTTATTTGAACATGTATTTTTTTAATTTAATCTTTATTGTATTTTTTCCATTACCATTTAGTGCCTTTTACCTCCCTACTGCCAGCAATCACCACACTGTTGTCCCTGTCCGTGAGTCCTTTCTCCTTTTTGCTTGATCCCCCCCTAACCTCCCCCGCCTCCATAGCTGCCAGCCTGCTCTCTATCCATGAGTCTGTCTCTATTTTGCTTGTTAGTTCAGTTTCTTCATTAGATTCCACATGTGAGTGAAATCATGTGGTGTTTGTCTTTCTCTGACTGGCTTATTTCACTTAGCATAATGTTCTCCAGGTCCATCCATACTGTCGCAAAGGGTAAAATTTTCTTCTTTTTTTATGTCCTACTAGTATTCCATTGTGTAAATGTCCCACAGTTGTTTTATCTATTCATCTACTGGTGAATATTTGGGCTACTCACATATCTTGGCAATTGTAAATAACACTGGTTAACATAGGTGTGCTTATGTTCTTTCAAATTAGTGTTTTGGGTTCCTTCAGATATGTTCCCAGAAGTGGAATTTCTGGGTCAAAAGACAGATCCATTTTTACTTTTTTGAGGTATCTTCATACTGCTTTCCATAGTGGCTGCAATAATCCACATTCCCACCAACAGTGCAGGAGCGTTCCCCTTTCTCTACATCTTCACCAGCACTTGTTTTTTGTTGATTTATTAATGATGGCCATTCTGACAGGTGTGAGATCACATCTCATTGTGGTTTTAATTTGCATTTCTCTGATGATTAGTGATGTTGAGGATTTTTTCATATGTCTATTGGCCATCGGTATGTCTTAGTATTCAAAACAGCATGGTATGAGGATAAAAACAGACACATAGCTCAATGAAACAGAATAGAGAGCCCAGAAATAAACCCACACCTTTAGAGTCAATTAATATTCAACAGAGGAAGCAAGCACATACAATGGGCTAAAGATAGTTTATTCAATAAATGGTGTTGGGAAAATTGGACAGGTATGTGCAGAAAAATGAAACTAGATCACCTTCTTACACCACACACAAGAATAAATTCAAAATGGATCAAAGGCTGAAATGTTAGACCTGAAACCATAAAATCATAGAAGAAAATGTAGGCAGTAAAATCTCAAACTTCGCTCATGGCAAAATTTTATTGGATATATCTCCCCAGGCAAGGGAAACAAAAGAAAAAATAAGCAAATGATACTACATCAAACTAAAAGTTTTGCACAGCAAAGGAAGTCATCAACAAAATGAAAAGACAGCCCACAGAGTGGAAGAACATATTTTTCAATACATCTGATAAGAGGCTCTCATCCAAATTTTTTAAAGAACTTAGAGAACTCAACACCAAAAAAACAAAGACAACCCAGTTTTTAAAATGAGGAAGCGACTTGAATAGACACTTCTCCAAAGAGAACATGTATTCTTAATACAACTAAACTTGCCTAATTTATTGAGCACCTCTTTATATTATATCATTTCTTTTTATTTGGTCATCCCCAGTGCCAGTAGTTGCAGCAATAAAAATAAAATATGCAGAAGTAATAACTTTGTTACTACAAACATTTACATACTTTTCCTCATAAAAATGTTCAGTTCTCATCAAAAATGCAAAATTTTCTTGTCTTCTCACTGTTTCTATCATGTGATGCCAATAATTAACATTTCATGAGATTGCATATTGGCAATATTTTAGAAATAAAGGCATTGATAGTGACAAAAATCAATATAATAATGCACTATAACTACTCAACATTCTCTATAACTTCTACCTGTGAAAGTACCCTTAGGCACCTAATAGATTAGACCACATGAATCTCAAGTTCCCTTTTTCTCTCATTTCCTCACTAAAACCAGTCCCCAAATTCCCTCTCCTAAACAGCTCTGAATCTTCCCCTTCTTTAATATCCACATTGCCATTGCTTTAATTCAGATTTATAATAGTTTTCAATTAAATAACTTTTTTTTTCAGGTTGCATTTTTTAATGTTTTTCTATTACAGTTGTCCCAATTTTTCCAGTTACTTTCCACTTCCCTGCCCCACTCCGCTTCCACAGCAGCCTCCCTCTGCTTCCTCTGTCATCCCTCTCCTGTCTGTTCTCCACTCTTTTGCCAGAGTAATCTCTCTCTCTCTCTCTCTCTCTCTCTCTCTCTCTCTCTCTCTCTCTCTCTCTCTCTCTCTCTCTCTCTCTCTCTCTCTCTCAAAATCCAAGTTTATTTGTTCCTTTTTTGCGTTTGATATACAGCTCCACGACACCGTTGGCCTGAGACTCTGCCATAGTCCTAAATAACCACAAAACCACAGCCAACCCTTTTGCAGGGTTTTCCCTCTCTGTCAATTTTACACAGGCCTAACAATTCCCCTACTTGTCATCAACCTTAATTGGGCTGTTTTGGTGCTCAGCACAAAGGGCCTCCACCAACTTGACATACAATACATAGGCTCATCACAGCTGCCTGCAAGCCCGCAAAGAGGGTCTTGGTGCCTTTTCCTAGGTTTCCTTTAAAAAGGATGCCATTTAGAACTGTTGCGCTAACACCGTGAACTTCACGCTTTCTTTCCTTGGCTGCAGTTTCGTTCCGGTTGGTTCCAACCCACAATATTGACATTGATGCAGGTACTCAATATTGGATGAGGATGGTCTTCAGCACCTCTGGTAAAGCAGTATTCATGTCCATGACACTTCCAGCGGCACTGCCTTCTTCCACCAGGGCGTGGGTTATGGACTATGGACGGAGTTGAATCTTGAATTCACCCAGGCATCTGCCTCGGCCTCCGTGCAGCTCAGCCCCAGCTCGGAAAGAGAGCCAGAATAATCTTTCTAGTTCAAAATTATTCATACTGGTTCTATTACAAAATCCACCAGTGACTCTCAGTTGCTTCCAGGATAAAATCTAACCATTGAGCAATGTTTCATGGCTTTCACGTTGTGGCCCTTGCTTGACAATCCAACTTCGTTTCCCATCATCTCATAGTGCCTAATAATATAGCACCACTTGCAATTCCACAGGAGCAGTGTTCTCTGGCACGCTCACATGCCTGGAAGACTTAGTTCCAACTGACACTGCCTTGCAGGCCATCCCATCTTCCTTTCTTTCCAGGCTCAATGCGTTGTCTCTCCGACCACGTACCACAGTTGTGCACACCACAACACTGCTGTGTGCTAGTTTTCTCCTTCAGGCTCTGCTTTCTGACTGTGAGCTCCTAAAGGACAAAATGGCTTTTAATATTTACATATATTCGCTATAGAGCTACCTGAATACTCTTTCGATACGACCTGGATTATTAGGACAATCTGGTTTTATCATATCATTTATCTTGTTACCATTAAGTACAGAATAATATTTTAGTTGTGCTGCCTCCTCATTTTTAGTATATAATATATGATGATAAACATAGATAACTGGCATGAGTCTGAGGAAGAAAATAAAATCTTATGCCATGGTACCTTACAGTAAATAACAAATAATGATGTTTTCAGGTATCAAAAAGAAATAGAAATTTACATATTTCTTACTGGTTGTAATCTTCTGGCTATAGGCCAGAACTTGGGCAGTCTTGCCTCTCAATTTACACAAAAATATTCAATTTTCTTTTTACTATAATAGCCAATTAATATTATCTGGAAAAAAAGACATTTACTGGCTTCTTTGGTACCCTCAATTAGTTTGAAGGAACTCAATTCTCAATTGCAGTTTCTGACCTCTTCTTTTCTGCGATAATAGAAAACACTACATCACAGTGGTGTTGACACAGCCCTCAATCAAAGCAAATGCTATTCCACTAATTATGAGAGAAAATCAATATTAAGTGTGTTACTTAAGTGAATTCTGCATGCATTATATTATGGAATATAAAATATTTTATTATGTAATATGTAGCATTTATTATATTATATATACATTATATTCTATTATATATGAAATATATTTTATTATGTGATATGATACATATATTTTATTATATTATATATATTCACATATTCATCCCCACCCCTCTTCCCTCATCTTTCTTATGACTTTAGAGATAGATGAGGATAGTCAGTACAGTATGGAAGTTTCCCAAATTGTATGTCTCCAACAGGTAATATGTGAGGCACAATTTTGAACTCCCCAGCCTTAGAAGCAAGCAGAGGAGGAGCTGGGATGACTGGAACCCCAGAAGTTGATTGCCTCTAACTTTGAGCAACCTCTTCCTTTTCTTACATGCCACATGGATGTCATAACATGGGAAAGTTTGAGAAGCACTGTAATAAGAATTCATATGCACAACAACAAATCTCTCATGTATACATCCTTCTCCTCATCTAAGCTTGCTCTTACTCTTGTATTGTCTTTCTTATTGGCTTGCATCACCACCCACTCAGTCACTGGGTTAGAAATATGAGTCACAACATGTTCCTCCTCTCTCTCATCACCTTTATAATCACTGCCAAGTTTAACTCTTAACTATTTCCCCAATTAGTCTGCTCTTTTCAATCTATGCTTCAACTACCAAAAATCTACTCACCATCATCTGTCATATGTAATATGGCTCCCTAAATGGTCTCTTGGTCTGTAGTTTTGTCAGCTTCAATATTATTCTCAACAGAGCCACTTTTATAAAACTAAATCTGACCATAGCACTTGATAGCCTTAGCTGCCACAATGGTTTCCCATCATTACTAGAATAAAGCCCTAGTTTCTCAAAATTGAGTCGCAAAGCACTCCATGACATGGCCAGTATCTGTTTCTTTAGTCTCATATTTAGCTACTCCCACAAGTATCACACTGCTTGTATTCCACTAGTTACAACCAATTCTCTTTTCAAAGTATATTTTATTGATTATGTTGTTACAGTATCATAGTTTTTCCCCTTTACTCCCCTCTGCTCAGTACCCCCCTTCCCTCCAGCAATCCCACCCCCTTAGTTCATGTCTGTGGGTTGTGCACATAAGTTTTTCGGCTTCACCCTTTCCTATATTATTCTTAACTTACCCCTGTCTATTTTATATCATTTCCCCATTTCTCCCCCTTCCCCCTCCCAGTTGATAACCCTCCAAATGATCCCCATACCTATGATTCTGTTCCTTAGTTGGATTTTGTGTTTATTTTTTAGATTCAGTTGTTGATAGTTGCGACTTTGTTGTCATTTTAATGTTCATAATTTTGATCTTCTTTTTCTTAAGTAAGTCCCTTTGACATTTCATATAATAATAGTTTGGTGATCATGAGTTCCTTAAGCTTTACCTTGTCTGGGAAGGACTTTATCTGCCCTTCCATTCCAAATGTTAGCTTTGCTGCAGAGAGTAATCTTGGTTGTTATTCCTTGCTTTTCATCACCTTGAATACTTCTTTCCAGTTCCTTCTTGCCTGCAAAGTTTCTTTTGAGAAATCAGCTAAAAGTCTTATAGGCACCCCTTTGTTGGTAGTCCTGCTTTTCTCTTGCTGTTTTTAAGATTCTCTCTTTATCTTGAAACTTTGGCATTTTAATTATGATGTGTCTTGGTGTGGTCCTTTTCGGGTCTAGCTTGTTTTGGACTATCTGTGCTTCCTGGACTTGTATGTTTATTTCCTTTGCCAAATTTGGGGAGTTTTCCTTCATTATTTCCTCATGTAAGTTTTCAATTTCTTGATCTTTCTCATCTCCTTCTGGCACCCCTATGGTTCAGATGTTTGCACATTTAAAGTTATCCCAGAGGTTTCTAAGCCTTTCCTCATTTTTTTCAATTCTTGTTTCTTCATTATGTACTGGTTGACTGTTTTTTTCTTCCTAATGTTCCAAATCATTGATTTGAACCCCAGTTTCCTTCTCTTCATCACTGGTTTTGTTTGAATTTTTCTTTGTTTCATTTAGCATAGCTTTCACTTCTTCCCTTATGTGTTTGCCATACTTAAAGATATCTGTCAAGTCTGTGAGCATCTTTATCACCAGTGTTTTGAACTCTGCATCTGTTAGATTGGCTATTCCCTTTTGGGCCATACTTCTCTGTCTCCTTATCTTGACAGGCTCCTGTGTTTGTTTGCCTCTGTGTCTTAGGTACAGCTGTTCCTCCTCTTATGTTGTAATGGGCGGAGTCTTAGGTATTCATCTGTATAGGATGACCCATTTCACTACATTGTGGCACTGTATGCGGGGGAGGGGTCTGAGAGGGAACAATACTGCTTGCTCAGCACTGGCCCCTTTTCCAGGTATCTTTCCCACTTTCATATGGGACTGGCACCTCTCTAGCTGCTGCCCCGGCAGTTGTTCCTAGAGTGGGTGGGTCTGTGTACATTCTAGGACTGTGGGGGCCCTTTAAAAAAGCAGACTCTGCTGAGAGACCAGCAATTTCTTCCTCCACCCCAACCCCAACTGGCCTACACAGTCAGAAGCAACGAGGCTTGATTTTCCCTGGCACTGGGACTGCGAGCTGTGCAGTCTGATCAGGAGCTGGGAACGCTCCCCAGGTGTCCCTCCTGACTTTTTAAAATGTGTGACTGCGCTTTCTGCCAGCCTACCACCGCTGCCGCTGCCGCTGCCGCTGCCACCACTCCGCGTCCTCTTCACCTTGGCTCCACCCCTTGTACCTGTCTGGATGATTATTTCCTCTTTATATCTTTGTTTCTTCCATGCAATTCGATTTTCTGGAACCTCTGGTTGTCTCCGGTTTTGAGGTAGCTGCATTTCTCTTAGCTGTGGAGGGAGATGCAGCATGTCTGTCTATACCTCCATCCTGTCCAGAAGTCCTACAACCAACTCTTTTTCACCCTTATGCAGTGATGTGATGTAAATTGGCTTGGGGCAAACAGGAGATATAGGTGGAGTCCTGATTTGTAACATCTGAAAACTTCTATGTTTAAAATACCCCACCATAGCCAATTTTAAGCCCCTTAACATGGCATCACTGACATGGAGTTGGTAAGAGATGCACATAATTGCATAACAGTTTCACCACACAGATACAACGGGCATAAATAACCTGAAGAGCATAGATACGTGTAAGAGCATAGATAATAGTAAAATGTAGTGAAATAATTAAGAAGCAATAAGTTTTCAAGGTTTATTACTTTTGCTTTTAATATAATTTATTTAACTGCAAGTTCATATAATCTAATTTTAATAATGGCTTTGTTTAACAAGCAGCTTATAAAATTCCTGAAAATTTAACAACCGACTCTTGCAAGCCAGTATGAACTAGCTCTAGCACACCACTGCCTTTACACCTTTACTCAAGTGAATTCCATCTTATTCAGTTCTCCAGCCTCTTCCCAGCCTAGTCAAGAGCTACTCATCCAGTTAGGCAGTTTCTCAAATGTAACCATGAACCACCTACATTAATCCCCTGGAAAGAGTCTTTTTTCATTTTTCTTTTTTTTTATCCTCACCTGAGACATGCTTATTGATTTTAAAGAGGTGGGTGGAAAGAGGGAGAAAGAGAGGGAGAGAAACATCAATGTGAGGGAGAAACATCAATCAGTTGCCTTTTTGTACACGCCCAGACTAGGAACAAACCTACAACCCAGGCATGTACCCTGACCAGGAATCAAATCCACAAGCTTTCAGTTTGTGGGACAGCACCCAACCAACTGAGCCACACCGGTCAGGGACCCTGGAATGTTTCTTAATATGCACATTCCTGAGGTTCATCTCCCAGACCTGCCAAATCTGAAACTCCCTAGAAGCCTAGTAATCTATAGCTTAGCAAGCTAGCTTGCTAGGAGAGTCTGAAGCACACTCAAGTTTGAGAATCATTTGTTTATACTACTTTTATGCTAAGGTGTCATATTACTCAGGAAATTCCATCTGGCTCACTCCCAGGAAGGCAGGATGGGGAAAGAATAACCAAAGTCACAGTGGTCTGAAACAGAGTGACATGGAGAACTGCAGGAAGTTCAGCAAGCCTGTGGGGTGGAAAGGTGAGAAGAGTAAGCTGGGAAATATAGGTCTAAAGAAGTTGCTAATGACTATGCTATGAAAGGCCTTTCATTCCACATTGAGGACATTGGAATGAACTTTATTATAAAAGTGAAAAATAATGGAAGGGTCTGAAGACAAAGAATGACAACTGTCAGAAAGAAGAATTTTCCTCTGCCCTACAAAGTTTCTTTCAGTTGGTATAATAACCAAATCAAGTTGAGACAGATTAACCAGAGGAAAACAAACTCAATTTTGTATATGCAGGAACCCCACATACATGAATGGTTTCAAAGGGAAAGTGAGATATATCTGCATCATGAGCCAAAGAAGGAGATAGAGGCCTGTGAGGGGTAGATGACAATTCATAGGATGATAGGAAGAGCAGGTGTTCAGTAATTAGGTGGTTTCCCTGCCATGCAGAGAAGTACAAAGTTTATTTCTGGTAATAACTCTTGTTATGAGGAACACCCCAATTTTAATTCTTTAAGAGAAAAGTAAAAGTTTTTCTTGATCCTGAAAGGTCTAGATTGCCTTTAGTTCAAAATAATTCCCATGCCAAGGTAGCACATCTTGGGGAGGCCTATTCTAAACCCCTTCACAACCAATATTTGAATAAACAATTCAACCTCTCTCTTTCTTGTCTAAACTTTAATAACTTATTGAAAAGAATAAAACCATTTTTTATTTAATCTTTATTGTATTTTTTCTGTTACCGTTTAGTCTCCTTATACTACCCACCCCCAGCAATCACCACACTATTTTCCTTTTCCATGAGTCCTTTTCCCTTTTTGTTTGATCTCTCCACCCCCTCACCTCCCACCCACTAGCTGTCATCCTGCTGTCCATCTATGAGCCTGTCCCCATTTTCCTTTTTAGTTCAGTTTTTTCATTAGATACCACATTTGAGTGAAATCATATGGTATTCATCTTTCTTTAACTGGCTTGCTTCACTTAGCATCATGTTCTCCAGGTCCATCCACACACTCACAAAAGGTAAAATTTTATTCTTTTTTATGGCTGAGTAGTATTCCACTGTGTAAATGTCCCATCATTTCTTTCTTGTATCTTTTTTTTTTTTTTTTTTTGGTTTTTTAATTACAGTTGTCCCGTTTTTTTCCCCCATTGCTCTCCCCTATCCAGCCCATCCCCTCTCCCGCAATCATATCCTTCCCCGTTGTCATGTCCATGAGTCATTTATACATGTTCTTTGACTAAATCCTTACCTTACTTATCCCCCTTCTCTCCCTCCCCCCTCCCCCCTCCATTGACTGCTATTCTGCTCTTTGTCCTATTTAGTTCGTTTGTTTGTGTTGTTCTTTAGTTTCCTGTATTATGTGATATCACATGGTATTTTTCTTTCTTTGCCTGGCTTATTTCACTAAGCATAATTCTCTCTAGTTCCATCCATGTTGTTGCAAATGGCAGGAGTTTCTTCTTTCTTTCTGCTACATAGTATTTGATCCACTCATCTACAAATGGGCATTTAGGCTGTTTTCAGCACTTAGCTATTGTAAACAGTGCTGCTATGAACATAAGGGTGCATAAGTTCTTTTGAATTAGTGTTAACCAAAGAGATAAAAGACCTGTACTCTGAAAATTACATTACATTGAAGAAAGAAATTAAGGAAGATACAAATAAATGGAAGCAAATATCATGTTCTTGGATGGGAAGAATCAACATCATCAAAACAGCCATACTATCCAAAGCAATTTACAAATTCAATGCAATCCTTATTAAAATACCAATGACATATTTCACAGACCTAGAACAAATACTCTAAAAATTCATATGGAACCAAAAAAGACCCCGAATAGCAAAAGCAATCTTGAGACAGAAGAACACAGCAGGAGGAATCACAACACCAGATATCAAACAATACTACAAAGTAACTGTGATCAAAACAGTCTGGTACTGGCATAAGAACAGACATATAGATCAGTGGAACAGAATAGAGAGTCCAGAAATAAACCCAGGCCTCTATGGTCAACTAATATTTGATAAAGGAGGAAGGAACATGAAATGGAGTGAGAAGAGCCTCTTTAACAAATGGTGCTGGGAGAACTGGACAGGGACTTGCAAAAAAATGAAATTAGACCACCAACTTACACCACACACGAGAATAAACTCAAGATGGATCAAAGACTTAAATGTAAGCCATGACACCATAAAAGTCCTAGAGGAAAACAAAGGCAAGAAAATTTCAGATATCTCGCGTAACAACATCTTCACGGATACATCTCCTAAGGCAAGAGAAATAAAGGAAAAAATAAACAAATGGGATTACATCAAACTAAAGAGTTTCTGCTCAGCAAAAGAAAACATCAGCAAGATGAAAAGGAAACCAACCATATGGGAAAACATATTTGCCAATGACATCACAGACAGGGGACTGATTTCCAAAATATATAAAGAGCTTATATGACTCAACATCAAGAAAACAAACAACCCAATTAAAAAATGGCAAAGGACCTGAACAAACATTTCTCCAAAGAGGACATACAGAAGGTCCATAGACAAATGAAAAAATGCTCAACATCATTAGCCATCATGGAGATGCAAATAAAAACCACAGTGAGATACCATTTTACACCAGTCAGAATGGCCATCATCAACAAATCAACAAACAAGTGCTGGCGAGGATGTGGAGAAAGGGAACCCTACTGCACTGTTGGTGGGAATGCAGACTGGTGCAGCCACTATGGAAAACAGTATGGAATTACCTCAAAAAACTAAAAATGGAACTGCCTTTTGAACCACTGATTCCACTGCTAGGATTATACCCAAAAAATCCTAAAACACTAATCCATCATTGTTTTATTTAGCTTTTTTCTCAGAATGATTAAGATTCTTCCTATTTTATCTCTATTAGAAACAAAAGGAAAACAAGCTCCAATTCTTTTATTTCTAAGTAAATAATATCTGAGCAAGATGGTTGACAAAAGGAAAACAATTCTTGTTCCTTTTGTTCAATCTTCTCTTTAGGATCCTTTTAGCCAAGTTAAAACTCCAATACTATTATTACTCCCCACATTTTTTAAAACTTATTTATTTGTTTGTTTATTTATTTTATTTTATTTTTTAGAGAGAGAGGAAAGGAGAAAGAGAGGGAGAGAAACATCACTGTGTGGTTGCCTCTCACTCTCACCCCCAACTGGGAACCTGATGTGCAACCTAGTTATGTGCCCTGATTGGGAATCGAACCAGCAACACTTGGTTCGCAGGTCGACGCTCAATCCACTGAGCCACACCAGCCAGGGTTTTATTACTCCCCATTTTTACAGCCTTGACCAAAACCCTTCAAGGGGCAATCTTATCCCTGCACTCTCAATATTTAAACTTTCAAAAAGGCTTAACAAAATGCTAACTGAAAGCGAAAAGGAAGTAATGAATCACAAAAAGCATTTTTTTAAAGTGTCAGCTTGCAAAATGATATATCCTAAAACTCTGAGTATAAACAATGAACACAAACTTACCCCAAAATTCAAAAACTAAATAATTTCACAAGTATTATTACATATATACTTAAAAATAAGTAGAGAATTACAGTCAAATTGTGATGTGCTTCACAGCAGCTCACTAACTTCACTTAACAAATAATGTACCTGTTCCAGATCTCCTGTTTTGCAACACCTTATATTCAAATTTATGCCACAGCAATACTGCAAAAGATCACCTCAGAGAGATATATATGGAAAAGTTGCAAACAGAAGTACTTTAAAATGTGGACAAGCACAAATATCTATTAACATTTGTTCTTGAGGAATGCAATGTCTTTCCAATAAATTATGTAAGTGCAAACATTATTTTCTTCCTGATTCCTTGAACATTCAAAATCATGGTAAACAGTAGCACCTTTAAACACCTAGTCTTTTTGTTCACTAAATCTTTCTCTAGTCCCAGAATAGTGATTTATATACAGTGGGCTTTTAATAAGTAATTTTTTAATGAATGAAAAAATAAATTTAAGGACTCTAAACATGATTCTGTTTGAAAAAATATATGTCCGTTACAATTTTCCCATTTTATAAATTAAAGTATGGCTTTGAAAATCTACCTCTGTGATTTTGGTTATAAAGAGAGTCCTGTGGCTCTCACTATTAATTACTTATGAAACCTCATTTATTTGAAATCACTGTAAGATTCCAGATATGCATCTAGTCCTTATATTGTTTTTTTAAAAAACAGGTTTTATGAGATTTAAAAAATAATTTCTGGTGAAATGGAAAGGTGTTTTCACTAATTCACAGCAGATGCCTTTAGTCAAAAAAGCACTTGTTTAGGGAGTTATAGCTGCTGCACCTGTTAAAATGTGGTTAAATATATCAATTTAAGTTATATTTAAAATAGTTTAAAAGTTTGGGCAAAAGTCTAAAAGTATATTGCATACATTGTACGAGTGAACACAAAGCTAAAAATTTTTAATTCTTTCATAGAGTGAAAAGATAAAGAGCATTTCCTCACCCCTCCCTTGTCTTTACCATTTCCTTTAAAAGACTTGAACTATAAATGCTTTCTCTGTCTTTTATACAATGTAAGTCAATCTTTTCAAAAGTCTAATGAGCCCCTTGCCAGTTTTGCATCCTCAGAAGGTCTTTCCTGGGTGTCTCAAAGCCATCCCTTTTGAAATTGGACATCAGGAAGGTTGGTGCTCTGTCTCCCTGACTCCATGGGGGTTTAGTTGAGATGCCTGACTCCATGTTGTAACTTCCTGCTTGTCAAGAAGATGAATGAAGTTTTCTTTTTCCTTGGATAAAGACAATTGACATGCATGTAATTAATTGTATCTTTGTAGCTATATAAAAAGACTAGGATTTCTTTTTACATTTTCAATCCATTTAGCATTATGTCTATGATGTACATCACAATCTGATTTAATGATTTTATAATAACAAAACTGTTTCATTATTTTCTACATTTTGTGGAGAGGATTCACTGGGTTGGCAGATTTCATTTGTAATTATATTTCCCCAAAGATTCAGGTGGAGTTGAGGAGAAAGAAAAAGCTACGTTAAAGCGAGAAAACTGGGGGGAAAAACAGTAAGACTAAAGCATTGAAAATGTTTCTTGTCTATTAAAAATGCATAAATGCCATGTCCTTGTACTGGCAAGGACAAAGGATTTATAAAACTAATGTGCTATAAACTGGATGTTAGAAAGCAGAGTTTGAAAAGCTCAGAGAATTCAGAACTTTTGCTTTTCGTTAAATCCATCTATGTGCCTTAATAAAAGGAAATTCAATAGTTCTCACATCAAAGCAGCCTATTTATTTCAATGAAAACTAGAAAGGAATTAAACAACATGCTAATAAAAATATCTAACTGATGAAAATTGGAGAAAATCATCAAAGAATTAGAAAGGCAAAGGAAATCCCTTCATCAATTAACACATCAAGAAATCACTGTAGGAGTGGTATAAAAATTTATTACAAATTGAAAGTTCACATAAAGTGAACCTCTATTATCTGCATTATAACTAATTAACACTTGGTTACATTTTACATCATCTAGTTTAGCACAAGGAGAAAACTTACTGAAGATCAAAACACCACCCATATGCTTCTTCGATATCAAAGTATTGCTTGTTTAATTAGGAACTTCAGATTTACAAGCAAGGAATTCTAATCAGATAAACTCATCAAGAGAGTCTTAACAATTCCCTCAGTCTGACTTGGCTTTAGTCAGGTTTCTTCCTGACTCAAGGCACTGGCCTCTCCTAAAGCATTTTCTTTATTTAGCCTGTAATTATAAACTTTTTTTCCTGCTTCTCTGAGATGTAAATATTTTTCTGATTTTTTAAATTTTATTGTTTTTTAATTACAGTTGTCCAATTTCATCCCACTGATCTCCCCCACCCCACCACCCACCTCTCTCCCACAGTCAGTCCCCACCCCGTTGTCCATGTCCATGGGTCCTTTATACTAGTTCCTTGACTAGACCCTTCCCTTTCTTTCTCCCTCTCCCCTCCCCTCTGGACGCTGCTGTTTTTTTCTTATTTCCATGTCTCGGTTCTATTTTCTCATTTGTTTGTTTTGTTCATTAGGTTTCTGTTATAGGTGAGATCATATGGTACTTTTCTTTCACCTCCTGACTTATTTCACTAAGCATAATACTCTCCAGTTCCATCCATGCTCTCACAAAAGGTAGGAGTTCCTCCTTTCTGATACATAGTATTTCATTGTGTAAGTATGCCACAGTTTTTTGATCCACTCATTTACTGCTGGGCACTCAGGCTGTTTCCAGCATTTGACTATCTTTGTAAAGCCTCTTGTCAGCAATATAACCCAGCAATACCTTTCTAACAGACCTGGAAGCCATCCTTTTTAAGTGTAATCATCAAGGAAGATAGCGTCCCTATCTCCCAGTATCTAGGAGGGTAGAAGTCTAATTTCTTTGATAAGCACCAATTAGCAAACATACACGTTCTACTCACAGAGAATAACCATTTACAGACTCAGAAAATAACTGAATGTCTCAACATGTCCCATCGATCACCTTCCCACTAACACTCTCCAGGACAATTCCGCTAGCTTACTCCAATGCTTAAGTCCTCCTCCTGCCTTTTGTTTCAGTGGAGTTGAGTTCAAACCTAGTTCTGCTCTCACTATTCTATTGCAGTAGCTTAACTAATATCTTCTTTGCCTGTTTATCTTTGTCTGGTGAAATTTTTGTTCTAACAAAACCTATCCTGAGATTTCTTAAAATCTCTATCATAAATAAATAAATAACATAAAGCTTGAAGAATAAATAAAGCTTGAAAAGAAGTATTTAATCATTTATTTTATGTTTCAAAAAGAATTTTCTTGATTGTAGATATGCAGCATAGATACATACTAGAGATTATAGCACATATATATTTATATATGTAAATAATTATGTATTTATATAAATATATTAAAGGGGACCAAAATATGTTACCTCAAAATATGCCTCTTTGACCTAAGGATTATTCTGAGTTTGAGGTTATTGTGAAAAAGTTCTCAAAACAGAGATTAATTTCCATTTTGTAATGAAGAGGTAGAGTATAGTGTTTACTTTTTCTAACAGTTTTTGACATGTAAACTTTGGTTTGCTTGTTTCTGTATTGACCACTGAGCATTATATTTGATGAGAAAAAAATTGAGAAATGCTAGAGTAGATTGTTTAATATTTTATTTATTATTTTAATACTTCAAGAAAGTAAAAATAAGAAAAGCCTCAAAAAAAAGATACCTTTTATAATATCCTCACTCTTCTAACCCAAAGGATCCAAGGGCAATAGAGAAAGCTTGCCAAGACTCTTCAATGTATCTTTTCTGTTCTTTTCTTTGACACTTAGGGCGCTAAGTCTTTCTTTCTTTTGTGAATATATCCTTTGTTCCCATAGATTAATTAAAGTTCTCTCCTTTTCTCTTTCATAGTTTACTCAAAAACCAGAGGCCTTTCATTCCAGAATCTGATCAAGCTTAGGCTTCTTATTGGGCAGATGCCTGAGAAAGTTTTGATGAAAGTGTCACAGCTCCATCCTAACTAGGCACTAATCTTTCACTTTGAATATGGATCTTGAACCTAAATCAAATGTAGAGAGAAACTTTTGCTTGTGATCTCCTAAATACTAAACTTTTAAATTCCTAGAATAGATGGAAAGTTGATATCCAGACACAAATGGCAATACTAGATTCATAATTATTTAGTGTATCAGTAAAAATAAAACTAGAATCAAACCCAAAAAGCAAATAAACATTACAGTATTTTACAAATCATACACCAATTCTCTAATGCAATAATAGACTGTCTCACCAACTGATCACAGACTTCGTTTAATTGACAAAAATGTAAGAAAAAGATAAAGACATTATGGTTCCAGGTTTTTTGGGGTCTTGAAAAATTTCTTTTCAATAGCATGGGGTTCTCCAACTTAAAACTTGATTGGATGCTGCCATTGTAAAGACTATCTACATTGAAAATATTTAGACCTTTGTAACAGTGATTTTAAAGGAGACCAAAGTTTTGCCACCCTAAAACTGCTTTTTGGGCTATTGGTTTTAAGCTGGTTGTTAAGAAACCAAAGACTGAAAAAGAACCTTTGGTATTATCAGTATTTAGCTAGAAAAGGGGAGCAAAGGGACTTAGACATTGAGTTTAATAAAATGGGGCTCCTGAGCCTGTTTGCTGAGCAAAGAAGCTGTAGCTTCTCACATCAGGTGATTATAGCATTGTTCCATCAAGGGAATTAACACTCCTCCATCCCCCATTCGGGTTTCAGATTGTTGGGGAAGCAGGGGAAGATGCTGGACCATAGAGAACTGCCAATCTAACTAGGGAATGTGGACCCATGCAAAGTCTATAAAAACTTGGGCAGTTGATTGGTTATTCTGAAAAAGCTTCTAGTCTTTTCCAAGCCTGAGATATATAATCCCAGGGAACAGAGAAGCTTGCTCACTCTCTCTCTCTCTGTCTCTCTCTGTCTCTCTCTCTCTCTTCCATGCTCATGACCTTCACTCACACTGTGCACCACGCATTTTCTCTTCATAACCACATGGGCTTAGCAGCCATGTGGCCTATGGCCATGCAAACCCCACACACAGGTGCCAGGAAGGAGCCTGAATACCTCAGCACAGCAGTGGATTGCAGCCAGGAACACACGCTAAACAAGCTGATGATGGACGAGACTGCGCTTTAAAATGGAGCAGAAACTCTTGACACTAGATTTTGTATTGGCCCTACTAAAGGCAAGATTGATCTTTCTATAGTGAAACAGATGGAGATGGGACATTGGGAAGTGAGGAGGCGACCCCCCCTTTTCAATATTTTATTGTTCATGCTATTACAATTGTCCCATTTTTTTACCCTCCTCCAGCCAGCTCGCCCCCCTCTTTCATAATCAGTCCCCTCACCATTGTCCATGTCCATGGGTCCTTTATATATGTTCTTTGACTAATCCCTTCACCTTCCTTCAATCAGTCCCCACCAGGAGTGGAATACCCTTAATTTTACATTATCAGTAAAATTTACCACAGAATCCCATCCTCCTGTGTGGGTCTCAGGAAATTCTTTTCCTCATGATACTGCAACTACTCGACTTCCACCAATAACACTTTGACCTTCCCCTTTTCTTGCCTGGAAGCTTCTAATGGAAGCACCTGCTCCACTGGTGGGGGTCTTAGCATGTTCACTTAAGCATAGTAGATAGAAAGGCTTCAAGCAAGGGCCTGTTAACTACATCACTCCATGTCGTCTGTCACAGTTTCTGTATTGCCAAGCAAGAGTTTGCCTGCCATGTGTGTTTTGCCCTTCTTCAACTACCTGTAAATTGCCTACTTCCCTTTGAAATCTCAGGTCCCTGCCCCAAAATTACTTCTTTGTCCATGATAGCATATCAACCTCAATGGTCAAATGCATTTCATGTCTTATTTGTATATAGCACTCTCAAATGTGCATTCATATAATAAACTTTGGACACTTTTCCCTTGTTAATTTGTCTCTGTTTCCTTTATTATTAAGCTCAGCTAGAAGAATTTAGAAGGCAGAAAAAAAAATATTTTTTAACCCTCGCAGTTACTACAGCCCAAATCCCCTCATAACTTCACATTCCAACATGTCTGAGATTCTCTCCATGTCCCTCATCACTCCCACATCCTTGTACTTCAATTCTGAGTTACAGGACTCACTCAAGAGATACAGATTCTCCTCTCTTTCTGAGAAAGATGCTTCACAACAGTGATAATCAGCCACCTAGAAAGCATTCACAGGCTCTCTTGCCTCACATTTCCTACTGCCTCCTCTTCTTTTTGTGTGCCATGCATGTATGTATGTATGTATGTATTTTAGTTTGTATTTCGGTCACCTGACACATGACATTACTTCCTGCTCAGAAATTCCTTCAGCCTCTTGCTCCTTCTTGCTTCAGAAGACTCCTTCCTGGTTCTCACACTTGCACACCACATGAGCTCTGGGATTATTGAATTAGACCTGTTCTTAAAATGCTTCCTAAGAGCTACTGTAAAAGGCTTTACCTCTCTTCCCATTGTCTAAAGTCTCTTTTCAGCTCTTGCTTTTCCTTGTCCTTAGGCATCCCTTTTACTGCAATGGTCCCCCAAATATCCTCCGCAACCATCATTGAAGACTGAGACCTCTTTTCTTCAAGTTTTACAATGCTGCCTGCACTTTATATGCTTGTAAATTTAGTGGGGTTTATATTTACTAAAATATTCCCAAAGTCAACCTCACTACATTACTAATTCTATTTCTATTTTTCACAGTTTCATTCTTGACAAGATTTTTTAAACTGGGCTTTAAAAATGTTCAATTGGACCTTTAGTTTTAAATATGTCCTTTCCCGCTATTAGAATTTTCTTTAAACACATATATTCTGTAGATGTCCACTATACAAATGTTTTTCTAATATGTCTAAGCAAATGTGTCTTTCAGATGCAGAATGTTTCAAGCAAAGACTTTAAATATTCCTTCCTGACCTATAAATTCTCCTATATCTCAAGCTAAGTTTTCTTTTTCAAATGTCTATGTAACAAAATATCTCTTAATTTTTTATTGAAGGATTTTACCACCCAACATACCTGGTTGGAGATAACTATGCCTATGATGATTTAAAAATTTAGTCTACTAGAGGTCTAATAATCCCTAAGCAAAGAATAAAAGGACAGGAGAGCTGATAGTAATCAAACCATTTAAGTAATCATGAATTGATAACTTTTCATGTGTATATACATAGCCATACAATCTATTATATCCCCAAACTCTAATTTCTCTCAAACATTCAAAATTGAAAGGCAGAATAAATGAGTCCAAGAAATTGCAGAGTGAAGACAATTGATCCTGCCACTGCCTCTTCCTTGATTCTGAAAACAGTATATTAAGACATTAGAAGGCCTAGGAAATGAGGTGCTTGGTGTCTATTTCAAACCTTTCTGAGAAAGAGGAAGAACAGGGAAAAAATGAAGTTAATATTCTGTAATGACATAAACAAAATAATAACAACAAATGATGACAACAATGATATAGCAAACAAGTAAATTGGGGGGAAAAAATCCAGGTTCTACAAGTTTTTTGCTACCAGAGATGAACGAAGTAGGAGAAAGTAGGGTATCTTGTAACAGGATTCTCCTGAGACCTACAAATTCTAAAAGTGAATGAAAAATTATTCAGTTCAAATATTTAACATATCATAAACTTTACAGTTGCAAATTAAAATATGTGAATCTGTGCTATATTTTTCCAGGCAATAAATTTATTGTGGGTCTAATTAAAGTTATTCAACATTTTAGTACTTCATGAATTATTAAGACTAAATATATTTGTATGTTATTACCTAAAACTATATCATTACAAAGTCTGTGCCTGCAAAAAATAGATTAAAAATGATAAATGGCTCTCTCAGTTGAGTATTATCATTTTCTATAATTGAATTGCTTTTAGAATTTGGCCCACTATTGTACTATTATTAAAAATATACAGAACAGTACAAGTAAAATATGCCAAGAAAACTATGTCTTTGACCTTCAAAATCTCACAGTTTAATTACTTAACGAATCTAATTTATGAGCAACAATGCAGAATAGCCCCTTGGTGTAAGATGCAAATATATGCTTTTTGTACCATATTTGAAACACCTCCACACCATTTCTTCAATCTATTGTATATCATGACATATAAAATGCCTTCATTTATAAAATTTGAATTTTAGATGCTATTTATACTTATTATAGTTTTCCTCAAAATAACAAACTTTCACAATTAGTGAATTATTTTGGGTGGAAAGGGCAGTTTTCATTTAAAGTAGTTCCCATTTTATATAAACTATATAAACTTTTTTTAAGAAAATCATTCACAGTATAAAATTATAAAATATGTAATAATATATCTTAAGATAAAACTGTTTATTAAGAAAGTTTGTGATTTACAAGATTGATACACTGAACTGCAATGAACACATTTTTCAGATGTTTCTCCCATATCTCACACATTTTTATCTGCCTTTGTAAAAGGATTTTACTTTCAGCATTCACTTTTTAAACAACTTTATAGAGATATAATTTACGTATAGTAAAATTTACCCGTTTCAATTTTACAATTCATTGTTCTTAGCAACTTTACCAAGTAATGCAACCACAATCATAAATTATTTTCAGTGCATTTTTATACCTCCAAAGAGACCTTATGCCCACGTACAGTTAATTTCTGTTCTACCACTCATTTATGTTCCATCTTATGAACTCGTCTTTTCTGAGAATTTAAAATAGTAATACAAATATAATACCTAGAGTTTAGATATTAGACATAATCAACTGGGGAGTCAAATGTTTCAGAAAAATTGAATAAGGCTTAAATTTGTTTAATTTTTTTTGTTTAACAAATGAATAATGAACTTTATGTTATCTAAATGCCCTATTCTGTGAGTTGATTAGTTGTTATATATAACAAATACAGAGAAAAATTAAAATAAATAGTAAGTAATGATACATCTTTAGTAGATACCATATTATTATAATTCTTAAACCAAGATAAATATAGTCAGTATTACGCAAAGGAGTGTATGAAATAATACAATAAATATGTCTCACTCTAGTTTTGTACTTCTTGTCTTTGAGAGTAAGTCATTTTAAACATTATATTTATATTAGAACAATATAGGTATAATATAGAACAAAATACAAAAACTTCCATATATATGAGAAATGTTTTGAATAATGTCATGAAGAATGTTAAATTTTAGTGTCTGCATACAAATAGCCTTTTGCTTTTTCCACTTACTCTGTACTAGTCAGAGTGAATAGTAAATCATATGATTGATATCTATGTTTTTTCATCAGGATCACTGTATGAAATAAAGCCACAGAGATCAAAGCCCTTTGGTGCCTGATCTAAGGATCAAAACAGTTTCAGAAATCTGCTTTTACGATTTCTCTCCTGTCTTTATCACCAGCCAGGAATGGGGAACAGAACAAATTGTAAACACTCTCCCCAGAACTTTGACTCCTGAGCAAGCAAGAGGAGCTGTTTGCAGTGGGGGTCTTATCAGTGGCCTGGGCAACAGCAGCAGGACATGGTCCAAACTCACCCTGCAGGTCAGCCTTACAGGCAGTTGGTTTTTCCTGCCAGGTGCCTCGGAGCCCCACCCACAACCGCCTTGAGTTCTGCTCCTTTTCCAAGATTGGTCCTTCAGACTTCCAACAATTCTGTGAGCTTAGAAAAGATTTTGAGTAGGTTTTGTTTGTTTGTTTGTTTGTTTTGTGCTTAATCACAATTGAAATTGATTTCTGTTTCTCAGCAACAGAGACTGCCTCCCTGACTCAAACCACAAGAATAGCAAGATGCCTCAAACAGTGCTATCAAAGTTACAAAAGCAATGACAGTAAGGTGGGCAGGGGTGTTGCCAAGCTCTAAACTGATCTTATTTTACAGGAATTATTTATTTTTGGTTAAGAGTACCTATCCCTCTTTCAATAAAGTTTTTAAAAAGGAAAAAAAAAAAGAGTACCTGTCCTGTTTTCCAAACGTTCCCAAGCTCTGGCAGAACTCAAGGGAAAACATACCAACCACCCACATCTGAATCTCACAGATGCTAGTTTAAAACGCAGCTTCTGGAATTCACCCTAGAAGTAAATCAGAATCTTAAGAGGAAACCTGAGATCTGAATTTTAAACAGCCTTGGATTAATGGATAAACAAATTAAAGTTTGAGAACAATCGTCTAGGTGAATTTTTTTTTAATGTACTAAAACAGACCTTACACACATGTGTATTATTAATAGTAGTTAAACTTTTTTTTCTTGATCTTTGGTTAAAATAACATCTTTAGCATAGTCATGGTGCCGTAATATAAAAAGTTAAAGCCTTAATATCCTCTTCTACCTCTATAAATAAAAAACTGTTATTCTCTGAAATCAATAAAATATAAAGCTTTCCTTCCTTGTATCTATCCTCTCTATACCTTCTTCTTCATAGTCTCTGCCCTAGTTGACTTACCCTGATAAAACTAAATATAAATAATAAGAGAAATAGCACATCATTCACAGACTCTTACCTGTTGTGGCATGTATCATTTAAGTGATGAATTGCATATGCTTGTTAGTGGCTCTACAGCTTGGTTATTTAGTTATTTTAGAGGTTTCCAGTCAGCCTCCTTGATTTATTACCCTGGGAAATAGCAATACATTCCAAGACCAGAGAGATATCTCTGTATGTATCTAAAACAAAAAATAAATTTTATTCTAGGATCTAGGGCACAAGAGAAAACATGAGAGATTATCATGAGTAATGCAGGATCTTCTCGTTTTTATAATACCAAGAAGTAAGGGAATAGATGAACAAATCTATAGTATTTGGAAGAAGATAAATAACTGCTCTCTGTTTCCCTTTTTTTCATAAAATGATTTATCTTAATAATAAAGTCTCTAAAAGCTCACTTTTATATATCAAAGCCATAATGATAAATGTATATTATCAAATATACCATTAGACTTTTAAAAGAGCATTTGGACTGGAAATCTCTAGTGTTCACAAAAAAAAATGTATGAAAGGATGACAGGCGCTTGCTGAACTTAGAAAAAATCTTAAGGGCCTCTCTTTATTCCTTCCCTTCCTTCATCATCCCTTCAGGAAGGGTCATTAGGATGGGCAAGTGCATTTTGTTGGATCTCAGTACTACCAATTTTGAAATTCAGTCATGAGTCCAGTCCCAGCTCTCCTTTAGAGCCTCTGAGTATCTATCACCTTGAAGCTGCAAGAGAGGAATCCAGTGCCTCTTGGGAGCTGCAGCACCTTATAAATGTCTCCAGTGAAGCAGTTAAGCCAATTTGGCTACCAGTCATAGAGGTGCCCAGCAGGTCTACTTCTTCTACCTGATTGTCACACTACCAGTGAGCCTTGGCTTCTCTCATCGTATAAATGAGAGACCAAGGGTTATTTGGGTTTAGGGCAAACATAACAGAGAAATCCACTTTGATTCTAAGACAATGTTTATTTTTCTGAGCTATAAAGAATCCTCAACATGGTCTTTCCTAGATCATTAAGTAATGGAATCAGGGTTTGGAGAGAATCTTATAATAATGATAAAGTGTTTTTCTATGTGCCTGTATCTTATAAACCTATATGATTTCCCAAAGAAAAAAATATTGAAGGGCAGAAGAAGGAGGAGGTGACTCTTGAAAAATAAGATTGTGGCATTGGCAGTCCTGAGTTGAAGTGAATTTTTTATATGTTTGCCCCTCTCACTGAGTAGCTGATAAGGACTTTCCCCAAAAAAACACTTTAAGTTAAAAAAATTACATATATACATATCAGTTTGTATGTGTGTTTGTATACAGATGAAGAAATTTGATTATTTTTATCTCTAATCAGTTATTCAAGATACTCTTTCAATCTCTGTACTATAGTATATTTCAATAACTACATATAACATTCTGTGATTGTGAGAATTGAGAAAATGGATGATGTTTTAAAAGTCAAAATCCTTTTTTTATAATATATTATATATATATATATATATATATATATATACACACATGTACACTGTTCAAAATGTAATTACCTTTAATTAGCAAAAATAAATTTTATTTTAATTACCACATTAATGACAATAAGAGAAATTGTTCAGGTAAATATTCCCTCTAGAACATGTTATACTATATTTTCCTTTAAAGACATATATTAGCCTATGAAATATGTAAGCAAAATTGTGTACTATTTACATATATTATAGTTACTACTGTGTATATTCCACAGAAGAATATTTGCTGTAAGTAACTGAAATCACCTATCACTCAGGGAAAAGTTTTTCCTTAAACTGCACTCATTTTCTAGGAGTAAAGAAAACAAAAATATGCATTATTTATTATATTACAATTGCTTTCAGATATGTACTAATAATAAAATCAGTATCATTATCCTTTGTATTTGGTCAAAGAAAACATAGAACTTTCAAATATCCAAGATAAAAGACCTGTTACAGAATTTTAAGAACCCTCCTTCATCAGAATAAAGACTAATTGGATACTACACAATTAGGAAATACTGGCACTAGATAGCAACCTGGTGTGCAGTTGGAAATAAAAAGGACAATTCAATCTGAGAAAAATCATGCAGGATCCAGAGGGGTGGAAAAGTAGGACAGACCAAACATGAGTCATCTCTACCATAATTTAATGCCTGAATAGATGTCCTATCAGCAATATCTTCTCAGAAGATATTAGATGATAGATACACAAAGAGACTAACTATAATTATTACTTAAGAATACCTTACTAAGCCTCCTACATGCTCAGCAATAATAGAGTGCTTTCTGCATGGGTCTGCATTGTGTTTAGTCAGCGTTAATAATATCCAACAGTTAATAAGTATGTATTTGTGCCAGGCACTGTGCTAAATGTTTTACATGGATTTTCTGATTTAATGTTCAGTACAAACCCCCAAAGTACTATTAATTCTATTTGTACCACTGAAATAATTGAGTCTGAGACTAAGTTGATGGAATAAAATCACACAAGTCTTAAGGATTGGAGTCAAAATTCAAAATCAATCTGTCTAATCTAAGAGCCCTCCTTCATAAGTACTGTGTCATCTTTCAGAAATGTTGCATATATTGCCCTGGCCAGCTGGCTCTGTTGGTCGGAGTTTACACCAAAAGGTCACAGGTTCCATTCCTAGGTAGCGGGTTCTATCCCCAGTTGGGGCATGGTCAGGAGGCAAACTATTAATGTTTCTCTTCCTCTCCCTCCCTCCCTTCCTCTCTCCCTAAAATCAATAAACATATCTTTGGGTGAGGTTTTTGTTAAGTTACACATATTATAAAATTTTACAAAAGGAAGAAATGAGTTTCAGAGTTTTTAAATAATTTTCTTAAAACTAATAGGTAGTTTTATAGTAGACTCAAAGCTGCTTATGTTCCTTGACTATGCCATATACCACTGCTCTGTCAAGGAAAAGGGTAGAATTATGAAAAAACTTGTAAGCTTCTGGAACAAAGATTGGGTTTAAAAAAGTAATCCCTAAAATGAGATGCAGATTTCACCATTTTTATTAATCCTTCTTTTATTTACAATTACAGTGCTCTTTGGAAGCAATGCAACAGCAGGAAGCAACATGCCCAAGTTTCATTACTCACCAGGCAAGGAAGAACAACAGTTTGCAGACCAAACATTATTTTGAAATCACTTTGTAAAGATTGCCAGAAGAAGCTGTCACAGCTTTGAGGTAAAGAAACAAACACATGACTCCTGTTGGGTATGATATTCAGTCCCAAGATAAGCAGTGAATTAAAGAATTCAAATTCTAAACTGATATCTAAGATGTAATGACTGTGGTTGCTAAACTCAGATGATGAATGAAGCTTTCAGTGTCTGTTCTCTTTTAATGATAACTACATGTAATTTTCAATCATTTTAAATAGTTTACATCTAACTGTATCAGTCTACTAGCATCTTTGAAGTAATCTCTTTTTAATTATATTTTATTTTGTATGCTCTTACAGTTGTCCCCACTTTTTCCCCCTTTGCCTGCCTCTCCCCATCCTAAAGTAATCTTATGCATATCCAGTATAGATAAACTCAGAATGAGTGGTATTATTACTAAATGAGAAAAATAGAGATGGCTCAGTAACTCTGAGCATAAGTTAAAGAAACACAGTAGTTTGGAGTTAAGGGGCCTTCCTTAAACATGATCTGCCATTTTCTACATAGTAGGAGAAATTAAGACTCATGGACTCAATTTTCTGAGTAAGAGAGCACTTAACTAGAAAACTGTCCTACATATAGAACATCTAGTAAGAAAAACATAATACAACATTCTCACTGAAATACCTATGATGACGTAGAATATATATAAAACTCAACACTGTAAAGCTTACACTTACATTCAGCCTACTAACAGATCTAGAAAGAACAAATTTAACAACAACAACACAGTATACTAAAAGTTAGTAGAAGATACTTGGTTTTCTTGGTTTGATACCCTGGCTGCAAGTCCTAGGATTTGTACTGACCATAAAGTGGGCAGGAATGTAGTCATTGATTTATGCGATAACTAGATTGCCTTGTTTACCAAAATTAGTGTTTCGCCCTTTCCATATATTTAGAAATGGCCACTGTAGTGGAAATCAAAGAAATGTTAATCATTTATGCAATGGATTGAAGCACTACAGGGCCTCAGAAATATGATCAGTGACGACCCTCTGTATTGATATTGGATATTCAATTATAGTTGTTTTATTTCACAAAACCACTTAAAGCTTAAGTTAAAGTCGGTATATTTTTGTTTCCAGAATGTTTTGAGTCCTTTGATAGATGAATAAAGAAGGTGTGATATCCACATATATACACACATTATACACACACAATGAAATATTATACAGAAAAAAAAAAGAATTAAATCTTGCCATTTGCAACAACATGGACAGACCTAGGGGGTATAATGTTAAATGAAATAAGTCTAACAGAGAAAGGCAGCTACCATATAGTTTCATTTATATGTGAAACCTAAAATAACAAACTCATAGAAACAAACTGAAGGTGTTGCTAGAGGTGAGGGTGGTAAGGGGATGGATGAAAAAGGTGAGGGGGAATATAGTCAATAATACTGTCATAAGTTTGCACAGTGGCAGATGATTACTAGAATTAATATGTTGACCACATTGCAAGGTGTAAAAATGTCCAATCGCTATATTATATATCTGAAACTAATATAACATTGTATACTATTCCTTTTAAAAAAAGGAAAAAATAAAATAATTTTAAAATGTTTTAAAATTATTGCCATGACACTTGACATCAGGAACAACAAAGAGGGTGCTCATATTTTCAACATTTAGGAATTCATAATTTAGGAATAAAAATTTTACAAATAGAAGGCATTTAGAGATCTACTAGTACACCTCTACCATTTTTTCAAATGCAACTAAGGCTCATAGGGCTAAGAACCTTGTCCAAGCTCAAGTCTACTTATGACAGAGCCACTGTGTATGTAATCCTACTATTGTTTTAACATCCATCACCGGTCAACTACGGAAGATCACATATGATTTTTTATGATTTCTAATATTGAAAAGAGTGAGTGGTCATTTGAAGAAGAGAAAACAGCTGCAGAATTGAATGCTGGATAATTATCTCTACCTTGCAGAGGAAAAATAAATTTTTCTTTCTTTTCTAATGAGTAAAGGAGTTACATTTGTAAGAGGTTTGCTTACATTAATCATTGACTTTTTCACTAAAATTTTGTGAGTGATTAGAGTGGGCCAATTTTTCTTCTGCTAATGAGCCAATGTGCAAGCGTAGCCTCCAGTTAATTAATCTTAACTGGCAAGCCAATATTTCAACTTGATTTTGATATGTGAAAAATAACTCACTTTTAGACCTGATCCTGGCAGGTCTTACTTAACAACCTATAATTTAAAAACTAGTAAGTCAGGAGTCACTCACCTCATGGCATCACTGTACTAGAACACACAGTTTTGGTACCAAAGCAAAGCAAATTATTTTTCTACTTGTTATAAGTGGTAAATTGAAGACATGACAATTTTGAAGAACATTAATGAAAAGGTGAATACTGATTTCAAAAGAGAGACTTCTGTGTTGTTCTGAACTGTATCAGTAATAAAATATAATTTGGGAGTAACCTTTATACATACTATTGCACACAAAAAAATTATTGAGAAATCATAAGCCAGGATTATTAACATTTTTAATAACTTCCAATGTTTTATGCATATCTGTGATTTATCTGTGTTCTGTCTTGTTCCTATTATATAAACCAAAGTTTGTTTGCAAAAATACATAAAATATAAGAAGAAACAGAAATTTAACTTTTTTTTTTTTTTTTTTAATGAGCCCTGGCTGGTCTGCCAACCAAAAAGTCACCAGTTCAATTCCTGGTTAGGGTATACGGCTGAGTTGTGGGCCAGGTCCCCGGCTGGGAGCTTGTGAGAGGCAACCAATTGATGTTGATCTCACACATCAGTGTTTCTCTTCCTCTCTTTCTCTCTCCTTTCTGCTCTAACAATAAATAAATAAAATCTTTTTAAAAAAAGAAAATGAGGCAAAAGCAAAATTAGCTCAGTAATGCCTGAAGAAACTGGTATTAAGGGAAAATGAAGAAAAGTGTCTAACTATTCTAATGCCTATTCATAGCTGATAATCTGTAGCTACTCTCTACTGTTGAAAAAATCTAGTTAAAAATGCATAACTCAATCTCTTAAATTTTTAGAATTTTTTAATTCTAGAAAAATATTCAAACCCTAATATGTCTTTGTGATTAAAAACATAATTAATCTGAAGGTAAGAAACTACTTCAGTTTTAGGCTTTTTATTAAATCTATGTGAAATGTTATGTTTTAATTAAAAAATTGCATGCAGAGTATTATCCCATTTCAAAATTATTTTTACTTAGCTATCTATTTGTATATACATACAGAGACATCTTGAATTATTTAAGTTTTTCTTCATTGGTATAACAGGTAAAAATTCCTATGGTTTGAAAGTCAAAAGGGACAAAAGAGTATCCAGTAAGAAGTCTTCCCCCCACGTGCTGGGCCCTCGCCTCCCAGGCTCCTCCCTCAAAAGCAACCAACGTTACAAATTCTTGTTTATCCATCCAGGGAGGGTTCATGCTTATATACACTTTTATTTTTCTCTTTTTCACACTGCTCTGTACCTTCCTTTCTTATTTTCCTACACTTTGAAGAATTTTCTATAATATATCAGTATATAAAGTTTCTGCTTTCTTTTTACAACTGCATGATATTCCAGTGGATGGCTAAACCATCATTTATTTAACTATTTCCCTTTTTTGATGGACATATACATTTTTTCCAATTTTTTGATCTTTGTTTTTCCTCAAACTTGCTTGATGCTATCTCTAACTGTATAGCAGTTCAAATTTTTCATATAACTGAAGTTGGTCATAACATTTCAAAATGTTTTAACTGAAACAAACTATAGAGAATATCCAGGTCCAATGTCCTCAAATCAGATGAAGAGCCAGAAGTTTGATGAGATTAAGGGACTTGCTAGTTACTGACAGAGCTGGGCTAGAGCCCGCCTCCAAGTCCATTGCCACCACGGTTCCTCCGTCTTTTCCCGCTGTCGATCTCTTTACTCTCAGAAGTGAAGCTGCCCTTGCGGCTTCTTCTGATTCTGCCTGTACAAAAGCAATCAGGCTGGGTCAGTGGGCCTCCACTGGCACATGCTGCCCCATCAATCTATCCATGCGGCCACCGTCACGTCCCAACTTCTCATGAAACTCTCACTCTTTTACTCTTTTACTCCCTCTTTTACTCTTTTATTCTTTTATTCATGCTTTTTCAAGCATGAATAATCATAGGAGTGCCAATCCATTTAGAAAGGTTTCTCACCCTGAATAAACCATATCCTGTGCAAAATAATTAGGGGCTGTTCCCTTCATATATGAAAAAATGGGACTTCTGGGGTCAGCTACCAATAACATCATTCATTGGACATTTATAGAACACCCAACGTGGGGTCTCTTGAGAGTCCCTTATTGATAAGAGTAAGTAGACAGGAAACCAAAATTTCTTCTTTGTTACTGAAAAGGCTGTGAAGTGTAAGACCCAAATGCACAGAAAGAGATATCTTAAATGCTATTCAGCAAATATTTAAACAGATTCTTCTGTCATAGAGATTTCTGCTGAATTTTTACTTTCTTCTTCATAATTTTTCATATTTAGTTCTTTATATGTAATGAAATTATTTCATTCTTATGTAAATAAATATATTCATTTTTTTAAGTGCAAGTTGTGATTTTAAAATATTTTAATGCATATGTTGGCCATTTGGATGTGCTTAAATGTGTGTGATGCAATTTAATCAGCAAGTAATATTGTTCTCAAATTACGTCGTATTTTTGGACAATGAAGAGCTAGGGAGTAATTACAATCTTAATCATATAGGGTTCCAGATTCCAGCCCACTTTTACATATAGGACCACTGCCATGGTCATCACACACACACACACTCCTCCCCATATGGGGACTAGTCTCCACTCTGTTTAGTTGATTTCTGCAAACAAAGAAAAAAAGCATTACACACCCTCATTTCTTGGAAGTCCTACATTATCATTTCTACTCTTCTGGATTTCCCTCCCATCTTTCAATCTTCAGTAATGAGACGAGTAAGGACTTAAAAATTGGCTTCATTTTGTTCAGGGCTGTCTACTAAGGAACCCACTGAAATTCCTAAGGGCAGGCACTATAGGGCCATCTGAATTAATCTTGTGAGAAAGATTACCTTTTCAAGGTCCTCACTAGCCATGAACCAACAGTCTGAGAAGCATTTTCGAGCTTTTTCTCCTGCCAAAGGTATGGGTTTGAATCCTAGTCCTGGCTCTTACTAAATACAGTTTGTGAGTACAGGATACTTACTTGTGCACATGATTTAATGTGTCTCACTTATTTACTAACCTGTAGAATGGGATTTGATCTGAAGTTGGGAAAATTAAATGAGTTAACTGAATTTTTTTAGCATAATATCTTACATTTATAGGCAGGAATTCGATAAACATTTCCAGGCCTACCTTACTGCCTTACATTCTCCATTTTTTCTTTATATCCTTAAATACTTTACTTGCATTTCTTAGTTAGTTCCTCTCTTCTACTGCTTCCCTTTACTTCTCCCTCCCCCTCTTTGTCCACTCCTAGACCATCAGGCAGCCTTCATATCACATCGTTTTCCTGGCAAGTTTTAATCCAAGCTCCTAGGAACCCGACCATCTGGTACAAACTCCTCCTAACAACTCTTCCAGAAAGTATAGGAAATCCAAATGAGAATACAAAGCCTGGAGTCTGGACTTGACATTTCATAGGTCCTGAAGTAAGTAACTACATTAGGCACTGTAAATCATATTTATCTCTGCAGAGTTAAAGGGAAAGCTGACATTGTCTTGCTTTTATTCAAGACATAACTAAGGAAAAATAATACCTGTGAAATCTTGGTTTTTTTATATAAAACTAATATCAACTATGAGCTGCCTGACACATAACTATTAACCATATGAACAATAAATATATGCATATAATTAATGACTGACTAATGTGCTTGTTCAAAATGAATATACTACCAATTTTGCTTTTGCATTTTTTACAGAGTATGATCTTCTGCCAGAACTTAAAACAAGTGGAAGAAATTTTAGTTAGAATGTCCGACTTCTATCCTACTTCTACCACTGGTTGGCTTTGTCACCTCAAGTTAATATTTAAACATCTTTGGCCCTCATTTCCCTCATTGTTAAAAGAAGAATTGGGGTTACACAATCCAAAAAGCCCTCCCTGCCCATGAATTCAATAAAAACAGTTCATTCTTGCTTCTTATTTGTAAGAATAAGATAGTGACAGTGTGTGCTACACAGATTTTCATTGAAGATTCATTGATCTGCATGGCCCTTGCTTATAACTCTTGGGCAGGTAATGATAGTTTAGTGCCTCTTCTTTTTTTGAGAATAACCACATGATAACACAAAACATCACAATCAATTACTCCCTGGAAACTCTGCATGTCTTCTTAGTGTTCATTATCCACACCCAAATGAAGAGCAATAGTATCTGTGAGTAAACATCTCATTGGTTTATTGCTGATTTCAATCAAAGCATATATGATAAATACAAAAGAGAGGCAAAGTAGATAGCTATTTGATAGTCAACCTTCTGTCAGAAATCATTCACACCAATTAACTAGAATGCTGAGGTGTTTCATTTATTTTAAAACACTCATTTTCTAGCCCAGTAGGTTTAGAATTTTAGGAAACAGTATTTGTGTTCTACTAAGCTCAAGGGAAATTATGTTTTTCCAAATGTCCCTAAGAAATGTAATAACATTTTGCTTAAAATAACCATTCATTTATTTGTTCAACATTTAATGATTATCTGTGGCTGTGTCAAAAGCTAATGACACCTATATGGATAAGATAAATTCCTTGCCCTCTGGAAGAATATGGTTCAGTAAAAGAGGTAGATAAGTATTCAGATCTTGACAATTCAATTTGATAGTAGAAATGTTCACAGAGCATAATGGTAAGTCCCTGGAAATCAAGGAATTATTCACAAAGAATTGACTAGCACAGTGCCTGGCACATAGTTAATGCATAATAAGAATTTCTGGATAATAATGAGTTCATTTATGAGCTGAGAGTTCAAATGATATATACAGGTTTGAAGACAAGATAGGGATGGACATCCTAAGTAGAGAACATAATTTCTGCAAAAAGAATTTTACTATTGTACTCTGAAATATGCAGTAGCTTAGTGACATTGATGAAGCCAAAGAATTAGGCAGTCTGACCACCAGTGTTCTTGCATGTCAAGGTAAGAAGTTTGAGTTTTATCCTGATGGAGAAAGGGATAATATCTGCATTTTAGAAAAATGACTCTAAGAGAATATTCAGAGGAAAAAGATGGAATGAGGTAAACATGTCAAGAGCATATAATTATTTATGCAAAGAGGTCCTGAAACACAGCCCTTTCAGAAAAAAAACAAGAGAGGAAAATGGAAACAATTTAGGAGGTGATAATTGATCGGCAGCAGAAGATAAGACAGAAGGGAGCATCTAGAAAAATTCCTAGGGTACTGACTTGGAAAAGTCAGTTAATAGTGAAACCATTTACTGTGAATTTAGAAGAAAATACACAAGAAAGGGAAGAAGATGTACTAAGTTTTAAACATGTTGAGGTTCAAATGTTTAATATTTGTAAAATATCTAGAAGTGTGCATTCAACTTGTAGGAAAAAAAAATGGATATCAAACTAAAGAAGACAGATTCTGCCAAACATAAAGACTTGGAAACATCATTTTTCAAATAGTAGTTGAAACTGTAGGCATTAGAGAGATCACCTAGGATTAGTATAAAAAGAACAAGGCAGAGATGAGATTCCAGGAAAGGTCAATATACAAGAAAAGAAAAAGATAATGAAAGAACAGAGTGCTGAAGTCAAAGAGGAGTGTGAGAAGACCCCAAAAGTGCAGGCTACAGAGGGAAGAGAGGAAGGAGAATTTAAAGAAAGAAATCATCATTTATTGATCACCACATGAAAAAAAATAACATTCCCAGAAAATGTACGTTTTGATGCACTTGTCTTATATGTAAAAGGAAGATAGTATATGTCACGGCTTTGACAGTAGAGGACTCAAAACCAGTCAAGTCATGGTGTGCCATCATCAAGAAAATAAATAGGCACAAAGAAAAATAATTTGTCCACAAAGGGCTCTCCACAGAGAAAATGAGTCACTTGGCTGGGCTCACGCAGTATTCACAAAGGAAAGAAGAGACTCGGGCTTGAGCAAAATTCAGCCATTCCCACCATGTGGAACATAATCATGCCATGATACTCTAGCCACACAAATAGACTACAACTGCAAGAAAACCAATTATCCATCTCCTCCCTCTCCGGCTACTAATGCATTTTTCACACCACTGTTAGATTATATTTTTAAAGCTTGGGTCCCTTTATTTTCTCACTAAACTCAAAAGAACTTTATGGTCGTCCACTATCTCTAGAAGTCCAAACATCACAGCCGGGTATCCAAGTTTATTGACAATATTTTCCTAAATTTATCTTTATCTTTATCACACCCACAAATATTCAGTCCAACTAAAATAATCTCAGCTCCATGCAGACACTCTGAGTTTCCACTTCAATCTCATTACATTTTTATCTGGAACTCCCTTTTCCCATGTCCTCTTGTTCTTCAAGGCCTTTTTAAATATCACTTTCTCCTAAAAACTGTTCCTAATTCCACATTTCCTTGTCAACTTGCTCTCCTTTAAACAACCATTACAAGCTTTAAATTCATCTTTGTATATTATGCCAAAAAAAAAACCTCTGAAACCCTGAACTCAAATAGTTTTATGTAATCAAGAAGTTAAATGAATCCTCTCTTGTTAGAATAGCATTCCTGGTATGTAAATAAATTTATTCCAAGCACATTTTTCATTACTTGGCTCATATTCTATTTGGTGTTGTGAATGAAGAACAAAAATCAATTTTATATTCCATAAGTTTCTCTTGCATTAGAGAATAAACTTAGAATAAAATGTTTTTTCTTTTGTCAATTCAAAACTACTACTTACAAACAAAATCACTTTGAATAATCATTACCCATGTAACAACATTAACTAAATGTTTGAAGTAAATATAATTAACTCATTAAAATCATATCACTGACTTCCCTACTGTATACATATGCATATATTATGGTGTTTTACAGTAAAACACAATGAAAATGCCTAATGTTTAATAGTTTAGTCAGCCATTCCAGACTGTTTGCACTCTGATCTGAAGTATGTTGTAACTAATTAAACTTCAGACTGATAATCTCTTTTTCAACCATTAATGTCATTCTAAACATTTGATTAATTATTCTATAAAAGCATACTTTCTACATAGCTCTCAGCATTTGGCAGGAGTAAAGTATTTCTACTAATAGCTATTTTGCAATTAAACATTAACTATCTAAACTAGATAAATTTCCAAAGGCATTCTTATTTCTGTAAAATTTACTTTGACCCTGGAACAATTTGCAACTCTGTGCAAAATAATATCTTTGTGAGAGCTTTCTTACTTTGCTACATGTAAGGTCTTGAAAAGAAGTACGTTTGCAGGCTATCCAAGTGAAAATATTGATAAGAAAATTAGAGATATGGATGTGGAGCATGGAAGTGAAAGTGGATAAAGATTTTAATGTATTAATCACTCACAATGAAGAGATCATTGGAGTCATTGAAGCCATATGATAGTGGGACAATTAGTGTGGAAGAATGTATAAAAACTGATGGAAAAAAAAACTGTTAAATGTAGTTTGTGAAAGGGAAGAAGAGAGACAACACATAAAAGAAAATGTTAAAAAGGAGTAACAATGAAATAGAACGTCTTGGATGAGGAAAATGTTTTAAGAGGACAGTAAAGTATAATAATGCAGTCATGGACCACCAAGGAAAGAATGGGTTACTGGAGTGGTAGAGGTAGATTTAGAGGGGTATGGGGATAAAAATGAGTGGCTAGAATATAGGTTACTTTTTGGAGAAGAGAAGTGGTAAAAGGAAAATTAGAAGGAACAGAGCTCAAAAGTGTATTTAATATGAAGAAAGTTTTTAAATTTTGGCTTTGAGTTTGCTTTCTGTTTTTGTTTTGTTCTTCTTATTGTTGTTCAGCTGTTGTATATTCCATTTTTTATTTTGATTGAGTTCTATGTGTATCTTTAAGTTCCTCTTATTTTCTCCTTAATTCACACCAGTCCCTACCACTTCCATTTCTACAACACCTTTGAGACTTCTCTTGTTAATATCACTTTTACCTTCATGCTACTAAATATCAGAGGTCACATCTGTCTTTCCTGCATTTGAAATTTCAGCTGCATTTAAAATACTTGATCCATTTGTTCTGTAGTGTTGTTCAAGTCTGCTGTTTCCTTACTGATTTTCTGTCTGGATGATCTATCAATTATTGAAAGTGGGGTTTTGAAGTTTCCTTCTATTATTGTATTGTTGTACATTTCTCCCTTCTGATCTGTCAGTTTGTTTCATATATGTAGGTTTTCTGATGTCGGGTGCATATATATTTATAATTGTTATATCTTCATGTTTAATTTGGCCCCTTTATTAATATGTAGTGATCTTTGTCTCTGGTGACAGCTTTGTTTCAAAGTCTACTGACAAAATGAAGAGACAACTTATTGAACGGAAGAAAATATTTACAAATAATGTATCTAATATAGGGTTAATATTCAAAATATATAATGAATTCCTACAGCTTAATAGCAAATAATAATAATAACAACAACAACCTGATTTAAAAATGGGCCAAAGACCTGAATAGCCATTTCTCCGAAGAAGATATACTAATTGTCAATAGATATAAAATGGTGCTCAACATCACTAATCAGAGAAATGTAAATCAAAACAATGATATATCCCTTCACCTGTTAGAGTGACTGTCATCAAAAAAATAACAAGAAATAGTAAGTGTTGACGAGGAGGTAAAGAAAAGCAAACCCTTGTGCTTTTGTTAATTGGAATGCGAATTGGTGCAGCCACTGTTGAAACAGTACAGAGATATCATACTTCAAGAAATTAAAAATAGAACTACCACATGACCTAGTAATCTCACTCCAATGTACATATCCAAAGGAGTTGAAATCTGGATCTTGTATAGTATGTGTATTCCCATGTTCATTGCATAACTAGTCAAACAGCTGAGATATAAAAGCAACCTAAATTTCCATCAACAGATGAATAGGTGAAAAAAATGTAAATATAGAAATATTTAATCTTCAGAAAAAGGAAATCTTATCATTTGCAACATGGATTAACCTGGAGTACAATATGATAACAAATAAGCCGGGTACATAGATATACATTACATGATAGCACTTGTATAAGGGATCTAAACTAGTCAACTCATAAAAACAGAGAGTAGAATGGTAGTTGGCAGTGGCTAGAAGTAGGGGAACACAGGGAGGTGTTAGTCAAAGTGTACTAAGTTTCAGTATACATGATGCATAAGGTCTAGGTATCTGTATAGCACACTGCCTACAGTTAATAATGCTGTATTGTAGACTTAAAATAAGTAAATAAATAGGCAACACACTGAATCTTTCCTTAGTGACATATATGTACGGTGATATATTCTCATATCATTCTCGGGTTTCTTTTGGGCAAATTTGCTATCTCCACCTAGTTCATATTTTATATTCATCTTCCTGTGGCCTATAGAGCTTTTAGTCCATTTAAAGGTCTAGAAGAAATGAGCGAAAGTGGAACTTAATTTTCAGGATGCTCAGTATTCTTCAAAAAGATGATTACTTCAGGAGAGCTCATATCAGAGAGGTTCTTCATGCAAAGGGAAGCTAATCTCAGACGATGGAGAGAGGACTGATTCTATTGGCAAAGGAGGCCCAGTAGAATTTGGAGAACTCTAACCTGAAATCATTCAAGGCAGAGCATTCTTCAAAATGTATTGCAGATCCCGCCCTCAGAAGAAAGTGGTGATGGTGTTGAGCTGACAACAGACAACCCAGCACAAGTTGTAATAAGCAGTTATTTATTGACTGACTTTCAAGCACAATGGTAAGCTTGAATTCTCCCCAAATTTCCCCTTCAGACGCATACCTAATTTCAGTTTCGTTTTACTGGTGTGAGCAAAATTAGAACTTTGTCCTGTTTGTTAAAATGCAAATTTATAAAATTTAATTAGATGTCTCTTAACTTAAATGAATCAATGTTATGCCATCTTGATGGAGTCTTAAAAAGAAGACCAAAAAAACATAGAATACAAGAACTTTAAGTTCCTGACAGGAATCAATGTAACAAAGTACAAGGGGAGAAAAGAGACAAAGATGTTGAGAGAAACTAATTATAGTTTTGCTTAGGGGTGGCCTGAAAAAAGTGAGGGGAAAATTGTGTTTGGTTTCCATGGTAAAACACATAAAATGAAGTATCCTTATTAAATTATCACAATAAAATTATTAGTTTAAAGGTAGTTCATTTTAAAAAGAAATAAATATTTTACTTTATTTTATAATTAAGATTTTAATCATTGAAACATAAAGATAAAGAAATTTACTCTAAAAGATATTTGTGTCTATATAAGTCAAATTTGAATCTTACTTTGCTCCTTTTAATAATTGGTAGGATTTCCCTGCTAATGTTTCATTTAGAAAAATTTCCAATGGCAGGATTGTTTTTATGGCTCCCTCCTACCAAAAGAAAGTAAACATAATTTTTTTTCTAGTAAAGTCATTTATCAGCTGTTAATTGGTAGAATTCAATTATCTGAGAGGTGACCACACAATTAAGAAAGCGGAATCTCTTCATGTGTTTATTAGGAGTATGAAAGAACTGCTTCAAGATTGGACTAGCAGACACACAAATCAACAAAGTTAGAGTTCCTAATTCCTTTCCTCTAGTTATTATAAGAGACCCCAGGAGATATAAAAGAAATTGTAATCCCCAAAGAAAATGCTGAGGCAAAATTGCCTGCATGATATGAAAAACATATCTCGGTAAGGGAAAAGAGAGAGGATTAAGATAAATACCAGAGTTTTCATAACACAGAAGAGCTGAGACTAGTAATCCCCTACTGATTTATGATAGGGAGCACTGACGTAAAGTGTCTTTCAAGATATATGCACTATGAACTGAGTTCATTGAAAAACATTATTTACCTGTGCTCAGTCTGTGAATGTACTAGGTAGAAAATAATGACAGGGATCAAAATTTCAATCTTACTGACAGTACCTAGGGATAACACTTTAAGACTGTCCTGGCAAATTCATCTTAAAATTTGTGCTTTCAATTGTTATAAATTTTCTCAAAAAATAACACTTCAGGGCTGATATGTTTCAACTGGTCTCTTGGTGACTACTATAAGGAATATTGAGCAGAATCCATTCAACTGTTTTGTGCATTTCATCTAGTAAATATTTATTATTTTCCAATACTTATCCATAAACCTGTCATCATACAGTTCCCCATACTGATCAAAATACATTCCCTGGGACCTAGGATTAGATATGTTCTATAAGCACAATAAATAGTAAATTAAGGTTTTAACACAACAGAAATGAAAAATAGAAGAGCAGGCAAGAAATACATAATATAAAATATAATAAAATGTATTAGCCTGAGTTCCACTCTTAGGTAAAACATATTTATTACCTTTTAAGTGTATTCTCACCCCAATTTAATAATGTCACATCAAGAGAACACAGAAGCCTGCCTAAAGAATATGTTTACTTGAATAACTTCACCACCCCTAATGCATTAATTGCTCGTTTAAAAAAATGTTTTCCTCAAACAACATCATTTAGGCAAGTAATATACTTGAGATTTTTTTATTTTTTAAATATGCCCTGCTTTAAAATTACATTTTTATCTTGGTGTTTTAAATAATCCTTTAGAATTAAAAATCTCTCTTTGCTATTAATGTCATTGTCTTAATATGTATCTAGCTCTTTTATGGTAATGTTTGAAATTACTATATCATTTTTAACAAACATTCCTCTTGTACTCCATGATATAGCTCCTCTTTATCTCTTAATACTGAAAAAATCTGAATACCGAGAGAAAGAAAAACCAGGTATTCGTATGGGTGTTAACACGGAGAGATGCAATCAAATTCCTTATCATTTAATTGATACTCTTTTCTAATGTTTTGAAGAAATTAAAGACTATATTAAGCTCTGGCTGATGATGAAAGGAAATTATGATGAATACTAGGATGTAATTGTGTAAAGCATTAAATGTTTATTAATTATCTAATAATGTTTTAATAGTAATAAATATTAGTCTACTTGTGTTTTAAAAAAGCAAATAAATAAATAAATAAAGCTTGCTACCAACAAAAAGAAATGCTGTCTATTACGAGCCTAAATATCTTGTAAATGTCTATCTGGTAGTCTATTAAAATGATATGTAGAGATAAACATATGCATATAGACATAAGAATCATTAATCTTCAAAATATTTAACAATCAGAGATTTTGCATTTCTAAAAAACTCCCAGATGATGTCATTTTGATGGACTGAGGATCACACTTCAAAGAGCAAAGTTTAATAGCCCTCCCTCCACTTAATGTATCAGAATCTTCCCTTAGTAAGATCCCTAGTTGATTCATACGCACATTAAAGTTTAAGAAGCATGGCTATCAAATGAGAAAGCAGGACCACATATAGTAAGGAACGGTCATTATTCTTACCTTTTCTTGGTCCCTTAAGAGTAGGGTCTGATTTGCCTTTTGTTTACGGTCAGCTTCTGTTTTGATTGGTCAGCCTGCTTTTCTGAGTGTTTTGTACCCATGCCATATGGGTTGTTAAGTATTTTGAATATTACCCCTGATTTTTATGTATATATGTATATGGTTATCTATATATACCATTTTAATAGAATTTTAGACCCAAAAATAGCTTTCAGAAATGAAGATGAAATAGAGACTTTTTAAAACAAACCAAAGCTAGGAGGTTTCATTGTCATGCCACCAACCCGGAATAGAATAACTGTTAAAGAAAACTCTTCAGGCAGAAAGAAAGTAATACCAGAAAGAAGTGGTAAGTATGTGCATAAATGTAAAAGACAATATTTTATTTCTTAATCTTGTAAAGATAATTCATTATTCAAACAAAAATGTCAATAATGTATAATGACATTTATAACATATGTAAAGTAAAATATATGACAATAATACAACAAAGGTCAGAAGGATTAGAAATATTGTGTTGTCAACTTCTTTCATTACATTTATAGTAAGTGGCCTTTAAAAAGCGATTTCTGGCAAATCACAGAATTACAACTAGAAGGAAACTTATCTATTGTATTAGTGAGATAGAATAGTTGCTTTAATAATACCCTCAAATTTTCAGTGGCTCAATACAGTAGAAGTTATTTCTTACTCAGAGAATAGCCCAACACAAGATGGCAAAAGAAGTTCTGCTCCATGCAGTCACTGAGAGCCCCAGATTATTCTGTTTTGTGAACCTTCCCTTGTCCAGGGACTTACAGTCTTCTTTATTCAACAGATAGATAAAGAAAGAGACAACTGCCTGTGAAATTTTTATGGCCCAGGACTGGAAATGTTGTACATCACATAGATTTGATTTGCCATAATTCAATAATATGGGTACCTCTAATGCAAAGGAGTCTGTGTGTCCAACAGGGAAAAGGGACTTATTTGTTAAAGTATCCAGTTTCTGCCCCAAGAGTCCTCTAATTTCTCTTTTAATTTATTTACTTTTTATTGATTTTAGAGAGAGGAAGGGAGAGAGAGACATCAGTTTGTTGTTCCACTTATTTATACACTCATTGGTTGATTCTTGAGTGGGAATTAAACCTACAACCTTGGTATATCAAGGCAACACTCTAACCAACTGAGCTACCCAGCCAAGGCACAACCAGACTTGACTGAAGTGCTATTTCTTTCTGTTTGCTAGATATTACTGCAATGTCTGTGACTGTGTTGTGAAGGACTCCATTAACTTCATGGATCACATTAATGGAAAGAAACGTAATGCTTAGAGTTAGTTTGTGACTGGTGCTGGGGTCAGGCTTTGGAGTGAAGTTTGGGGGCAAAGGTGGTTTCTATTGAGCCCTTTAAAGCCTGGAATTCTCCAGTTGCTTCAGTGTAGGCCATCCTTTACGTCATTATCTAATGTTTCTGGAAGCCGTGAAGTGAGACACTGTTCTAGGCTCTCAACAAGCCCAAATCATGGTCTTCTTGTGGGCTAAGCTGTCTCCACTGACATGCACCTGCTCAGTAAGGGTAGTTTAGAGCCCTTTGCATCCCACTTTCTAGAGCTGCTGCCTCTGGGAACAAGTAAAGTCAAGGGGATTTGTTTTTCAGCTATAATTATTTTTGCTATGTGTTTTAGGTGATGGCTTAAAAAAAATGTCATCGGGGAGCATTTGAGATCTTGCTCCCTGGAATATGCCATTAATTTGGCTCAAATAAACTCTTTTTTTTTTAACTTGTATTTATTTATTTTTAGAGAGAGGGGGAGGGAAGGAGAAAGAGAGGGAGAGAAACATCCATGTGTGGTTGCCTCTTGCACGCCCCCAACTGGGGACCTGGCTCGCAGCCCAGACATGTGCCCTGACTGGGGATCGAATTAGTTCACAGGCCAGCACTCAATCCACTGATCCACAACAGTCGGGGCTCAAATAAATTCTTCAAAAATTTCTCAAAAAAAAAAAAAAATTGTTGAGAAAAGAATTCTGAGGGGCTAAGGCTATCGTAATGACCTTACCTTTTCCACTGTTGACCCCACCCAGAGCAGTGAACCTGAGCATGTCTATGCATGTGGAACATTCCACCTTGGATCAGGTGAAGAAATGTTTTTTGAGGGAGTTACTTGGGAAAGCCTTAAGACTGGCAATGGGGAGAGCCAGAGGGTGGTGTTTGTGGTTTCCCTGTATCTTGAGAGAGAGCACAGGAGGCAGAGGCAATGCTGTGATTCACTTCCTTCAGCCTCGTTATAATTGTATATCACTGGAGTCACAGGACCTCTGCCCATCTGAGTTCCCAGTAAATAAAAACCCCCTCTTCTGAGGCTGCTTTCCCAGAACTTCCCCTGCATCTTCCCTCTTCATCTATCCAATCATCTCTCAGCATCCTGCGTTTGCCCCGTGTTCTGCCTTTGCTTTAATTTTGACTCTTGCTTAGCTGCAGAGGAAAGGATCTCTGGGTCCCCAGTTTCCAGATGAAACCATATCTTTGACCAGCCCCCTTTCCCTCATTCCCCACTGTGGTTTGGCCACCTGTGCATGCATGTGTTCTGCCTGTGTCAGTGGTGTGTCCGAATGTGTGTGCATGAATCTGTCACATAGGAGGAGGCTGAACTAGAACCTCAGAGCATTGCAGTCTTGGGTCCTGATGTTCTCGATTTCTTCTGTGCATGTAACAGGAAATTAAATGGGATGAGTGTTTGGTATGATTTTTGTCTGGTGAGTTTTTAACCTTTGTTTTCATATGTAGACTGTTCAGCTTTTCCTGTTTATCTTATTTTATTGAGGATTACTCCACTTTGTCTTCCTTGTGAGCAGACTCTTGGAAGAACCTGTTTGATGCAAAAAAGAAAAAGGGAGAAAAAACTCTCATATGGGACCCCTTGGGTCTCAGAGGCTGTTCAACATTAAAATAAATGCATTGACTGGGCCTATTTCACATTTGGTGGAAACATCCCATATTCTTCCCTGTCCTTTTTTTTTTCTTCCCGCATTGAGGATTTCCATATAGAGTTTATTCTTCACCTTTTGAGTCCTGTCACTTTTTTTTCCTAGGTTCCTTCGGCATGAGTTGTATTTTCCTCTGATGGGACCTGTGTCTGAAGGAGTCTGAACAAAACTTTCCCTGTAATTTTAGCTTGCTTTGACCTTGTCTTGGGAACAGCAGAGCTCCATGTTGAAGTTAGTGTTTTCCCAACTACTGCAGTTAGGCTAGGCACAGGGTTACTCACTTTTGGCCCAACTGACATGCTGGGCTGTACAATTCTTTAATGTGTGGGCCCCCTTGTGCATTGCTGAATGTTTAGCAATATTTTTAGCCTCTACTCACTGGATGCCAGTAGGTAGCAATGCTTTCCTGAGTTACAGCAACTAAAGACGCCTGTCCTCAGGAGGAGTGGGGGTGAAATTCTCCCTCCAATCCCCACTGAGAACCACTGAGAAGCTGTCTTTGTTACTTTGGTCTAACTTGAGAATTAGGTGGCATAGACGGGTTAACTAAAGGAAAAACAACTTTGATATTCCCTGGATTGGGTACTATGCCAGTTCCGATGGATGCAAAGGAGAAAAAAAAATTAGTCCTTTACATTAAAATGAACAAAAGTTATAACTTTAGCTGGTTCTGTACCCTGAAAAGCAGGCTCTATTTGGGGTAACAAGGCTATCACCATATGGCTTGTTTACAGTCTCTGCCGCATGCAGTTCTGTACCACCTGTGGATCCCCCAAAATACTATATTCTTTCCTTTGTACTTTTATACCAAACTCCCTTGCTGACCAGCATGTCTTTTGCCGATATTTTTTCCAAATGCTGAATCTTGCAGCTGGGAACTGAATGTGGCTCAAGGCCTGGCAAACTTTGACATACAGTATTTGTTGTCCAATTGTGGGCGGATTAGTAGATGCCTTTCTTGTCATGATTACGTGCTCTACAGGCCCTGGGTAAGAATCTACCCTAGTGGATTGGCTCCTTTTGCTCCCCCATTCAAGGCAGGCTGGAGAAGATTATCGGTGAGCTGAGTTCCATGGTCCTGTATTCATTCTTCAGGAAACTAATTCAAATTGGTACAGTGGAATCTTACCTTTGGCCACCAACACTAAAAAGCAATTCCAAATTCCAGGGTCTCTTAAATTCTCTTGGGACTGGCAGGTGGTTTGAGCCTTCAAGGGGCCTGTCTAGATCATGGGTACTTGGAGGGACTAACGGTGGTAAGCTGGAAAATGGAAGGAAGGAGATGGGATGGAAGTTTAGGAGCTCAGAGCAATCTCAGAGAACTCAGAAATTGCTAGAAGGGAAACTTCTTTGATGTTTATGGTTTCTCTAGAATTCACAGAAAGTTTGCATTCTGGTTGAGGAATATGCCTGTGACTGCTTTAGATGTGTTCATTTATTCCTGGTAGTATCTTACAGGGCAAGGCAGCAAGGCCCCAACTGTTGTGGAATTCATTTTCCGGCCAAATGGCCATTTACAGTATTTAGGGAATAAAAGATCAATATGGCTTCAGGCGATTCTGTGGCTTTGGGCACCTCCCATAACCACCTCCAAAAATGTAAATGTGAAGAATCTTTAATCTAACTATTCTAAAAACACACTTGCTTATGTGTACATATACATACAAAGATGTTTACTGCAGTTTTGTTTTTATAACAGCAAAACATTTAAAACTGGTATATTTATACTTGACTTTAAAGCAGCCATTACAATATATATGAATTAGATCTATATGTACTGAAGAGAAAGATCTCCAAGACACACTGTTAACACAAATCAAGCAACAAACTGTTCCCCAATAAGACACCCCCAGTCATAAAACTAAATTGTATACAGTTAAATATGTAGATTAAGGAAAAGAGCTGTGGGGGAAACACACTGAAATCCTAACTGGTTAACTTGAAAAAAGAGTAATTGTGGGAAGAGAAGGGTTAGATACACTACACATAAAAGAGCTTTCATATGGGATTTAAAATAAAACTTATTTGAAGAAATAATGAATGAAAATTTCCCTGATTTGGTGAAGGAAATAGACATACAAGTCCAGGAAGCACAGAGTCCCAAACAAGTTGGACCCAAAGAGAAACATACCTAGACACATCATAATTAAAATGCTAAATGTTAAAGTAAAGAGAGAATCTTAGAAGCAGCAAGAGAAAGCAGAGAATTACCTACAAAGCAGTTCCCATAAGACAACCAGTTGATTTCTCAAAAGAAACTTTGCAGGGAAGAAGGGACTGGCAAGAAATATTCAAAGTGATGAAAAGCAAGCACTTACAACCAAGATTACTCTATCCAGCAAAGCTATCATTTAGATTGGAAGGGCAGATAAAGCGCTTCCCAGACAAGATAAAGCTAAAGGAGTTCATCATCACCAAGCCCGTATTATATGAAATGTTAAAGAGACTTATTTAAGAAAAAGAAGATCAAAACTATGAACATTAAAGTGACAACAAACTCAGGACCATCAACAACTGAATCTAAAAAATAAAAACAAACTAAGCAAACAACCAGAACAGGAACAGAATCATAGGTATGGGGATCATTTGGAGGGTAATCAGCTGTAAGAGGGAAGGAGGAGAATGGGGAGAAAAGGAACAGGAATTAAGAAGCATAATTTGGTAGGTACAAAATAGGAGAATAAGAATAGTTTTGGAAATGGAGAAGCCAAAGAACTTATATGCACAACCCTTGGACGTTAACTAAGGGGGAGGGACTGCTGGGCAAAACGAGGGTACCTGGCAGAGGGGGCAAAGGGGGAAAGACTGGGACAACTGTAGTAGCAAAATCAATAAAATATGCTTTAAATACATAAATCTAAAAACATAAATAATTATTTATAAGTAGTAGTGGCAGAAGTAATGCTATGTAACACCTGGGAGAGGAGTTGTAGGATTTATCTAGTTTAGCTGCAAAATTCAAGAAAACGTCTGAAATACAATTCGTAGCTTGTCAAGATTGCACTCGTGACTAGGCACTGTAAAGTTGATTCGATCACAGAGTGACCTCGTGTGGTTGTCTGCGAGAGCGCAGAGGTTGGAGCCCGCGCCCGGTGATGTGTGGCAGGCCATGTGACCGCTGCGTGGTAGGAGAGAATAAACCAGGAAGCAATTACGGAAGAGTTTACTGGGGGATTAGGGGAGACCTCTGTCCTCATTGCTGAGTGTTCTCAGGCGGGCACTCACCAAGTGTGTGGCTGGGGCGGACAGGGGAGAAAAGGGAGGTTGTAGGGGAATGGGGGGCGGGGAAAGGGAATTGGATAGTTTGGTGGTAAATCATTCCGGGTCACGTGATGGGTTTTGTGTGTGTGTGTGTGTGTGTGTGTGTGTGTGTGTGTGTGTGTGTGTGTGTGTGTGACGTAAATAGCAGTAAAGAGAATATAATCCAGAGGATCCTTCCGGGTTGGCTTTAGCTCAGCGGTTCCTTCGCTGTGCCTACCAATAGGTTAGTAATCGTCCTTGCTTGCGAGGGTGGTTCGAGTCCCGCGGGCGCTCTCAACCCTTTTGCCGCTGTCGCAGCTTCATTTTCCAGTAGTCAGCCTTGACTATTGTTTAGAGATTCCTCCCCTGCCCAAAGCACCAAAGCGGCTGTGTTTCCAGCGATTTGCAGTTCCCTTTCGACTAGAAACCAGTGATCCTTGGAGAAATGCTAGGGTTGGGGCAGGAAATAAAGATGAACCCCAGAGAATCCTGTCGTGTCAGAAAGTAAGTGCTAAAAGACAACAAAAAAAAAACCCAACCCAAAACAAAAACTTACTTTTAAAATTGGTATTTAGTGAAGTTTGTGGTTTTGTTCCAATAGTCTTTTAATTTACCTACAAGGCTTTGGGGGTCCAGGGAGACAAAGGTCACATAGTGAGTGAAAATAAGACTGGGACCAGAATTTATGTGATCTGACTCCTGTTTCAGTTGTCTTGCCTTTTTCTAATGACAAAAATTCACTCTCCTATTCAATTTTCATCATTCCCTATTTGCTCTTAAATTGAATTAATTTTAAGTTCAAAAGCTAAAACACATTCAAAATAATAGCATTAAGCTTCTGATAAATTATACAACCAAAAATTATTTCAAAGCCATGTAAACTATAAGTTTATAAACATATAAAGTATTTTAAACTCTCTCCCTTGAATAAGACGTGATAGATGAATTGTATTTAATTGTATGTGCTAGGACAACTCAGTTGTGAAAAACTTAGCCCTTGGTGTTGACTATTCTTGTACATCACTGATACACATTTTCTTATTTTCTCACAAACATGAGACCTTCTTAATTAAACAAATATATCATCTACAATTCAACAATTAAAATCTTGGAATTAGAAGCATCATTTATCTTAGAGCACACAGAGTTGCTCATCTTTCCAAATAACAAGAGGAAAACAGATCCTCACAGTTTATATACTGTTTATGAAAGTAATATTGTGTAATTCATCACTAGATAAAACATGACAGGCAAATTCAAAGAAAGCAATGGCATTTTAACTTTTGAGTCTGATGAAGCACATATGTATGTAACAGCAAAATATCTTCCCAATGATTGTTATGTGGTATTGCAGCACGAACTTTCTCTCATCTTAGGCCCAGTTAACTTTACTATTAATAATTTCAGTATTAACCTTGTACTTTTTGCTTATTTTTCTATATCACTATGTAAATATATAAATAAATCTACTTCACATTTTCTTTGACTTTTACCTACAATTCACCATAATTTACCATTATTTCCTTTTGCCATTTATTTTGCCATTCTTAGATTTTTATGACACATGATAGATATGATCATGCCATGCTTTAGGAGGTCTAGACCCTCTGTCATACCTGAAAATTTATTTTGCACTCATTAAATAAGTATATTTCTATCACAAATGAGATTAAATGCTCATAATTCAAAGATAGGTTATCTATATTAGGATCCAAATTGACCAAATTGACCACACAAAGTGTGCCTTTTCACAACTAAAATCTTCCAGATAGTCAACTAAAGATGAAATAAACCTAATCTCCAGGAAGTTACAATTTCATAGAAAAAAATCTCATGCTAAATCCAGCCTCATGGAGAACCTTACAGGGATATTTAATGTAAAATCTGATGTTCCTCATTATTTCCAATGACTGGGAGCACAACCCAAGATAATATGTAGGCCTCTTTAACCAACACCTTCCATAGCAAAAAGGGCATAAATAACTGAAATGAACTTGAATTCTAGAAATGTCTAGAAACATTAATTATAAAGCAAAGACCATTGAGAAAACTTGGAAGTAATATCATTAGGGTAAAAATATAATATATAATAAGGTTCAAATTCAGGTAGTATTTTAGAAATAAGTGGGTTTAAACATCTAAGGAACAACAGCCTTGTATCAAAAACAGAACCAAAGAACAAAAACGCTGGAAAAAATGAGTCAGTTTAATGCTAATTAATGTCTGCAAGATAAACTTCAATAAACAGCTTGGGGGATGGGGCGGATTGTCTGTCCGTTTTGAACAGTTAAGATAACGGAAGCATAATACTGTTTCCGTGAGTTTGGTTGGAAACCAACCAGGGTTAGAATTATCATTGAGAAAGGGCTGCACAATGACCAAAGCAGCCTAGGACCCCAAACCCCTTCCAACATTATATTGACGTGATAGTAGTAGAATAATAAAGTCGATGTTCAAGCCTAATAATGACACAAATAAGCAGCACTTTGAGGACTGTCCAGGAGGTAGCAGATACTGTTCCTAGGGTTAAAATGGGAGAAAACCTTGTGAAGACAGAAGAATAATAATGAAGGAGGACAGGGTTGATTTGTATTGTAAATCCTGGTATACTTACATAGACCATTCAGGGTTTTAGCCGGCAAGTGCTGCCACTGACCCAGCCACCAGTCAGTGGAAGTAAATCAATGTAATCTGAGTCCTGTTGCTCCTCATCCTCTTGGCCTCTGCCTATTGGCACCTCTACAAATTCCTAGATTAAGAATCAGAGGAGGTAACTCCCTAAGCAGTAATTGGGAGATGAATTTGCTTTGTAACAAGCCAACTAACTTTTCTCATGTTCCTTATGAAAAAGGGTAAAATTGCCTAGATTAAAAAGAGCAGAGGTGGCATCAATAAGAGTATCACGATAGGACCCCAAAGTCCTAATGAAATTGAGTATTAGCTCTGAAGTAAACACTGGGAGGAATAGCCAGAAGAAACTTCAGGAAAACTGTAAATTAGAGGAACTGTAAATTAGGTTAGGTTATCTCAAATATTAAAGATGATTATTATGCCTATTAATTATAGTTGAGTAAAAATCAAGGGAAAAAACCTAACTTTTAGTGCTTGAAAAACCTGCTTTTTAACCAAGAAAATGTCTCTGAATTGCTAAGGTATTTTGAGAAAAACTGTAATTCAGGATCTTAATTTCCTTATCTTGAAAATGGTCATTTTTATTAGGTTATCTCTTCAATCATGAAAATTCTATAACTAGACTAAAATTAAGTATATCAAACTTTCTGCAGCAAAAGAAATTCAGGGGTTCTGTTCAAGAGACATGAATTCTTCGCCCTTAACTTCGGCTCTGAAATTATAATAGATACTCTAACATCACATCCCATTACAACAACATTATATGCTGTATTTTATCAGTCTCCCTTGCCCATGTTTCTTCCTTCTTCATTGTTTTATTGCCAAGGTGTCCAGCATCACACACTGATTAATACCGGGCAGTCACTGAAGATTAACTTACTGGTCAGCATATCAATTTCTGGATAGCCTATGAATCTTTTCTGAATCTGATCTGAATCCCAGATTTTTGGAAATGGCCAAGGGCCACAAGTCTAACATATTACAATCTGTGAATACAGAAAGAGTAACCTTTTCTTAAAGATTAAAAGGAGAAAACCAAGATACCTTAAATAACAATTTCAGGATATTATATACATTCCTATATAAAATAATTTTAAATGTTTGCCCTTTTCCACACACAAACACATATATACACTCACATTCACACTTAACTACAGAATTCTGCCTTCTCTACATTCTCCAGCAAATCCAAGTGCAATATTCCCTCCAGAATCTTTTCAATGCGAGGAAAAAAAAAAATATTACATGGAGTAAAAAGCCTGCAAAGGCAGTTAACAAAAAGTAATTTGTAAGTTCCTCAGAAATAAATTCATGTGAATACATTTAGTAATTATACAAAATGACATTCATTCCCACTCTTAATTTTCCTACCTTTCAATAAAACAGGTATTGAAGGTAAGAGAAAAATTTAAGCTGTGATTTAAAATAGAAAGACAGACAAATGAAATAGCAGGACCTGGTAGGCCAATTTTCTATCCCGCTGTCGGGCATACCAATCCCTTCACTTCCCTAAAACCATATAGAAAAAATTTCTATTTAAAACATACATGAAAAGGGAACATAATGTCAAAAGACAAAGGAATTTCAATTAGTAGTTACTGAGAGTAAATTGTTCAATAACTTACTATATATGTTGGTATAACCATATAAAGCTGCTCAGATCAACTTACACTCATGCATAATATGGTTAAGGTATTAACTTTTAGAACATCTTGTTTGGATAATAAACAGATAACAGTTAAATGAAAACAAGTTCTATTATTCTACTATCTTGATCTTCTCTTTTAGAAAATTTCAGAAAATCAAGCATTTTGGCTAGAAGATTTTGAGTGATTTCTCTCCATTTCTGCAACGAAGCAATTTTGCCTTCCTCTAACCCTGAGGCCACTGGATGGGATCCCACAGTGATCCTTAAACACATTATCTCCAAATAGGTACACACACCAACCAAATACAAAGCTTCAGAGAAAGTATTTACTCAAATGTATACCTTTAGTTATTTTATACTTAGGAACTTATTTCTAAAGAAAAAAAATGAGTTAATACATACATCTTATATCTCTATGGGGAGAGAGGTGTTCCACAAAGATGGGGAACCAGACACTGGCCTTCCAACAAGTTTGATACTTATCAAGCATAAAATAAACTCAACTTGACTTCTGCCAGTAATAACAGAGAAAAACCAAATCAACTCACACAGAGGAAAAAACTATAAAATCTGAATATAATACAAAAACAGCTACCTAATGGTATTTGTTTATTTGTCATCTCCAATATAAGATGGTAAGATTCTTGAAGACATAGTATTTAATCATCACCTTTCCATACTCTAAATTATTTAATTTTATATCTTTTCCCCAATAGTTATTGTGCAGTGTATATTTGTTGAGCTAAATACTCTGTGCTCAATATATGCAAGAGTAATTAATTGTAATTGACGTTGGCAGAGATAGAGAAACACCCCTTTCCCTGGACAGATGCTGCACACATTATTTGTACACATGCAACTCAACAAACTCAGGTCTGTGGGCATGTTCTAATACCTTACACCAGACAAAAGCATAACTGAAGCACCATTTCCAGAATTTTCCTTTCATCATAAATATGTCGACCCTTACTACAAAGAGGACTATCTCCTCACAAAGTTCAGAATTCTTCTTGGCTAACTTTCCTGGATTTGAGGGGAAATAAGGAAAATGTTAATACCATAGGGGAAAAAAACTGAGAATTATTCCAGAGTCATCTCAATTTTTTAACAACAAAATTGTGAAGAATAAATGGGATATTGAAGGCACTGGCTGGTGTGGCTCAGTTGGTTGGAGCATCGTCCTGTAGCCTAAGAGTTGCAGATTCAAATCCTGGTTAGGGTACATGCCTAGGCTCTGGTTCAGTCCTGGTACCTGCTCATCCTGATCCCTGTCCGGGCACATATGGGAGGCAACAAACTGATGCTTCCTTCCCACATCAATGTTTTTCTCTCTCCCTTCTTTTCTCTCTAAAAAAATTTAAAAATGTCCTCTAGTGAGGACAAAAAGATAAATAATTTTTTTAAAAAGAAATATTAAAGTTTAACTTATCCTCTTCTTTTTTTCTCAGGGTCAAGTAAAGATAACAGGTCAGTCCCTAATCACACTTCAACACATTCCAGAAATGCTTTGAGGACATTCTTCACACCATTAATGACTATCTCTGCTTCAAGTGTATGGGTAAAATTTCTCTTAGGTTTCAATTTAAGAAATAACAAAATTTATATCATGAAGCTGTCCTAAAGTTCAAAAGAGATAGCATGCATTAAAGTGTTTAGCACTCTGCGACCACATGAGGACTCTATAAGTGATACTATTACTATTATTATTACTATATTCCAAAATAACTGCCCTCTTCACAGTTATTTGCTCACAGCTGCTAAAAAATGAAAAATCTAATATATAACCTAGACATTTATTGACTTCCTACTATGTCCCAGACTCCCACTCATTCCATAGAGTAATTTACTTAATTTTAATACTATGTTCTCAATACCTTATATTCACAATATAGAAAATAATTTAAGTCATCTTGTAGCCACTGTGCAAATAGTTTGAACAATACCTCAATAGCAACTGAAGGGACATATTAATAATTCTTCATAGGTCAGTGCTAATAGTTTATGCTTTCTTGTGCTTGTTTTGTTTCTGTTTCCTGTTATGTTTTTGTTTTCTATTTTTTCCTTTTGTTGGAGGTTTTTTATGACACTCAGGACTTATGTACAAGAATGGTCAGGTCAGCTTACTAAGATTAACCATTTCGGTTAGAGTAATATCTTCTTTCAGCTGGTTACTGTAAGATCAGCAAATTGTGGAAACAGTAAATCAGGGAAGGAACACTACAGTTCTTAATGTTAATATGAGTGTGAAGGATAAAAACAAAATTGTTGGGATAAAAACATATAATACCAAATCAAAAACAGCATGTATATGCTAATAAATGTAATAGACAAATAAGGAAGAAACCACCTGGGAACTGGGAAAGTGTAGTGTATGATTTAGTATGCCATCAGGGAAAAGGGTTGCTCCCCAAAAGTAAATGACTTTAAGAATTTAGAGGACAGGGACATAAAACATTACTTTATTTTAATAAGCATATATTGTTACTGGGGTAGATGCTGAGAATGCACCTATGGAGAAAAGAAAAAGATTTATTTTTGTTTATTGCTCTGCCAAGTAATAAAACATCACTAATGAATACTTATGGATGAACTCCTTTTAATAAGCAGAGTGGAGAATACAGAGAACTGAAAAGCTACACCTACCTGAATTACTATTGTGGTGGTGTCAAAACACACTGACTCTATGTTATTAATAAAGTTATCCTTTTTCCCTTAGATATGCTGGGTATAATATTCTGCATGTGGACAAAATCACCAAGTAATTCAGGACAATGAAGTTAACCAGATGGTTCTGGATAGCATCTGAGGCTATGAGAAATTGTGTCATTCACAAAATTTAACCCACCAGGTATGTGAGAAGATGTTCAAATCACTAATTATTAGGGAAATGGAAATCAAAACCACAATAAGATATGACCTCACACTTGTTGGAATGGCTATATCAAAAAGATGAGAAATAAGTATTGACATGAATGTAGAGAACAAGGAATACTTATACACTATTGGTGGGAATGTAAATTGGTGTAGCCAATATAGAAAACAGTATGGAGGTTCCCCAAAGAATTAAATACAGAACTACCTCATGATTTAGCCATATCACATCTAGAATATATATATATATATAAAGGAAGTGAAATCAGTATTTTGAAGAGATAAATACACTCCCATGTTCATTGCAGCATTATTCACAGTAGCCAAGATATATATATATGAAAAATTACATCAGAAAAAAACCTTACATATTTCTAGTTGTAATGCTCTATGGTATATATGGAAAATTACTTTAGAAAAAATACTTGCATATTTATAATTGTGATGCTGTATGGTGATTATTAACATACTTAAAAGCTTATAATCATATTTTATTTAGAAATGCCACTGTTATAGCTCTTAATGATTAGATTCCCCAGACTCCAATTATGCTTCCACAGTGCTGTGGTAACAGAGCAGAATTATCTGTCTTAATTGAAGTTATTCAAAGTTAAAGAATCATTACCATTTTCAAGTGTCAAGTTGTTAACTTGCCAAATTTTATTTACAACTAATATTCAAATGGAAGTGCCATATAGTAGATATGCACAGAAAAATGTAGTTTAAAATTGCAAACCTCCATTAATTATGTGCACCTGAAGAAACCACTGTGCTTTCCTGCGCTTCAGTTTTCTTATTGGTAAAATGAGGTAATTTGAGCTGAATTCTGGGATCATGTCAAGGTATAAAATGCTTTGAGATAAAAAAAGCTACAGCCTATTTGAAGGTAAAATAATGATTCTAATTGAGACAAATTAAAAGTGAGACAATGATACTAATTGCTGGAGAAATAGATAGAACCACAAGATGTAGTGTGCTTATTGCTTTTATTGGGGGCCAATTTAGTATTTGACCTTTATCACTAAAGACAGATGCTAAATGACAATTTGTCCAAGTTGCATTAACAGGTAATTTCTTGGGTCAGTGAGATTTCCCCAGTAATATTGAGTTTTTCCTGTGTACCAAAATTTAAAATAATCTTTCTTTTTTCCTTCAAATGTACTGAAAAATAAGATCAAAGTTTAATTGTCTCTACTGTTATCACAAGAGTTCAGCCAACCTCAGACCACTACACCCATCATCTATTTGTGGAATCTGATTACATATTTGTTTGGAAAATTAAACGTAAGAAATGTGTAGTTAATCTATACACTTCACTGTTCAAATTATAATATCTAACTCCAAAAATACATGTTTATGTTTTTGTGGTTATGATTCACTTAGTTTATAAGAAAAATAAGTAAACTTGAAATATATCTTTTTAAAATGACAAAATAAACGATTTGTTAGCAGAATATACTCCTCAAATAAGTATTAGACTTTTTACACTTTGGTAACTTTTTGTGGTTTGAGAGGTGATGGCCAAGCACAAAGACATGGAAGCTATACAGGGATATGTGCACCGAGCATTCTTATTAAATATTTATCTTCAACCAGCTCTGAGAGGTGTCATTTTCCAATAAAATATAGCTTTTGACAGTATTTTTAATCTACCCTTACAGTGAATAACATGCTGTAAAATAAAGATACTTGTCCTTCTTTTATGGCTGAGAGTGAGAGACCCGAGTCAGGAGGCCTCCCTTCCCTGCCTCAATTCTTGTCTCACCACAAGAGATGAACTCAAGGAACAGTCCAACACATACAGAGGAAATGAGTTAGTTTATTTATGTACTTGAGCAAAAGCTACAAGTGGGCACCCATAAAATTGTTAGTAAGTTTGTTAATAAGTTTATTCTATACTTTTGAGCCAAGGCTACAAGTGGGTACTTAGCTAATTTGAGTACGCTGACTAGTGGGGTTCAGGAGTTAGATACGTCAGCTGGCTTCCAGGTATCCCTCCTTCTTCCCCTTGGGAATAATGTACAGCTACAAAAGCTTTTTCTTTCTCAGTTAGTAAAGACTCTTTGTAGTATAACATTGTTACAGAGGCCCCTTTTCTCAGCACAGTCTCAAGGACTGTCCCCTCCTTCTGTGTAATGCTCCAGACACCTGGCAATCTTATCAAACTGAGCTCAGAACTGCACAGTTAATTGGTGAGACACATTTTCCTTTTGCTTCTAGCCTCTTGTATTAACTCTTTGTGAGATTATAATGGCTGACTAGGGCCTTGCCTTTATTTCCCCTCTGGCTGCTCATTCTTAACAGCTACCTAACATTTCTAATTCCTAAGTATGTCTGAATGTTTGAATGTTCAACTAAAATACAACATAATGTTTTAATGTAACTGAGATATAGTCACTATTATTTTTTCCAACTCTATTGCTGTCATAATTCTTGGTGATTTTAATATAGGTGCAGTTCCTTGACCTCTATTTTTTTCAATAATTTTGATCTCCACCCCTCTTAAGCAAAACACTGTCCTAAATTGCACCTCCTTCACAAAATGTTGTGAATTTTATTTTATTTTACTTTTTTACTTTTTAATGTTTTATTCATTTATTTTTAGAGACAGAAACATTGATGTGAGAAAGAAACATCAATAGGTTGCCTCTCGCACCCCCCAACCAGGGAACTGGCCTGCAACTCAGGCATGTACCTAGTCTGAGAATGGAACTGGTGACATTTTGGGTTGCAGGAAAAAGCCCAACCCACTGAAGCACACCAGTCAAGGCCACAATGTTAATTTTAAACATTACTCTCTTTTAGAACCACCCCTTACTATATGTTTCCTCATTCCCTCTGGTACCAAATTTTCAGTATTTGTTATACCCTCTGGAACCTACAATCTGTTGGGTTTTTTTCACAGTTTACTGTCCCCATTATGTTCTGACCACCTTATTTACAGAGCTTGGATTCTGTGCTCCATTTTCATAATCTCATCCTCACTCATCTTCCTCAATGTGATTAAAGTCAACCCTGCACTTTCTTTACACCTTCATCATGCAGGTACAAGTAGTTGGAGAAAAACACAAGCATACCGAGTGGTTTCATTTTTAATTCAAGAGCATTATCCTCAAATAGGTCCTTAATGGTGCCCAAGCAATTATAGCATATTTTCCTACCTTATTCTTTGATTTTCTTTGTGAAAAGTATTTCACAACATTTTCACTTTCCTGAAATCTTTAACATCTCCACTTCCACATTATGACCTGGCTTCCATTTGACTGAGACGTCTGAAGCAATTGGAAGGGAACTACCACAAGCTCTCATCACCGGACCTATAAACAAACCTGCATCTTTGACAGTATAGCCCACCTTCTCGCCTGTCTTAGAATGACATCTCTCCTTATGCCTTAGATCTCATCATCCTCTACCTACTCAAGAGCTTTGTTCTAGGAACTCCCATTTTTTAAGGCTTCATCATATTTCTACTGAATCATTCCTCATTAGCACACAAACATGCAGTAATATACTCCACCTTATAAATAACTTTTGTTACCATGTATCATCTTCACTCTGCTCAACTTTATAGCAAAACTCATCAAAAATTTTATTATACTCCTGACTCTTCTATTGAATGCAATCCAGTCAAAGTCTTAGTCACCACTACTCACTCAGTCTTATCAAGTCACCAATGATGTCCTCCTGCTCCTTCTCTGACCTCAGTGTACTTAACATAGTCACAGCATTTAAACTAGTTAATCATTTACTCCTTGTGAAAACCTTTCTTTAATTGACTTACATGTGCTTTTTCTTGATTCCACTTTTATATTACAAATCATTCTTTCCATTCTCTTTTGCCTGTTTCTTCTTATTTCTTTACTGTCTTAACATCGGAATGCTCAATACTTACTTGATCTCCCTTCAATCTACACTCACACCATGGGTAATAGCTTCAAATATGATCTATATGCTTATTGGTCTCAAATCAATAATTAACCCAGAGCTCTTTCTTGAACTCAAAAACTCTCTCTCTCTCTCTCTCTCTCTCTCTCTCTATATATATATATATATATATATATGTGTGTGTGTGTGTGTGTGTGTGTGTGTATGTGTCGGCAGCCATCCGTCTCCAGAGACGATGGTGTAGCTTCTTAAGAGTCTATCTGCACCGCCAAGAATTTATATATATATATATAAATCCAACTACTATTTACTCAACATTCACCAGAATGTCTAATAAGCACATATCCAAAGCATAGCTCTAGAATATTTTACTTCCAAATCTGTTCCTCTGTAGGATCTCACTAAATGGCAACTCCATTATTCCAATAGCTCAGCTGAAAAAGTTGGAATCATCCTTGATTCCTTGCTTTCTCACATACCAAACCTCCAGTTCATCTATATGTTCTGTTGGTTTTTCTTCAATATATCCAGAAACGAACAATTTTTCATGATGTCATGACTATTACCTTAGTCCAAGCCATCACACATCTCACTTAGGCTGCTTTATTAAACTCTCAACTGATCTCTCTTATATACATGCCCTCTTAAAAGTTATTTTCAACACAATAGCCAGGGCTATCTATTTTATAACATAAATTATATAATCTTACTTCTCTGCTCAAAACCATCCATGACTTCCCACTTAGTTTGGAATAAAATCTAAAATCCTTACAATAGCCTAGAAGTCTTATATGATCAGCATCATCTCTCCATTCTCTCCCTCCCAGAGACCTCTCTATAATGTTATCTCTTACCGCTCTTCCCTTTGCCCAGCCCAACGAAGCCACACTAGCATCTTTGTTTATGGACACATCAAGCATGCCCCTACCTCAGAGTATCTGAATTCTATATTCTCTCTTCAGTGAGGACTTTCCTGACCACCTACATGAAATAACAATGCAGTGCCCCACCCCCAGAAGTCCCAGCTCCATCACACATCTATCTTCCTTTATAGTACCTATCATCTGGTATATGGCATATTTGTTTACTTTTCTATTGTGTCATTCCTCATTAATATAACTCCATAAGTGAAAAATTGTGTCGTTTGACTATTGGTTCATTCACTTTTCTACCTCTCTCACGTAAACAATGCCTAGTATATAATAGCAGCTCAATAAAAATTTGTTGAATGAAGGAATCCTTTTACATAATTCAAAACAGACATCTGACCCAAAGGCAGCTTATCATTAATTAAAAGGGAAGAATCTCAAAGTATTAACATACTTTAGGAACAATCTACCAAAAATGAAATATTTCTATGGTCTTTTATGGCAACCCCTCATAGGCACAAGAGTGTGAGGACCGAGGAAATGTTAAGTTCTCAGTTACCACTCTGCCTTAACTGCAACCAAAGCAGCCCTACTTTTCTTTTCTATTTTATGCTTAAACACAATACTTTAAGAAAAATCTGAAACCTAAAACTTTGATCTCTAAAACTGGTATAAATCCTCATTCACAGACAAGGAAATTGAGTCCTCAAAAATAAAATGAGTTAACCCAGATTAAATTATGAGACTTTGGAAAAGCCAGGGCTGGAACTCAGGGTTCCTGAATACTGTACTTGCGCTTTCCTGAGTCCAAGCCACACTACCTCCCTGCAGAGCTGCTCATTAGCGGAGTAATGCTTGAATAAGATTTCTGTGGCCTAAAGATCCAATTACTATTTCAGATTTAAATAATTACCATATTCTCAGTTTCTTGCAACATTTTAAAATTCCAAATTCAATATTTACTCTTCCAGATTGCCTAAAACAATACACATGTAGTTGAGGCTTTCATAATTGTTCATAAAAAAACTAATCAATATTCACATTCTAGAGCAGTGCAGAAAGCTTGATTACAATTTGCTGTATTTAAGTATTTTCCTAAATTGATTATATAATCTAAATTTTCTACACACTATTTTTCAATCTCTCTTCATGCACTCATGGACAGATTCTTCAGTCCACGGTCCACAAAGTTGAATTGGTTTGTGATTGGAACAAATAAGAAAGAAAATATATCACCCATGAGCACTCTACTAAACTAACACAATGAATGTGTTTCTCTGCCAGGTTTAGATTAACCACTGATTTGATGCACCAACTAGCCCATTTCTTGTAAATGGGTTTTCTTATATTCAGTGTTTAGCAAGCTCCTTGTCAACAAGATAACTCCCTAGGCTGAATAAAAGTCCTTTTAGACTCTGACAGCCTTGGAGAATTATTTGCTCACCAGTGATTTTTAGAGACCTCTGACAACTTCATTTTGATATAGTTTCCAAGAAAGTATATTACTAACAACCCTAGACACTTAAACACTTATACTTTTAAAGTCTTAATGCTCCAAGAATAATGGGAATCTTACCAGGACTTTTGATGTCTATTTAGAAGATGGAATATCTAATACATTTCATTTATTACAAATAAGGTAAATCCAAGGCAACAGTAATTCATTTGATCAAAATAAATTTTCAGCCCTGAATGGCTGTTTGTGGTTCCCATGGCTCATTCTATGGGGAGAAATAGACTGAGGGGAGAGTTGTCCCAGCATGGGCTCCACATGCCATCTGCATTCCTGAGATTCTATTTATTGGTAGTTGAACATGGAAAACTAAAAAATAGATCATGTTTACAGCTTAGAGTTATAGTCCATATTATTTACAACAAAGAGAAAAAAAATCTAAAATCCTTACAATGGCCTCGACATCTTACATGATTTACATCATCTCTCCACTCTCCCCCTCAGACAGTGAAGCAGAGAAAGGCAGGTACTTAAGTTGCAACGTGGTCAGTGTGCCAGAAACTCCTCACTGCAGGTGCAGGTAGCTCAAAGCTGGGCGTGGAACAATATGGGAAGAGACATAAAGAACACCTATTACAATGTATATACTAGGTAAGGTAAGGCTTGCTCTCGTAGCAGAAAAAATCCCAAATCTCGGTGGCTTAATACAATAAAGTTTTATGTCTCACATAGACTTCAATCAATAGGGCGGTGCGGTTGAGACAGAATGGAAGAGTGGCAGCCTGTTCCTTCAGGAATCCAGTTGACAGGATCTGGTATTTCAACACCTGGTTTCTAAACATAAGTTGTCTGTATAATCAAACTAACAGGAGGAGAGAGAAGAGCAGCTTGGATGGGAGAAACTTAAGTGTAAGGTTACAATGCCACCCTAAAGCACAAGGAAGTTTGGGTAATAATTGTCTAGTTGTGTATCCAGCAGGAAAAGAAGATTGATTGGTTGAATCTCTGCCACACATGCTATGGGAAGCAAATAACTCAGCCTGAAATGCTCAGGAAAGACTTGAAATCATAAGTGACCTTTAGGTTAAAAATAGAAGGAAAGTGTGATGGTTAATTTTATGTGTCAACTTTCCTGGGGAACAGGGCACCTAGATATTTCATTAAACATTATTCTGGGTTTCTGTGAGGGTGCTTCTGGGTAAGACTAACATTTGAAGTGGCAGACTGAGTAAAGTAGATTGCCCTCCTTAGTGTGAGTGGTTCACATCCAATCCACTGAAGCACTGAATAGAACAAGGTGGAGTGAAAGAGAATTTGCTCGCTCTACCTGTCTTTGAGCTGGGACATTAGTTTTCTTCTGCCTTTGGGCCCACACTGGAATTTATACCATTATTTCTTCTGGTTGTCAGATCTTCAGACTGGGATTAGAAATACAGTATTCCCTCACTTATCGCGGGTATTAAGTTCTAGACCCCCCCCCCCGCAATAGGTGAAAATCCGCAAAGTAGGAACCTTACATTTATTTTAGTATTTATATATATTTTAAGGCTTTATAAACCCTTCCCACACAGTTATAAGCCATTCCCAGTCCCTTATTAACCTTTCCCACTCCCTTATTAACCTTTTCCACGCTTTTATAAACACTACTTATGTTCTTAAACATATTCTACATTCTGAAACCTACATAACTTTAACAAGATACATAAACAATACTGCAAAATCTTGTGATATAGTGAAAAATCCACAATAAATAATTAAATATAATATTTTTTAAAATCCTGCGATACAGTGAGGCTGCAATAAGTGAACCGTGATATAGAGAGGGACTACTGTATACCACCAGCTCTGCTGGGCCTTCAGCTTCCCAACTTCCAGTCCTGGGACTTCTCAGCCTCCCCAACTACCTGAGCCAATTTCTGACAATAAAATTTGCATATGTATATCTCCTATTGGTTCTGCTTCTCTGGAGAAGGGATAATAGTACTCTGGGCAGAGCAAACAAGTGTACAGGGGAACAGATAAGTACTCAGGCAGATTCAGAGAACTAAAGTAGATTTGTTTTGATGGGGCCCAAAGTGGGTATGGGTATACAGAAAAATTATCTGCAAATCCAGATAGTAGGTGTAAGGCTCCTGACTACACCAAGAAGAAAATGAAGAGCTAGAGAATTTTGTACAAAAATATAAAGTAATACTCAGCGTTTTACAATACAACTACTTTGGCCACTGCAAGAAAGATTATAAGAGCAAAGGGATTTTCTGCTAAATATTTTTAAATATCACCTGCCTTGAGCTCTGTGACATTTAGCAAGGAAGGATAATGCATTTAGTCAAAACTGCATGGGAATCAGGCAGGCCTGCACTTAACGCTACTTGGTAAATTTGTTATAAGAAATGGTTTATATGTAAAACTTCTGGCACATTTCATTCTAACTAGTGTGTGTTCAAAGAAAAAGAAATGTTCTCTGAACAACAAAATAGAAAGCACAAGTTTTTAAGAACAAGAGATAAGAAAAATGAATTGGTTGAAGCTCCAGAGCTTGAAAACTACTTGGTATTGCTAACATCCTTTGTGAACAATTGTGTCTTGTGAAAGTAATAGCCAACAATTTCTGAATCTGTAGCCAACAAAAAACCTCTGAGTGATGCTACCCCAATTGAATTACTAATGCTTTTTATAATTTTTTTATTATTTAATTTTAGACAGAGAGGGAGAAAGAGAGGAAGAGAAACAAAAATGTTTCTCGCACGCCCCCAACTGGGGACCTGGCCTGCAACCCAGGCATGTGCCTTGACTGGAAATTGAACTGGCACCCCCTTGGTTTGCAAGCTGGCAATCAATCCACTGAGCCACACCAGTCAGGGCATACTAATTGGCTTTGAGAAATGTGCAACAGAATATTATATCATTATGTTAACAAATTGATTAATAATTAAAATAAAATGAGCTTTTGCTATTTATCATTTTAATGCAAACATAACATTTTTAAATGAAGCAAATATTAATACTAATATTGAGAAACATTGACAATTCACAATAAAATCTTAATTAAAAGAGCAAGAAAATGCTTTTATATTGAAATAATTTGACTCTACATTAACCAACTGCCTAAGTATATTTCGTACACCTTATTCACTTTTTAATGAAATATTCGTATCATAACATAGTTTGAATTTCATAATTAGATATATAATATATAATATGCTTTGTGATTCTCCACAGGCAACTATTTGTTTTCTATGAATGTTTTTTTCAAAAAAAAATATGTAATATATTTGAGAAAATTAATTTAAGTCATGACAGGCTGAAGCATGAACAAAAATTCCATTCAGTGAAAATCAGAAGACCACCTTTATTTGGTAATTGAAAGCCCGTATGAATAAAAGCAATTTGTTTAAAAATAATAAGAATAAAATCTAAATCAAAGTTTTTAAATGATGGGTTTTTGTAAAATTAAGAAGTTAATTCATTTCTGTGTTACTATTATGTCAAATCCTTATTTACTTTTATTTTGCTTTACAAATGTTAGATACATAATTTATTATAAAGCTTTCAATATATACAGCAGTGGTTCTCAACCTTGGCTGCACATTTAGAATCATCGGGGAAACTTTTAAGAAGAGCTCATACCTAAGCTTTACCTCAGAGTTACTGAAAAAGTATATTAGAGAATAGAGGATAGGCATAAGAATTATTTTTAAGATCTCCCCAAGGATTTACATGTCCTAAAGAGTACTTGTCAAACTTGAACACACATATGGATCATGGGAGTGTCTTGTTAACAAGATCTTAAGAGAAAGGCTCAAATTCAGTAGATCTTGGTTGAAGCTTGAGATTTTACATTGCTCCCAAGTTCCCAGGTAATGGACATGCTGCTAAGCCACAAACCACACTTAGGTCCTCATTATTATTATATTAAGAAATTGATAAATAATTAAAATAAAATGAGCTTTCATTATTTATCATCTTAGTGCAAACATAATATTTTTAAATGAAGCAAAGTAGAAGTACACTCTTACAAGCATAAGAAATTAAATGCATACATATACATATACACAAATTATCAGTGTAGTGTAGAGTTCCTTTAATATCTCAATTACTAATCATTCTCCTCAACTTTCACTCCAGAGCTTTTTTTAAGATTTCGTCTATATCTTTAAATTATTTTTTTCAATTTGAACTATAAAATTATTTTCAACCAATTAACAAATATAGATGTATTGATTGCTATACTACAATGTATATTAAGACTTCCAGAGTAATGAAGAAAACTACTAGTACCACTTTCTCATTCTAGTACCTTTTTTAATTTTCTCTTTCTCTTATTTCTCACATTTTACATTTAAAAAGTAAAATTCTTTTCCTGTTGTTTAGTGAATAGCCATCTCTCTAACATATTTAGTAAAGATATAGATTCTTCAAGAGCTTGAAGCTCTAGGAAAGCTCACAGGACTAGTCTGATGTACAATAGAGAGCTCTGGCCCCTATGGACAGGCACTGTGAGATACAGTACATCTCCCCTGAGCAAGTTCAAGGTCATAGCAACTAAATGTCCCAAAGGTTAGCACACATCAACGAAAATATTTATTTATTAAAAACTATAATTTATGGTGGGTAAGAGAAAAAACAGAGAAATCCATTCTAACTTAAACTTGATTTCATGATCTCCCTAGCTATATATTATTGGACAAAAAAATAATAACTTCTTATTATTAAAGCTTAGAAATTAGCTGTGCTATTTAGAAACTAATATATAACGGGTATTGTATACTCATTTTAAATATCAATAGCTGGAAACATATAGACTGAAAATAATTACCCAGGAAAGGTTGACAAATATTATTTAATCATAGTTTAACAAGACATTTCCTGCTTTGGTGGTTACCTAAGACCATAACAACAAAATATTAACAATTTGGGTTTTCAGGCCTTTAGACTTTAGATTCAGCTTTCCTGGTCTCCAGCTTGCCAACTTCTCAGCCTTCATAGTTGCCTGAGTCAATTCCTTATAGTAGATCATATATATATATACACACATCCCATTGATTTTGTTCTCTGCAGAACCCTTACTAATACACTGTTCAATGTGTATAAATTTTCAGTCATGCAAGATGAAGAAGTTCTGGAGCTCTATTATAAAACAATATGCGTATAATTAGCAATACTGTACTGTACACTTAAAAAGTTGAGGGTAGCCCTGACTAGTGTGGCTAGGTGGGTTGAGTCTTGTCTGGCAAACCGAAAGATCACCAGTTCAATTCCCAGTCAGGGCATATGCCTGGGTTGCAGGTCAGGTCCCCAGTTGGGGGCATGTGAGAGGCAACCAATCAATGTTTCTCTCCTTTTTGTTCTTCCTCCCTTACCTTGTCTCTAAAAATAAATAAAATCTTTATTTAAAAAAAAGAAAGTAGGTAGATCTATTGTAATTTTTAAAAAGAAAAAGAAAAACAGAGGAGTTCCTTAAACAGGGTCAATATATAATATTTCAAACAATGGCAGGCATTGAAATAGGCATAAAAAGTGCTAAGATATAACACTCCTGAAGAAGATAACACTCATTTGAGTATAGAAGTTCTGATATTTCTAAATTCTCACATTACCTTGTCAGTATTTAAACTAAATTATATTTTACTATTTGTGGGTTTCATCACTAGAAAATAAGGAGCTTTGCATAGGCATTAAGATGTTTTAAGACTGAATTTTTTAATGGATATCAAACTACGTGTACTAAGTTATAAGCAGGCAGCAACCATTCCCTAAGCAGTTATACATGCCAGATCCAATATAAATATCATGAGAGCTGCAGTTTTAATATTTGAAGTCATCATCAGAATCACAAACACACCACAAATTATTACACCTGTGTATCCTTGAAAGTGTAACTAGAGAGTATTTCCAGCCTGAAATGAATTACAAGAAATGGTGTAAACTACAAATCTGTCCCCAGTCTGAGATTAGAAAGCTCATGAATTGCTAGAGCAAAAGAGCCCCCAAGCCCTAGATAATATTGTAAACCTCATCTACTTTGTTGTTATGCATAGAACTATTTATAATACCAAAATAATATGATATTTGGGATTTTCCCTGTAATTCCAGTATTCGTAATGGTTATAATTTGCTTTACAAACTATCCTTTAGAAAAAACACACATTAACATGACCATAATGAAGTCACTAGAGGACTACCACTGCTTAGGAACGTCAAAGAATTCTAACATGGATTGAGGATTTATTATCATATGAGCCATTGAAATCAGCAACTGGGTGCTTTTCTTTTGATTAGATGCTATATATCAATGTGGAAGCTCCAATACTTCCCAGTTAAGCTGATGGATGAAATCAATTTTATATTACATTACTCAGTGTCTGCCCTTTAATTTGAAAATAAAATTGTACACTTATAAATCTGAAAATACAAATGATAGAAATGTAAATACAACATCACAAGTCATTGTTTTTCTATTATAAATATATTTATTATTTTCTAAGTTTTGCTTACTTTCATGCTTTTAGTTCTCCTTCTCACCTTTCCTTTTTACCAGGCAAAACACAGAATTAGCACATTTCTCAAAGGCTATTAATGCATGAGCACTCACTCAAAGGGCCATTACTGATTACTAACATTTACATGCCATGACGATTTAAGTTTACCTCTGTAGAAATAAAGAGCTCAGGTTTCAGATTTTCATGAAAAAGATAAGACTTCAAACTCAGAATTTTATTATGTATAGCATTAATTTTAAAAGTGATGTCTTAATATGGAAAATTTAAATTAAAAAAAAAATCATTTTAACCATCTGCTTTGTAAGCTGACCTTTACAGAGTGTGCCAAATCATTTTTCTCAGATTTGTTCAACGCATTAGTCAGTTTGGGAGGAATACAGCTCATCTTGTGTTCCATTTCAAACCCATCCATTGATGTAGAACACAGAATGTGTCACTCAAGTCTAACTAATTGCTCCCACCCACTCCTTTATATTTTATGTATCATTATGATGATGACAGGGAGGTAGAAAAAGGAATGGGGAGGTGAATTGTTGGGTATATTACAAAATTAATGCTTCCTATTTGATTTCAAATACCAGATTAATTATTAGAATAAGATAAAGAACAATTTAGCACAATGCTTGGAAATTTACTTAAGAGGGCATACCAAAAATAAATCTAGTTACAAGCTTAAAAATGATGACTTTCTCATATCAAAAATAAAAACTTTTCTAATAATGAAGAAACAATATTACATTATTCTGACACATAATGATTCATTCTTATCTCAGGAAAATCTCATTTCATTAACAGATTCATTCTTTTGATCAGTGAATCAACAAGTATTTACAGAGCTCATCAGTGTAAGTCAGGCACTATTTTAAATTATTTTAATAAAGCTGGAAAAAATACAAAAACCCCTGCCTTCTTATAGCTTCCCTTGTAGTAAAGAAGACAGGCAAGAAATAAAGAGACAAATAACACAATATTAGACAATAAAAAATTTTTCAAAGAGAATAAAATAGGAGTGGAATACAGAGTTATGTAGGAGAGCTTTTACTTTTAGGGAATGAACAGAAAAGTTTTTCTGAAGAGATGACATTTTTGCAGGGACCCAAAGATAGTAAGGGAATGAGCCTCATGAATATCTGGCGTAAACACATTCCAGGGAATGGGAGCAGCAAGTGCAAAGGTCCTAAGGTAGGAGTGTGCCTGACGTGTTCAAAAACAGCAAGGGTATCAGTATGGCTAGCAGGTGAGTCAAGAGGAAGAGTAGCAAATGTATAGGTCAAAGAGTTAGGCAAGAGAAAATCACATAAGTCCTGTCAATTACAAGAATTCTAGTTCAACTGTTGAAGTAGGGGAACACTGTGGAAGTAGAAATAGGTTCAGAGGAAGGATTTCTGTTTGAGGCATAAAATATCTATTTCGATCCCAAGTGGAGATATTGAAAAGGACAGTTTGATAAATGAGTCTAGAACTCCTAGCAATGACTGAAGATATAAGTATGAGTGACTGCATTGATGGAAATCAAAGTCATAGGACTGGATGAAATGACCTGGGGAATGGTGATAACTAACTAGGTAAGGTATGAGGGATGCTAGAGAAGTTAAGAAGAGGAAACACATATGAGCAAGGGAAACTGAGAAGATGTGACCACTGAGGTATGGGTAAAACCAGATGGAATTGAGAGATTATTCAAGATATGAGGACTAATTGTTGTCAAATGATGCCAGTAAAGTGAGGTAAGATGAGGATTGAGTGTGTTCGAGAGAAAGCTGAGGTAAAGAAAAAAGAGTGAATAAAAAACAACTCTTCTTGAAAGGGTTAAGAGAAATGGACATAATAAGTGGGTTAGGTAAAGAGGATAAGAAAGATTAGAGTGGTTCCTGGAGGAGGGTTATTGTTGACATGACTACAGCAAAGAAAAGGAAATTGATAGTAAAGAAGAGAAGGGGATAATTGAAGTTTTTTGCAGGATGAAATCCAGTATGCAGGTAGAAGTAATGTTACTAATAAGAACAGAGAGAGTGGGCCCATTGTATCAAGTGGTAAAGCAGGATATAGAAAGGTCCTAAATTTGCTGGTACAACCAAAAAATAAAGTATTTATTTTCTGAGTGCTGTTGTATTAACTAAAATCCATCTGTGGCTAATTAGTTCAATCTGCCCATTAGTTCCATGCAAATCAACCTGAGGGTGTGGCCTGGATGCCACCTCCCATGGCTCATTGATTATTCCTGTTCCATAGTGAAAAACTATATCCCATGTTAAAGAGATGCCACCATGCAAATGCAAACCAGAGGACTTATTATGAAATCCTGTATTAGAAGTAAATCAGTTGGTGGGAATCTATCACTATCAATCTCTATGTACCTCCATCTTTGGGTAATGATAGCCTGTTTCTTATAAGCTCAGACACATCCACTCTGAATCAGAGGAAGTCTTGTTTAATCAACACTATGTTAGGAGTTAAATTCGATTTAGAAATTGGTGAATGATCAGTCTGCATACTCAGATGGATGTGCAGCAGATAGGAGAAGAAAGAAGGGCAGGGAGGAGCAGAGAAGTGTGGAAGGTAGGGGGATTTCAATGCCTGGATACCAAAGTAAGAATTAAGTAGCAACCTTTCTACCTGCTGCTCAGCCCAGGTATCTGATTCTCCCATGTCTGAAATAGCTGAGTTCTGATCTCTCCAACCAGTAAACCGAGTACATGGACTACCTTACCCAGTTTCTTCCACCGTCTTTTCCAGGAGTACTGCTCCCCACCCCCAATTCACATCATGAAAGTCCACAAAAGGTAACAATTGCTTAGAAACATTAATTCTAAGTCTGGTTCCAACATTGACTGTTAGAGCTGACCTACATTACTTAAAACTTTTTCTTCACCCATGCCTCAACCAGCCCCTCTGCCTTTGATCTTTTGAGCTACCTGCTCCTTCCAAGGGGTGCTACCCTATTCATCCTGGCTTATTCTTTTCTTCCTCACCACCATCCACTCCTAGCCTCCTGTCCTTATTATTCTATTCCACCGTAAAGTCCTATGCACAGTTTGTCACTAACTATGATAATCATTTCTATTAGAAATAAATAGGTCAAGGTCCTTTATGATTGGTTCTCTACCTGCCTCTCCCTCAAACCTTAGAACAGTCCATTCACTATTCTATCTTTTACCATCCTGAATTGCTTGTGAGTTGCATAAATTTGACATGTTATTTCATAATCCTTTGCCTCTTCCATTTCTTCATATTGTACATCTAAATAAAATTCAAATCTCAACTCTTCTGGGACACCATCTCCAAATATCCAGACCTGTGGTTCTCAAATTTGGCTGCACATTAGAATCACTTCGAAAGCTATAAAAATAGCTCTGGGATCCACCCTCAGAGATGGTCTGGGGTGCCATCAGAGCATATGGACTTTTAGCACCTCCCTGGGGGAATCTAATATGTAGCTGAAGTTGAGAACTACTGCCCTAGATGATATGAATGACATCTGCTGCAACTCCATGTCACTTAACTCATCATCAGAACTTCTCATCTTGAACATTTAATTGTCTGTGGACCATATTTTATTAGACTTTACATCCTCAGTGACTATTTCAGAAAATAGAAGAATGTTCAACACACAGGTCTTGGATAAATAGAGAAATAAAATTAGTCATACCTCTGTACTCATCAGCTTCAGAACTCATCAAACCTGATACTTACTGCATTTTGATAACAAAAAAAGGTTTCAGCTCAGCGCTGGCTCAGAACTGGTCACACTTGCTAGAATTTGTATGAGTCACAATGCTGCCTCGAAAGAGAAAATTTTTCACCATTTGGTACTCATCAGTTTAGCACCCATCAAGTTCCAGAATGAATACACAACGAGTACTGAGGTACTGCTCTATTTTATGTTTATATGTGAATGTTTTTACTGATTAATGAGATGAGAAAACCTGAAGTATCTTAGAGAAAAATCACATAAATAGAGAATAAAGAAAATATTGTAGTTGAAGGTGGTTGCATGATGCAAGGGGGATGTTTATTTGGTGCCCTGAAAAAATGATTTGTAAGCTGTGTGTGTGTGTGTGTGTGTGTGTGTGTGTGTGTGTGTGTCTCTGCAGGCACATAGACACAAATCAGGAGATTTTTTACAAAAGTAACAAAATCAGATCACTGCAGGTCACATTTTCTTTCCAGTGTCCCAGAAGTGTGAACATAAATGAATCCCTGCTCTGGTACCTGCTGTTGCGTAACTCCGATGATTAGATAACATGTCACAATTTTAAACTCTGTCCTACCTATTTGATCCCAAATCCTGAAATTGTTTTTGAGTTAGTGGAATCTAATGCCTTTTATATTACTGAAGCACTTCATTATCCACACTCCATCTTCTTAGTTATTCAAAGGTAAACATAAGAAGATAAGAAAGGCAAAATTTTAAAAAACCTAAGTACAGTAAAATAAGCATGAAATAAATCCTGTTGAGCACTAGAAGACTGGATATAACATAATGCCTAACATCATTTTATTGAAACATTATCCAATTATGGTATGTTTAACCTTGGGTAAATATTAACTGTAAATTCAATGATCAGATTGTTAAGTAGCAGATAATTTTGCAAAGCAAACAAAAACTAAATTTTAAGTACATACTTAAACATACATTAAAATAATAATATTTTCTTAAATGTGTAATGGCAATTACAAAAAGAAATAAAAAATTTGGAGTACATATTATTTTCAAGTTGAAGGAAAAGAAAACATTTTTAAGAAAAGCTGGCCCTGCCATTGAAGGTACCATCTCCAAAGCTGACAGTAAAAATTCAACTGAAATCTATCAGCTTTCAGAGGACCTGGAGTTGAAATTGTTGATTTCTAAGATTACTAAGATTGTTGATTTATAAGAGTATAAGTATGTTACAAAACTAGCCATGTTGAAAATAATGCTATTTACAGAAGGGCTTTAGAAAGTATGCTTCCATACTCAAGATAAAAAAGGTCAAAATTGATGTGTTTTGCTCTTTTCTGTTTTGATATATCAGGTATTATTTTTGTCGTTGTGACAGTTCTTTTGCTTTTTAAAATAATGGATGAACACACATCTGAGTCTGTATTACTGTTGCTGACTCTCTAATAGGCAATTTCCACATTTCACTCATAATTTAGGAAAGGAAAATTGTCTTGCCTAATAATAAATTGTTAGGATGGAGGCTCATTTCAATGCTTGAAACCGTGGACAACAAACAAATATTTCGGAGTTGTTAGGGGAATGTACGGGAGGGAAGCTGACCACTAAGACACAGGACATTTGGGGAGCTAAAGAAAATTGCAAGTCTTGTAGCCCATATAAAGGCATTCAGACTTTTATATTATCATTATTATTATTATCCCTAGTTTAATATTTTACTACTGGTTTTCTTTAAAACAAGGAATTTTTATAATAAAATTGGTCAAGAAATCACACAATAAGCTTTTGTTTACAGATAACTCCTCAGTACTAAGCAAACTCCATCCACTGGCAAAATTGCTGAAGTATCTCGTCACACAGTTACACAAAATTTTTTCTTGTTGCAACACATTTTTTTAGTTTTACCCATTAACTAATAAACTTTGCAAGTGGGAGACAAGAATAAGAAAATTTAGAAGTTAAAATAAATATTTACTGAATACTTAATATTTCTAGACTCCATACTAGAATTATTCCATACATTAACTTAATCGTCGTCGTCGGCAGCCGTCCGTCTCGAGAGACGATGGTGTAGCTTCTTAAGAGTCTATCTGCACCGCCGAGAATGGCTGTGCAGTCCGACTCGGGAGTGACACGGTATCTGTCTCCTCCCGTGTTGAATCGACATCTTGCGATGACGCTGGAGTGTCCTCTCCAGTGAAGCTGAAGCTACAGAGCCTGGGCAGGGTGATATGGAGGGTCTGCTGTTGCCCATGCAGCAGACCCCCCCTCTCTTCGCAGCTGAAGGGTCCAAGGGAAAGACGGAGTCAATAGAGCTTGGCTTCAGGTGCGCCGCAGGAGTTGCCGGTGTTGACTACAACGTCAAACCGCCTTAGGGACTCCGGCTCCGGATTTTCTGTCGGGGTTTACTCCCTTAGCCTTTCCCCTGAAGAGGTATGCCGCAAGGCAGCGGAGGTTTTTTGGAGTCAGAGTTTTCCTTCTCTGATGTGCCCTGACTGGAAGATCGAACCAGCGACACTTAGCTCGCAGGCCGACGCTCAATCCACTGAGCCAAACTTAGTACGCAAATAAATACATAACTACAACTATATGATTACGATGTCTCACGCTTTTACCCCGCTTTCCCAGTATTAACTTAATACTCACAATAATATTATAAAATAGGTTTTATTAATCCAAAAATAGGCTTAATGAAACTTAAAAATATTAAGTGACTCATTCAAGATCACGCTAATAAATAACAAATTTAGGACTGGAACTCATGTTTTTCTCTCTTAACCCAGTCTCTTTTCTCACCATCATTTCTAAAAAATGTATCCCTAATAAACCATTGTGATTATCATAATTACATTAATGTTTATTTTAAAAGATATATACGCATATTTTGAACTTCATTGCCCAAAACAGTCTTCACTGACATTGCTTTATTTAGTAATGTCTCTGTGGAAACATTGAACAGTAAGTATTTTTTAAATATATCAATGAAGTCACTTTTCAACTGCATTGACATAAAGCAAACCAACTTTTATAAAAACTGTAAAATAATTTTACGGATGGAAATATTATAATTATGCCCTCTTGTGAAAAATAGGTAAGAGCAACATTTGGTGTCACCAAACACTCTGTCATATAAAATTTGCACTAAAATATTATTCTGAACAAGAGATATTTGTCACTCTCATTCCAATATCAAACACAGGAATAATTCTCAAATCAATTAAGTGCTGCTTACTTAAACAATAATTGCAGTACATTCCTAATTCAGAATAAGATCCCAACATCAGTACAATTATGTCTAAACCATGTGGACAACACACATTCCAATGTGGCAGAAGGTCACTTTTATTGCAAGATAGCATCACTGCACTCATTCAATTAGGTTTGTGTGGAATTATTGAGAGATGCCTCTCAAACACTGAGTCTATTTCACACTTAAAAATAAATATTTTCTAAATATGTTTCATCATTTCTCTCTCAGAATGATTCAGGGTGCAAGCAGTATTCCCAAGTGAGAATTTAAGAGCATGTAGCGAGCAGATACATATATGTATATGTAATTATTAAATTCAGATATAGACAATGATCTCCAAATAACCTCAAATAGATGTTATATGCATGTTAGGAGAGCAAGAGAAGGGAGTGAACACTGTAACATTTTTTTCCTAGGTTTTGCCACTATCATAGTCAGAAAGGAGTGTTTTGAATAATTAAACACACATGCATAAAAACACACATAGACATTTTAAAACCCTAGATGAACACCTTCCTTCTGCCTTTTGCTGTAGGAAGTTGGCCTTTGTACCAATCCAGATTTTTAGCCACAAGAGATACCTCATCAAAACAGCAGAACAGCATGTATTTTTCCTGATAGGCACTCCTGTTATTCGCATGATACTACCATATCTAAAATGAACCTCTTTCCCACTCCTTTGGTTCCCTAGAGCCAACAAACTTTGCTGCACTGACAGCAGACAGCAGACATTCCCATTCTTTTGCTGCCTGAAGTCCACACAACAGCTAAATCCACTGCACCTTTCTCACTTGCTAGAGGTTAGAGAGGCATTTATCATGCATGTGTGAACAGGCCGGTGAAATGAAGAGTTGAAGCTATTCTGAGCAGCAATCCCTGCCTTGTACAAGGCTGTAAAACTGACTCATACAAAGAAACAAAGATTAGCATCTCCTTGACAAATACGTGGGAACCAGGCTCCAGGGTGGCACCCAATGAACCTCACCTCTGGAATTTACACCCCTGCTTATTCCCTTGCCACAATAAATAGGAGTGAACTCAGCAGAACAGTGTAGAAACTACAGTGTGATTTCTGAGGCCTAGTGACAAAAGCCTTTCTTTTGGAGCAATGACTCCAGGGGAGCTGGCCACCATGCATTTGGGGAAACTCAAATAGCGCTATGAAGCTGTCCTTACGGTAAGGAACTGAAACCTGTCCGTTTCCAACACCAACTAGTCAGCCACGTGCCATGTGAGTGAAGCAGCCACATAAGTGGAAAAGACCCTCCAGCCCCAGGCAACTCTTCAAATGGCTACAGCTGTGGCTGGCATGTAACTGCGAACTCGAACTCATGAGAAAACCCAAGCCAGAACCAACCAGCTAAGCTGCCCTAGAATTCCTGCTCCATAGGAAGTGAATGAGATAATAAAGGTTTGTTGGTGTTTTAAGCCACTAGATAACAAAGTGTTGTAGATTCTTAGGTCATAGCCAAAACAGCAGAACTTCAGCCTCTGATTTTTCTGTTGACTGCATGAGAATGAACCATCACTTGACAATGAGTACACAAAACAGAAGGTAAGTTTACAGAGTCCCTGTTAGGCATAGTATTACTGTTGCACAAAATGTTTTTGTCTATATTTTTTAAGCAATAAAGCCTTTCTAGATTAAAGGCAAGTGGTTTGCATTGTTAATTTGACTTTCTGCAAACCTATAACATAAAATCTACTCCATCTAGATTGGGGGTGAAGCAGCCTGTAAGAGGAGAAGAAAAAATCAGTTTAAAGATTTTACTTACCAAATGTTCTGCGTTAATTAATTACTTAATTAATTTCCCTAGAGAAAAAGACTATGTATGCTAGGTCGAAATTTTAGTTTCAGAATAACTTTTGATATTTAGTTACCAAGTTTATCTCATAACTTATCTCATGAATATAATGAATATATGATTTGGCATAGCTCTGATGTTGAAAAATAAATATTTTCCTAACTCTCTTGGGTGATTTCAGGATCCAGGGGTCCCAGCTTGCATAGATTGCTATGTAGACCCTTATTGCATTAATTTTTTAAGTAAAACAATTAAGAATAAAATTTACAATTTCTAATGTATTTTTTAACTGAAATAGTTTTCTTCTTCCTGTCTCTCTCCTAAATATCCCTTAAGGTATGTGACTTCTCTCCTGCCTCATTTTCTCCCCTCCCATTCACTCCTCAAATGTCATATAATGATTTGTAGCATCATGTTATAGTGGTCTTAAAAAGTCACCAAAACCTCCTAACTCCCAAGTCCAATATGTAGTCTTTCTCTATATCCCCTTTCTTTAACTCTCTGAAGCATGTTGTGATGTTGCTGAGTGTCCTTTACTAAATTTCATGACATTAATCTTTCTTTATTCACTACTTGCCCTGGCTGGTTTGGCTCAGTGGATTGAGCATCAGCCTGCCAGCTAAGTGTCGCTGGTTCGATCTTCCAGTCAGGGCACATCAGAGAAGGAAAACTCTGACTCCAAAAAACCTCCGCTGCCTTGCGGCATACCTCTTCAGGGGAAAGGCTAAGGGAGTAAACCCCGACAGAAAATCCGGAGCCGGAGTCCCTAAGGCGGTTTGACGTTGTAGTCAACACCGGCAACTCCTGCGGCGCACCTGAAGCCAAGCTCTATTGACTCCGTCTTTCCCTTGGACCCTTCAGCTGCGAAGAGAGGGGGGGTCTGCTGCATGGGCAACAGCAGACCCTCCATATCACCCTGCCCAGGCTCTGTAGCTTCAGCTTCACTGGAGAGGACACTCCAGCGTCATCGCAAGATGTCGATTCAACACGGGAGGAGACAGATACCGTGTCACTCCCGAGTCGGACTGCACAGCCATTCTCGGCGGTGCAGATAGACTCTTAAGAAGCTACACCATTGTCTCTCGAGACGGACGACTGCCGACGACGACTTGTCTTGGATGACTTTCCATGTCTATTGCTGACCCCTCTTCCTCTGCTTACCTGTTAAATATTTATTTTCTCAAGATGTCAGTCCTCATCCTTCTTCTCTTTTTTTATGTTACAATTTCTCCCTGGGCAATCTAATTTTCTTCCTGACTTTCATTATCAATACAATTTTAAAACTTCTATCTTCAGCCCAAATCTCACTTTTGAGCTTCAGAATTGTGCTTCCTCTAGTCCACTAAAAACGTCCACTGAAATGCTTTGCAAACAAAATCAAGCTCAATATGACCACTATTTGCCAAACCTCCTCTTCCACATATCCCCTGCTTCAGTCTGTAGTGTCACTCTCCATTCAGTCTCATTCCCTGTTCTCTCTTGCCCTCACCTCTGAGTCATGTATAATTAATCACCAGATTCTATTTACTCTATTTTCAAATTGTCTCTTAAATCTATACCTCGATTCTGCCATTTCCCCACCATTGCTTGTCTCACAATCTTGCCTATATTATTGAATAATTCTCCCCCAATCTATTCTACCTCCAGAGTTATCCAATGAACATATAAATTGTTCCTGTTTCTCTCCTTAAAATCTCTACTGAAGTTGAAAGAAGATAAAGGGATTAGTCAAAGAACAGATATGAATGACCCATGGGCATGGACAACGGTGTGGGGATTGACTGTGGAAGTGAGGTGGGCTGCATGGAAGGGATCAAAGGAGGAAAAGATTGGGACAATTGTAATAGCATTAACAATAAAATATTTAAATTAAAGAATAAAAATAAATTTAAAAGAAAAATAAAAATCTCTAATGATTGTGTCAGTAGCCCATAAGATAAAATTCAAAAATCTTTGCTTACAAAACTTATTGCAACCTAGTCACATTTTAGCTTTTCAGGGTCATCCCCTACTACTCCACTAACACATTCCTTTAATTCACTCGTACAAAGTGAGTTTTGCTGTGTCATCAGGACTTGCATTCCACACTTTTACCTCTGTTTATTCCCTTCCTTGCCTGAACCCTCTTTGCCACATGTCTCCCTGGAAAGATCTTTTCTTTCTCTTTTAATATTTAGGATAAACATGATTTCTTTTCTGGAGTCTTCACAGGTACTTTCCCCAGCCTAATTAGCTGCTCACTCACCTCTCTTACCTCAGTTCATTAAATATATCAGTAGTAGAGTATTAAAACATAATGAATTACATTGTGTGTTAGTTCATTGGATGTGTTTTTAATCTCTTTTCTTAGGTCGTGACCTTCCTAGGGAAAGGAATCTTCTCTTTTATTCCCAGCGTTTGGGCCTGCTAAATGAATATGTCTCCTAGTATGTCTAGGAGTTCATCAACATTTGTTAAATTAATTAACTAATTAATTAATAATAAAAGTTTGAATGCACTCCCTTCTATCTCTTTCTCATTCCTTCTTTCAACATTAAATTGGTCATAGTTTGTTGTTGTTTTTTTTCTTTCAGTTGTCTCCTCAACCCATTCCTCTTCTTTCCTCCATTTTCATTGTCTGCTAGCATACTTGGATGCAAAGGAACACAAAATTGGATAAGCAAGTGATGTGAAAAAAAGGGTTTTCAATATTTTTAATACTATATGGGAGTTATGACAGGGAAGAAAAGACTTCATACCTTAACACTGACAACTGGGCAGATTCTATATTTGATTACCAAAATTAAATGAACAATGAAATGATCATTAGACTCTCAAGATAGTATTTTTGTAGTCCGTAGAAAGTTCTGGATTATATGTTAACTAGATATGCAATTATATTTTACATTTAGTTATTCTAATATACAGGGTAGGCAAAAAAGTAGGTTTATAATCATGAGCATGCAAAACAAAGAGTTTATTCTTGCATTGTTACTTATTAGTTACTGCATTATTTTCCATATGAACAACTAAACCTACTTTTGCCTTAACCTGTATCTAAATTTCATCATTTCCCTAAGTTAACTATACTACTATGTCTCTAAGAACCATCAAACAACACCTTTTGACCATACTTCAAGATAAATCAGTTACCACTTCAGCCAATTTCTTAATAGTTAGCTCATCCCAGCTCTTTCTGTTTACATGTTTGTAAATTTGTATCTGTACTTAACACCATTAAATATATTCAATATGTTGATGGAACTATTGTCATTAAAACTTAGGGGCAAATCCCAGAGTAGTCTACATACTTCTTTAAAAAAAAAAAAAAAAAGCAAACAACTAGAACAGGAACAAAATCATAGATTTGGAGATCATTTGCAGGGTTATCAGGGGGAGGGGAAGGGGGAAAAGGTACAAAGAGTAAGAAGCATAACTGGTAGGTACAAAATAAACAGGGGGGGTGTTAAGAATAGTATAGGAAATGGAGAAGCCAAAGAACTTATATGCACAGCCCATGGACATGAACTAAGGGGGGCGGGGGAGGATTGCTGAAGGGAAGGGGGATAGGGGGATATGAGGCAGAGAGGGACAAAGGAGGAAAAAATTGGGACAACTATAATAGCATAATTAATAAAATAAAATATACTTTGAAAATTTTTAAATGATGCATATGAAGCACCTAATTGCATGGCTTCAAAAGATGGAATTATATTTCTGTCCCAAGTGGAAGATTTTCCTCGTGTTTACACAAGTAAAGTTCAAATTGTAATCTACCTGGCTCATCCACTACATATTCAAACTGGTAAGTTTATTAAATAATTGTCTTCTGTCATTGCTGTTAAACACAACACAAGAAAAAACAAAGCACTTATGTAAAGCAGATTCAAAATAGACTTTTAGCCAAAATACCACACTCATTTCTAAAATTTTCCAAAAGAGAAAATTAAGTAATTTAAGTGACTTAATCTATTCAAATGGTCAGAAAACAAAAAATAATTAAAAACCTGATTGTGCAAAACAATATCAGTTTATTCAACTAAGAAGTTTACTTGATTTTTATAAACTACTGTTTATATAATATTTACCTGTTTGCATAGTATTACATCCTATGTACTAACCTACATTCCTACACTTTTATAATTAGAAAATAAGAATGGCCAAATATCTCATATAAATATTCTCCTATATTATTTGTATAATTTCCCCTGGCTGGTTTGGCTCAGTGGATTGAGCGTCGGCCTGCGAGTTAAGTGTCGCTGGTTCGATCTTCCAGTCAGGGCACATCAGAGAAGGAAAACTCTGACTCCAAAAAACCTCCGCTGCCTTGCGGCATACCTCTTCAGGGGAAAGGCTAAGGGAGTAAACCCCGACAGAAAATCCGGAGCCGGAGTCCCTAAGGCGGTTTGACATTGTAGTCAACACCGGCAACTCCTGCGGCGCACCTGAAGCCAAGCTCTATTGACTCCGTCTTTCCCTTGGACCCTTCAGCTGCGAAGAGAGGGGGGGTCTGCTGCATGGGCAACAGCAGACCCTCCATATCACCCTGCCCAGGCTCTGTAGCTTCAGCTTCACTGGAGAGGACACTCCAGCGTCATCGCAAGATGTCGATTCAACACGGGAGGAGACAGATACCGTGTCACTCCCGAGTCGGACTGCACAGCCATTCTCGGCGGTGCAGATAGACTCTTAAGAAGCTACACCATCGTCTCTCGAGACGGACGGCTGCCGACGACGATTTGTAGAATTCCAGATTAAAATTTTATCTGAGATTTCTGCTTCCAACATTGATGAGTACTCGGTAGTGGATTAACTATCCTGCTTTAAACAACTATAAAACTAAGAAAAATATAGCGATCGTCGAATGTTACATTTTTTATTACAGGTAGCACAGAACTAGAATTCATGACAGAAAGGAAACCAATGAGGTGATTCCCACAATCACCCAGCCTTTGGTCTGGAGGCACTTTCCAAATCACTGCACAGAGCTATAGAACCCAAGCAGAGCACAGCAGTCTCCTTTCTGTAGAGATTGACAAGGCTGTTTGTAATCTTTATATGACAGTGAAAGAGATACAGAATAGTCAAAATAATCTTGAAAAATGAAAAGTTGGAGGAATCACATTTCCTGATTTCTAAATTTACTATAAAAATTACAGTATTCAGGAAACTGTGGCGTTAGCTTAAGGATAGACAAATAGATCAATGGAATAGAGCGAAGAGTCCAAATATAAACACACAGTTATATGGTCAATTGACTTTTACAAAGACATCAAAGTAAGTCAATGGGGAAACGAAAGTCATTTCAACAAAAACTATTGGAACAACTGAGTAGTCACATGGAAAAAAACTAACTTCAAGTGTGTTACTCACAATATTTAAAAATTAACTTGAGGATGGTAGATGAAACACAAATGCTATTATTAGGTTTTAGAAATTCTTTATATAGTTTTATAAAGGTCCTTTTTTACATGTAAATATTGCATGTATTTTCTTAAATCTATAAACGCCTATTTATTTTCTTAATGGTGTCTTTTTGATAAACAAAAATTTTCAATTTTTATGAAGTCTAATTTGTCATCTTATCCTTTTGTTGTTTGTGCTTTCTGTGTCTTGTCTAAGAATCTTTGACCCCAAGATTGCAAAGATATTCTCCATGGTTTCTTTACCATGTAAAGGCTCAAATACAAAATGTTGGGTGTAATGACTACTCAGGTATCTTCTTCAATAGGTATTTTTTTAAATAAATTATTTATTAAAGGTTGCTGAAAACATTAATTACCATGTCTAGACCGGACCACTATCAAAGGTCACAAAGGATGGCTACAAATGTCTTTATTTTCCTACTTTAAATACAATGTCTTAAAGTCTGATCCAGAAGGAAAAAAAAACTCAATTTTTCTTATATACCATAAGAGTAGACAATATAGAACATTTAAAATAGAATTAAAACAAAAAATCAAAAAGAAAAAATTATTTTTGACCCACATGACATTCTATTGACAAAGAAAAATTGTGTTAAGGCTTAATAGAACTGTTTCACCAATATTTTTTTCAATTCAGCACATGCTGAAATTTTAATAATTTTTTATCATCTGTTTCCGAATTGCACTTTATCTAATTATTTAAATTACATAAAACTGGCCAAATCTCTTTAGTCATATGCACTATGTCTTATATGCATTTAAGGAGAGCATGATATGCTATAGCCGGTCCTGATACAAGAAGAAATAGTTTGGGTGAGTTATTTTAAATAGAATCTATCTGTGCCTGAAAGTCTATAATATTGCAAAATTTTTGTTGATGAAAGTATGCATTGCCACATAGTATTGGATTAAAGGAGCAACCTAAAGTTGATAAATCATTGATAAAATGTCATCAAAATATTGTGATTTTTTTTTTTAATCAAGAATAGCAATGCTCTTAGGTAGTCTTCAGACAGCTGGTGCCACAATCCCCAAGACCATCCTCCTGCCTTCCATGATGGTTGCTGGTTGCCAGCAACTTAAGTCTCAAACCTGAGGAGTGCCTCAGAGTGCAGAGTAAGGTGGCCTCCAATACCAAGAGCTTCATGCTGACTCTGGGCAAAGATGGCAACAACATGTGCCTGCATTTCAACCCTTGCTTCGATATACCTGGGGACACTGACACCATTGTGTGTAACAGCAAGGACATCGGCGTCTAGGGGAACCAAGCAGCCAGAGTTTGATTTCCCCGTTCAGCCTTGAAGCATTGTGGAGGTCTGCATCTCCCTCAACCAGACAGACCTGACCATCTGTGGGAGACTGGTATGTATGATACAGAGAGCTATAGCTGCTGCATGGAGCAGGACCAGAATATGGGACTATAAGTCTTAACTGACTGGTAAACATGCCCCACATACCATACTACCAGTCCCACACTCGGTTTTAGAAGTAGAATAGAAATGCAATGTACTCTTTGAAGTTAATGAAGCCTACTTGCTCTGTGTAGCCCCAAATTCTTATCAGTAGAATGTGAAAACAAAATGTTTAAATAAAGAGACATCTGGACTTCTGTGATATGCCTTGATGCTTCACAGTCTTGCTACCTATCTCCCTATGCTGATTTATGTGTCCCTTTGTTGTTACTCCCAACCATTTGGTGGAGGTCTGCATATTTACCCCATGCATTTCGGCATGTAGCAAACTCAATAAAAACCCTGACTGAGAAAAGAGTGATCAGTGATCTCCTATGAGAGACACTCACCCTTCTCTCTCTTCAGACAATTCGTTTCTAAGTCAGTTCTTTCATCCGCGCCCAGGGATCTGCAGGATGGGGAACCTTGCAAGTGGCATGTCTGAATAGGGACCAGCAAGAAGGATTCACTCGAGTGCTGCTGGCTATGAGCCAAAGACACAGACAACACATCTAGATGGAGGGGAGCATTGGCCACATTCATCCCAGGGGAAGGAACAGTGGCACCATCTTCATTGGTTAGGCTGCCGACATGTTTCAGTTACAAGGAAGGGTTCTCTCTTTTCTAAAACTTCTCAGCTATTCAGGTCACGTCTGTATATTCATTTTCCGTTTTGCTCTCTCTCTCCTCTCAAAAAATCACCACACTTTCTGGGCACAGGTCAAGATAGTTCTTGAGAGGAGAGAAAGCAAGATCCTAGCCTGCAACAAAAAGTTCTAGCTTTACCAGGAACTAGTCTTTTAACTAAGCCTTCTCTTTCAAATTGCCTCACTCAGAAGTCTTTTTCTCTTTTCTTGGCCTGCTCCATTTACATAGCTGCCACACCCATTTCTATCTGCTTTACAAAGAAATTGCTGTGTTTGTTTTCCAGCCAAGCAGTCAGGTAATCACCTAGCAGGAGGTGACACTATTCATTGCCTGCCTAACCCAAGCCTTGACAGAAAAGCTGTAAAAAAGTTTTTCCTATTATTTGCCTAAAAACTAAGATTGTTTAGTAAAATAATTATGTATTGTGGTATATTACTCACTTAACTAATATTAAAAAATTCATGTCTCTCAATGCTAAGAACTGAATTTTTGTCAGCCTATATTAATGTTCTATACCTTTTATTATCACTTTAAATAAATAGTCAAATATCATTTCATAATATATATTCCTTAGCTGACAAAATTTTCAAGATTTAAAATTTAAAAGACTTCCTTATAGCTTTGGGATATTTCAAAGGGACCTTGAAATATCTCAAGAATTTATTATTTTCTTACCAAAAGGAGGAAAACTAGATCAATCAGGCTTAATACATTTTAAAATACTCGGAAAGCTTTATCAAATAAAAAAATTTTACAAGAATCTCCAAGTCTACAAAATTCTAATTATTTATAATTCTAATAATTATTTTAAAGTGTAATATTGCAGATTGCATATATTACGAAGCATCTAAGCATGTAAGTCATAGTCTGTGTATATTAAAAAATACTTTAAAAAGGGAAGGAAAAAGCAAAGAATTAAGAAATAAAGAAAAGACACATGCCACATCCATGTGTGGCATGGGAAAGAAAAACATTGAGAGCAAAAAAATAAGAAAATGTAAGCATATAAGTCTTTAAAACAGTAACTAAATTCTAAACCTAGGAACTGCTAAAACCTAGGAACAATAGGGTAATTAACCTGCTATTCAAACACATATGAGAAACAGCAGGATGCCTGCCTCTCCAACGAAAAGCAAAAAAAGGTAACATTTTTAAACTCCAGCCGTTTTTCAACTGCAGCCTGTTATCTCAGTGTTTCTTTCTAGCCCCTGCCCTGAGAGAGCAGGGCAGGAGTGGGGTGGCCATTCTAAGGCAGGAACTCTTAAAAGTCACCTTTGTAACAGAAGCTGTTCAAATATTTGTAAGAAATTGCAGCAGATATATAAATGAACCAAATAAAACAATTTAAAAACTCCTCAGAAAAGCTCACAGGTATATATTAGAGAAGAGGAGACGCAAAAACTTCAAAAAGCTGCAGAATATCTCTGCAAATCTAAGAGATTTTACCTGCCAAATACTGAGTATGAGTATAGTCCTTCACAGTTTTGAAGGACAAGAATTTTCCTTCATGCCTTTATATTTTTCTCCCTACCCATCCCTCCAGTATTTGACATTCTAAAGAAGTAAGCAATGACATAAGGTTTCTTTGCATAAAACTAATAAGACCAGTTACTAATGGTGGTTTTGTCAACCAAGGCTTTGACAGGAATGTCATGCCTGAAGGAGGCACGTCTAGGCTCTGGTTGTTACCAGAAAGCCCTGGAAAATGGGAGTTGACTTTCAAAGCTAATAAAAAACAAGGAGAAAAAAGCCTGATACCCTGGTTGGTTGTGCGGTTCATGGCAATCTTTCTAGGGAAGGAACAAAAGTTGTTTTCCTGAAAGATGGCTAGAAGAAACCTTAAGGCACAATGGAAAACCCGAAGGACTTATAAAAAGTGTAAGTTTTACAGGCAAGGCCAGAAGGCAGGTGTGTGGCTCAGCTTCTCTGACCATAAGGGCAGACTGAGAGTCAACCTAAATGTTCCTAGTATGAGTTCCAGCAAAACAGACTTAAAGATAATACGTAATCAGTTGCTGCTCTTGTTGTGTTTATACAAAGAGGCAAAATTAAAACTGGATTTAATGCAGTCCCTTTAATGACAAGAAAGGTAATCTTAAGGAAAAATATCATAATTTGAGGAAAATCACAATGCTCAGTAGTAAACTATAAACTAGTGCAGCTGTCTTTAAAAGTTTGTTTTCATATAAAAGTTAAAAGTAGGTTTGTAATGTCATCAAAAATATTCAATCTATAGGCAAGGAGGACCTATCAAATTGCCACTGTTAAATATCATTTTAGCAAAGGCCCTGTAACTGGAGATCTCCACAGTCTTATAGATTCAGAGACTGATTTGTAGGTTATGTTATGTAAATTAATATGTGTGTTCTTCCTTCTGTTTGCATAAGGCATAAACCTTTGATCTCATTACTTGAGTAATGAGTACTAATAGGCCTCACTTAAAAAGTCCATCTGCATTGCCATCTCCTGAGACTCAAAGAATATGACAAGAATGCCAGTTTATTCAGCAGTGCCAGCCCTTGGAAACCAAGCATGCTGCTGCCCGGGGACAGCCAACGGACCTAACCTAGACTTTACAAAATCCTTCCCTATGTGGGAAGGCCATCCTCCCCTCCTCACTCCCACTCTTTTAGGGATTTCTAGACCCAAGGGTAAATAGAACAATGGCCATGTCCAGCTTGAAGCAGCTAGAGGAGCACAAGACCTTTATCCATTGTCTTTTTATAAGATTATAAAAGATCTTAAGTCTATGAGGGGGAATTGTTACAAAGAAAAGTTCCCCAAAATTCCCCAAAGCCTGCGGTTGGGGAGTGAGGGAAAAGGACAATTTTTAAAATGTCTTTGTAAATTTTTCACTCGTGAAAAAATATGTGAGAAGCAAATAGCAGGTTTCATTAGCCTTACTACTGTACCTAAGATAGTTAACAAAAAAGGGGGAGATGTGGGAGACTGGTATGTATGGTACAGAGGGCTGTAGCCACTGTGTGGAGCCAGGACCAGAATATGGGCCCATAAGCCTTAACTGGCTGGCAAACATGCCCCACATTCCGTACTGCGAGTCCCACACTCTGAACGGAGAGGTTTAGGAGTATAATAGAAATGCAATGTACTCTTTGAAGTTAATGAAGCCTACTTGCTCTGTGTAGCCCCAAATTCTTATCAGTAGAATGTGAAAACAAAATATTTAAGTGAAAAGAGACACCTGGACTTCTATGATATGCCTTAGCACCTCACAGTCTTGCTACCTATCTCCCTATGCTGATTTATGTTTCCTTTTGTTGTTACTCCCAACCATTTGACTGGTGGTCTGCATGTTTACCTCATGCATTTCTGCATGTAGCAAACTCAATAAAAATCCTGACTAAGAAAAGAGTGGTCAGTGATCTCCTATGAGTCGCACTCACCCTTCTCTCTCCTCAGACAAGTCATTTCTGAGTCAGTTCTTTCATCCCCACCAAGGGATCTGCTGGACAGGGAACCTTGCAACCATCAAGCTGCCAAATGGATATACAGTCAAGTTCTCCAACCATCTCAACCTAGAGGCCATCAACTAATTTGCAGCAGATGATGACATCAAGACCAAGTGCATGGCCTTTGAGTGAAGCCATCCAACCCATGACCCCTAATAAAACCAGCTGCCTCTGTTCCCCCTGTAAGAAGGGAAAAAAAAACAAACAGCAATTTAGAAATAACAAATAAGAGATGATAAACTTATAAATGTGTCCTTCCTGAAATTACTCAAAGTTAACAATTAACAAACATTGCTGAGGAAAAAAAGAATTTTAGGAAGAATAAAATGTGTAATAATAACATGATAGAGTTCATGATACAAATTTCAGTAATCTTTATTTTTCACTTCATAATCAATCCTTTGTCGTCATAAAAATTTTATTTTGTGGGTCTTACATGTGCTAGGCACTATACTAGGTAGTAGGGGTATAATGATGAGCAAAAAAAAATAGCAAAAATAAGTAATAGTGCCATTCTTGCACAAACACTGAGGAAACATATCAATAATCAATTAATTGCAAATAAACAGTAAATAGAAACTCTGTGAAATTATATATGTGCTGTATGTATATATGTATTTATACGTGTGTATATATGCCAATACACACACACACACACAAAGACTTTGGCTTCCAGTGAGTGGATACTAGATTTGATGTACTCTGGGACATTTCCTGAGTGGCCTCAGACCCAGCAATGGCATTGACTTTGAACCTGGTCTTAATCTGGCGAACACCACTCAACTCTGCCCAGTGATTCACTAAGAACCTACCTCACACAACTTGAGAAATAAGAGGCTCTTTCAGTGACTAAGCCTATCAGGCAGCCAGCAGGCCCAGTGCTGGTAAAAGCCATCCTTGGTGTGCAGCTTGGCTCTTCCCATGCATATCCAGGCCCAGTAGAGGCAGCCACAAACTGTGGATTGCTTCATAGCTCCAAAAAGGTTTCCAAGGGCCAGTTGAGGTAGTGTCTGGCATTGGCTTGAGCCAGAGTCCCTCCCAAGGGGCCTCAGAACAAACACACCCAGTGGCCAGCTTCAGACAACCTCAGAGCAGGATCAAATTAGCTTTAAGTGGTATATCAAAAAGAAGGTCTTGGCCCTGACCAGTGTAACTCAGTTGGTTGGGCATCATTCTGCAAAGCAAAAGGTCACTGGTTCGATTCCTGGTCAGGCCACATGCCTCACTTGTGAGCCCAGTCCCCAATCTTGGCATGTGGGAGAGGCAATCAATAAATATTTCTCTCACACATTAATGTTTTTTTTCTCTTTCTTTCTCCTTCCTCTCTCTAAGGATAAACAAATAAAATCTTTAAAACTAAAAAAAGAAAAGAAAGAAAGACCTTGACAGGCACCAGACCCTGCTGATGCAAGTTCTGCTGTGTATGGTCAGCACTGCACAGCAGCTTGTACATGGAGGGGTCGATTCTCATAGCCAGCCAGGTTGAGAATTGACCTCACACATGAATGAACCAATAGAAATCAAAACTCAATTCTAACAGAAGGGCCCACATAATCCACAAAAGGGATAATTATGGAGCAGCCAGCTCAGGTGACAAAGAGACTGCGCTACTGGGTCCCACAGGGCACCTACAACATAAGGTCATCCCACCAAGACTGGGAGTTATAGCATATCTACCTAATACATAGAAACAAACAGAAAAAGGCAGCTAAAATAGAGAGACAAAGAAGCATGCCAAAAATTAAAGAGCAGGAGAAATCCCCAGAAAAAGAGATAAATGAAAGGGAGACATGCAATTTACCAAAAAAAAAAAAAAGTGGTTATAAGGGTGCTCAAGAAACTTAATGAAAACTTCAACAAACAGCAAACATTTTTTCTTTTAAGGACATAGAAACCATAAAAAAACAACCAGTCAATAATGAAAAATACAATATCTGAAATGAAGAATCCACTAGAAGGAGTGAACAGTATGTTAGATAAAGAACAGGAACAAATCAGCACTTTGGGATAGAAGGCAGAAGAAAACACCCAAATAAAGCAGAAAAAGAAAAATGAATTTTTTAAAAATAAGGATAGTTTGAGGAGCCTTTGGTACAAAATGAAGTGTAACAACATCTGCATTAGTGGGATACTGGAAAGAGAAGAGAGAGAGAAGGGGTTGAGAGCTATTTGAAAAAATAATGGTGGAAAAATTTCCTAACCCAGAGAAGGAAAAATACACTCAAGTCTCAGAAGTGCAGAGAGCCCCAAACAAAATGAATCAATAGAGACCCACACCAACACACATCATAATTAAAATAGCAAAAGTTAAAGAATAAGAAAGAATCTTAAAAGCATCAACAGAAAGGAAGTTAGTTACCTACAAGGGAGCTCCCATAAGACTGACAGCTGGCCCTTGCACTGTGGCTCATTTGGGTGGTCATCGTTCCGCAAACCAAAAGGTAGCCAGTTCGAGTCCCTGTCAGGACATCTGCCTGGGTCACAGGTTCAGTCACCAGTCAGGGAGTGTATGGCAACCAATCAATGTTTCTCTCTCACATCTATGTTTCTCTCCTTCTCTTTCTCCCTTCCTTCCCCCTTCTTGAAAAAAAAAAAAAAAGAAGAAGAAGACTGACAAATGATTTCTCAACAGAAACATTTCACACCAGAAGAGATTGGCATGAAATATTCAACACGACAAAACATGATGAAAAGCAAGGCCCTACAATCAAGACTACTTTGCCCAGCAAGGCTATCATTTAAAATTGAAGGAGAAATAAAGAGCTTCCCAGACAAGAAAATGCTAAAAGGGTTCATTACTACCAAACTGGTTTTACAAGAAATGTTAAAGGGCCTTCCTGAGGAAAGAGAAGGAGGTGAAAGGGGAGGAGGAGGAGAAGAAAAACAACAGAGGAACATAGTTAAAAGAATAAAATGGCAATAGATGCATACCTATCAATAATCACTTTAAGTGCAAATGGCTTAAACGCTCCAGTCAAAACACATAGGGTAGCTGAATGGATAAGAAAAAAATACCCACACATATACTATCACCAACACATAAAGAAAGATATACATACACAGACTAAAAAGTAAAGGAATGGAGTGCTGACCAAGGTGGCTCAGTTGGTTGGGCATTGTCCCACAAAGCAAAATGTCGCCACATTGATTGACAGTCAGGGCACATGCTTGGATTGAGGGTTCAGTACCCGATCGGGGTGTGTTTGAGGGGCAACTGATCAATGTTTCTGTCTCACATTGACGTCTCTCTCTCTCTCTCTCTCTCTCTCTCTCTCTCTCTCTCTCTCTCTCTCTCTCTCTCTCTCTCCCTCCTTTCCCCTCTTTCTAAAAATAAATAAAATCTTTAAAAGTAAGAAAATGAAAAAAGATATTTCATGCATATGGAAATGGAAAAATAAAAAAATCTAGGGTAGCAAAACATATCAGACAAAACAGACTTCAAACAAAGGCCATAACAAAAGACAAAGAAGGATTACATAATGCTGAAATGATCAATCCAACAAGAGGTATAGCCCTTGTAAACATTTATGCACCCAATATAGGAACACCTAAACATATAAGGCAAATATTGCTGGACATAAAGGGAGAGATGAACAGTAACACAGACATAGTAGGGAATTTTAACACCAGAATATTCATACATAATATTTATAATTCTGTTTACAGGGTTGGGAACATTTTGGCTGGCAGCACATCTGTGTCAAATAGATGACTGTGATACCCTAGGTTATTCTCAGCTGTTTCTCTCAGCGTTCTCCACCTAAGAATTACACAGGGGAACACAGTTTTCATTGTGTTAGATCCGACACTTGTTTTTCATTAACTTTTGGCATCGGAATCCAAAAATGATCCCAGTTTTTCTCTATCACGTCAAGTTTTTAAGGTACAGGATACCCTCCCTTTGTCCCAAAAATCATACAAAATGTACATACAAAGGAAAGTAAAGAAAAAATTGCCTGAATATACTATTCATTTAGAGTTATCTTATTCATATAAAGGCTATACATTGTTACTGTAAGTTAAATTGTGTACAAGTAGTAAAGTTCTGCTACCAAACATACATATTAAGTAAGGTATCTGATTTTTTCAAATGACAGACTAGGAAATGAGTACTTGAAACAGTCTCCTTCAGTTGGCAAAGCTTTAACAAATTGCTTCATGAGACCCAGTTTTATGTGCAGAGGTGGGAATATAAAGTTCTTTCCGTAAACAAGTGGCTCATGTAGAATGTTTGGATCACCAGGTTTGAGGTCAGATCTTGGAGGCCAATTTTACTCCACCCAATGCTTCTCACGAGCTCTGCTTGTCCTGCATACACAAAAAACAGGGATATTTGGTGTATTCGTGTTGCTGACCAAGAAGGAAGCAGACCATTTTAAGGTCAACACAGATAATCCAATTGTGCTTGTGATACCGCAACAGATCAATGACTCTCTTTAGGTCTTCATATTCTTCATGAAAACAAACTGAATGACCAACTGGGACTGCACCAAATAAATTGCCATTGTGGAGGAGGACACACTTCAAGCTCTGCTTTAAGCTATCAATGAACAGTCACCATTCGGTTGCGTTCTAGATTGGAATTCCCAATTCCTCCATTAAACTATGTATGTCATAGCAAAATACAAAGCCACCATCACTTCGAAAGTACTGCAGAAATGGACTTTCTCTTGTTCAAAAGTAGGATGCCTTAGCTCCTTTTTCAAGCAAGTTTTTCTCATGCAGTCTTGTTGTTAGGAGTTCTGAAGCCTGTTTGGATAGTCCCAAATCTCATGCCAAAGTATTCAACTCATGCTGATCTAATCCCTTACGGACTGAGTCATCTTCAATTTCAAAATCTTCATCGTTGTTGTCAGTTAGTTCTTCACCATACCCCTGTTTTACAAAAGAGGTGTAGTTCAATGAAAACTGGCGCTGGGATTTCATCTGAATGAGTCACTGGGCATATAGCTGATGGTAGACTAGGATACTCTATTTTACATTTATTTTTCTTGTTATATCCTGACGTTTTCACTAGACAAAATAACAGTCCCTTGAATGATCTCTGAGCTCTCACCAATCCATAGGTATACCAAATGGCAATTTATCATGTGTTCCTTTCATCTGTATTCGTAAACTCTTGACACACTGCTTGCACACCTTGTGAGGGGCCCAAGACTTATCTTGATCACCAAGTTTTACTTTAAAATATGCAAAATTGGCTTACCTGACAAATGCTCTGATTTTTGTCCTTTGGGAATGGTGAAACTGCCACAGATATAACAAAATGAATCAGGGTTGTTTAGGCACTTACGATGAGAAATTGCAGAGGCAGACATGATCTGAAGGAACGGAAATAAGTACATATGTACATAAATAAATTCTGCTAACTCCATGTATACAGACAAGAACTTGGACTACACTTCGGAATACGATTCACTATACAGAGTGGCACACAACCTCTCTCCACACTGTCTCATGTGTAACTGAATAGACTAGACCAGTATGAACCTGTCCGCACTCAGGGGAGGTTTACTCTCAGCCAGTAGGAGAGCACTAGTGCTTCCCTTGATCCAAGCATGATCCAGCGTAGAGTGGTTGCATTAAGATAAGCTGTACCAAAAAAACTTGACGTGATAAAAGAAAACTAACTTCAGTTTTGAAATCAGCATACCTACTTAAATCTAAAACAGCTGAAAAACCAAACTCAACACGAATTATGTTAAAAACTGATCCCCTGTGTTTCTAACTGCTCTGTCCAAAACCTGTGCACTTTCATTGACCTTCATCTTTCTCTCACATCCACAGCCAATCCATCTGCTAATCTTACCTTCTCTAATATTTATATTAAATTCCTGTTTTTATTTTGATTGTCTCTAACTTTTTTTACAGACCTTTTTTTTGTCAACAATTTAATTTCCTCTGTTTTGACTTATCTTTAAACTACAACAGAGTTGTTCTGAAGTATAGTTCAGTCTGGAAGTTTTTATCTCTTACAAGAAAACCATTATACTTATAGTTTTAATACCATTTGTTTGCTCTTTTGTTTCTATTATTTTATATCAGGTTTTACTGCAACATTGCTGCTTCTTTTGTTTACTGACTTTTTAAAATTATATTATATTGTTTATGCTACTACAGTTGTCCCAATGTTTCCCTTTCTCTCTCTCCACCCAGCAACCACCATTCCCTCAGGCTATCCCCACACCATTGTCCATGTCCATAGGTCATGCATATATGTTCTTTGGCTAGTCTATTTCTTATGCTGTATTTTACACCTTTATGACTATTCTGTAACTACCAATTTGTACTTTTTTTAATCCCTTCATCTTTTCACCCATCCTTCTGATACCCCCTTCCATCTGGCAGCCATCAAAACTGGAATGCAGACTGATGCAGCCACTGTGAAAACAGTATGGAATTTTCTTAAAAACTGCTTTTTGATCCAGCAATTCCACTGCTGGGATTATACCCTAAGAATCCTGAAACACTAATTCAAAAGAACCTATGCACTTCTATGTTCATAACAATGTTATTTATAATAGCCAAGTGCTGGAAACAGCCTAAGTGCCCATCTGTAGATGAGTGGGTCAAAAAACTGTGGTATATTTACACAATGGAATACTATGCAGCAGAAAAAAAGAACTCCTGCCTTTCATGACAGCATGGATGGAACTGGAGAATATTATGCTTAGTGAAATAAGCCAGGTGGCAAAAGACAAATACTATATGATCTCACCTATAAGAGGAACTTAATGAGCAAAACAAACAAATTAGAAAACTAGAACCAGAGGTATGTAAACAAGGAGCAGACTGACAGTGACCAGAGGGCATGGGGGTGGGGAAGAATGGGGGAAGAAGAGGAAGGGTCTAGTCAAGAAACTAGTGTAAACGACCCATGGACATGGACAACAAGCTGGGGATTGACTGTAGGAGTGGGGTGGGGGGTGGATCAGTGGAAAGCAACAGGGGGAAAATTGGGACAACTCTAACAGAATAACAATTTTTTTAAACAAAATTTAAAAGAAAATTCTCTGTATCTATGATTCTGTTTCTGGTCTGTTTGTTTTGTTTTTTAGATTCAATTATTGATAGATATGTATTTATTGCCATTTTATTGTTCATATAATTTATCTTCATCTTCTTAAAGAAGACCCTTTAACATTTCATAAAGTACTGGTTTGGTGGTAATGAACTCTTTCAGCTTTTTCTATTTTCTTTTTTTTTTTTTTCCTGATCATAGTAGCATTATTTTCTCCGGCTTTATTGAGATATAATTGACATATAACATTGTGTTATTATAAGGTGTACGATTTGTAAATCATTTGCAATGATTTGACACATGTAGCTTTTTCTTGATTTTGGAAGCCCTTTATCTATCCTATGATTCTAAATGAAGGCTTTGCTGAATAGAGTAATCTTAGTTGTAGGTCCTTGCTTTTCATGACTTTGATATTTCCTGCCAATCCCTTCTAGCCTTCAAAGTTTCTGTTGAGAAATTAGCTGACAATCACATAGGAGCTCCCTTGTATGTAACCAGCTGCTTTTAATATTCTCTCTTTGTATTTAACCTTTGGCATTTTAATTATGATATGTCTTGGTGTAAGCCTCTTTGGGTTTATCTTGTTTGGGACTCTATGTGCTTCCTGGACTAATATGTTTATTTCTTTCACTAAGAAGCGAAGTTTACTGTCATTATTTTTTCAAATAATTTTTCAATTTCTTACTCTTTCTCTTTTATTTTGATACCCCCATGATGCAAATGTTGGTATGCTTGGAGTTGTCTCTGAGGCTGCTTGCTCTATCCTCATTATTTTTTTAATCCTTTTTTCTACTTACTGTTTTTTGCTTCCTTATGTTCCAAATTGCTGATTTTATTCTTGGCTTCACCCACTGTACTGCTGATTCCCTGTAATTGTCCTTTATTTTAATTAGTGTATCCTTCATTTATGACTGGATCATTTTTATGCTGTTGAGGTCTTCACTAAGTTCCTTGAGCATTCTTATAACCAGTGTTTTGAACTCTACATCTGATAGATTGCTTATCTCCATTTTGTTTAGTTCTTTTTCTGAAGTTTTTTTCTGTTTTTTCATTTGGACCATGTTTCTCGGTCTCCTCATTTTGACAGCCTTCCTGTGTTTGTGTCTATATGAATAAACATAGAGCTGCTATGTTTCCTTGTCTTGATAGATTGGCTTAATATAGTAGGTGCCCTGTAGGGTCAAGTGGGACAGCCTCCCCTACTACCCAAGCTGAGTACTCAAGGTGAGCCCACCATGTGGGCTGTGTATACCCTCCTCTTATAGTTGAGCCTTTATTGTTATTGGCACACCAAAGGTCAGCCACCTCTTGTGTTTTGTCTAGGGTCACACAGCATAAGCTACAAAACAATCCGCAGATGGCTGCTACTTGTGCTCGGCTTGGAGGTGCCCAAGAGAGATCAAGCTGTCAACCAAGGCCAACTGCCACTAGTGTCAGGCCTGGGGCCACTTATCAAGAGTTACAAAGCTCGCTGAAACCAGATGCTGCTTGTTTGAGAGACCTTGGGATAATCTGAAGCAAGGGCCAAGATGAGCCATTTATATGGAAAGGCCACTGGAAACAGCTTGGGTGGGCCCAAAAGTTGGGTGGTACAGGGCCTCAGTGAATCACCAGGGTGGGGCAATCAGTGTTAGCCAGGTTAATGGAGTCTCAGATATAGCACCAACTGGTCAGTTCTGTGGCTCTGTGGTGGGAGGGCTCAGAAAAAGACAATGACCTCTGCTAGTGCTTCTGTCTGGAAGAAAGCTGCCCCTCCTCCCAGCTCCTGCCCTGATGCTGGACAATTAAGGTCCTCCCCATATGTCTCTGATGCCTTTCAACCTTCTGCTCCAGTGAGTCCAAGTAAGTCTGTACCCATGCTCTTTAAGAGCAACTACCTAGGATTCCAGCAATTTGTCTTCCACAGCCATTATCCCCATTAGTTTTTACAGCCAGAAGTTATGGTGACTTATATGCCTGGAACTGAAATCCTGGGCTGTGAGCCCTGGAATGGGGCTGGGACACCTCACTCCTGAGATATCCCTCCAAATTTTTATCTGCCACACATGGGTGTAGGAACAGCCTGTTCCACGTCTCTACCCATCCTACCAGTATCAATTTGGTTTCTTCTTTAATTCCATAGTTGTAGGACTTCCATTTATCTCAATATCTGATGGTTCTGAGTAATAGTTGTTCTATATTTTAGTTGTAATTTTCATGTGGTTATAAAAGGATCAAGTCGTGTTTATCTATGCCACTATCCTGACCAAGTAGTCTCTTGACTTTTTTATTATTATTTTTAAAAGAGCTCATTTCTTTTCTTAAAGATGTTATTTATTTTTAGAGCACGGGGAAGGTGGGGAGAAAGAGAGGGAGAGAAACACTGGTGTGTGCAATTGGTTGCCTCTTCCACACTCCCGGCTGGGGACCTGGCCCACAACCCTGGCATGTGCCCTGACTAGGAACTGAAGGAGCAAACTTTCAATTCACAGGCCGGTGCTCAATCCACGGAGCCACACCAGACAGGGCTAGAAGTTTCTCAACTTCATATACACCTTTTAACTCATTCTTTCTCTTTCTAGTATTTGATAATTATTTCTATATATTTTTCATACTTTATAGTTAACATTTAATCTGTACTTTATTTTGTGTCTATTTATTTATTTACTTTAAGTTTTATTGAATTTATTGAGGTAAAATTGGTTAAGAAAATAATGTAAGTTTCAGGTTCTGTATATTGTATAATTTGGTCACCATCCAAAATTAAGTCTCTTTTTTTTACCCTCTTCTACCTTTATCCAGTCCCCCTTTCCCTTTGATAATCATCATACTGTTTTCTGTGTCTATGAGGGTTTTGTTTTTGTTTTTTGCTGAGTCCCTTCACTCTTTTCAGCCAGCTTTGACCCCACTTTGAAGAGTATTAGATTTAGGGTCTTATATCTATTATCACTGAGAAAAATGACAGGGAAACAATTCATTTTGAATTTTGGCATATGGAGAAGAATCTAAAGCAGCTATGAGCCTTATTTGTAGCATCAGCAGACAGTTATGATTACCAAGTGCCTGAGATTCTGAGTGGAGAATCTATGCCTGAAAGGAGACTGCTAAATGGAGAAAAGAAACCAGCCTCTTATATCTCTGCTAAGCAAGTAACCAGCCTCATTAGACACCACTTGCCTACGGAGCAAGAATCAACATTTGCAGATATTCCACAAAGCCCAGAGGACCAGAAGTAGCCTCTTCTGCAATACTGTAATTTCACTTAATTGGATCTCCCTTCATTTATGGCCTCATACTGTTCTTGAAAGCAAGAGAAACCTCTTGATGAAATGTAATTCATGGCAAGGCAAAAAGTCAGAAAATCTAATTTAATAGTAGCTTCAGAAAAATACATTCATAGATAAAAACACTTAATGATATTAATTTTAGAATAAATTATAAAATAATAGGAACAAACATTAGAAATAGCATTAAGGTCTAACAATAGTACAATAGATAACATTGTGAATGTAGCAAATTGTATTTTTACAAAGTGCACAAATTCTGACCTGTCATTTCAGAATGGTCTTGTACATCCTTTAAAAATTACATGTGAAGAGGCAAATTAGGGAAGTCTATTTTTTATTTTTTATTCAATTTATCAGGGTGACAGTTAATATGATCATATAGGTTTCAAGTGTATTTCTATGACACACGGTCTGTATATTGCCTTGTGTGGCTACCACCCGAGGTCAAATCAACTTCTGTCACCATACATTTGGCCCCCTTTACCCTTTACTACTGCCTCCCCCTTCCCTCTGATAACCATCATACTGTTGTTTGTGTCTGTGAGTTTCAGTTTTTATCCCACATATGAGTGAAATCACATGGTTCTTAGTTTTGTCTGACTGACTTATTTCACTTAGCATAATATTGTCAAGGTCCATCCATGTTGTTGCAAATGGCAATATTTCATCTTTTCTTATGATTTAGTGGTAAGTATTCCATAGTATATATGTGCCACATCTTCTCTATCCAATCCTCTATCAAAGGAAACTTTGGTTATCTTCATGTCTTAGGCACATGAATAATGCAGCTGACATGATTCTGTGTATAGAAAGCCCTAAAGGGAAGTCTATTTTTCAGTATATATATACACAATAATGCAAAATAATTGAAACCAAAACAATGACAGTCTCTGTGTGTTAGACTTAGCATATTTTTACTGTGGTAAAATACATAAAACATAATACTTAGCATTTTAACCATTTTAAAGTATATAAATCAGAGACACTTATTACATTCACAGTGTTGTACAACCATTACCATTACCTAGTTCCATAATTTTTTCATCACCTTTTCCTTGGAGTTTATCTATATATTTATTGTGTCATATTTTTACAAGTAAAGCATAAGGAATATTATCAATAATATTGTGATAACTATGTATGGTGTCAGTTGGGGTACTGGATGTCTGTATTATTAATTTCATAGTAGATTCTTATGTTTTTCATTTACCTATCTATACTCAAGTTCATAAAAACACTGAATACAAATAACAAGTACTTATTAAGACTTTTATTCAATATATCATCAGTTTTTAAATACTTATTCATATTGAGAAAGGATAATTTTCTCTTGATTTATTGGTTTAACTCTGGGGAGTCATTTTAAATGTACAATTGTTCCTCACATTTAAATAATATTAACTAAAAAATTTGAGCTCCTTTATATACTCTAATCATTTAGCTTTTATGCTCCTTCCATGGCAGAAGTGATAAAGCTTTTAATACACTGAAGCTGACTACTAGAAGCTCAGAAATACTTGTATTAATTGAGAATTTGTCAGTACGTTACTCTTGGATGCATGTGGATAAGTCACACTGGTATTAGTAGAATCATAAAAATGCAATGCAATAAGCCTTTCACAGTTTGTGGCTCGTGGCATATGCTACTTCTTAAAATATGAATTTAGAAAATCTTAGGCTGAACACAGTGGATACAGAAATTTTTCCTATATTAGAATTTACATCTGCAGTACTATCTAAAATAATTTCATAGGTCTGTATTCAACCAGTAGTGCCAGATACTATGCTAAACACCAGAGACACAAGCATCAGGAAGACATGCCTTGGAGTAATTTTTTTTCAAACCACAGCTTGAGACCAATTAGAGATTCGTTAAATCAATGTATTGGGTTGCACCAATATCTCTACAGAAACAAAATGGAATGGAAAACATCAAAGTACATTTCCCATAGTAAATATAAATATTGATAAATAAAATTTATTTTCAGTTTTATGCATAACTCACATAAAATGTACTTCTTATTATGAGTGAAGGCAAAAAAATTTGAAAGCTAATATTCTAGAATATCTCATAGTCCAGGATGGTGGTTGGGAAAGGAGGAAGATGTTTGGTGACAGACATGTAAAGAGCATTTCAATAAAATAATATAAGCGATATGATAAAATGACATTTAGGGTTGTATGGAAACTGGGGAAAGGTATTTATTTAACCTAGACTGTAGGGAAATAGAAATCTTTAAGAAGGAAATAAATACAAGTATCTACCAATTATACTATTTAACAATGTGAGGTTATTGTTAAACAAAATTCTAAATGTACTATATGAAAATAATTTGAAGTACTGTTTTAAAATATTTTTATGCCTTATAAACTTTAATACAATACTGATTAGATATTAAGACTTCACAGGTTACAATATGCCCTTTAACTGAATTTGGAGATAAGGGCTATATGATCATTTTTACCCACAAATTTTGTTTTAGCGTACACTTTTAAATTTATAGCTATAAAATGACTTAAAACAAGAATTATGTTATTTTCATATAAATACTGTTTCAATTTTTTACTATTTAAAGTAGGTAGTTTCATATTAAAGAAAAAGAGGTACAGATCCAAAGTGCAACATACATATTAAAACATTTCTATTAGGCTTTACTATATTATTGCCAGACAAATGGAGACACTCACCTTCGTTCTAACTTTGGTTTTTATACCAGTCTACAGGGTCTCTGGGGATGGTAATGTTTCAGGTTTCAATGACCACTTACCTGGGGTTGATTCCAAGTCTATACTCAGTGCCAGGCCCATATTTTTCAATATTGAATAGCTCCTTCTGAATTTCCCACAAATATTTCAAATTCAACCTCTTCAAAATAAATTTTTTTTTAATTCCAAAAGTAGGATTCTCCTTTAGGTATCTTACATTGTTAGTGGCATCACTATCTAACTAGTCCCTGGAGGCAGGAACCTAGAAGTTATCTTAGATTCTTTTCTCTCCATCATATATAATTTTCAATTAATAAAATCAATAAATTTTCCAAGCCAAATTCACCCTCCCCTCTTTTTATTTGCCTTCCACTGCCATAGTTAACTTATCTCTTTTAATAAAAGTGTAGTAAGCCTCCCTGCTTCCCATCTTTGCCTTCTCTAATCAATCCTCTTCTCTGCTGTGAGAGTGATGTTTCCATTAAAGAAATCAAAGAATGTTTTTTCTCTACTTAAAGTTCTTTAATGGCTCTTTATTTCTTTTTTTTATAATTGATTTGATAGAGAGAGAAATTGATTTGTTGTTCCATTCATTTATGTATTCATTGGTTGCTTCTTGTATGTACCCTGACCAGAGATCCAGCCTGCAACCCTGGTGTATCAGAACACTCCAACCAAGTTACTGGCCAGAACAATAGCTTCTTATTTCTAAAAAGTAAGATCTTTGGCATACAAGACTCTCCTAGTAACTTGCCTTTAAAGATAATAATCATATTTTACATTATTATTTCTCCAGCCCAACAACTCATTAACATGCTTAATGTCAGCTATTAGTTTTCCTTCATGGTTGGTACCTGCTTTCCAGCTTCAACTCCCATCCCCCCTTTTCCTTCACATGCTTATTATTTTCTGGCAACACTAAGCCATTTATAAGTGCCCGAGGACACAAGTCTGTATCAAGTTGTGACTTTTCACAACCAAGTCCTTTTTCCTACAGTTATGGTTTTCCTTCTACCATTTATGCTTCAAGACCCAATATAAACATTCCCACATTGTTTACACCTACCTTTTTTTCTGAACTTCATGAAATTTTCTTTTCTCAAATCCATGAGTTATCAAGGCAAAGTTGATTATTGCTTCTTCTGTATTGTCATTGTCTCTTGTAATTTTTAATAATATTTATTGTATAAGTATTTTATTAATATAGGGTATTAATTATATTATTATACTATAATAGTTATAATATTGCCATAATTATTTATGTTTTTATCTCCACCTTCAAGGTTTGGGTGCTTATTCATTTTCTTATCCTGCACATGTAGCACAATCTGGCACCTAAGAAAAAAATGTAATAAAGGCCTGTTAAATAAATTAACATTAAGACAAAAACAGAAATAACATTAAGTGATTGTTATTTTAAATACCTGCTCTCTTCTGTAAAGACTTCATGATAAGAATCTGTGATTGTTATAGTACATCTAAAATTAAACTTGAAGATGATTACTGTTGTCATATGTTTATACGCAGTCAAAACCTTACAGTTATTATGCTACTTCTATTTTTTCAGTATTGGAGAGACTACATTTGACTTTGTCAGGATCATTTTATATACCTCACTATGCACTTTGCATCATGGAATATCTTTTTCAACATGGAAAAGCAAATTGGGGAAAGAGAAGAAAGGTTAACTTGGCATGAATCAATCCTGGCATAAATAATGCTGTTTCTACATGAATTGTTTAACAGTTCCTTCAACATTTTACTCAGAATTTATTTATCAGACCGTAATTTTTAAGATTAACTTTTTGCCTTCCTGAAAATTAAGAGTGGTTTTTATTCTAAAAATCAAAATTGCTTATCTCTAAGCAACTGTTATTTCTCATGTTATTCAGCATTCCTCAAGAATTCTTTGATCACACATATTAAAGGTATTATTCATGAGCTTTTTAGAAAGTATAATTCAACCAGCCCAAGGAGATAAATGCATTGAAATTATTACATTTTAATTTTTTTCTTACTAATTTCTGTTTGCTTCATAATTTAAGAATCATCCCCTTTAAATAGGCAAAATAGAAGAAAAATACTCCTTGATAGTTGGGGTTTTTTGAAACATTTGTTAGCACTATACCAATAGCTCCAAACAGAAAGCCCACCCCAACTTCATTCTCCCTCTCTTTCTTCTTCTTATCTAAAAATATATTTCAAATTCATTTTTAATTATTTACAGCTTGTTTCAAAATGTAAATTTGTTATAAATTTAGTCATCCTAATTTCCACTTGTATAGGCCCATACCACTCTTGGTATTTATTCTCTTCCCATCCTCTATATGCAGCTTTTAGTGTCTCCCTTCAGCATTTTATTCACATTGGTTTATTCCATTGTAAGTCCTTATTTATTATCAGTAGAATACATTGTACATTCTGCATTTAATTTCAAACTTCCCAACCATTTCAAGTTCCATCTCCATTTAAGTCTCCAACCATGGATTCATGACACTCTTTTTTTCTGAAATTTTTGAAATTGTCTGTTCTAACACCCACTGTCTATACTTGACTATGTTCAGCATCCTATAGACTTTTCTTTCATGTGGCACATCTGTTCCACACCGTTAATCAATTCTTTCTTATTTAGAATTAACTACAGAATAACGTTCCCTGTAGTCTCTTTTGACCTTTTGAGAAATGAGATTGTGAGCAAAATGTGGTAAGGATTTATCATAAGGTATGCTTTTATAGGATTTGATTTCTTGTAGATGCAGAGATAGATATGGTAAAGAGTAATATATTCAAAATAACAAGCAACTCTGAATTAGGTTCAGGGGCTTTATATAAATAAGGCTCTACCACTTATTTGTGTGAGTTTAAGAATGTTACTTATCAACTCTGATCCTATTTCTTTATTTGTAAACTTAAGTTAAAAATATCTCCTAGGACCTATTTCTTTATCTGTAAAGAAAAAATTTTTCTCAATTTAAAATAATTTTTAAATATCTCTTAGAGTTATGAAGATCAAATGAAATGATTATAAGAATTTAATTAACACACAGCAAGTAACATAATATAAATAATATTATACACTATCAAATATTTTAATTTTATTATCAATATCCTTCTAAAAACATTGATGCAATATGATATATTTGAAAGTATAAAATAATTAAAATGACAAAAAAAGTACTTTAATATTAGAAAAGAGCAAAGCTAAAGGGAGAAGTGTTATGAGCTAAATGTTTTATTTTTTAGCTTTATTGAGATATAACTCACAGATAAACATTGTGAATAGATTCCCACTATTGACTTAATTAACACATCCATCACCTTACACATTAACCTTTTGTGTGTGTGTGAGAACACTTAAGCTCTACTTTCTTAGCAAACTTTTCAGTTATGAAGGTTATGCCTTTTAAATATCCTCTCCCTATTTTCCCAGTCCTCAGGCCTTGGCAATCACCATTCTGCTCTCTATTTCTATGAATTTGACTTTTTTTTTTAGACTCCTCATATATGTGATATGATGCATAGTTTTCTTCTTCTTCTTTGTGGTTTATTCCACTTAGCATAATTCCCTCCAGGTTCATCTATGTTGTCACAAGTGACATGGCAGGGTTTTCTTTTTTAAGGCTGAAGAATATTTTATATATGTATAAAGTAAAATATATAAAGTATTATGTATATACACATATGTGTGTGTGTGTGTGCATGTGTATGTGTGTATTACTTCTCTATCAACTCCTCCATCAATGATCACTTAGTTTGTTTCCATGTTCTTAGCTATTACAAATAATGCTTCAATGAACATAGAAATAGAGACATCTCTTCAACATAGTTGTTTCATTTACTTTGGATAAATATCCAGAAGTGAGATTGCTGAATCAAATTTCTAATTTTTTGAGGACCCTCTATAGCAGTGGTTCTCAACCTTCCTAATGCCGCGACCCTTTAATACAGTTCCTCATGTTGTGGTGACACCCAACCATAAAATTATTTTTTTTACTACTTCATAACTGTAATTTTGCTACTGTTATGAATCGTAATGTAAATATCTGATATGCAGGATGTATTTTCATTGTTACAAATTGAACATAATTAAAGCATAGTGATTAACCACAAAAACAATATGTAATTACATATGTGTTTTCCAATGGTCTTAGGCAACCCCTGTGAAAGGGTTGTTCGACCGTCAAAGGGGTCATGACCCACAGGTTGAGAACCGCTGCTCTATAGTGTTTTCCATTGTCACTATCTTTGAGGAAACCAGAAAAGCATGCAATATACACTATGAAATTTGTGGTAGATTGATTGTAAAAGGTATCCACACTCTTTGCAAAATAATTTCACAGCAGTTCTCACCAAGAAGTAAAGTCTATTTCTCCCACCCCTTAAAGCATTGGTCAATTAATAATGTGGTAGAAGAGATAATGTGCCAGTTCCAAGTCCAAGATCCAAAAGTTCTTGTGTATTTCCACTATCACTTGGACTCTTCCATTATTATGAGAATAAGCCTAGACTAGGAAGAGAAACATAGCTAAGTCATCTCAGACAAGACCACAGTAGGCCAACCAGTCCCCAGTGGACCCCCAACTGATCGCAGACCCATGAGTGAGCCCAGATGACATCAGTCAAGCCCAGCCAAGATTAGCAGGCTATCCCAGCCTACCCACACATTCATAAGTAAAAAATAAGTGTATGTTTTGTGTTACTGAGGTTTTGTGATTGCTTATTTCACAGCATTATTGTGGTAATAAATAACTGATAGGGAATCATAGTTCAGAAAGACTTCAGTTAAAAAATACCAGACAGTCATGACAGTTTACCAGCCCTCCAGTATCTATTCATAGAAATTTTTCAAGGTTTGCCCTGACTGGTGTGGCTCAATTAGTAAAGCATCAACCCACAATGCTAAAGGTTGCCAGTTTGATTCCCAGTCAGGGCACCTGCTTGGGTTGTGGGTTCGGTCCCTGGTCAGGATGCATATGAGAGGCAACCCATCAATGTTTCTCTCCCTTCCTTCCCCTCTCTCTAAAAATAGATAAATAAAAAAATATTTTTAATAAAATTAGTCAAGGTTTGGAGTTGGTATTTCTTTTATCTTGCTCCACTGATGAGAGACCAGGCGTGGAAGACAGTATGAGAGGAATTAGACATGAACGCCTAGAAAGCAAAGTTTTAGTAGTGACTGTGCCGCTAAGTAACCAGGGCCTTGAACAATGTAAATAGTTTCTCCGGGACAGTTGTTCCCAAGTCTGGCTATGGAATCAAAGTGTTGGGGAAGATTATTGTTTGGGTTTTTTTTTTTTAAGTTGATTCCCAATAGGTCAGAGTGTTACCGGAAAGCAAACCTGGTTATCAGAAAAATATGGGATCTCAAAGGCTCAGTTTTCCTATTTCTAAGTATAGATTGTTCCTGGTAACTTTTTCTTATCAATCTTTTCTTTGATGACTTATTTGTGTGAATAAATTTACTTAAGAAATAAGTGGCTCGTTGACACCTAATAAATCAAAGACCCTCTTTAGCAGTGAATAAATCACTCCAATGTGAAAAGTTCTATGTATTTTCTATGTAAATGATGTTTATATGCACAGTAAATACAGTCTGTTGTGATAGGTAGAATTTTAATATGGCCATCAAGATTACCGGCCCCTGGCACACACACATACCTTCTCTCAATTATTTAATCAAAAACAATTTAGGTGCTGGTGTGACTACTTCTATTTTGTAGACATAATTAAGGTCCCAAATCAGTTGATATAATGAGAAAGAAATTATCTTCAGTGAACCTGGCCTAATCAAGTGGGCCCTTAAAAGAAACCACATGTTCCCTGGCAAAGGAAATTCAAAGCATGAGAGAAATTTATGTGAAGGAGATTCTCTGCCGCTGGCTTTGGGTACAGAAGAGGCCACACAGCAAGGACTCTGAGTGGCTGCTAAAACTTGAGAGCAGACCCTGAGTGACTATCAGCAAGGAAATGGGGATCGACTTTGCCACAACCATGTGAGCTCCACATGAGAACACCGTAACCAACATCTTGAACTGAGCACTTAGTTGAGATAAACCCAGACTTTTGACCTATAGAACTGTGAGCTACTTTTTATTTATTTATTTTTCCTTTTATTTTTTGGATTTTCAATCACAGTTGTCCCATTTTTCCCCCATTGCTCCCCCCCACCCAACCCACCCCTTCTCCCGCAATCATAGCCCTCCCCGTTGTCCATGTCCATGAGTCATTTATACACGTTCCTTGACTAAATCCTTCCCTTACTTATCCCCCTTCTCTCCCTCTCCCCTCCCCCCTATTGCTGCTATTCTACTCTTTGTCCTATTTAGTTTGTTTGTGTTGTTCTTTAATTTCCTGTATTAGATGATATCATAAAGCGCTGAAATTTGCGATAATTCATTGGATTGCATTTAAAAATTAACACACTGGTGTAAAGAGTTTCTCATTTGAATTTTGGAATTTAGGGAAGCTGAGTTTCCTATATCCATAGCTGTAATTGATTAATGACCAAAAAACAAAGCAATGTGGACCCTACTCTGTAGAATTCCATAACCAAACAGCTTCATGTTATACAAAGTAATATATCTAGTTTAAAATAGCTCCTTAAAACAAATACATAAGTAAAATATTTACTGTATTGGCCTTTTCTTGCTTTATTAAGAATCTCTTCTATCTACCATAAAAATGAGTTAATTTTAATTATGAATTTAAGCAAAAATATGTATGTCATTCAAAAAAAAACCCTCAGCTATCAATTCTGACATACTTTCTAGATGATATTACTAGTATCAACTCTTAATACTTTTGAAATATTTATTAATATAACATTTTATTCTTTTATCCTAACGCCCTATAGGTAATTTTAGGTTAGTACTCTGGCAGAAATCACTGCTCTAGAGCAAGGGAAGAGTGAAATCTCTCCAGTTTGCCTTGCAAAATACTCTGAGGAATCTCTTTAAAGCACATTTACACAATGAGATATGTATATTTAGAATTTCAACAGTTTTTTTTCTTTTAATGATTGCTTTGGTGCTGGTTATTAAAATAAAGAGATCACATTAAAATCATCATGCTCAAGTATCGACATAATTCATTTATTTTACAAAAAGAGTATTGGCTGCCATCTCTTGGACTTTCCAAGCATTACACTTTAAAAAAACGGTCAAATTAGGCCTTCAGCCTTTAGCATTGCTAAAATTTCTTCAAGAAAGAAATAAAAAGTTGTAGTATTATTTGCATGTACTTGATTATCTCACTAAAAATCTTGCTTACTAAGTATTTATATAAGTGGTTAAACTTTCCTAGATGTGTTAAAAGAGGTTTATCCAAATGGGTAGTGAAAAAAAAGAGAAAAAAGAATATGCATTATCCTAACTTTACACTTTTCTTAAATTTAAACTATTACTTGCACACTTCCACTTTGTGATTCTTCCATCTTTTAACACAGTTATGGCTATAACCCTGGTAACTTCTCTCCTTAATATATAAGTTAACAAGATGCTGAGGCTGATTCAGTTCTTCTGAAGCTAGTTGATAATGTAAATCCTCAAGAGATAAATATATTTTATATAATATGAAATATATAATATTAGAACCAAGTTTATTTTTATTTTGTAGACATAACATAATTGAGAATAGTAGGGCAAACAAAAACTACAGCGCAGGTAAATTATATTCATTTTTAAAAAGTTAATAATGAAAACTCACATTTTAATTTCACTACTCATGATTGCTTCTGTATGACACATGTTTATCTATTTTTAATATTTTTAAATTAGTGACTTTCTAAAAGTTAAAGAGAAAGTATTTGAGATGTCTAGGATATATTTAAAGTGCAGAACTACAATATAAAAATTAAAACAAGAAAAAATTACAGAAAAATGGTGTATTTCTCATTTAAAAATAAATCCTATAACACCTGCAAATTACTACATGAAAATTATTAAGTGACTATACTTTTCAAAGTATACAGTAAATTAATAAGTGTTAATAACCTCAAACATCATAATTCCATTGGGCTCAATGTATGTGAGAAGTAGAAATTTTTATTGACAAATAGTAAATTGCAGTAATGGAATGAAAAAAGTTTTAAAAACCTTCTTGTCACATTTTAAAATTTTCAATTTCTATGTTTAATGTGTTCTTTTTTAAAAATTTTTTAAAAATATGTTTTATTGATTATACTGTTACAACTGTCCCAATTTCCCTTCACTCTGCTCCCCTCCACCCAGTGGCCTCCCTCCCTCCAGTTGTCCCCCCCCCTTTTAGTCCATGTCCATTGGTGTGCATATAGTTCTTCTCAACCTCTTCCTGTCTACTCCATTGCCTCCTACTATGCTTCTTAATTCCAGTACCGTCTCCCTCCCTTACCCTCTTACCCCTCCCTGCTGACCTCCCCCCAATATGTTCCCCATACCTATAGTTCTTTTCCCACTCTCATTGCCTATTTAGTTTGCCTTTGTTTTGATTCCCTAGCTTCTGTTGTTGGTTCTTGTGATGCAGTTTTCATTTTAATGTTCATAGTTTTGATCCTCCTTTTTCTAAACCAGTCCCTTTAACATCTCATATAATAGTGGTTTGGATCTAATGAACTCTTTCAGTTTTATTTTGTCCTGGAAGCACTTTCTCTGCCCTTCTATTCTGAATGACAATTTCACTGGACAGAGTATTCATGGCTGTAGGTTTTGGATTTTCATTACTTTGAATATCTCTTGCCAGTCCCTTCTTACCTGTGGGATCTCCCTTGAGAAGTCAGCTGATAGTCTAATTGGGACCCCTTTGTACATGATTCTTTTCTTCTCTCTTGCTGCTTTTAAGATTCTCTTTTTATCTTTTACTTTTGACAATTTGATTATAATGTGTCTTGGAGTGGTTCTCCCTGGGTCCAGTTTTTCTGGAACTCTCTGTGCTTCCTGGACTTGTAAGTCTATTTCCTTCCCCAAGTTTGGGAAGTTCTTGGTTTATTATATTTTCACTTAATTTTTCAATTTCTAGTTCTTCTTCTTCGCCCTCTGGCAATCCTATAATTTATATATTCGATCTCTTATAGCTGTCACAGAGGTTTCTGATCCTCTTCTCACTTTCCTTGCTTTCTGTTTCCTCTTTCCACACTGGTTGACTGTTTGTTTCTTCCCTATGTTCCGGTTTGTTGATTTGATCTCTGGATTTTATTTCCTCACCAGTTGCCTTGTATGTGTTTTTGTTCTTTTCAGTATGAGTGGTTTTCAATCCTTTCTCATCTTGTTCCATTTCTTTTGTTAATTCTGTAAGCCACCTGATAACAATAGCTCTGAACTGAGCCTCTGACAGGTTTCTTATTTGTTCATCTGTCAGATTCTTCATCTGTTGCCTGGTGAGCTGCGCCACCGGGATTTCTAAAGTTGTCTGCCTCATTTTGACAGATTTGCATTTTGCTTTGCTTTCTTGGGCCGGCATAGAGGGCGGAGCCTGTGTACTCATCACAACCCAGGACCGGCAGCAATGTGTAACCCATTTCGTGGCGCTGTGTCGCTTTGTTGTCACTACCCGGTGACTGGCGGCGATCCGTAACCTTTTTTGTGGCGCTGTGGTACTTTGTGTGGGGGCGTGGGTCCAAGATGGACTCCTGCTCTTATTCTCTGCTGGGAGACCAGGATCCGTCCTCCTGCCCTCTGGGCCTCACTGTCCGAGGCAATGCAGTGGCTGCTTTTCCCAGTGTTGGGGTCACGAGCTGCTGGGGCTCAACTGCAGCCAAGATTGTTCTCCCTGCCACTGTCCCTGGCGCTACTGCAAACAGCACCACCCACTTTTGCTCTTCCTACCTGTCCGACGAGCGCCACTGGTTTATAACTTTCTATGTTGGGCTTCTGTGTAGTTTTATATTCTGGAATTTCTAGTTATCTTTTGTTTTGAGGTAGTTGTATTCCTTTCTACTTGTAGAGGGAGACTGAGCATGTCAGTCTAAGCCTCCATCTTGGCTGGAAGTCCTAATGTATTCCATTATGCAATTTGAGAAGGTAAAAAGACCACCATTTGATGACATCTAAAGTTGTGACAATTGCTCAGGTATTTGAAATGATTTAACTTTAAAGTAATTTCAATTATGTTTTTAAGTATTGCATGTGCATATAATTCATAATCATTTGCTCTCATCCTGCAGATTATCTAGGATGAGATTACGGAAAAATTAGGGATAGTGGGTGTGATATGCAAATCATTTTGAATTCAAACTCATTTGTTTAAATAGTAAAATCTACATTGATTGATTTCTTAATGATAGGCAGAAACCTCAAGTAGCAATCCAAATGCATGAGAAGTCAAAAATATGTGAACACAAATAGAATCCCAACAATTGTCCCCAGAGAAGAAATTTTTGGTGCCTCGGCTTAGAGTTGTACTCATTGTGACACCTGGTGGATATTGTTAGAACTGCAAGTAATAGCAATATGCTTTCAATACAGCCTCCACTAAGCCACTCGTGTCTGTTGAGCACTTGAAATGTGCCTAACCTAAAGTGAGACGTGGTGCTCAAAGATTTAACATTTTTTATAAAAGGGTTATATCTCACTAATAATGTTCTACATTGATTACATGTTGAAATGATAATATTCTGGTTATATTGGTTAAATAAAATATATTATCAAAGGGGACGTGGAAAAGGGAACATCTATGATAGTGTAAACAATAAAAATAAAGTTAAAAATATATGTTAAAATTAATGTCCCTTGTTTCTATTTACTTTGTCTTATATGGCTACTAAAAGTTTTTAAGTTAACATATGTAGCTCACATTTGTAGCTTAGATTGTATTTCTACTAGATGTGATGTGATATAGTATAGCATCTAAGCCTTATATATTATAAAGGTATAAAATTTCTCAGCTCACTGTGAAAATAGGAAAAACATCTGTCATTTAAGATTGACATATGTGGTAGGAAAAAAATTAAGATAAGTACTAATTATCTACATCCTTGTAAAATTCTCTCCCATAGAGTGTGGGCAGAGTGTGGGAATGGAATATCATTCCCTTGATTAGGGTACAATATACGGCCAAAAAAAAAAAAAAGTGGATTTTTCAGATATAATTAAGATCCTTAATTAGTGACACTGAATTAATTTAAAAGGGGAGATTTTCTAGGTGGGACCTGCTCTAATGAGAGGAGCCCTTAAAAGAGACCCAAAGCAGCAGCAGACACTATTCTGTTGATCCAGCAGCAAAATGACCTGTTGTGGAAAGAGCCACGTGGCAGGGGATGGCAATTGATCCTCAGGGTCCAAATTCTGCCAACAACCAGTAAACTTGGAAGAGGACCCAAACCTCAGATGAGTTGCAGCTGTGTCTGACAGCTTCATGGCAGCCATCTAAGACCCTGAGATAGGACCCAGCTACACTGTGCTTGGACTCCTATTTATTAACTACAAGGTAGTAAATATTATTGTTTTAAACTAAAGTTTGTGATAATTTGTTACACAACAATAGAAAACTAAAACACTATGTTTACAAGACATTTTTTTTACTTTACATTTTTGTTATTATATTACTACTAGGTCATGAGTTTTTTTTTTCCTTTTTCACCTAAGACATTCATAATAAGTGAAAATCAGCAATGAAAATCATAACTTTACTATATAGCATACACTTATAACTGTATTGTAGCATGCACTTTATCATTGTATGTACAATGGAAACAAGTAAATGCAAGAAAATTATATAAAGTTTAATAGAAACCTCTCAGTAGAACTGTGCTACTTTGTAAATCATAGTAGCCCCAGCCCACAGCTCTCTTAAAATTTATGGTAGTGATCCATCCTTTTTTCTTCATCATTTTATACTCTTTTGTACTGGACTTCTAATGGTGGAGAAAATGGATGCTGGTAAAGGGAAATCCAGGATTCACAGAGAGTTCTGAAACCAATCCTAATGAGTTCATACCTAAGCTGGAACCTCCCGACAGAACTTTTAATGATTTAGAAGTTCATCTAGTATCAGAGAACTTTCACTCTGCTGGCTTGAGTTCCTAAAATTTAGAGCATCATCTTCACACACAGTTCCTCAAAGTGAAGATTCACTCAAAAAACAATGGTATTCAGAGAGCTGTGCACGACAGTCTTACCAAAGATTCTGAAAGTAATGGCTGTCTACTCTAGCTCCTCAATTAAGTTACTATTCATCAATCTCATCATAATTTTTCTATGTTATTCAGCCTTTGCTCATACATTTTGCTTTTCCTGGAATAAATTTATATTGCTTCTATGCCTGGCAAAGGTGACATGTCCTGTGAACCTTCTCCATTACCTTCTGTTGACTTCCTGGATAGCTTTTGCTTTTTCCTAGTTAAAGGTTTCTTCTGTTCAGTAAGGCCAACTAGGAGAACAAGTGTGACAACATTGTGTGGCAATTTTGTGATTTCTTATCGACACTGATTTCATCAGAGTCAGTGGTGAACCTACAGGTTAATAAAAAAGTTCTCAGTTGCACAGGCTTGGATCTACATACTTATACACAAAAAAATAAAAATTCCTTTTTTTGACTACTTCCCCTGGGATTGTATGAGACCCAGGCCTTAGTTCCTCCATTTGCATGTTTTATAATACAAGGAGCTATCTACCCCCTTCTTGTTATACCTCTCTCTCTGTTGGTATTAGGCCAATGGATCGGTTTTCTCACTATCCTTGTATTTTTGCTCCTGATTTTTGGAAGAAGCCTTCATTTCCTCATTTACTTTTTACTGTCAACTTATTTCCACAATACAATAAGACCTACCTTTATATTATATTTCTTGTAATTCTAAGAGAGTTCTTCACACTATGGTTTCAGAACACTTTGCAGACCTCTGTTCCAGAATTTACCACGTTGTATAGTAACTAGTTCATGTCTATATTCACCATTAAACTAAAAACAGAGGCCATGCCTTATTCAACCTGGCATCCACAACCTCTAAAAGGCAACAAAAAAAACTAAAATACACTATCTAATTTAGCTTAATTAAAACATTTAAGACAAACTTGTATTATTACAATAGTAAATGTCCTATCCCTCTGCAATTATTTGATGTTTTAGTTGGCTGAACCAATGGGAAAAGGAGAAGAAGAGGGAAGAATAAGCATGTTTCCTCCCCATCCAGCTCCCAAAGAATTTAACCATTGTCATTTTTTAAGATAGCAGAGCCAAACTCCTTTGATAAGCATTTAAGAAATTACTAAAAATGTGACTTCCCTGCAGGTGAAGTTTACATAGATTGCAGAAGAAGAAAGTGAGAGAAGGTGTAAAGAAAGATATAGTTCTTAAGAAAAAAAAGATTAAAACTGTTCTCTGATTTTCCACACTGAAGGTCATGAATAACCTTGAGGTGCTTTGGTTAGCTTCACTTTTTATTACTGGTGATATTTATTTTGATAATTATAGCGTAGAAAGGTTTTCTTTTAAGTGACCATTTTTGTGACTGCTGTATTTATCTGAGTTATTATCTCTGTATGAGCTTAGCTATTGTTTGAGCCTGTCTCAGCCCAGTTTATTGGCAATTGGAGTCTGTTTGCTAACAACTTAAGAAGCTGTCATTTGAAACTAAAGTACACCTCTATCCTTACATACAATCCTGCCTTGGGTTCATCAAGCCAAATCAATAGAATCATTCAAATTTAACTTGATGCCTAACTTGGAACCAAGCTCATCCTTGCTGATTAAACTTTTATTTTGTCTTATTATGAAGAACAATAGGACCTTGGGAGGGCTATAGGAAGAAGGTACCAAAATAATCTATTTTATGTCCCTTGTAATACCAATTAATTCATATAATTTGTACTTCTAACTTCATACCAAAGAGTCTATTTTCTTGTAGATAAAAATTTTTTTCCCTGAATGATAGAAGACTTTCAAATACCAACTATTTTTAGTATTTTCTAAAAATATTGGAGGAACAAAATAAATTTGAATAAGTCATATTTATTGTATATGAAAAGACACAGATTTTTATAAAACCAGAGAAGAATAAAGTGTACTTGTGAGTGCTAATTTCTAAAAATTAATTTGTTTTTAAGGAATTTTAATTTATATTAGAATTGGTTCCACCTCATCTTGCATATACTGATGGCATATACTTGTTACCCATACATCACAGATGTTTTTAGGACTGTTTCAATTTCAAATGTTCTGTCTTTATGCCCTCATAAGAACATGAATAAATTTATCAGATTATGTTTCCTACTTCTTTTATTTCAGAAAATATAATTGCTAATGACAATATTTGTCCTTTCCAGGAATTCCAGAACAACCTATTAAAGAAGAGACTTATCGCTTACAGAATTTTTAGAATATTTTCTGATTTTGTGTTGCAAACATGCATCACTAAAGATGGCCAAGTGTCATCTCAAGTCCAGAACACAAGTAAATACTTTACCAACGTGTACATCCTTTTCTCCATTGCTCATTTCCCATTCACTGCAATGCCCAATGCACCATTACAAACCCACATACCATAATAAGCAGCTGAGTGTCATCAGGAGAACTGCAAGAACCCCACTAGTTAAAGACATTTGTCCTCAGAAGTCTCATCTATTAATTGTGTCCTTTATTGTGGATACTTAGCATTTAGTGACATGTAGCACATACCCATTATTACTGGAAAATTCCCCAGATGAATCTGGGTACTAATAGCATCTTGATACAGAGGCTTTTATTAAATTCGTCTTCAATAGATAAGATAAATATCAAAATACCAAAACTAAATACTCTCTTACAGAACAAATGGGAAAGAACTGTCAGCTCTCAGCTTACTTTTGGGCCATCATTCATTTTTTTAAACACATGTATTGAGTTTCTTCTAAGAGATAGGTTGCGTTAGGTGCTATTAATGCAGTGATGAACAAAAGAGTCAGAATCCCTACTCTTATGAAGCTTACATTCTGTGGCAAGGAACACCAAATTAAGAAATAAAAAAAAACACAAAGGAATTACAAGTTGTGATAAATGCTTTTAAAGATAGGGAGAGTGAAGCGTTAAAGATTAACTGAGAGTGGGAGATGGAGACTCTTTAGATATAATGGTCAGCAGTAGCCTTTTGGAGGAATTGGTATTTGAGCTGAGACCTCTGAGATGAAAATGAGCCAACTATGTGGAGATCTGGGATAATACACACTAAAGAGGTAACAAGGGCCTCCATAGCCTAAATACAGTAAGTACCCTAATCCCTCTGAATGAATAGCCACATTTTTGAGCCAACTCCAGAGTCAAAATTACCCTACCAAAAAGCTTCTCCTCCCTAACCGTCCTGTGTCACAGTTGTCTTGTCTCACTTTCCCTCCCTGGGCTGCTTTTTCCATATGTGTGTTTTAAATGTTCCCCAAATCCCCTTTCTCCCCCCGCCCCTGTATAATCCCCCTCAAAGTTGTCTATTCCCATTGACACAGTATGTTCCAAAGTCTCTCCTAAGTTTCCAAGTCAAATATCCATATGCCATTGGATTTCTCCCCGTAAATGTCCCACTAGCACCCTAAATTCAACAAAGCTAAAATTGGATACATTAGTTCCTTCTCTGCCTACATACTTCATACATTGCCAATGTAACCCACCTAACTAGCACCATCAGGGATCATTTGCCCATGCTTAACATGAAAATTCTCTCCTACTTTCTTTTTCCCCCTCAGCTCCCACATCCAGTCATCCAATCTCGAGATTTTATATTATTAATATTTCTTGGAGTGAGTCTCTGTAGAAATTAATGAGTCAACACTGAATTCTTTACTCCCTTACACTATGACCTGGATTATATAGTAATATAAACTAATTATGTGTTTACATGTGCCATTCTGAGTGATTCACATGTGAGCTATAGTGCAATTATTTCTCTTTTATATATAAGGAAACTGAAGCTTAGAGGTATTCATGTCACTTATAAAAGGGGAAACCATGATATTTAACCTACTAGCTAAAAAATGCTAGCAACCTACTAATGTTCAAGGACAGATGTGAGGGGGAAAGCTTGAAATTGAGAACAAAAGTTTCCTGCAATAGCCCAAACAAGAGATGTGGCCTTGAAATAAGGGAGGGAGGTAGTGTTACCAAACAGCAAGTGGGGTTCTACTGCCGGCTGCCCAATAGGCAAACTCAGGAGGCAGAGGCTTGGTGAAAAAGGAAAGGGGTTATTTATTCAAAGGCTACACAATTTTGGAGGAATGGCAGGCTTCTGCCTCAGAGCCCATTCCCACTAAAATACCCAAAGAAAAATACCCTGCCACCCTTTGCCAGATTATTTCAAAGCTGTGCCTGGAATTCCTTCTCCCATTTAAAATACCATCCTTTGGGAAACACAGGCAGTTGCAGCATGATCATCCAGCTGGCTTAGCTGGCTTAGCTGGTTCCCAGTGACAGTCTGACTTTAGGCACCTTTCTGGAGTCTGCACGCTCCTGGGAGTCCTACTGGCTGCATGCTGCCCTTTTCTCCACTCCTGCCCGCATGGGCCCAGCACCTATACTCTGTCCGTCTGGCTGTTGGTACACCAGTGTGTCTGTGCATTCGCGCCCAGCCAAGCAGGACTGCACAGCAGAGCGCCAATCACCCATGTTGCCACCACTTCTTGCATTAAGAGGGGCCCAGGAATGCTGCCAGACCACGCAATCTCCAAGGCCCCGTGGCCCTGGAATGCTTGGGGCCCCTGACTGGGCGAGGGAGGAGAACCAGAAGGGAAAACCCTGAAGTCTCCACCCATCCTCTGTTTAAAAATCCAGACCCCAAATCCTACGTGCTCCAGAAGCGTCACACTTTTCAGCCAATCCCACTACACTGGTAGGTCTGCCCTGCCCCCTGACCACCATGACAAATTCCACCGTACACATGGCTGTGACTTCTCCAGCCCGTGCATACTCTGTGCAAGCCTCCTCTTGTGGCACAAGCAGCGCTCGTTTGTTTACCCGTACCCAGGAGTATGGAAATCTATCACATGCCAGCTGCGGCTTTAATCCCACTGTCTCTGGCACTTCTCTACCATTCCCCTTCTCACGGGAAGACAGGCTCTCCTGCGCAGCTTCAGGGTTCCCTCCCCACTCCCCAGTGATCTTCTTGCCAGATTCCCCCCATGACAGTAGGAAGGACATAATTTGAGAGAAACTTAAGTGGTGGAGTCATTAGGACTTGACTGGATTTGGAGGTTAACAATGACTTTGAAAATTTTCTATTCATGACACCTAGACAGAAGGTAGATGAGTTTTTATATGGGGCTGGCTGTATATGTAAGACTATTTATGAAAAACCCTAAGGCAGTGAAGAATGGTAGGTGGGGTGTGGAGGAAGGGGATAGGAAAAGTTGGCTTAACATGGGAAGTATAACTGAAATAATATAGTATAAAATGCAGACATTATTGGGCAGAAGAAAACATGGAATCCCTTGTATTGAACTGAAAGGGACATGGAAACCATTAGAAAGCTATTACTAGAGAAATGACATGATTGATGGGAATCACAGGAAATCTTTTTAGCTTCAATGAAGCAAGAAATATTTGGAAATTGTACATCGTGATTCCTTGACAAATGTCATAATAACCATCATAATAGTACCAAGAAATATTTCAAATGGAAACAGATTAACCACCTATGTAAGTCACTGATATAAGAAGAGTTTGTCAGCACAGGTTGAAGTGAAGGTTTACAAAATTGAAACTCAAACTGACAAGTTATAAGTGATTTTATATGCTCCATTGAAAATTTGTAATTATATTTTGGAGAGAAAAAATATCTCAAAGTAAACTGCCTGCATTCAGGAACATTCAATATTTATATCAAAATACTTTCAAATATATACTGCCTCAACCCATAAAATGGATTAGCAACTTACATGACCAGTCATATTAGTCCTGTCTTTAAAACAAGAATTTATTTAGATAAACTAGTAGTCTTGCCTCTGCTCACCATAATAGCAACACCCACAAAATAGTTTAGACCTTTATTACCCAGGATCTGTGTTAGTTTGCTAAGGCTGCCATAACAAAATGTCACCAACTGGGTATATTAAACAATTGTAGATAAAAAGTTGGTTCTACAGAAAATAATGTCATGGTGATCCGATCGTAAATTCCTAGCTGAGAAGGTCATGGTGGGTAGTAATGCCCCAGATATACAAGGTCTGTCTGGAAAAAATTCATCCATTGTTAATATAAAGAGAACAGTTTGTGCGACATCAATGTAACATGGCAGCCAAGGAAAGTGGATGGGAATGCACATGTGTGAACAATGACTTCACTGTACTAGTCATTGAGGGCGATAGATGCCACTGAGTGAGCATGTGTATTTTGTGGCTGTCGCATTCAAAACAACTGAGCAAGTTGAGCAAGGAATCTGCATCAGATTTTGCATTAAGCTTGAACATTCCTCCATGGAAACTATTCGGTTGACTCAGAAGGCCTCAGCTATGGGCAACTGGTGATTGACAGTTTCATCACAACAATGTGCTCACTCATGTATCACGTCTCACGCAGTTTTTTGGTGAAATATCAAATCTCCAAGGTCACTCAGCCCCCCTACAGCCCAGGCTTGGCACCCTGGGCCTTCTGGCTTTTCCCAAAACTAGAATAAACTTTGCAAGGGAAGAGATTTCAGGCCATCAATGAGATTCAGGAAAATAGGACAGAGCAGCTGATAGTGATTTGGAGAACTATGTGAGGTCCCAAGGTGCCTACTTTGAAGGGGACTGAGGTGTCATTGTCCTATGTACAAGGTTTCTTTTATCTTCTTCAATAAACATCTCTTTTTCATAGTACATGAATGGATACTTTCTGGACAGGCCTCGTATTAACTTTAATAAAAGTTTCATCTTTGCCTTAAGCAAAACCTGTTCATCGTTTTTGTGCATCTAGGTTAAAATACCTTCAAAATACCTCTTTTCAGACTCGTCAGAATTGTAACTACCCTCAAGACAGCACATAATCTTGTTAAACTACCCTGAAACCCAATCTCTTTCTTGCTTTATTTCACCTTCATATAATCTTCCTAATGTTCCCTTCTTAATTTTAAATGCTTATGAGAACCTGCAAATTGCCATTCTGGGAAGAATTTTTCTCAGTCTTTTGAGATCTTGCTTCCAGGCATAGCCTCTGCTTGGCTCAAATTTATATTAAAATTCTCTACAGGTTTAGCAATCTTTATGTCAACACAATAGAAATTTATATTCTTATAGTTCTGGAGGCTAGAAGTCCAAGATGAAGGACAGGGTTGGCAGGGTTGGTTTCTTCTGCTGCCTCTCTCATTGGCTTGCAGACGGCTCCTTTCTTGCTGTGTTCTCAAGTGGTTCTTCCTTTGTGCACAGGCTTCTCTAATGTCTCTGTGTGTATCCAAATTTCTTCTTAGAATACCAGGTAGATTTGATTGCAGACTGCCCTAAGAACCTCATTTTAACTTAATCCCCTCTTTAAAGAATCTATCTCCTAAGACAGTCACATACTGAGGTACTGGAGATCAGTACTTCAACATATGTATTGGGGGGAGGACAGGGAACATAATTCATCCCACAACAGAGTCCTGGGTTGCAAACAACTAAAATCAAGCCTAATTTAAGTTTTAAAAAAATTATTGATAATATTGCTCACAGAATCTAAGGAATCCTGTAAACCTTAGGAAATCCAGAATCTTGGGAACCTGGGAAATCAGGCTAGGAAAACAAAAGGAGCATGAGATAATAGTAAAGAGTGTAATTAAAGTCTAGTGCAGATGCAGCAAGTGGCCTGCCAGCACGGGACTGGTGATGTATGTGTTCTTCTAATGCCCTGAAAAAGTTCTGAACTCTTCCTGAGTCTTGTCTCATTCCTTTGAGGTTAAAGGCCTTAGGCTTAGATGGCAGGAAGAATCTCCCTGCCAAACCCTAAATTGTGTAGCTAGGATCTGGCTCCTTGGTGATCACTCAGGATAGAGATGGTACAGGAGACCATTAAACCAGCCGGCAGACAAGCCTCCAACCGAGGTGAAGAGACGCACAAAAGTGATCCATTTTCAGCGAAAGAAAATACGGATGGAGGACACAAGTCGCTCACTCTGATTCATCCTTAGGCTTGCCTCAACTCAGGAAGCGCCAGGTGGGAGAGCAACATCACATGTTACGCGTAGTCATTTTTCCACGTCCTATCCCTGCAGTTTCCTAGGCAGCCTCGGAACAGGCGCACGCGCAGCTCCGCTTCCGGGGGCCGGGCCTCACTACCCACAATGCTCTGCCGCACCGACCTGTCGCAAAGGTCGCGATTCGGCCGCCGGTGATCGCTTAGCTTTCCGTGCGGTGCGGCAGCGACGGCGGCCCGCGTCTTCCTCCTCCTCTGGCCGCGGGGCAACATACCCTGACGGTGTCCAGCTGCGCTTAACTCTGGCCGGTGCCACCTGTCTCCGCAATGCCCCCTAAGAAACAGGCTCAGGCCGGGGGCAGTAAAAAGGCGGAGCAGAAAAAAAAGGAGAAGATTATCGAAGTGAGTACTCGTCCCCTCCCCCACTCACGCCGCGAGCCCTCTGGGAAGCAACCTGCGGGTTCGCAGCTCCCCGGCTCCTGCTCGCGTTTCCCGAGGCGATGTGTCCCTTCGTTCGACTGTGTGTGGCCCACAGCCTCTTCTTCAGCCCCCCTGATGACGCTGGCTGCGTTTCATCGCTATAGTGACGCTGCTGGCACCCCATACCCAGTTTTCGCTTCTCCCACACGCCCCTTTCACTGACCCTGGTGCGAAACGACACCTCCCCTTCTCTCATTCTTCGTAGTTCTCAAAACTGAAGATGTCTCTGGGCTGGTGTTAAAAAGAAAAGAAAAGAAAAAAAAGAACGCCGGCCGGGCTCGGGCCAGACTTTTAGGAATGCCGAGTCCTGACAAGCCTTTGTGGTCCTGATTTTCTTTACCCACCACCTAGAAGTAGTAGTACTTATTTCGAGACAACAGTTACTACTTTGTGGCTTTTTCGATTCATCCTCAGGCTCTTTCACGTTCCTTAAAGAGTGGAGGCTTTTGGGAGTCGCAACCCATCCTGTTGTACTTGGTGCTTGCTGCATGTATTCTGAATTAAATTGGATAACGATTTAAAAGACATTAGGTTTCAGTGCCACTAGCTGTGTTGTGTCGTACCCGAATATGTTACATACATGTATTGGTTTAGTGCATAGCGCCTGTCGCCCTTTAATGGCCAAAGAATGCAATTTACATTCATAAAGGCTTTATATTTGTCTCCCAACGAATGTGGCCATGAGATTCCTCACTAGAGTGAACCGTACTTAAGATTCCATAAACGTATCACATAGCTCCCAAGGAGGTATTTCTTTCCCTCGATTCCTGCTGGTAATCCTTCTCATTAAAATAAATTGTTCCTCATGTGGTTTGGTGTAACTGGAAAAATCCCTGGCCAATTTTTTGCATAGAGTATATCTGAATAATGATCAGTATTTTGTAGAATAGTTAACGTTTTATTAAAATGCGACCAAAATGCATTTTGGGTGTCTTGAAATGTTTACACGTGATTATTGTTTTTAATAAATTCTGATTTTATTTAATTAACATGCTTATGAAGAGTTCTAGTAGCCTTGGCCAAGTTTCAAACCTGAAGCAGCACCTGTATTTTTATTACCTATTTGTACCCATTGGAACTGTCCTGAGGAGTATAGCCAGACTCCTGACGTGTGGAGATCTCTGGGGATGGTGATCTGATGGCATTCGGTGCTAAGTAAAGGGGCGGCATTTTACAGATAACATTTTATTGTTTTCCTTTGCTGAGTTTGCATTAACATGTTGACCACGGGAAAGTAAAACTCTCATAGGGATGTAAAATTAAATGTTACATGACAATATGAAAGTATACTTTATTCATTATTGAGTTTTAACTGCATTAGTTCCCCCTTATCAGTAAAGGATAGTTCCAAGACTCCAGTGGATGCTTGATACTGAACCTTTCTTTATATTTTGTAAAGTATACTTTATATACTATTTTTTCCCATATGTACATACTTACGATAAAGATTATAAATTGGGCACAATAAGAGATAAACAACAATAATAAAATAGAACAACTGTAACGTCATGCCATTATAAAAGTTATGTGAATGTGGTCTCTCTCTGATAACTTATCTCATAACCTAGCCTAGCCAGCTACTAAGTGACTGGCAGGTGGTGTATACAGTGTGGATGCACTGCACGGAGGGGCGATGGTCATCCAAAGTGGGAGGACAGGGGATTTCATCATGCCACCTGACGGGCACACAGTTTAAAACTTAATGAATTGTTTACTTCTGGAATTTTCTATATTTTTGGACAGCAGTTGAGCATGTGTAACTGAAAACACGGTAAGCAGGCACCGATCATGTGGACTACTTTATATGCAGTTGTTTGTTTCACTTTAAATTGGTAGGGCTAGTATTTTTGTCTTAAGGAATTGTACATGTAAGTGATAGGTTTTTTGTTTTTTTTTTTAAGTATCCCATCAATTAAAAATGATAGGTATATTATGGCTCCATTCATCTTATAACAAGGTTATTTTTAAGCTAAAGAGAAAGCTACTTTAGTTTCATTAATAAAGACTTCAAAAAAATACAAAATCCTTTAACTGACAGAAAATATTCTGCGTGGTTAGAATTAAGCCTGTATTTTTTTCCCCACACATATGATGAGAGCTTTTTATAATTGTAGTTTGCAGACTCAAGTGCTGCATGGATTTTTGCTACCACTGGAGAGGTAAAGCAGTATTGTGATTTGTAATGTAAGTTATATCGTTTGTCCTGAAACTAGCTTTATAGAGAATATTCTGTTGGCTAACCTGGTAAGAAAATAATATATTCCACTTCATTAAATACTATAGGTTACTTTTAAAAAAACCTTACCTAAAGCCCCAGCATGTCTGAATGACTATTACAAGGAATGTAAAACTTCAATGTACTTTATGACAAACTCTTAATGAATGTTCTTGAAACCAGGTTCATACTGATTATTGATCTCTATCATAATTTTCTTTGAAAAGTGTTTCTTTATAGTCTGTTTTGACTTGTAAAGACTAATACTTATTTCAGGGTAGGTTAATTTGGAGAGAGTTTATAGTAATGGGTCCTGAAATTCTAAGTTCAAAATAAGTGATTTCCCTATCTACCTGTCCCCTCTTCTGTACCTCTGTTGCCACTACCATAGGCACTCACTGTAGAAAAATTACAACAGCCTATAGCTTTTGGTAACTTGAGGGAAAGAAATAAAATGGGCATGAGAAGCAGCGTAACTTAATGTGAGAAGCACTAGCTTTGGGGTCAGGTAGACCGGGGTTTGAGGCCCATATTTCAAACAAAATGTCAAATACTGTACTTTTAGGCATGTTACATGAGCTGTCTGAACCGTAGTTTCTCATCAGCAAAGTGCAGCTATTCCTGTATTATAGAGCAGTGAGTTAAATAAGATGACGTGTAAGGATGTAATGTATCAGACATATATATTCAATAAATAGCAGCTGTTCTTTATTAATATCATAAGTAAGAACTAGTTAGGGGAAATAATCAGACTGACCTGCACTGTCTATATACAGCGCTTGCTTTTTGTTACCTGAAATACTTTCTTTATATTGTCCGCATTTTTTTTCTTTCCTTTAAACTTCCCAAAATTTCATGAATTTATTTTCATTAATGTGTTTGCTTTCTGAAATGAGTATATCAAAAAGGGTATAGTTCTGTTAGACACTCGCATAGTTGTCCCAAGTGGCATACTTAACAGCTAAAATTTAACAAACTGAAATCAGCTTTGAGAGATTGAAAGTTTGGTTATGGAAAGGGGGAATTAAACTTTGGGGTTAGGGCGAGCAAATAGAAGTCCAGTTAAGGAAGTAGTAATACTTAGAGACCTATAGAGATGGGATCCAGTTGTGTAAGGGATGGTGAAAGGGAAGTAATTGGTGGTAATGAAAAACTTCAGCCAAAGTCAGCTGTTGATTACTTGACCAACTGCAGAATGTCCACTGCATGGATAGATTACAGAAATACATTAGATAGTGCAGGTTGGGGGGTGGCTAATGATGTAAAATATTGCGAGCCTCTGCTTTGCCCTAGTGTTCCAGACGGTAGACTCCAGCTGTCTTTGAGCACTATTCAGTATTGATCTGCTTTCCTGCCTCTTCCTTTTTACAAACATCTTATTAAGGCATGGAGGCTACTCTGTAAAAGAAGCAGAATTACATGCATGGTGGGGGGTGGGGATCACTTTTAAATAAAATCTGGAATTCACTGAGTGTTTAGCTCTCGTAGCCTCGGGGAGCCATCCTTTTCTTAGAATTAGGACCTGTTTTCTAAATTCTTTTGTATTCAAATTCTGAAACACACACACAGTTTCTTATAACCTAAACTTTGGGGTACTATTATTTCTGTAGTTTTATCTTAACCATGATTTGGGGTTGATTGTAACCTCTTCCCAACTCATATTTCCCCTTCCCCAAAACCAGGTTAATTTTAGGTAAGAGTCTGTCCTAAAGAAAAAGGAAAAAAAGACCTTTTGAAGTATTCGAAATTGTAAAACATCCTATTTTCAAGAAATGTTGGTATCCCAGATCCCAGGTGCCAGTTTTCTGGTATTCAGAAAACTTTTTGTCTATCTAACTAGGTTTTTCTGGGAAGTAGTTTTTCATGGTGGAATGAACAAGGACTTTGCTTGGAATCAAGTATACCTTGGTTCAGATATCATGTGTCACTCAATAGTAAACACTTAACGGGCCAGACATAGGTCTCAGTGTTTTGGGGAAAGAGAAACAAGCCATTTGCAAGAGATAACTTTACATAGCTCCTTTAATTTTCTTAGTGGGGTAAGTATTATAACTTTTTTAATTGAGGAAGCGGGCACAGAGGTTAAGTAACTTGCACAAGGTTACTGAGAAGGCAAGTGACAGAATAAAGATTCAGACCCAGGATATCTGGCTCCAAAGTCCTTGCTGTTAACCTCTTGTTATATTACCTCGTAGTAAATCTTTTTAACTCTCACAACAATCCTAAGAGGTTATTGTAAGACCCACTTTACAAATAAGAAAACTGGGAAAGAAAGTAATTTGCTCAGTTCTGTTTGGGATTAGACTGGGCAGTCTGACTCCAGAACTCAATACTCTTTAAGCCTCGTAGTATATAGCCTGCCCCTTATTAACAATGTTACTTCAAAAGAATTGTTGAACATTTCTGAATTTCAATATCTATGTTTACTGAGGGATAATAGTATATCATAAGATTGTTAAGAAGATTCAATAAAATGTATATGCAGGAGTTTTATGTTTATTGACTGCTAGATAAATAAGTGTTCTCTATCTCTGTGCAAAAAATAATTTCTGAGTTCTAAACAAGGAACTTTCAAAAACAACTTATCTCTTTAGACTGGTTAATTATATGGTAAAACAGTGTAATTAAAACATTTTCTTCTGGGACCTGGAGCTCACACACCTCTACTGTTGTCATGAATGCTTTCTTTTTTTTTATTATTATTTTTATTTCTTATTGATTTTAGAGAGGGGGAAGAAGGAGGTGAGAGAGAAACTTTTATTTGCTGCAACCTTGGTGTTTCAGGTCTATGCTCTTAACAAACTGAGCTACCCAGGCAGGGCCATGAGTACTCTATTTTCTAGTTGGCCAGATCCCCATGAAGGACTTCTTATTCCTAAGTCTTCATATATCAGTATCTACTTTGCTACTTGGTCTTTATTCATAGTTTGCTGCTTCTCTATAGCTACGTTAAGAGCATGGGGTAAATCCCAGTTATGCTCTTCTCTGGCAAAATATATGTAGATGCTGTTGTACTTGGATCCTGCTAATATTTTCATATAGAATTCTCCCCTCCTTGCCCACCTCCTTCCCCCATGAGAGCTCACTTTTTATAAAAGGAAAGTATGGCACTTGACACCTCGTTGCTGCATATGATCAGCTCTCTCCAAATGTCACATTACCGTTGATTATCTTTTCTTCTCATTGGATTGAGTATTAAACTTCCTTTATAAAAACAAGGGAAGCTAGCCATAGAAAAACTCAGTGGAGAGAATTTCAGTTTATATGTGCCTGCCCTTTTTTTTTATGCATAAGGTATAGAAAATTCATCATTGTAATATGATGGGACATTAAAACATGAGATAGGCATTTGAGTAGGGAGAAGTAAAGTTTTATATGGATGTAGATATGATGAATAAAGAAATAGTTCTCAATGAGAAATACTCTTATACCTAAAATCCTCTTAAACTCTATGATGTTAAGAACATTGAAAGATCTGTTTTATTGGTTTTGAAATTGTGTAGAATTATGCTGTGTTTAAAATACTAATCCTATCAATACTGTTTTTCATTTCCAGCTTGTTTAAGTGTTCCGTACCTATAATATTTCTTCCTGTTACTATCCCTTCCCTTAGAAATAGTACCAAAATAAAGATTATAAAATAGATAATTTATTTCAGACAAAACGCCTTTCAATGATTTTAAGTTACTTTTCAAAAGTAAAAGACCTTTTTACCTATTTTTTCCTTCTGAAACCCACCCATAAACAAGAGAATAAGAAAGATACAAACTCCATCCTGAAATTAGGAGGCATCTTTAATTTTGAACCTCAATTTAGGAAGATTGTTAATGGGTGAAGGAGTTGGCATCTAGTTTAGTAGAGCAGAGCAGTCAAGTATAAGTGCCCACCTAGGACTGTGCCATTGAGAAGTAAGTGGATTTACTCTGCAGAACTCTGGAACAGTTCTATAATGGGAGGAGTAGGTATTGCAGAAGGCAAGAGGCTGAAAACTAGGGCTCGAAAGTGTAGGAGTAGCTGATAGTTCTTTTCTACCTCCATTCAGCCAGATGATTGCCCCTGCAAGAAACAAGGGAGCGGGGGGAATCAATAAATCAAGAGACCTTTTTTCCTGGAGCCCTGGGCACAAAGGAGGTAGAGAGAGGTGGTTAAAATGAGCCTGAAAATGGCTATTAAGGAGTCTGTGCTCTAACCAGCAGGCACCCTCTCCCACCTGTTCTCTTCTCTAGTCCTTTTAACCAGGTTTATTGCTCTCCTAGCCAGAAGATCCTCCTTCAAAGAAACAGAATAAACAAAAGGCTTCCGATACCAGTATTTGGTGGTTCCTTACACCCTTGCCACCCATTCACTTAGGGTGAAGCCCACTAGTCAAGTCTCCTGTATCAGTTTCCCAGAGCTGCTAAACAAATTACCACAAACTGAGAGACTTAAAACAGCAGAAATACACTTTCTTACTGATGTGGGGGCTAGAAATCTAAAATCAAGGTGTAGACAGAGCCATGCCCCTTCTGAAGTTTCTAGGGAAAATGTTTCCTTGCCGCTTCCTGGTTTCTGGACCTCCTGGCTATCCGTGGCATTCCTTGGCTTATAGCTGCGTTATTCCAGTCTCTCTACCCCTGTCTTCACATTGCCTTCTCAATGTGTCTGTGTGTCCTTTCCTCTTCTTATAAAGATGCCAGTTATTGGATTTTGGGCCCACCCTAATTTAGTGTGACCTTATCTTAACTTAGTTTATCTGCAAAGACCTATTTCCAAATAAAGGCACATTCTGATATTCCAGGTAGACATGAAATTATGTTTCTGTACTGCATACTTATTAAATATGAATAGATAACCAAAATCACAATTAGTGCCTTGCATGTAATGAGCATTTCATAAATGATAACTGCTATTATGTTAATAGTTTTCCCATATACTATAGTAGTATTCAGATTTAAATAACATGTTGCTATTTAGTTAGGCATACTTTAATTTTAATATTTCAATTTTATCAAAAGTTAGGGATGAATACTTATCAGTAATTTGAGTTCTTTACATTGTTTTCAAAGGATAACTACCCAAAAAAATCAGTACAGTACATTTTTAATGTATTTTCTTACACAGTATTCCAAAAAATGTGTTTAATCGTACGTAATCCTTTGGGATACTATAAGAAAATGCATTCTGAAGTAGAAGAAGTTTTGACATTGCTGCCTACTGTATCTGCTGTGGTAAAGGCTCTAAGCTATCTTGTGCTTAAAATTAAAAGCCATATTAACTAAGAATTTTCCTAAACTTATTTGACTATAGGACTTCTTTTTTTTTTTTTTTTTTTCCGTGCTTATTTAATATTTTATTTTTTATTTTTTATTTTTTTTATTTTGGTTTTTCAATTACAGTTGTCCCCTTTTCCCCTAATTTCTGTCCCCCACCCAACCCACCCCCTCTCCCGCAATCATATCCCTCCCCGTTGTCCATGTCCATGATATAGGACTTCTTATTCTAGTATAGCAACTCTGTATATCCTGTAGAACTGATACTCCACAACACACTGGAAAAAACATCATAGAGTAACAGATTGAATGATGATAATTATAAATAGATGTTGAATTGTAAAGAATCCTGAAAGATGCTTTGAGGTCATACGCTGCCTTGACTTGATGTTTCAGTGTTCTGCCTCTGTGTATAGCATAAGAAAGAATAATTTTCTTAGCAATAAGTGAATGAAAGAATGATTTTTAGATATGACTGGAAAAAGTAGATAAGATATTAATTGCTAAGATATTTTTATACTCTTTCTCATTTAGGACAAAACTTTTGGTCTAAAGAATAAGAAAGGAGCAAAGCAACAGAAGTTTATCAAGGCTGTCACTCATCAAGTTAAATTTGGTCAACAAAATCCACGTCAGGTGAATAACTTAAATTTCTGCATTTTCTTCATCTGGATGTAATACAGCATATATTACAGATAAAAATATTTGGTATTATATTTTAAATTGGAATCCTACTTGTGAAACTTCTGCATCTTGCCTGTGTTACTCAGCAATGCCTCTTAGATATTCCTCTAGCCATTTTGATACAGCTCTTAATTTATTCTAATGGCTGCAAAACTATTCTTTGATGTGGTGGGTATACTATATTCATCCATTTCATTACTTATAAGTGATCGCTTTGTTTCAGCCTTCTGATTCTAAGAACAATTCTACAAGAAATATCTTTGTATGTGTGTTCTTACGTGCATTTGTACTTTTCTTTCTGTGGCATAAATTATTTGGTGGCACATTTCTAGATCAAGTGCAGTGAATTTCTAATTTTAATAAATTTGCCTGATCACTTTCTATAGAGATTGTAGTACTTCACATTTTCTTCTGTAGTGCATGAGTTACAGGTACTGAAGTTCTTTCTAATGCTTTCCAATCTGATAATGTAAAGTAATAACTCATTTTTACTTTGTTTCCCTCACTGCCAGTGAGTTTAAATATCTCTTCACATGCTTGTTGGCTCTGTGGGTTTGTGCTTCTCTGACTTGACTATTTAAATTCTTTGCTTTTTTTTTTTCTTTGTCTTAATTTCTGAGACATCTTTTGTCTATGTTATAGACAGCTTTATGGTTCTATTACATTTCATTATAAACAGTTTTTAGTTTTTGTATTGTCAGATATGTTAACTTTTATATGATTAACAGTGTCTCCCTGCCACTAGAATATTTGTCTTTTTCCTACATTCTTTTCTAATTATTTTCACAGTCTATAATTTGTCATAAAAATTTACATCATTAAACTTATTTTCTTTCAGATGATCAGCCACTTACACCATCATCGTTTATCCTACTAATTGAAATACCGCTATTGACATATTAAAGTCTCAATTATATTAGGATCTTTTTCTGGATTCATTTTTTCTCTTCTATTTATTGTCTACCCCTTAACCAGTATGACATTGATTTTTATTACAGTGGCCTAGTAACATATTCTCTTAGCTAGTAAGGCAGGTCCTTTCCCCAAATGTTACTGTTTTCCACTTCTCTTGGTTTTTCTTACGCATTTATTCCATGTGAATTTTGAAATTATTTTATTCATTGGCATCTCATTCAAAAAAAAATTTAGCCCCATTTTCTTCAGGCTCTTTAGATCTTTCACTTTCTTGAGTTTAAGACTTTATAGACATAGATTTTTCCTTTGAAAAGAACTTCTGTGACCACATTGTCTTCTTTTCCTTAACTTTTGGGAACACATTTTTTTTAAATCTGGGAATATCAGGACACATATTTGTGAGATTGTTTACCCCTATATGAAACAAATTTCTCTTAATTCATGTTGTTTGCAGATCTGTGCCTCCAACGCTTTTTTCCCCCTCTTACACACACCTTGATTCTAAAGCCAAAATCTGTTGATCTTCAATACCTGGTTCAGTAAAAATGTATGCGTAGGCCTTGGAGTGAGATCATCTTGCACCTGAATCCCTCTGTCTTATTTGTTAACATGATTTTAAACTATTTAGTGACATTGTTCTTTACCTACATAGTGAAAAAGCAATTAGCCTTGTGGGGTTCCTATTAGTTGTTAAATGAGAACATATGTAAATCTTCATTCAAAATATAGGTATGTTAGAAGAATTCACTTTCTTCCCTTATTCAATCCTGTCCCTCCTCCCCCTATTTTTTCTTCTAGTGAGAAGTAAGTTGACTGGTGATTTCAGATGTCGTAGAACCAAGAAAGCCGTAACATTTGTGGTGATAGTTAGGTTTGCTAGTACATTCAGTATTCTATTTTTTTAATAATTTCTTGGGTACCTTACCTGGGCTTTTATCTGCAAACATGAGGTACCTAACTACCTACCGTATTTAACATTGGAAATGAGCAGCAGTCCTGCTGTTAAAGCTGGTCAAGAGGTGCCGCACCATAGTGCCTGTATTACAAGAGTTGACCCTACTGAGTTCCCTTCAGACATAGCCCTCAAGCAGTCCGTGAGGCAAGGGATGTGTGGCCACCTAACTGTATGCCACCCCCCTCCACAACAGCTCAGAGCCTGCAAAAGGTCACATTACCCTATGTGCTGCCAGTATGATGGAAGCAATCAAAGGGAGGACGTGTGCTAGGAGTGCAGACACGCCTGCATCCACACCGTGTCCTCCCCACACCCTCCACCTTCCTGCACACATGGTGGGATGCAACTCAGGGTGGGAAGGGGAGGGCCAGGGCTGGGCCCTTGCCTTACTGCCATGCTCCACTGTGGAGCTCTGTGGAACCAGAGCATTTTAAATTTCATCTGTCCTTCCAGGTCATAAGGTATATTTGTCAGCATTTAACATTAGTTAGATTTCTAACATAACTATTTATAATAATGATCTGTGGATTTTCACTGTATTTGCTCTAGGCCCCACAAATGTTCGAAATGGGCATAATGAGCAAAGGAAACTTTTATAAAAATAAAGTGACTTCAGTTTTTTAAAAACTCCCCCATTTTTTTATTTAAACACATCCACTACATGGTCAGAGTTGGGATTTGGGAAGTCTTTAACCTCATTATAGCATTGGCCATTATCTTCCTAAAATTTTTTCTTTCTTGATTACATTTTTGTCCTGGATTTTAACCTATTTTTTGGATGGTCCTTTTAATGGGCTTTTTAGGTTACATTTTTGTCCTGGATTTTAACCTATTTGACTGTTCTTTAAATGGACTTTTTAGGTTCTTTAGGCTTGTTTAATATTGTTATTTTTCAGGGACCTGTCTTCTGCTCTTGTCATTTTTTAAACTGTTCTTAAGTAACCTCATATACACCCAAAGGTTTAATCAGTTATCTGTAAGCTAAAATCTTCACCTCAAAGTAGTCCCTCTCTGTAGCTGTCAGGATCCGTGTCCAGTTGCCTTGTATGCGCCACCTGGGTGCTCTGTGAACACCTCATCCTCAGTATGCCTAAAACTGAGTTTATCTCCACCTTCTGCACTAAAACCTGTTCTTCCTGTACCTGTATTGCCTATTTTATTAATAGCACTAACTATACATATGATAATCTTCCTAGTTCTTCCCTCTTTCTTATACTTCATGTTCAGTCAGTCCTGTCAGTTCTGCCTCCTTAAGAGCTCCATCACCTTTTCTCCATCCTTGCTACCACTGACGATTTTAAGCTCTTGTGTTTTCTTGCCTACAGCCATCACAGTAGATTCCTAATTTTCCTTGCCTTCATTCTTGGGCTCCTTTGGTCTACCCTCCACAAACTTACCATAGTCATCTTTATAAAACAAAATCTGATTGTTTCACAGGCTTGCTTTAAACCCTTGAGTCTTATTCCGTCACCTACTGATACAGGTCCAGGATTCTCATTGATGTTTCTCATGCCTTGTTCCTGCTCTTCCCTGTATCTTTGCATTTGCTGGCTGTCTCTGCATTCCTTTTCTCGCGCACCAGGAGAATTTATCCCTAAATTATTAACTCAATCTAATTTTCTTAGGCATATGGGAATCTCTTGTTCCCAGAGCACCATGTATTATGTGATAGTTGTTGACATGTCTGTCTTCTCACTAGATTCTGAGCTTCTTTAAATAAGCATCTTTGTCTTTTCATCTTTGTATTCCTTGTCATCTAACATAGGACCTGACATATAAATATATGGATGAATCCTCTAATCATATTAGGTATGTAAATTGTATGCCTGGAACTATGTCATATGTGATGTTTGTTTTGTTTTGTTTAATCTCCCACGTTGACTTGCTCCAGTGTTTTTCCACAAGGGTACTAGAGGTATTCTGGGTGGTACAGTTCTCTACTGTGTGGGACTGTGCATTTCAGGATGTTTGCATCTCTGATCTTCAAAAGGTGCCATGGGTTTCTGGGAAGTGGTTTGTTGTCACAAGAAAAAAATCATAGGTGAGAACCATTTGCTTAAAATGCTGGGCATGTAGCAGATGCTTAATAAGTACTTATGGCTCTAAGCGTTTGCATATGCTTTTAACTTGGCATGGTACCATTTATAGAATTTTTTTCTTAAAGCTGCCACAAGATTTAGCAGTTTTGTTTAATAGTTTAACCACACCATTTAATATATACTGAAAGGCCATTGTAAAACTGTTATTAAGAGGTAAGGACTATATACATATAAATAGAGAAATATCTTTGTTATTTTAGTGTTATAAGATATTTACTATATATTGAAAACAATTATATGAAATCAAATTTTTATATTATACCTGGGAATATTATAGGTAGCACAAAGTGAAGCTGAAAAGAAATTGAAGAAAGATGACAAGAAGAAAGAATTGCAAGAGCTAAATGAGCTGTTCAAACCTGTAGTTGCTGCTCAAAAAATAAGTAAAGGTAAATGTTAAATTTCAGAGGTGTTATTTTTTTATCAAATGTGATCCATGTTTAAAAACTTTTAATTTGTTTTGATGTGTATTTTCTTCAGATCATAAGCTGTGTCTGCTCTAAAAATGATACTCCCTTTGTCAACATTACCTGTATCAATGACTTTCTTATGATTGCTGTACATAGGTGCACAGCTGTGTCATTGTACAACTATAACTCCGGCCTTTAGCCCCCCTACTTAAGGCAAAATTAAGGATTTAGACATTCTATTAATTGATTTATAATGCCCAATTCTTGGTAGTATACAAGGCAAAGCTAGGGTTGTATAAACTGTAAGGCCCGAACTCTTGGCAGTATCAGTCCATTTATATTCATATTTCTCTTCTGCCTCATTAACTGCAACTAGACAAGTGACTATGGAATAACTTGTGTACGTGTTTTGTTTTCCATCCCCTGTCCCCTTTTTTGGTAAGAATAAAAGAAACAAAAATGTATGTGAAATACTGTAGAGGAACTGGAAAAGAAATATTTTACTATATATCGTAAGTGATATTTTCCTCTCACATTAGTGAGTAGAAAATAACAAGTTAACCAAAAGTAATTATATCTCAGGTAGAAGCTATACTTTATGATTTGTCAGATTGAAATACAAATACCATATGCCATTTGACATAGGTGCAGATCCCAAATCTGTGGTGTGTGCATTCTTCAAGCAAGGACAGTGTACTAAAGGAGATAAGTGTAAGTTCTCTCATGACCTCACTCTGGAGAGGAAGTGTGAAAAGCGGAGTGTTTACATTGATGCAAGAGATGAAGAACTTGAAAAAGGTATGTTTTTTAAATACGTTTTCTTAAAGATAAATGTCTCTGACTTTTGGGGGTTTTTGTTTTGTTTTTAATTTTATTAATTTTTTTAGAGAGAGGGGAAAGGAGGGAGAAAGAGAGGAAGGGAAACATAAATAGGTTGCCTCTCACATGCCCTCAACTGGGGACTTGGCCCACAACCCAGGCATGAGCCCTGACTGGGAATCACACCCGTGATCTCATAGTCTACAGGCTGGCGCTCAATCCACTGAGCCACACCATGCAGGGCTGGCTTTTTGTGTTTTGTTACTGAGATAGTTAGTAGCTTGAAGAGTATTTTAGTCTTAGTAAACTATGTTTGTGAAGAAAAATTGTTTTTCATAAAATCATAATTTATTACATTGTGCCCTTTGATTAAGTGAAGATGTTTAAAAACCATTGACTTATTTTGGATTTGTGTCTCATCCTTTTTTTAGACTATTACCTTTTCATTTGCCTAGACTACTTAGGATTTTGGTGAATAATCTCGCAACACTGTTTATTCCTACCTTTGATGATTTAAAGAAAATATGTTAAGTCACGAGTCTTATAGCTTTCCAGTCTAAGGAGATATGTAGTGTGTTTTGAACAGCAGATAAAAATACAGTATTTGGTCTCCATTTCTCTTTTTATTTAGATACTATGGATAATTGGGATGAGAAAAAACTGGAAGAAGTAGTGAACAAGAAGCACGGTGAGGCGGAAAAGAAAAAACCAAAAACTCAAATAGTATGTCCTTTTCTTGAATTGAGTGGTATTTATCATTAGGGACGATAATGTGGCAAGGCATTTGCTGCTATTTTGTATTGGATTATTTTTTAAGTTATTAACATCTTTTCATAAAGATGAGGTGTATTAAATTTTGTTTTTGAAATTTACAAACATAAGTTATGCAGAATTAAATTCTTGTTCAAAAGTAGCCTTTGAAAACCATGTGACTAAAGTCTTCAAGTGTCATTTTCTGACATGATCTTTCTCAAAAACGAATAAACACAATCACATATTCAGATAAGAATTCTTTCCTTATTTTTTGTGCAAAATGAATGGGAGGAGAGCTGTTAAACTAACCCGTTAATTGATCATTTATTCAGTGTTAATGGTAGGGAGACTTTTTAAATCACAAGGGTGAATATATAGTTTCATATGACTTGCAAAATGAGTTTTTGGTGGGTATTGGCTCTTAAGATTCCAGGAAATGCGCTTCTGAAAATTGGTGCCTGCTTTTTCAGAGCCTGCATTCTTGTTCACATTTATCTGTTATGCAGTTACAGTGTAAAACCTAGCTTGTGCTAGAAAATTCTAACTGCTACTTTTACTCACATCCGTTGTATTTCTTCAAAAAGGAAATGCTGTTTATTAATTCTTCCTTCTTATGTGCAAAGTTTTATTACCTGAGGATTCAATACAATTGCACCTCGCACTGATTATGCTTTGAAGAATCACTGCTTTGTGTTACTTTCATACTTTTCTTCCTTCTTAGGTGTAAGAAATTCCCTATAATTTCAGATAATTCAAATAGTGCTATCATTTACTGCATATGATTAGTTTTTAGGTCAAACTGAAACAATTGTTGGTTTTATTTTTTTATAACCAATTATATTATCTCATTTAAAAATCAGACTTTTCAGATTACATTTAGAAAAACTAAACAGAGGCAAGTCCTTTTGTAAAATTCAGAATGTAGAGCACTGTCAAAGACAAATTTTATATAGACCTTATCTGAAGAGAAGTTTCTGTTAAGTATTTTAAGAATAATTTACATGTACATTTCTGCTAGTTAACCTGATGGATGATGTGAATAAGAATGTACTTGTTCCATATACTCAAGCATGTACCTTGGAAATGGTCTGCACTGAGCCACTACTTGTGAATAATATTGTCTCTACAGGTGTGCAAGCATTTTCTTGAAGCTATTGAAAACAACAAATATGGCTGGTTTTGGGTATGCCCCGGAGGGGGTGATATTTGCATGTATCGTCATGCACTTCCTCCTGGATTTGTATTAAAAAAAGATAAAAAGAAAGAAGAGAAAGAAGATGAAATTTCATTAGAAGATCTAATTGAAAGAGAGGTAACTAGTATCTTCTTCCTACCATAAAAAGAAAAAGCAGTATTTATTGTGATATTTTAATATTTACCACTTGGGGGCAATAGCATGTTGTTATAAAAGGGGGAAAAAAGTTACCTTCTCTGAACTTTTCTTCTTTAATTAGTTTTATGTGTCTAAAATGTAAACCTAGCCATAATCATTAGCCAATTAAGACATTAATTTTAGGATCATGATGCAGTTTTTAAGTACTAGCCATTGGTTTTATCAAATTATTTCCATAAGATTGATATGTTAGTTTATCAGTTCATTAAAATGCTTAGTCGGTATTCAGATTGATTGGACTTGAACTTTTAGGTATTTTCCCTGATACCTTATTTTTTCACCATTTTACTAATCATTAACATTATATGAAAGGAGACAACTCCACTGCGGCTTTTCGTTATATGTTTTATTATCATCCCTGGACTCGAAAAGAAAATAAATCCTATTGAAAACAGTCTTCAGTTACTTATCTCTGGCTCAACACAAAAGTTTTATTCTGTGAGTTAGCAGATATGGCTTTGCGTGCGTCACAAAAATGTTGACATTATTGGAAATAATAGACTTAAGGTTGCACATTTTAAACTATACATTTTGCCTTGACTTGGGTGATTTTAAATATATTGTGTAAATGTCTGATGTTGGGATTTTATACATTTGTTCTTATATGGACATATTGTTTGATGTCTCACACTGGAGGTAATGTACTATAGTAGAAAATCCAGTCTTTGAAGTCAAGTGTTTAATATATTGTTTGTTTGTATTCTGGTTCTACCACCTGTTAGTTGTTAACCTTTGCTAGATTTTCCATTACCCTCTGTTTGCTTATTTGTGTAGATCAGTGTGTATTAAATATTAATAATACCTGGCTTAAGTTAAGCAAGTATTATTTTTCCCAATATTTATTATTTGATTATTGGCCATGAAAAGCAAGTGGTATTTTTTGCTTTTTTTTTTTTATAGTTTACTGAGAAGCACAGGTGAAACTTGGATATTGTCATGGTACTTTTCATATTTATTGTTTTCAGCAGTTGATATATTAAAACATTTTTCATTGCAAGTGTGTCTCACCTTCACTTTTAAAAAGGTATCTAGTTCAGAATAATATATTTTCTTTAGAAATGTTGTTAATGTCTGAACACTTGTTTTGCCCATTGCCATGTAAAATAAAAATAAATCAATTTTTTAAAAAATGTAATGTCTTCATAGCAGCCATAGGCAAGGGATTAATTGCATTAAGAGAAAGTTACTAAATACTGTTATAGGTGACTTGGGGAAAATTTTTGACTCTTTGTCTTTGCAGCGTTCTGCCCTAGGTTCAAATGTTACCAAAATTACTCTAGAATCTTTTCTTGCATGGAAGAAAAGGAAAAGACAAGAAAAGATTGATAAATTTGAACAAGATATGGAAAGAAGGAAAGCAGACTTCAAAGCAGGGAAAGCATTAGTGGTATGTCCCAAACACACCCAAATAGATTCTGAATTGTTTCTTTCATTTTATAATTTCTGTGTAATGCAAGATTTTATCCTTATTTCATCACGTGTATGTCTAAAGTCCGTGACCAAGAAATGTTTGAATTTTGTCCTGAGTTGATATATTTGTGTATCTGAATAGATCAGTGGTCGTGAGGTATTTGAATTTCGTCCTGAACTGGTTAATGATGATGATGAGGAAGCAGATGATACCCGCTACACCCAGGGAACAGGTGGTGATGAGGTAAGAGGAAGTTTTGGCACCTCATCTCATGTTGATTGAGAAAGAGGACAGTGACAATAGGGCAGCATGGTTAAGAGTGCCAAGTCTGGGCCTCATTTCAAATTCTGACTCTAACCTGGGGAATAACCTGTACTTTAGGCCTCCACCCTCATCTGTGATGTAGACACAGGATAATCCCTTAATCACAGGGTACTTGTGAGAATGAAATGAGTTAATAAATTTATAGTTTTTTTATAGAACTTAGGGCAGTGCCTGGTATATAGTTAAGTGCTTACATGTATAAACTGTAAAAAGTATGTGTTTTTTTTCTCCCTCTAAAAGAAAAAAATTTATATTTTATACTAAAAAAATCATGGGACAGAGATATGCACTAAAGTACAGAGTAGGAAGCAGGAGACAAGAACAGAATCATTTGGTTACAGGCAAACTTAGCAATATGAGAGAGCTGACTATTTTTTGTAAGGTTATGAAATTCTGACTTTTGTTTTGCAGTTGAAAGATAATATGTTCTGTGTGTAAAAGTGTGATGTCAGAGAAGCTTCAAATATGGCATTACTATTTTTTCAAGAAGTTTTTACAAAAGAATAAATGTTGGCAGTAGTCATTTATTTTCACTTGGCACTAGTAATATTTTTGTTTCATTAAGGTAAATGTTAGAGGTAAAAAGTATAATTTATGAAAATTGTTCTTATTAGTAACAACTTTCTTTTCTATGTGTTTTTAAAGGTTGATGATTCAGTGAGTGTAAATGACATAGATGTAAGCCTGTACATCCCAAGAGATGTAGATGAGACAGGTATTACTGTAGCCAGTCTTGAAAGATTCAGCACATATACATTAGAAAAAGATGGTGAGTATGCTAACTCTTCGGTAATTCTAAACACTAGGAGGCTATCTAAAGAGGGTTAGACTGGCTTGACAAACTTCGATGGCAGTAGATACTGGTAACATAAGTATGTGGTTTGTATGTAAAAGTAGTGAGTAGTAGAGGCTATGGAAATGGTTGACTGGGAGATTATTGAAGCTATTAACTGGAACTAGAAGGGGACAGAAATGAGTTTGGAGATGTAGCTAATGAGTTTAGTTTGGGACCTCATGAGGTTGAGATATTTGGTTATCAAAAGTGGCACTGTCTATGATACTGTGTAGATATTCACAGGAGGAAAAGGTTTGAAAGTCATTTAGCTGAGAGTGAAAGAATTCACCCAGGTAAAATATACGATGAGAACATTCTAGAGCACACTGCAAACATCAGTGTTTTAGAGTAGTCAAAAGAGGAAAAGCTTGGAAAGGACACTGAGAAGGACCAAGAAAAGAGTTTCAGAAAAATCAAGTAGGGTGAATTGGAAATAATTCTTCAGTTACAGATAGGGAAAGAGTTGTAGGAACTGGGTTCCAGAGTTCATCAGGACTGCAGTAGGATGAGGAATGAGGAGGAGAATGATTACAGACCTCTCGTAAGAACCCTGGGGAAGGACATGGTAATGGGAGGCTTGCTAGGATGTGGGAAATTTAAGTATATCTGTAGGCTGGGGGAAGAGGATCTGGGAGAGGAGAAAAAATTAAAGGTGAAAGGAAGTAAGTTATAGAAGCAAGATCTAGAAGTATAAAGAATGGTTCAATTAAGAGTCAGAATGGAGGGAAGTCTGGCTATGTGTGTTTGGAAATAAGAACTGTCAATAAAATTTATATCTAATTGTGCCTTGAGTGAGGAGTTTGAAGAAAGAATTAAAAGTTTGGCATGGTTGCTATGAGAGAAAAAGGTAGAAAGGCATAAGTTGAGAGAAAAAGCTAAACCTTATTTTTATAATAGAGAAATCCAAGTTATAACTTGAAAAACTGGCCTACCCTCCTGAGATCTAAGAATATTCTCAGACTCTTGTCTTAATGCCAATCTGCAGACTGGTTTGCTCCCTTTAGAAGCTGGGCTTTGGTGACAGTACGCACACTTGCCAGTACTTCAGAGGTTACAATCCCCAAGACTTTGTCATCAAGAGATTTTTAAAATGTCTAAAAACTAAACTAGGCTATTGAAAATTGTCTTTGTTTAAATGTTGGTATCAAAACAAGAAAAGGCAGCATTTTTGTTTTCTCATTTATAGCCTGTAAGGAAAAGTGGCTACATGGCCCCATGTTCTTTTTTTACAGTTTGATGACACGAAATATTTTTAGATTCACACTCATTTTCCAATATTACAACTAGTGTGGTTTAATTATCATTTGCAAAACCAAAAGCTAAGTAGCTGCTTATAAGCATTTTGTATTTCGTAACCATTTATTCAAACTATTATATGAATGCTGACTGTTCAAAACCTAATTGCTAGGTCATGTAGGGAACACAAAGTTGTGTAAGATAAGTCTTTCCCTCAAAGATATGAACCATTAAGTAGTCAAATGTTTAAAGTAAAAGACATTTCATACAGGTGTAGGTAATTGGTACAGATAAGCTCAGAAATGAAAGCTCAGTTCTTAGAGTAATTTTCGGGAAGGCTTTCATGGAAAGGGGCAGGACTGGGGGAGGGAAATGTAGTATCAGTCTGTGACTGTAGGTTACTAATGGAATAGTGTTTTCTGCCTCTAGGCCTTATTGACTTCCATTTTTATTTTTAGAAAACAAATTAAGTGAAGCTTCCGGAGGTAGGGCTGAAAATGGTGAAAGAAGTGATTTAGAAGAGGACAACGAAGGGGAGGGGCAGGAAAATGGAGTCATTGATGCTGTTCCTGTTGATGAAAATCTTTTTACTGGGGAAGATTTAGATGAACTAGAAGAAGAATTAAACACACTTGATTTAGAAGAATGACACCAAACAAGTCAATGAAAATATTAAGCCAGCTCAGCATGAATTGAAATTGACATTAATTTTTTCCACCTAGAATTCTTCAACAGGGTGTTTGTTTCTCATGCTGATTTTGGAGGGCTTACTCTCCTCCAAAAAGGAATATTCTTCCTACGTCTTGTCTTCTGACTTTGGCTACATCTCATTGTAAGTTCAGAGTATTTCATGATAAATTGAAAATATGGTCATTGCAGAAAATGATTGATTGTTGTAACTGTCCACTCAAGTAAGAAGTGTTCCTGCTTTTCCAGCTTCGGTTTTCATTGGGCATGTGTTTACAAGGACAACATAAATTTAAATTAAAAATACCCTTTATTTAATGCAGTTTTTAATGGGTGATTTCATTTCTTTTGTATTTATATGTTTAAAAGACTGCCTAAAATATGAGAACTGTACTTCGAAGTAAACTGCATAGGCAGATTCAGTGTTGTATGTCTTTGGACAATTAGCCATTTAAGAAGAAACTTCTTTAATCTGACAGGATCAGCTACAGTGCCCTGTGATGAATTGTTTTAAAATTTATCCCTCTTCTTTTTTGCCAATAAAGTTGTAAATAAAGACCGTCATACATTAAAATCCAAATATGTCCTTTTCTATTTTTTCTTTTTTTTTTTTTTTAAGTTTTTCTGTGAAAATTTTTTTAGCATTTCTAGCTTAAGGATTTTACCTATTACTTGTTATAGTTAATTATCATTGAAGGCACAGGCATTTAAAGAGTTTTCTTAATACTGATAATACAATTACATAGAGTACTGACAATACTACTACAAGTTTAGTAACACTAATCACTTAGCCTCGAAAAGACTACAGGTCAAGGGTCCCCGCCCCTGGGCTGCGGACCAGTACTGGTCCATAGCCTGTTAAGAACCGGGCCACCCAGCAGGAGGTGCTTTGAAAGTGCACTTTTAGATATGTTTTTAAAGTGTTTGCAGAATATTCAAATCTTCAAAGGATGGTTTTCAAATCATTTCTCTGAGTTTTAATGAAATTTAATATGAGGAGAAGATAGACGTTGATAAATATTTACCACTGTCACCAGCCCCAATATGCCAAGGTGTAGAAACAGCAGAATTGGAATTTAAATTTTCCTGAATGGGTTTAGCCAGTTAGCATTATAAAGTTAGCTTCATTAAGTTATTAGATAGTTTTTATTGGAAATAGAACTTAATCCAGTTTAATAGGATTTCTGCTACCTAGAACTCTACCAGTTTATTTGAAGTGAAATAAAGATAAGCACAGATGTCTTAAGTTTTTCATAATCTTACATGCATAAAGTGAGGCTTCACTGCTCATTCATTCTGAAAAGAATTGCATGGTGCTAACAGTTTTCAAAAGCTTGTCCATCTTTTTCATCTTCTCTTCCCTTTGATAATTAAAGATCAGAATACCAAGTGCAAAATTGACTGTCAGAACTTGTCCAGAGGCAAACAAAAGCACAGGAAAAAATTAAAGTTAACCAATAGGATTTTAGAGGCTTTGACAACAAACATAGGCAGCTAACAGGTTTATTCTTGTACTGACATTTTTATACCTGATTTAATTACTTACATATGAGTTATATACTTGCTTGTAGAATTGAGAAATGAGTCCTTGTATGAGAAGTAGAACAATATTTAGGAATTTGCTGTGCAGTGGCTTTCACATAGAGGTTTTCTGCTATAGTTTTAAATGAAATATATCTTTTTCAGATGAGATTATATAGTGATTTATTTAAGTGTAAAGCCAAATTTAAAGAGGTTAACTGATAAAAATAATTAATTTCTCTGATAAAGCAGAATGGGTCTTCATCGATCTTTACTAAACTTTTTAAACAGCTTTATCAAGATATAATTGACAGTAAACTACATGTATTTCAACTATACAATTTGATGTTTGACAAATGTATATACCTGTGGGCCCATAATCACAATCAAGATATAATGTATATATGCAGGGTGACCTCTAGTCAAGATAGCGGCATAGGCAGACGTGGCTCGCCTCTTTGCACAACCACATCACAATTACAACTAAAATATAGAACAACCATCACTCAGAACCGTCAGAAATCAAGTTAAATGGAAGTCTGGCAACTATGGAATTAAACCACATCCATCCAAACTGGTAGGAGCAGCGCAGACGCAGAACGGGCTGGTCCTTCACTCGCGTGGTGGATAAAAATTCAGAAGAGAGATCTCATGGGTGAGGAGTCACAGCCCCACACCAGGCCCCCTAGCCCAGGGTTCCTTCCAGTGCCAAGAAGATAAGTCCCCACAACTTCTGTCTGCAGAAACCAGCAGGGACTGAGTCAGTGGAAGAAACTGCTGGAGCCCCAAGCAGTTCCCTTTAAAGAACCCACACGTGGACTCACCTACTCAGACTCACTCCCTCGAGCTCCAGCACCTGGGTAGCAGCTTGAAAGGTACCAGTGGTTTACAGGGTTAAATTGAAGTGTCTGGCATCAAGGCCAGCAGAGGCCATTGTCCTTTTTCTAAACCTATTATATGTTGGAAGGACTGTCCTACACTGAATTGCCTGTGTACCTTTGGTACATTTATTGACAATCACCTGGCCATCAACACTTAAACTTTTTCTTAACTCTATTTTGTTTCATTTATCTCTATCTTTACATCAATACCATAGTTTCTTGATGACTATGGCTTTATATTAATAAAAGTCTTAAAATCAGAATAAATTCTCCAACTTTGTTATATGTATTTTACAAAGTTGCTTGACTATTCTAGTTTCTTTGCATTTTCATGTGCATTTTAGAATTTGCTTGTCCATGTTTAGAAAAAAAAAGCTTGCTGGAATTTTGATTGGACTTACATTAAATCTGTATATCAGGTTTCCAGAAAATTAACATCTCAATATGGAATCTGGTCCACTTATTTATTTCAGCAATGTTTTGTAGTTTTCAAGGTGAAGGCCTTACATATCTTAAGCATTTCTTTCTTTTTTTTTTTTTTGATGCTATTGTAAGTGGTATTTTTAAATTTTAATTTACAATTGTTCATTAATAGTATATAGAAATAAATTTATTTTTGCATTTTGATTGTATTCTGCAACCTAGCTAAACTCATTCTCATAGCCTTTTTATTTTTTATTTTTTTGGTAGCTTTCATGGTCTTACATAGACAATTATCTGATAGACTTCTGTGAATAAATTACAATATTACAACCTGAATACATTTTATTTCTTTTTCTTGCATTATTGCATGAGTCAGCAAGTCTGTTTTTGTAAGAAGAGTTTTATTCAAATACATTGATGTATTATCTTGCCTGCTTTTATGATATAGTAGCAGAGTTGAGTAGTTGCCACAAAGACTGAATGGCTCCCCACAGCCTGCCTTAGTATCTGTCCCTTAACAACAATAATGAAAATCGGTCAAATTCTGCCTTACTACATTGGCTAGGAAGAACCTCTAGTAAGATACGGAATAGAAGTGGTATGAACAAATAATCTTGCCTTGTTCATGGTCTTAGGTGAAAAGTATTCAGTCTTTTACCATTAAGTAATAATTTAGCTGTAGATTCTTCATAGACTCTTCATATAAGATTAAGTTCCCCTCTATTCCTAGTTTACTGAGGGTTGGGATTTTTTGTTTTGTTTTAATTAGGATAGGAATGGATGTTGGTTTTTGTCAAATGTTTTTCTTTAAGTGATCATATAACTTTTAAAAAAATTGAATGTGTTGATATTTAATAGTATATCATTTAGTGTGTTAACAGTTAATGTGTTATGCATTAAATAAGAGAAGTATTTTCTTCAATTTTCTGGAAGATGTGTACAGTTGTATATCTTTCTTAAATATTTGGAACAAGTTACCAGTGAAACTGTCTAGACCTATAGTTCCCTTTACAAATCCAGTATCTTTTAATAGATATAGGGCTATTTAACATATTTCTTCTTTTCTGAGTTTTGTTAGTTGTGTCTTTCAAGGAATTTTGTTCATGTACGTTTTCAATATATTATAAACTTGTTCTTAATTTTTCCTTATTTTTTTTGGTATACTACTATAGAATATGTAGTAATGCTAATTCTTTCATTCCTGATGTTAGAGTTTGTGGCTTCTCTTTTTCCTGATCAGCCTTGCTAGAGGCTTACCAACTTTTGATCATCTCAGAGAACCAGCTTTTGGTTTTATTGACTTTTGTCTGTAAGTTTGTGTTCCTTTCATTGGTGACCGTGTTAAAAATTATCAGTTTTACATTTGAAAGGACCAGTGCCAACCTGGAAAAATTGGTTGCATTAGTGAGTAATAAACTCCATATTGCAGATTCCCATACTGCCTGGATTTATTTCACAATATTGGCAAAGAATCTGCATTCTTAACTGGATACATATATGTTTCTCTTCCAAGCAGGTATTAAAAGCACATTGTCTACTTTTCAGAGAGTCACTGCAGAGTTGCTGCACTATGTCTTTTTGACAGTAGTTTAAGGTTTGGGATGTATTAAAGTTGCTTGAGAAGATTCATTATCCTGCTCTATTTTCTCCTTCATAAGTTTAATATCACTCCAGTGAGCTGTACCATTTGTTTTCATATATACAGAGAAATAACGTTGTCTGCTTTGGAAAGTGAATTTTGTTAGCCCTGACTGGTGTGGCTCAGTGGGTTGGGTGTCATCCCTTGAACTGAGAGATTGCTGGTTCCATTCCTGGTCAGGGCACACGACTGGGTTGCCAGCCATGTCCCCTACTGGGGGCATGGTGAAAGGCACCCAACTGATGTTTCCCTCACACGTCAATGTTTCTCTTCTTCCCTTCCCCTCTCTAAAAATAAATAAAAACTTTTTTCGAAAAGTGAATTTCGTTAAATGAAGCAAAATATAGTTAAATAATTACAAAGTCACTATTATTGGTTAGACTTGCATAAATTATGTATGTTATTGGTATTTATTAAAACATCAAAAAGAGATTTTTTAAGAGACAGGCTTAAAAAGCATGCTGGTACTTGCATTTTAAGTGCTTCCCTATGGCTTTGTTTTAAGGGCAAAGTATTAATTTGCCTTACAAGATGTAAAATTCTTAAACACTTTTTTCCTTCATCAAAGCAAACTTGAAAGTAAATTCAGATGCCTTTGTGTATGTTTGTCAATTCCATATAGTAATTTTAAGGTGTACCTGGTTTTCCTTGAGTGAGATTTACATCTCTATGTAAATGAAATGGTGCCACACACTTCCACATGTGAACACTAGGCAAGCAACTTGTCAATATACTATGCAGTTCTGAGTACACTGATAACATAGATCTTATTTCTATTCTTTAGTCTTCATGTTATCACTGGTAATTATGGAATAATGCTCAGCTTGATAGTTTATGGCAAGTTATGTAGGAAACTATAACAATTTAATACGTATATTAATGAACAGGAAAGTGAGAGGCAAAGAATATAGACACTTCAGTGACCTACATCACTTGCTGCTGCGTTGACTTGTATCAATCACTCTAGTTTTGGTCTAAAAATATGTTCATAACACTCAGAAATTCACATTCACAAGAAAAACACTGATGAAAATGTCCTGAGATAACACTGGAAACAGTTCGTGAAGTTACCCTTTGGGTTCCTGACCAGCTAGCCGCTTTCAACTCAGCATTCACATGTGTGTTTGGTAATTTTGACTGGGCTCAAGATGATCAAGTAGTTATAGAAATATCTATTAACTATCTATTAACCTAATTTACTATTTACAATTTGAGAGTTTTTCTAAATAGGTGTTTCTGAGGTCCTCCAGGCCTCTAGGCCATCTTTGATCATTCTCTCTTCCTTGGCAACCTCATTGCCTTGAATGATTTCAGTAATCACTTCCATATGGGCGACTGTATCTCCAGCCTCACATTTCCAATAAGCTACCGCGCAGTTAAACATGAAGCCCTGCCAGCACATCAGATTCCAAACTAAAGTCATCATTCTCTCCTAAATCTTTTCTTCCTTTTTTCCCAGTTGCTGAGATTTTGTCCAGCACTTCAACTAAAAAATGGCTGTTGATTATTCTGCCACACCACAATGTCTCTCACATCTATCCTTTCTAGTCCTGTAGTCACTATCTGATAACACTCAGGTTCTCATCTACTTTCATATTTAGTCACATTATTTCTCTTCCAAACCAGGACATTTTTCAGTGTGAAAGGAACATTATGAAGAATGAAGAGGTTCTTTAATACTTATACTAAAACAACTGGTATACATGGAGACTGCCCCTGGCAAACAGGGGCCTGTGGTCACTGTACTCTAATTTTAATTTATTTCCTTTTTTTCCTATAACTAATTCATCCAAAGCAATACCAGACCTATCTCCTTAAAAGCATTGTTTTAATCATGAGGTTTCCATATTCATAATTCTAAAATGGCTCCAAATTACTTACCAAATAAAATCTAAACATTTAGGTATGATTTTTAATTCATCTTTGATGTGGTCCCAGCTTCCCTTTTCTACATTATCACTTCTTTTTCCTTAGTTTTACTGAGACATAATTGACATACAGCCCTGTGTAAGTTTAAAGGATATACAGCATAATGGCTTGACTTACATGTATTATGAAATTATTACCACAATAAGTTTAGTTAGCCATTTATCATCTATGAATACCAAAAGAAAAAAATTTTTTTCTTGTGGTGAGAACTCTTAGGGTTTATTCTCTTAGTAACTATCAAATATACCATTCAGCAGCATTAACTATATTTATTACATATTACATTCCCCAGTACTTATTTTGTATCTTACAATGGGAAATTTGTACTTTTTGACCACCTTCCTCCAATTTCCCCAACACTAACTTCCCACTTCAAGTAATCACAAATCTAATCTCTCTTTCTATAAATTTGGTTTGTGGGTCTTTTTGTTTTTTGTTTTTGTTTTTAGATTACACATATAAATGAGGTCATACAGTTTGTCTTTCTCTGTCTTATTACACTTAGCATAATGCCCTGAAGGTCCATCCATGTGGTCACAACATTAGTATTGCTTCAGTCAAGTAACTCACAATATTAATACTTAACTTTTCTAATCCTAGGTTATCGCATTATAAAAATAGAAATTAAAATGTTCCTGAGTCATGAGGCTGAAAAGGGGTATTGTATGTAAAGAATGTAGTTTGGAAATAGGTACTTAATATTTATGCCAAGAACTTGGTACATAGGCATTGAGGAACTGGTAGCTATTATATTTCCATATTGTAGTTTTATGTTATCTACCTGTTTTTTGTGAAATATTTCTTATTCTCTGGTCTCCCAATATCCCCACTCCTAAATCTTTCTTATCTTTGAGTTTTCTGAAGATGTATTCCCTTGAAATCACAGTTGAATTCCCCCAAAATGGGGGTCCAAAATTCACATGGCAATTAAATATGTATATATGTCTTTCTACCTTGTTTATTTTTGTGTATGTCTTTGCTTCCATGATAGAGTTTTGTTTGCTTGAAGACAAGAACTTTGTCATTCAATATAGTGCCCATCCCGCCCCCCAACCCCAGTGCTGTGCTTTTAGGCAATGAATATTTGTTAATTATTAAAATATTTATCATTAACATTTTAATGATATTTCTTTAGATATATGTAGCCTTTGAGACCTATGGCACTACATTTGTCAAATATGGTACATTCATAGAATGAAATACTATGCAGCTATTTAAAAGAATGAAGTAGATTTTTGACATGCTTTGCTTCCATCCACAACCATAAGAAGGATCACGTCTACCTCAACACAAACAACAACCATAACTATCAGAAAATCGAACTGCATGGAAGTCCAACGAAGATATAAAGAAGCACTGTTCATTCAGACAGGTAGGAGGCGAGGAGCCGGGGTGAAGAGGACATGGTGTGCTGACTGGCAGGAATGGCAGTGGTGGCAGCAAGGCATTGGCTGTGGCCGGCTGTTAGAAAGAGCAGTCACACATTGTAAAAAGCCGGGAGGGATACCTGGGGAGTGATCCCAGTCCCAGGCCAGACTGCTCAAACCCAGTTCCAGTGCCAGGGAAAATAAAGCCACATTGCTTCTGGCTGTGAAAAACCATTCGAGGCTGGGGTGGCAGAAGAAACTGTCCATCTCTCATGAGAGTGTTTAAAGGGCCCCTGTGGTCCTAGAACACCCACAAACCCACCTACTCTGAAAACCATCACCAGGGGAACAGCAAGAAAGGCACCAGTTGCATATGGGAAGTGGGTGAAGTGACGGGAAAAGGGACGAGTGCTGAGCAGGTGCCATTGTTGCCTCTCTGACCCCTCCCCCACATACAGTGCCACAACTTGGTGAAATGGATCACCTCACACTGATGAATACCCCCCTTACAATATAATGTGTGACAGTGCTACCTAAGATACAGAGGCAAACACAGGAGGCTGTCAAGTTGAGGAGACAGAGAAGTATGGCCCCAAAGTGGGAGCAGATCAAGGTTCCAGTGGGAGAACTGAATGACGAGGAGATAGCCAACCTCACAGATGCACAATTCAAACACTGGTGATAACAATGTTCCCAAACTTGACAGACATGATTGAGTATGGCAAATGCATAAGGGAAGAAATTGAGGCTATGCTAAGTGAAATGAAGAAAAATCCACATGAAACCAATGGTGAAGGGAAGGAAGCTGGGGTTCAAATTAATGATTTGGAACATAAGGAAGAAATAAACAATCAGCTGGTACAGAGTGAAGAAACAAGAATTGGAAAAAAATAAAAAAGGAACACGTAGGAACCTCTGGGACAACTTTAAACATCCTAATCGTAGGTGTGCCAGAAGGAGAAGAGGAAGGGCAAGAAATTGAAAACTTATTTGAAGAAATAAAGAAAATTTCTCTAATTTGGCACAGAAAATAAACATAGAAGTCCAAAATGCACAGAGTCCCAAACATGTTGGACCTAAAGAGGACCCTACCAAGACACATCATAATTAAAATGCCAAAGGTTAAAGAGAATCTTAAAAGAAGCAAGAAAAAAGCAGTTACCTACAAAGGAGTTCCCATAAGATTATCAGTCGATTTCTCAACAGAAACTTTGCAGGCAAGAAGGGACTGGCAGGGAGTAGTCAAAGTGATGAAAAGCAAGGGCCTACAACCAAGATTATTCTATCCAGCAAAGCTATCATTTAGAATGGAAACACCGATAAAGTGCTTTGCTTCCCAGACAAGGTAAAGCTAAAGGAGTTCATCATCAGCAATTCCTTATTATATGAAATGTTAAAGGGACACATTTAAGAAAAAGAAGATTAGGTCCTTTGCCCATTTTTTAATTGGGTTGTCTGTCTTCTTTGTTTTGAGATGTGTAATTTCTTTATATATTCTGGAAATCAATCCCTTGTCTGAGATATCATTGGCAAATATGTTTTCCCATATGGTTGGTTCGCTTTTCACCTTGCTGATGTTTTCTGTTGCTGAGCAGAAACTCCTTAGTTTTATGTATTCCCATTTGTTTATTCTTTCCCTTATTTCCTTTGCTTTAGATGTAGCGGTGAAAATATTGCTACGTGGGATATCTTAAAGTTTCCTGCCTATGTTTTCCCCTAGGACAGTTACGGTGTCACAGTTTACGTTTAAGTCTTTGATCCATCTTGAATTTATTCTGGTGTATGGTGTAAGTTGGTGGTCTAGTTTGATTTTTTTGCATGTGCCTGTCCAGTACTCCCAGCACCATTTGTTGAAGAGGTTTTTCTCACTCCATTTTATGTCCATTCCCCCTTTGTCAAATATTGGTTGACCATACAGACCTGGGTTTATTTCTGGGCTTTCTGTTCTGTTTCTTTGATCTATATGTCTGTTCTTATGCCAGTACCAGGCTGTTTTGATTACCATGGCTTTGTAGTATAGTTTGATGTCAGGTATTGTGATTCCGCCTACTGTATTCTTCTGTCTCAAGATTGCTGTGGCTATTCGGGGTCTTTTTTTGGTTCCATATAAATTTGTTCTAGGTCTATGAAATACATCACTGGTATTTTAATAAGGATTACGTTGAATCTATAAATTGCTTTGGGTAGTATGGACATTTTAATGATGTTGATTCTTTCCATCCATGAACATTGTATATGTTTCCATTTATTTATATCTTCCTTAATTTCTTTCTTCGTGTTATATAGTTTTCCTAGTACAGGTTTTTTATCTCTTTGGTTAAGTTTATTTTTAGGTACTTTATTTTTCTCCAAGGAGGACATACAGAGGCATATGAAAGAATGCTCAACATCACTAGACATCAGAGACATACAAATAAAAATCACAATGAGATATCACCGCACACCAGAATGGCCATCATCAACAAATCAACAAACAAGAAGTGCTGGCAAGGATGTGGAGAAAAGGGCACTCTAGTGCACTGTTGATGGGAATGCAGCCACTATGGAAAACAGTATGGAATTTCTTCAAAAAACTAAAATTAGAACTGCCTTTTCAACCAGCAATTCCACTGCTAAGCTTATACCCAAAGAATCCTGAAACCCCAATTCAAAAGAACTTATGCACCCCTGTGTTCATAGCAGCGCTGTTTACAGTAGCCAAGTGCTGGAAACAGCCTAAGTGCCCATCTGTAGATGAGTGTAACAAAAAACTGTGTTACATTTACAAAATGGAATACTAAGCAGAAGAAAGAAAAAAGAACTCCTGCCATTTGCGATAACATGGATGGAACTAGAGAGAGTTATGCTTAGTGAAATAAGCCAGGCAACGAAAGAAAAATACCATATGATATCACCTAATACAGGAAACTAATGGAACAACACAAAATGAGCAAAATTGAACAAGAAGCATGTAAACAAGGAACAGAGTTGACAGTTGCCAGGGGAGAGGGAGGAAGGTAGAGAAGGAGAGTAAGTAGGGGAAGGGTTAGTAAAGGATCTAGTATAAATAACCCATGGCCATGTACAACAAGGTGGGAGAAGGGGTGGACTGGGGGGGGAGCAATGGGAGAAAAAGTGGGGCCACTGTAATAGAAAAAAAATCAAATATTAAAAAATAAATGTCAACTATCAAAAAGAAAAAAGAAAAAGATCAAAACTATGAACAGTAAAATGACAACAAACTCATAACTATCAACAAATGAAACTAAAAATAACCACCAACAAAGTAAGCAAACAACTAGAACAGGAACAGAACCATAGATATACAGATTATATGGAGGGTTGTCATTGGGGAGGGGGAAGAGGGAGAATGGGGGAAAAGGTACAGGGTATAAGAAGTGTAACTGACAGGTAAAAATAAACAGAGGACATTAAGAATAGTATAGAAAATGGAGAAGCCAGAGAACTTATATGCACAACCTATGGACATGAAACAAGGGGGACAGTGATTGCTGGAGGGAAGGGAGATACTGGGCAGAGCGGGGAATAAGGGGGAAAATGGGACAACTATAATAGCATAATCAATAAAATATACTTAAAAATGGGAAAAAAATAGAAGAATGAAGTAAATTTTTCCATGTACTGACATGAAAGGTGACCATGATATTCTTTTGAGTACTGAAAAAAAAAAAGGCAAGTATGAGAACGGTATTGAAAAACGTGTATGAGTCGATAGTGTGTACATGTCTGTATATATATTTTTAAAAGATCTTGTTGCTATATAATTGTTAACAGTAGTTGTCTTGGGAATGTGGTATTTATGTAGTATGTTTGTAGTTTGTAGTAGGGAGGGAGTGTAATTTTAGAGACCCTAACCTTACAGATTTTTTTGTGTGTGGCCAAAAAAAAACATATTAAATTAGTAATTTTAACCATTTTTAAGTGTAACAGTTCAGTACTGTTAAGTATATTCACATTGTTGTGCAACAAATCTGTAGAACTTTTTTATTTTGTAAAACTGAAACTCTATACCAATTAAAAACTAATTCCCCCTTCCTTCTTACCCCTGCCCTAAGCCCTGGGCAACTATCTCTCTCTTCTCTGTGACTTTGACTCTTGATACTTCATATGAGTGGTATCATACAGTATTTGACTTTTTGTGACCGGCCTAATTTCACTTAGCATGTTCTTCTGGTTCATTGATATTGTAGTATGTGACAAAACTTCCTTCTTTTTAAAGGCTGCATAATATTTCATTATATGTATATACCGCTTTTTTTTTTTTTTTTTTTTTTTTTCTTGTGGCTTTTCATCTGTCAGTGGACATTTCGGTTGCTTCCACCTTCTGGCTATTGTGAATAATGGCGCAATGAACATGGGTGTGCAAATGTCTTTTGGATATATACCCAGAAGTGTGTTTACTGGATTATATAGTAATTCTATTTTTAATTTTAAGGAAATTCTATGCTATTTTCCATAATGGCCACACCATTTTCCACTCTCACCAAGAGAGTACCAATTTCTTGGCAACACTTGTTCTTTTCTGTTCTTTTGATTGTGGCCACCCTGATGGGTGTGAGGTGATACCTCATTGTGGTTTTGATTTGCATTTCAGTTATGAGTAGTGATGTTGAGCATCTTTTCATATGTTGTTCATCATCTATTGAGTTGGCTGAGAACTCTGTTTAGTTTTTTCCATAAAATAAAAGACAGATTTTTCATTTTCACCAATAACTTTAATGATTCGAACATTTTGAGTATGTCAGCTATCTCCCATGTGGTAAAACATTGATTGTTCTCAATGTCTCGATTTGATCTCTAAATTACAACTTGTTTACCTGACTGTGGAACATCATCCAGCGAGAAATCTCGAGCACTTTCTTCATACACTGCACAAATCTTTTTTTTTGCATTTCAGTTGAATTTTTACCTTTCTTGAAATAATAAAGCATAATATACTAAAATGTTGCATACTTTATCCACTTTCAATATTAAAATGGCTACACAAAAATTCATAAATATTGATAAGTATAAGTATATTTTATTGATTATATTTTTACAATAGTTCAAATTTTTTCCCCTTTGCTCCCCTTCACCCAGCACGCCCCCTCCCCTAGCAATCCCCCCACCAAGTCCATGCCCATGGTCGTACATACAAGCTCTCCTGCTTCACCCTTTCATATATTCTTCTTCTGTTTTTATATAATTAATTAATTATTTTAACAATAAAAAATAACAATCCCTCCCTCTCAGACTTAAGACCTTTTACAATCTTATAAAGGACAATGGATGAAGGTCCCGAGCTCCTCTAGCTACTTCAAGCTGGACATGGTCGTCGTCCTACCTACCCTTGGGTCAAGAAATCCCTAATAAGAGTGGGGGTGTGGAGGGGAGGGTGGCCTTCCCACAAGGGGAAGGATCATGCAGACTCCAGGTTGGTTGGCTGTCTCTGGACAACGGCATGCTTGGTTTAACTGGCTGGCATCCTTGTGGTATTCTGGGGGCAACAGGGTTAAAGGACATCATTCAATCCATAACCACTAGATGACAAAAGACAGGTATTAATTTTTCAATGTCCCACATTAGGGAAAAGAAGGGCTTCTTTGGAGGAAGGTGTGCCAGGCACATCTTACCTGTCCAAAACTCTTTTGCCCATTATACTTAGTTTGGGCTGAGGAAAATATTTTAGCTTTCCCCCCTCTCAGACCTCTGGGCTCTTTCTGTCCTAGCCATTAGGATAGAAAAGAAAAACCAGTTTTAAAGTGAAGCCTATAGACCACCCCATTCTTCACCAACCCAGCCACTTAGTTCAGCCAAACTGTTGAGTCTCAGGAGGCAGCGCTGCAGACAGGATTAAGTGAGGCCTATACGTACAGATAATCACTCAGGTAATGAGATCATAGGTTTATGCCCCTTGAAAACAGAAAACATAAGTTAATTTATGTAACATAACCCACAAACAAGTCTCTAAATCTGTAAGACTGTCTTATTGGAAAGAAATCCAGTTGCAAGGCATTTGACATTCTTCTTGCCTGTAAATTAAACATCTTTAATGATACCACAGACATAGTTTAACTTTCAAATGAAAACATTTTAAATGAAAAGAAACGTTAAAGACAGCTGCACTACTTTATAGTCTACCACTGAGCATTGTGATTTTCCTTGAATCACGATTTTTCTCCCTAAGATCACCTTCCTTGTCATTAAAGGGACTGCATTAAATTCATTTTTAATTTATCCTGTCCATTTGCATAAACACAACAAGAGCAGCAAATGGTCACTTATGATCTTTAGTTCTGCTTTACTGGAACTTATGCAAGGAACATTTAGGGTGACCTTCAGTCTGCCCTTCAGGGCACAGAAGATGAGCCACATACCTGGCATTCAATCTTGCCTGGAAATGCCTATCTTTTCTGAGTCCTGGTTTTACATTGTGCCTTAAAGTCCCTTCTAGCCATCTTTAAGGAAAACAACCTTCATTCCTTCCCTGGAAAGATTGCTGTAGACAGCACAATTAACCAAGGTACCAGGCCTTTTATCTTGTGGACTTCTATTACCTTCGAAAGTCAATCCCACTTCTTCAGGGCTTTTTGGTAACAACCAGAGCCCAGTATGTCTCCTTTAGGCATGACATTCCAGTTAAAGTCTTGGTCAAAAAAACCTCTGCTAACAACTGGTCTTATTAGTTTTATGCAAAGAAACTTATGTCATTACTTATTTCTTTAGAATGCCAAACTCTGGAGGGATCAGATAGGGAGAAAAATATAGTGTGAAGGAAAATCCTTGTCCTTCTAATATTCACTGAACTGGTATTTCCATTCTTCATATTTTCATTTTTCTCCCACTAAAAATTTTTTGTTTGTTTTTCCATTACAGTTGTCCCACTTTTCCCCCCCTTTTGCTTCCCCGCCCCCTGCCCCCCCTTCTCCCACATTCAGTCCCCACCCAGTTGTCCATGTCCGTGGGTCATTTATACATGTTCTTTGACTAGACCCTTCCCCTTCTGACCCCTTCTCTCCCTCCCACCTCCCCCCTTGTTCCTGTTAGTTTATTCCTTGTTTACATACCTCTGGTTCAATTTTGCTCATTTGTTTGTGTTGTTCATTAGTTTCCTGTAATAGGTGACAGCATAAGGTATTTTTCTTTCATTGCCTGGCTTATTTCACTAGCATAATTCTCCCTAGTTCCATCCATGTTATTGCAAGTGGTAGAAGTTCCTTCTTTCTTTCTGCTACATAGTACTCCATTGTGTAAATGTACCACAGGTTTTTTTATCCACTCATCTACAGATGGGCTCTTAGGTTGTTTCCAGCACTTGGCTATCATAAATAGTGCTGCTATGAACATAGGAATGCATAGGTCCTTTTGAATTGGTGTTTCAGGATTTTTCGGATATAATCCTAGCAATGGAATTGCTGGTTCAGAAGGCAGTTCCATTTTTAGTTTTTTGAGGAAATTCCAAACTGTTTTCCGTAGTGGCTTCACCAGTCTGCATTCCCACCAGCAATGCACCAGGGTTCCCGTTTCTCCGCATCCTCACCACCACTTGTTGTTTGTTGATTTGTTGATGATGGCCATTCTGACTGGTGTGAGGTGGTATATCATTGTGGTTTTTATTTGCATGTCTCTGATGGCTAGTGATGTTGAGCATTCTTTCGTATGTCTATGGATCCTCTATATATCCTCTTTGGAGAAGTGTTTGCCCATTTTTTAATTGGGTTGTCTGTCTTCTTGGTGTTGAGTCGTATAAGTTCTTTATATATTTTGGAGATCAATCCCTTGTCTGAGATACCATTGCCAAATATATTTTCCCATATGGTTGGTTTTCTTTTCATATTGCTGATGTTTTCTTTTGCTGAGCAGAAACTCTTTAGTTTGATGTAGTCCCGCTGAGCAGAAACTCTTTAGTTTGATGTAGTCCCATTTGTTTATTCTTTTCTTTATTTCCCTTGCCTTAGGAGATATATCAGTGAAAATGTTGCTACACGGAATATCAGAAATTTTCCTGCCTATTTTTTCCTCTAGGACTTTTATGGTGTCACGGCTTACATTTAAGTCTTTGATCCATTTTGAGTTTATTCTGGTGTATGGTGTAAGTCAGTGGTCTAATTTCATTTTTTTGCATGTCCCCATCTAGTTCTCCCAACACCGTTTGTTGAAGAGGCTCTTCTCACTCCATTTGATGTTCCTTCCCCCTTTGTCAAATATTAGTTGACCATATAGACCTGGGTTTATTTCTGGGCTCTCTATTCTGTTCCATTGATCTATATGTCTGTACTGATGCCATTACCAGACTGTTTTGAATACCGTGGCTTATAGTATAGTTTGATATCAGGTATTGTGATTCCTCCTACTGTGTTCTTGTTCAAGATTGCTTTGGCTATTTGGGGTCTTGTTTGGTTCCATATAAATTTTTGAAGTATTTGTTCTAGGTCTGTGAAATATGTCGTTGGTATTTTAATAGGGATTGCATTGAATCTATAAATGCTTTGGGTAGTATGGACATTTTAATGATGTTCCTTCTTCCCATCCATGAGCATGGTATATGCTTCCATTTATTTGTATCTTCCTTAATTTCTTTCTTCAATGTTATGTAGTTTTCTGAGTACAGGTCTTTTACCTCCTTGGTTAAGTTTATTTTTAGGTACTTTATTTTTTTTGTTGCTATGGTAAATGGAATTTTTTTTTTTTTTTTTAGTTTCTATCTCTGAGTTTTTGTTGGTGTACAGAAATGCCTTCGATTTCTGAATATTGACTTTGTACCCTGCTATTTTGCCAAATTCACTTATTAGGTCGAGTAGTTTTTTTGTGGAGTCTGTAGGGTTTTCTATATACACTATCATGTCATCTGCAAATAATGACAGTTTTACTTCTTCTTTTCCAATTTGGATGCCTGTTATTTCTCTTTCTTGTCTGATTGCTGTGGCTAGAACTTCCAAGACTATGTTGAATAGGAGTGGAGAGAGTGGACATCCTTGTCTTGTTCCTGACCTCAAGGGGAATGCTCTCAGTTTTTTACCATTGAGTATGATGTTGGCGTCAGGTTCCTCATATATGGTCTTTGTTTTGTTGAGGTATGCTCCCTCTATTCCCATTTTGCTGAGAGTTTTCATCATAAATAGGTGTTGTACTTTATCAAATGCTTTTTCTGCATCTATTGATATGATCATGTGGTTTTTGTCTTTCATTTTGTTTAGGTGTTGTATTATGTTTATTGATTTGCAAACATTAAACCATCCTTGCATTCCTGGGATGAATCCCACTTGATCATGGTGTATGATCTTTCTAATGTGTTGCTGGATCTGGTTTGCCAATGTTTTGTTGAGGATTTTAGCATCTATGTTCATCAGTGATATTGGCCTGTAGCTTTCTTTCTTTGTTGTGTCTTGACCTGGTTTCGGAATTAGGGTAATACTGGCTTCATAGAATGAGTTTGGGAGTCTTCTCTCTTCTCAGATTTTTCGCAATAGTTTGAGGAGGATAAGAGTTTGTTCTTTCCTAAATGTTTTGTATAATTCACCTGTGAAGCCATCCAGTCCAGGGCTTTTGTGTGCTGGGAGTTTTTTTTTTATTACTGCTTCAATTTCATTAGTTGTTATTGGTCTATTCAGGCTTTCTGCTTCTTCTTGATTTAGTTTTGGCAGATTATATGTTTCCAGAAATTTGTCCATATCCTCTAGGTTGTCAAATTTCTTCCCATACAGTTGTTCGTAATAACTTCTTACAATCCTTTGTATTTCTATGGTATTGATTGTGATATCTCCTCTTTCATTTCTGATTTTATTTATTTGGGTCCTCTCTCTTTTTTTCTTGATGAGCCTGGTTAAAGGCTTGTCAATTTTGTTTATCTTTTCAAAGAACCAGCTCCTACTTTTGTTGATCTTTTGAATTGTTAGTTTTGTTTCTATGTCATTTAATTCTGCTCTGATCTTGATGATTTCCTTCTTTCCACTTGCTCTGGGCTTTGCTTGTTGTTCTTCCTCTAGTTCTTGCAGCTTTAGGGTTAAATTTTTTATTATAGACTCTTCTAGCTTTTTTAGGTAGGCCTGTATTGCTAAGAACTTTCCTCTCGGGACTGCTTTCGCTGTATCCCATAGGTTTTGGGTTGTTGTGTGTTCATTATCATTAGTTTCCAGAAACTTTTTGATTTCTTCATTGATGTCATTGTTAACTCATTCATTATTTAATAGCATGTTATTCATTCTCCATGAGTTTGATTGTTTTTGAGTTTTTTCCTTGAGGTTGATTTCCAATTTTAAGCCATTGTGATCTGAGAAGATGCTTGATATAATTTCAATCTTCTTTAATTTGTCGAGGCTTGTTTTGTGTCCTACCATGTGGTCTATCTCTGAAAATGTTCCATGTGCACTTGAGAAGAATGTATATTTTGCTTCTTTGGGGTGAAAAGTTCTATATATATCGACTAAGTCCATTTGATCTAGAGTGTTGTTCAATGCCTCAATATCTTTGGTGTTTCTTTGCTTCAAAGATCTGTCCATTGTTCACAATGGGGTGTTAAAGTCTCCTACTATGAGTGTGTTGCTGTCTATATCTTTCCTGGAGTCTTTCAAAATTTTTCTTACATATTTGGGTGCTCTTAAGTTGGGTGCATATATGTTTACAAGGGTTATATCTTCTTGATGGATTTTTTCCCTTAAGTATTATGAAATGCCCTCCTTTTTCTCTTTTTATGGCCTTTGCTGTGAAATTCGTTTTGTCTGATATAGGTATTGCTACCCTAGCTTTCTTTTCATGTCCATTTGCTTGAAATACTTTTTTCCATCCCTTTACTTTCAGTTTGTGTAGATCTTTTGTTCTAAGGTGGGTCTCTTGTAGACAGCATATATGTGGGTCATGCTTTCTAATCCATTCAGCTACCCTATGTCTTTTGATTGGAGCATTTAATCCATTTACATTTAAGGTTATTACTGATAGGTACTTCTTCATTGTCATTTTTCCCCTTTGTACTTGTGTTCCTCTCTGTCTCTCTCTGTTTCTTCATCTTCTTAAAGCAGGCCCTTTAGCATCTCTTGCAATGCTGGTTTGGTGGAGATGTATTCTTTTAGCTTTCTTTTGTCTTGGAAACTCCTTATTTCACCTTCCACTTTGAATGAGAGCCTTGCTGGGTAGAGTATTCTTGGTTGTAGGCCTTTGTTTTTCATTACTTGGAATATATTTTGCCATTCCCTTCTGGCTTGTAGTGTTTCTGCTGAGAAATCTGAGGATAGCCTTATTGGAGCTCCCTTGTATGTTATTAGTTGTTTCTCTCTTGCTGCTTTTAGGATTCTCTCTTTGTCTTTGAATGTTGGCATTTTAATTATGATGTGTCTTGAAGTGGGCCTGTTGGGGTTCATCTTCATTGGGACCCTCTGTGCCTCCTGGATTTGTGTGACTCTTTCTCTCCTCATATTAGGGAAGTTTTCTGTCATTAGCTTTTCAAAGAGGTTTTCTATCCCTTGCTCTTCTTCTTCTCCTTCTGGAATTCCTATGATACAGATATTATTACGTTTCATGTTGTCCTGCAGCTGTCTTAGAACCTCTTCAGTCTTGTTCAGTCTTTTTTCATTTTGTTGCACTGTCTGTGAGTTTTTGTCTACATTGTCCTCCAGCTCGCTGATCTGATCTTCTGCTTCCTCTAGCCTGCTTTTAGTTCCTTCTACTGTGTTCTTCAATGCAGATATCATATTCTTCATTTTCTCCTGGCTCTTATTGATAGTATTATTTCTTAAGTAACTGTTAACACCAGTTTTATAAATGGATATAATTAACTCACAGACTGGCAGCCTTTTTAGAAATTTTTACCTTTTTCTCCTTTCTGAGCTTATTCTAATCTCTGACTGCAACTCGTAAACATCTGTCTATAATTGATGAAATGACCGTCCTGTGGGTCCCAGTCAGCTGAGCAACAGAGATTGTCATGCTTAGGAGCCAAGTAACACTGATATAAGGTAAAAAGTAACAAACTGAAGTGCTGGGGAGGGAAAAGCTCACAGGCAAATCCTTCTAACGAGTCCTTTTACCACCAAGCTGAGACTTTCGCAGAGAAGTATTAAAGGAAAAGAATTCCTAGAATAACGTATACATGTGATTAAAACACTCCATATTCTGAAAGTAGGGATAAAGTTCGCACCCTGCATGCTGGGCAGGTTCCAGTCACCAGCGCGTAGCAGGGGTGAAGCAGGCAGAGGTCTCTGCTGTCAGGCAGCTGATGGCCTGGGTGCTCTATGGCATCAGCAGCAAGCACCCCTCCTGACCTGTTAGCTTTGCTTGCTTCCCTCTGGGCTGGTGCCATCCTTAGGGGGCCTTTCCTTTTATACAGTCAGACTTATAAAGCGCTGGAGGAAGAGTGCTCCAGCCTGAGGAACCAGCCAAGCTCAAGGTGGCCAAAGCTCAGTGAGCGGCTGTGAGAGCAGCAGGGCAGCACTCATGGGCCACAGGGAGGACGTGGATTTTACTGAGAACAGTGATCAGTCATGAAGGGTTTTAAGCAAAGACGTAATATGATCAAACTCATGTTTTAAAGCTAGTAAATTGTGGCGAATATTCTTTCTCTGCAAACCTTTATCTATTTCTATATATTATAAGATTATTTCTACATATAATATGATTCACCAGGCAGGGCAAATTTTGTTATAAACACTGGAGAAATATGAGTCAGAAGCTGTATGTGTCTTTCTCACTTTAATCCTTACCAACCCCCAGTTCCCTGAACATGTAGGAACACAAATTAATCAAATGTTTTAAAAGGGAAAAAGCCCTACCTGCCTCTGCAGAGCTGATTCATTGTTCTTCCATTACTGATTAGCTGATCTTCTTGCCCTGGGCACTGAGGAACCTGATATGGTCCTCTGATTCATCTGTCCCCCTTCCCTGAGATCCCAGCAGCATATGGCATAGACCTGCGTGTGACTCTCATCACTTTGTATTGTCATTCAGTGGTTCCCTTGCCTGCCCCCTTGTCCTGATCTTCCATTCCTGGATTCTTGGGGGCTGGGAACTGTGCTGCTCACCCCTGTATTTCCTGTCATTATCAGAAAGCCAGGTCCAGAGTAGGTGCTCGGAAAATGATAGACAGGTGAACCATCATCCCAGTGACCATACAGGGGATTGTTCCCAATCAGGACACAATGGAGTGTAAAAAGGACTGTGATAAATCACTATGCTGTAACAACAGTGTGAAGTTGGTCTGGGCTTAAACTGGGATGCATGCACCTCAGTGAACCTTATGAAGCATTATGAACAAAATGGTGAAGTTTCTAATTCTGGGATCTTTTAGGAGGCCCTTATACTCACTGTTTACCTGAGCTGCTTTAGCCTGATGGTCCACACAGCATGGGAGACGTCATAATATACACAATGTTTCTAAGTAGCAAGGACATCAAGGTTAAGTCATACAGACTCACACTTTCACAGTGTGATTTCCTTTTTAATTCTACTTCAGTGTTTTTAATTATTACAAAAAGTTCTTGATTTGGTGCTAGATTATCTTTAACCCCCTCAAGCCCCCACTAATCTTCATCTTTCAATGAAAAGCAAACAAACCTCAGGGTCAGGACCTTTGAATATGAAATGGTACTTGCCAAGGAGCCCTGGTTTCTTTTATTGGATAATGGTATTAGAAATCAAGATCTAGGTGCTAGGTATGCTAATTGCTTCTAGTCTCAGCTGACAGAGGAGGAACATATACGTATGTACACTAACCTGTGTATGTATACGTATCTATCAAGAGTAACAGTATATGTATCAATACCATAGAAATAGTGTAACCATCTATTTCTCTAGTAAGCTAAATATGAATTCATACTAGTGTCTTTAATCTGTTAAGACATGGATTGTTCTAGATTTTCTCTTGCTTATCTGTAAACTTCCTCTCCAACAGTGAGAAACCTGTTCCGACTGTCTGCCATTCATTTCTTTAATTACTCAATTCCTGTGTGCATGTATAGCAAGTTCAGAATCGTTAAGCTGTACCCTGTGCAACACAACTTTACCAACCACAGAAGAGTGCTTATGGACAGTTTCTTTTGCTTTCAGTCTTATAGACTCTGTTCATTTCCATGGTTACTTAGTTCAGCACTTTTTCCCTCCATTCTCTTCAGTGAGGACTTTTTTTTCATACATTTGTAATATGATTGGAATGTTTCTGTTCTCTACTTAAAAAGAAAATCCTTTTGTTTAGTCATGTTTTATTCTGGATAATTTTTTCAGACCTATATTTTAGTTCATTAACTCTCTCTTTAACTGGGTTTACTGCACTATTAAAAACCTCGGGGTTCTTCATTTTGATCATTACATTTTTCAGTTATGTATTGTTTAACTTAGTTCTTTTTAATAGTCTCCAGCTTCCTGTCCAACTTTTCAGTTATGCCTACACTGTCTTTAAACATATTAAACATTCTGTGTCTCATGACTTTATTTGCATCCCATGTGAATTTGTTTACATTGTATTTTCTTTTCTGTGTGTGATCCCTTTGTATTATTCCTCCTGTTGCTTGGTTCAATTTTTATTAAATTTCAGGAATTGTATTTGAAAAATAATGTCAGGTAAAGTGAGATCTAAGATGGTCTTCGTCCAGAGAGGATATATTTTTGCTTCTAACAGGAAGGTAGACCACTAACAAACCTGGATAACCTTAATCAAACTTTGAGTATGGGATGATTTGAAGAAGGACTTCTGCTATTGTAAAGATTTATTTATTTATGATGTGTTGCTCTTTTCTGGGTACCCAACCCAAATATGGGGAATTTCCAGGGTTCCCCTTCCTTGGACTCCTCAGGACTCCAATTTTCATTTTTCTAACTCAACACTCTCAAAATATCTGCTCAACTTCTCAGTCATCCCTTCTGAGACTGACTGGTGCCCAATGAATTTTGTAAAAATAGATGGTTGGGACTTCTGGCCAAGATGGAGGCCTAGACAGACATGCTGCGTCCCATCACCAACTAGAGACAACCAGAAGTTCCAGAAAATCGAGTTGCATGGAAGTCCAACAAACAAAGATATAAAGAAGCAATACTCATCCAGACAGGTAGGAGGGGCGAAGCTAGGGTGGAAAGGAGGCGGTGTTGTGGAGGCAGCAGTAGCAGCACAGGTGACAGCAGCAGGCTGGCAGAAAGCACAATCAAACTTAAAAAAGTCAAGAGGGACACCTGGGAGCACTCCCAGCACCAGACTAGACAGCACAGCTCACGGTTCCAGCACCGGAGACAATAAAGCCTCATTGCTTCTGACTGTGCAAACCAGTGGGGGTTGGGGCAGAGGCAGAAACTGCTGGTCTCTCAGCAGAGTCCGCTTGTTTAAAGGGCCCCCATGGTCCTAGAGCATCCACAGACACACCCACTCTGGGAATGACAGCCAGAGCAACAGCTAGAGAGGTGCCAGGCCCATGCAGAAATGGGAGTAGTGCCTGGAAAAGGGACGAGTGCCGAGCAAGCGGCATTGTTTCCTCTCAGAACCCTCCCCCCAACAGCACCACAACATGGTGAAACAAGTTGCCTTGTACTGCTGGCTTTTTAAGTATAAGGCTCATAGTACTATTATGTCATTTGTTTCCTTAGGCACCGCCATTGTATTAGTACAGCCACATGATTGATTGGAGTATCTCCCCTATTAATAATATACTGTTATATAGAGATAGCATAGATTTTAGAGGCAAAGTTTTCAGAAAAGACTTGCAATAAAAACAAACAAACAAACAAAAAAACCACTAAGCACTTCTCACCAAATATCCCTCTCTGTCAACATTCTGGTTGTGATTTGTCTACCGTCCAAATCACCTGAGCCAATTATTGCAGAGTTCATTGACTTTTTTCCATCTTTAATCTTCTACTTATAATTCACATTGATTGTCTGAGCCCATGTATTTAACTGTAGCCTTTCTCTGTCATAGAAATAACCAATACTTATTTTAATAGGAAGATCAAAACAACAATAAAACAGTTCCAGACTGGAAACTAACATTAGAAACTAGGACTCCACTACTAGGAATATACCCGAAGAATCTTGAAACACCAATTCAAAAGAACTTATGCACTCCTATGTTCATAGCAGCACTGTTTACAATAGCTAAGTGCTGGAAACAACCTAAGTGCCCATCTGTAGATGAGTGGATCAAAAAACTGTGGTACATTTACACAATGGAATACTATGTAGCAGAAAGAAAGAAGGAACTCCTACCATTTGCAACAACATGGATGGAACTAGAGAGAATTATGCTTAGTGAAATAAGCCAGGCAAAGAAAGAAAAATACCATATGATATCACCTAATACAGGAAACTAAAGAACAACACAAACAAAGGAACTAAATAGAACAAAGAGCAGAATAGAAGTCAATAGGGGGGAGGGGAGAGGGAGAGAAGGGGGATAAGTAAGGGAAGGGCTTAATTAAAGAGCCTGTATAAAAGACTCATGGACATAGACAACGGGGAGGGATATGATTGCGGGAGAGGGGGTGGGCTGGGTGGGGGAGAGAAATTGGGGGAAAAGGGGATAACTGTAATTGAAAAACCAAAATAAAATAAATAAAAAAAAAAAAAAAAAAAAAAGAAACTAGGAAGGAAGCTCAAAATAACAGCGACCGAAGACAAAGATAGGCCATGGACAATTAATATGAGCAAGTCTTGATTTTAGCAGCTTGACTATAGTGACTTCGTTCCTCAGGTTCTATCATCTCATACAAGACCAAGTAGGTGTTCTGACTTAAAAATGACCTGTGTCACATATGCTTTTATTTGCTAATGAGTCACATGTTCATACCTAATGTCTTGGAGGAGGGGAAGGACAACTTTTCTGTTACCTGGAGGTAGAGATGCAGACTGAATATCAGGGAACAGTTTTGTGCTTACAATAAGCGTTTATTGGATAGCATTAGAAATTGCCTTATAAAGTTGATAACTATATTTCACACTGGGCATTTAGGTCTTCTTATTTGAATAGAACACAACTTTAAAGTTCTTCATTCATTCTGTCAAAAAATAAAAAATTGAAATGGAGCCACTGCGTGTCAGATGGTTCAACAAAAGACCACAGGGGAATTGAAATAGAGAAGTTCATTACTCGTAAGTCCTGGAGAGAATACACTGAATGCCCCAAGGAGCCCCAATGAGAAGGTGAAGGGAGGGGACAGGCAGAAAAGGAGAGCCAGGGCCTGGGGCACATGCCTTTGTTGGGGTCTGTGGATAGTCTTGGGGTTCCTGAGCTAAAGCTGGGTTGGTCTATACAAATCTAAAAGAGCAGGGTTTTGATGGGCTCTGTGGGTGTCTTATCTAAGGAGAGCACAAGGAAAAAGTCCTAGGGGGCACAGGGACACTGTTTATCACCAAGGGCTGTTGGGAAAGACTCTGCAGACTATTTTCTAGGGCATGTTCTTGCACAAAAAGCTAAAGTTAGTTCAAGGCCCCTGCAGGCCTCTTGGTCAAACAACATGGATGCCAAGACAGCAATACCTCAGAATAGCTTAACTAAATTCTCAATGCATTCTTGATTCTTCTCTTTCCCATTATGTTTGTGGATTATAACAGTTTATGTTTTTCTTGGCAAAAATATTTGTAAATCCAAATCTTGTTATCAAAGCTTAGGCATCCTAAATTCATTTTAGGATTACATATTTGTTTGACCAACAAATTCTAAGCCTTTATTTGCCAATTAATATTTTTAAAAAATTTAATGTGTCACTTTTTTTAACCAAGCATTAGCTTTTGAACACTGGTCATTGCAGCATGAATAGAAGTAGTTATTTTCTGAAAAAATGGCTATGATACAGATACTGACTTTTGTTGCAGTGAGCATAGAGACTTATTGACCTGGAAGATAAGGTCAATATTTGCCTTGGGGGACAATAAATCCATATGTTCAACACCATATAAAGTCAATATTTGTGTTAACACCTATGTTTTGAATGCCTGTCCAAAATGTCTGAGAACTACTCTATAGGTGAATTTCTCAATCCTTGAGCAGTGTGTAATTCTAAGTAGACCCTGAAAAGCTCTCAAAAGTTTAACACTAAGACCGAAATAAATCAGTGAAGACTTCAAAAGTGGAATGAATGAATTTTGTTGTATTCATTCTTGTGAAAGAGTGGCATTTTCTTTGATGTATAAAAATGTTAAAAAATATGTGATTCATTAACGTGTGTAATTTGTTTATTAATACTATTCTAAAGTATATTTCATTTTTATATATTATTTTATTGTTCCATTACCGTTGTCCCAATTTTCCCCCCATTACTCTCCCCTGCCCTGCCCACGCCCTGCTCCCACCGTCACTCCTTACCATGGAGTCTATGTCCATGGGTCCTTATATTTGTTCCTTGACTGAGAGCTAAAAGACATACATAATATACCTAGATTTCTAAAGTGCACAAATAAATGTTACTTATCCAAGATTCAGATTGCCACCTTTATCGCTTTAGACTTCTAGGGCATTTCTTTGCAGATGTATAACTGGCTATTTTTTATTTTATTTTTTTTTTTAGTAAGTAAGACTTTTCATTTCATTTTATTGTTGCAACTTAACAGATTTTTACTTCTAATAAAGTAAATATCAATCTTTAATATCCCACATAAACACAAAGCTTATTGGGTGGGAGGGGGTCCTTTTCTTTATTCCAGACTAAAAGAGTAGTGAGACCAAAAAGAAAACCACTGTAGTTTAGCCCCAGCCAGGCCTGGTCCACTTCCTGCTCTGACCTCATAGGCGCCATTGTGATGCAGCTGCAAGCCCATCCCATAAATACAACGCTGGTGGGGCTGAGATTTTGTCCATTAGAGCCCAGGAAGCTGATTGTGGTGACCTGTTGGACTTGGACTTGCGAGCTTTGTTCTTGCCATTCCTTTGCGAGTTTGTTTTCTTTTCTTACTTTATTATTTTTGCCATATTTTGCATTTTGTTCCTTTTCCTTTATTATTTTCCCTTTTTATAAGTTTCCTCATTTGTTTTTCTTTTTGTTTTATTATTTATTTATTTATTTCAGTTTTATTTTCTTTTTAGTTTCTATTTTGTTTTTGTTTTTATTTTGAAGTTACTATGGCTAGTGACCTTGCAGCCACTGCTGTCCTTCGGGAATGCCTTGTTGGCGATTACAGGTTCCTGCACACCATCGGCAAGGGAGCCTATGCCAGGGTGTGGTTGGCCCTGCACGTGCCAACGGGGACAGAGGTGGCTGTCAAAGTCATTAGTCAGTGCGAGGCAACTGAATATTTTCAAGAAGTTTTTTGTCATAAGCAGTTAAATCACCCAAATATCACGCAATTATTTGAGGTGATTTCCACCAAGGAGAGATGTTATCTGTTCATGGAGCACGTGAGCGGAGGGAGCTTAGAAGACTACCTAGAAAACTGCGGTCCCAGGACGGAGGCAGCAGCCCGACTCATGTTCCGGCAGCTCGTGTCGGCGGTTCACTACTATCACCAGAAGAAGATCGTCCACCGCGACCTGAAGCCCCAAAACATACTGCTAGATGGTGAGAGAAACCCAAAAATAGTGGACTTTGGCTTGGCTAGGTACTATTCAGACTATAAGCTGACAACCGTTTGTGGGACCCCAGACTATATGGCCCCAGAGATCATCCACGGTAACACCTATGATGGCACAAAGGTCGATGTCTGGAGCCTGGGGGTAATTTTGTATAGGATTCTGGTGGGGGATTTGCCATTTAAGGGGGACATATTTGGGAATGTGAAGAAGAAGATCCTGAGTGGGAAGTTCAAGGTACCATCCTTCCTGTCCAAGGAAGGTGAAAATCTTCTACGAAAATTACTGACTGTCAGCCCCACGAGAAGGCCGACCCTAGAAGACATACTACAAGACCCATGGGTGACCATGAACAGCGAACTGAGGCCTTACAGCGAACCGCCCTGGGGCGACCTTGACCCCCAAGTGGCTGACAGAATGAGTGACATGGGGTTTACGAAGGAGGAGATTCAAGAGTCGTTGACCCAGAAGAAATATGACCGGGTTATGGGAACGTACCTTATCCTCAAATCCACAGGCAAGATGAAGTTTCGCATCATCCGGGTGAGACCCTGCCCCACCCCTGTCTGCAACATCGGGGGGAGTTCAGAAGAGACTTCCCTTCCCTTAAGCTGCCTGGGGTCGTGGACGACCGCTCCCCCACCAGAAGCCAGCCTGGTGTCCAGGGCCAGCACTTTCCTCCTCAGCCCCCAGGCCAGGACGGCCACACCCAGCCTAGCCCTCCCGTGTGATCCTGGTGGCTCCCTCACCACTCTGAGCCACGCAGCACCCACAACGCTGGAAGAGCCCCAGAAGGACCCACTGATGAAGGTGGGACCCCAGGCTCTCCATCTGGCCCCGGCCAGGGCTGGTGGGGTGTAGCTCACAGAACCTTAAGGTTCTTCCTAAAATGTATGTGCTGTGGGTCGTCCACTCAGAAGCAGAGCAGCAAAAGGACAAGAGTCGCGTCGAAATAATTTTGAGTGTTGTGGACGGCCTTCAGCATCCAGAGGTGGACACAGACAGCTGCGGGTGACAGCGGTGTCAGAAGTACACACCGTGTGTGCGGTGACAGGACCTGGACCGTATCTCCGTGGACTGTTTTCTCCTGGGACCCTTCTTCCCTCACGTGCTCTCTTTTGCTCCCAAGTTTGTGGGGGTTCTTAATAAAGTACTTTTTTTTTCTTCCAAATTTTGTAATAAACTTGATCATTTGATCCAGAAAATGTTTTGGATACTTTGTTTTTCATCCTCTCTGCACAGAATTGGGGCTGAGCATACTGTAGGTTGAGAAGCGTGTACGGATGTAGGACATACTGGGGCTTTACTACGGGAGCTCCCAACAGTTGGGAATGTGGTTTTATAGGGAAAAGGCCCCTGGGTCAGCATGGGCCAGGGGGAGGAACTGGGCATGCTGGGCAGGTTCCAGAGCCAGGGCACAGCAGGGGTGACGCAGGCGGAGGTCTCTGCTCTCAGGCAGCTGACAGCCTGGGTGCCCTATGACATCAGCTGCAACCACCTCTCCTGACCGGTTGGCTCTGCTTGCTTCCCTCTGGGCTGGTGTCATTCTCAGGGTTCCTTTCCCTTTATACAGTCAGACTTGTAAAGCGCAGGAGGAAGAGCGCTCGAGCCTGAGGAACCAGCCACCAGCCTGAGGAAACAGCCATGCTCGGGGCAGCCAAAGTTTAGTGAGCTGGAGTGAGGGCAGCAGCAGATGTGGCTGCATAGGAAGGGCGGAGCTCGTGAGCCACAGGAAGGCTGTGGGGTTTACTCTGAGAACAGTCAAACCCATGGTCCAATTTATGTGTTTTAAAAAAAATAATTTATTTATTTACGTTTGTTTGTTTATTTATTTTTAGAGAGAGGGGAAAAGAGAGGGAGGGAAACATCACTGTGTGGTTGCCTCTCACTTGCACCCCCAACTGGGGACCTGATGTGCAACCTAGTCATGTGCCCTGACTGGGAATTGAACCAGCGACACTTGGCTTGCAGGCCGCCACTCAAGCCACTGAGCCAAGCAGCCAGGGCTTTAAATTTATGTTCTAAAGCTAGTAAATTGTGGCATATGTTTGTATCTATTTCTACACATTATAAGATTGTCTACATATAATATGACTCACCAGGCAGAGCAGGTCTTCTTATAAGCACTGAAGAAACATGAATTGAAAACTATGTCTTTCTCACTTTAGTCCTTACCACCCCAGTTCCATGAACACGTAAGAATGCAAATTAACTGAATATTTTAAGAGGGAAAGCCCTACCTGCCTGATTCATTGTTCTTCCATCACTGATTAGCTGATCTTCTTGCCCTTGGCACTGAGGAACCTGCTGTGGTCCTTTGATTCATCTGTCCCCCTACCCTGAGATCCCAGCAGCATATGGCATAGACCTGCGTGTGACTCTCATCACTTTGTGTTGTCGTTCAGTGGTCCCCTTGCCTCCTTGCCCTGATCTCCCATTCCTGGATTCTTGGGGGCTGGGAATTATGTTGTTCACCTTTGTATTTCCCATCATTATCAGAAAGCCAGGTCCAGAGTAGGTGCTCAGAAAATGATGGACAGGTGAACTGTCAACCCTGTGACTGTCAGGGGACTGTCCCCAGTTGGGACACATCGGAGTGTAAAAGGGACTGTGATGAATGATTATGTTGCAACAACAGTGTGAAGTTGGACTGGGCTTGAACTGGGATGTAGGTGCCTCGAAGAACCTTGTGAAGCATTGTGAACAAAACTGCGAAGCTTCTAATTCTGGGCTCTTTTAGAAGGCCCTCGTACTCACTCCATCTGCTTGAGCTGCTTTAGCCTGATGGTCCTCACAGCATGGGAGACGTCATAATATACACAATGTTTCTAAGTAGTAAGGGCATGAAGGTGGAGCCATACAGACTCACACTTTCACAGTGTGAATTCCTTTTCATTTCTATTTTAGTATTTTTAATTACTACAAAAAGAAGCTCTCTGTTTGTTGTTAGATTACCTTTAACCCCCTCAAACTCCCACTAAACATCATTTTTAAATGAAAAGTAAACAAACCTCAGGATCAGGTCCTTTGAATAAGAAATAGTATTTGTCCAAGGAGCCCTGGTTTCTTTTATTGGATAATGGTATTAGAAATCAAGGTCTGGGTGCTAGGTATGCTCATTGCTACCATGTAACATTGCTTCTAGTCTCGTCTGACAGAGCAGGAACATATATGTGTGTACACTAACCTGAGAGAGTCTACAGTATATGTATAAATACCATAAAAAATAGTGTAACCGTCTATTTCTATCTTAAGCTAAATATGAATGTATACCAGTGTCTCTAATGTGTTAAGATGTGGATTGTTCTAGTGTTTGCCTTGCTTACCTGTAAACTTCCTCTCGAACAGTGAGAAACCTGTTCCAACTGCCTGCCATTCATTTATTTAATAGTTCAGTTCCAATGTGCATGTTCGGCAAATCCAGAATTGTTAACCCGTATCCCATGGGACACAAATTAGCAACCAAAGAATAGCACTTAAGCACAGTTTCTTCTGCTTTCAGTGTTAGAGACTCCGTTCATTTCCCTAGTTACTTAGTTCAGCACCTTTTCCCTCCATCCTCAGTGAGGTTCTTTTTCCATACATTTGCAATACTTGTTATTCTTTATTTTTAAAAAAATCCTTTTGTTTAGTCTTGTTTTATTCTGGATACTTTTTTCAGACCTATGTTCCAGCTCATTAACTCTCTCTTTAATTGGGTTTACTGTACTATTAAAAACCTTGGGGTTTTTTCATTTTGATTATTATATTTTTCAGTTACATCTTTTTCAATTTAGTTCTTTGTAATAGTTTCCAGTTCCCTGTCCAACTTTTCAACTATACCTACTATCTCTTTAATCATATTAAAAATTGTCTGTCTCATGGCTTTATTATCTGGATCCTAGGTGAGTTTGTTTACATTGTTTTGTGTGTGTGTGTGTGTGTGTGTGTGTGTTTTCCTTCTGTTCGTGATCCCTTTGTATTATTCCTCCTGCTGTGTGGTTGAAGTTTTACTGAATTCCAGAAACTGTAGTTGAAAAATAATGTCAGGTAAAGTGAGATCTAAGATGGTCTTCCTCCAGGGAGGATATATTTTTGCTTCTAACAGGAAGCTAGACCACTAACAATCCTGGATAACCTTAATCAAAATTTGAGGATGGGATGATTTTAAGAAGGACTTCTGTTATTGTAAATATTTACTTATTTATGGTATGTTGCTCTTTTCTGGGTACCCAACCCAAAGCATGGGGAATTTCCAGGGTTCCCCTTCCTTGGACTCCTCAGGACTCCAATTTTCATTTTTCTAACTCAACACTCTCAAAATATCTGCTCAACTTCTCAGTCATCCCTTCTGAGACTGACTGGTGCCCAATGAATTTTGTAAAAATAGGTGATTGGGACTTCTGGCCAAGATGGAGGCCTAGACAGACATGCTGCGTCCCATCACCAACTAAGAAGGAATACAACTACCTCAAAACTAGAGACAACCAGAAGTTCCAGAAAATCGAGTTGCATGGAAGTCCAACAAACAAAGATATAAAGAAGCAATACTCATCCAGACAGGTAGGAGGGGCGAAGCTAGGGTGGAAAGGAGGCGGTGTTGTGGAGGCAGCAGTAGCAGCACAGGTGACAGCAGCAGGCTGGCAGAAAGCACAATCAAACTTAAAAAAGTCAAGAGGGACACCTGGGAGCACTCCCAGCACCAGACCAGACAGCACAGCTCACGGTTCCAGCACCAGGGACAATAAAGCCTCATTGCTTCTGACTGTGCAAACCAGTGGGGGTTGGGGCAGAGGCAGAAACTGCTGGTCTCTCAGCAGAGTCCGCTTGTTTAAAGGGCCCCCATGGTCCTAGAGCATCCACAGACACACCCACTCTGGGAATGACAGCCAGAGCAACAGCTAGAGAGGTGCCAGGCCCATGCAGAAATGGGAGTAGTGCCTGGAAAAGGGACGAGTGCCGAGCAAGCGGCATTGTTTCCTCTCAGAACCCTCCCCCCAACAGCACCACAACATGGTGAAACAAGTTATCTTGTACTGCTGGCTTTTTAAGTATAAGGCTCATAGTACTATTATGTCATTTGTTTCCTTAGGCACCGCCATTGTATTAGTACAGCCACATGATTGATTGGAGTATCTCCCCTATTAATAATATACTGTTATATAGAGATAGCATAGATTTTAGAGGCAAAGTTTTCAGAAAAGACTTGCAATAAAAACAAACAAACAAAAAAACCACTAAGCACTTCTCACCAAATATCCCTCTCTGTCAACATTCTGGTTGTGATTTGTCTACCGTCCAAATCACCTGAGCCAACCATTGCAGAGTTCATTGACTTTTTTCCATCTTTAATCTTCTACTTATAATTCACATTGATTATCTGAGTCCATGTATTTAACTGTAGCCTTTCTCTGTGTCATAGAAATAGCCAATACTTATTTTAATAGGAAGATCAAAACAACAATAAAACAGTTCCAGACTGGAAACTAACATTAGAAACTAGGAAGGAAGCTCAAAATAACAGCGACCGAAGACAAAGATAGGCCATGCACAGTTAATTTGAGCAAGTCTTGATTTTGCAAATACTCTTGCAAAATACACAGTTGCCATAGTCCACAAGGAGTGAGATTTCTGTGAAAGCAGCACCTCTAGTTTAGATTTGTCATGGAAGTCATGCTGAGGAAGTAAGGACACTGTTCCATAAGGCTTCTGAGGGAGGGGACATGCTGGTTCAGAAAAGCCTATCCCAGCTAGCATTGAGAAAAATTATTTAGCGTAGCAGCTGGGCTATCATTCTTACTACTTGCCATGGCAGTTGAATCTTGTTACCCTTTTATCTTGCAGATTAAGATTCTAAAAACCAAACCAAAACAAAACAAAAACATTTTCTTTTTAAATCTGAGTCTGATTGACTATAAACATTATCTGAAAGAACAATCTTGACATCCCAAACTGGAAGTACATTGATCACCCTCTACTTGTAGCAAACTGAGAAAAATTTCCATACAAAAGAGATTAAGAAGCTGAAACCAAAGTTAGGGTTGTAAATGATCCCAGCACAGTTATATAAGTGATGGAGAGAATGTAAATCATCTCTAATTTATGTTATAAATGTGATTTGGGAGGATATTTATTCAATCTATGAAATAAAAGTAGTCTGAAATCAGAAAATATTGCTTTTGGTTAGAGAAACACATTTTTGGAATTAAAACTCTGCCACTATCACCACTGCTCTTAATTCTATAATTTTTATGTGAGAGACTCAATAAAAACAAGTAATTCAAAATTGTTAAAGGTAAAAAGAATGAGCAAAAATGCCAGTTTGTGGAATGAACAGGAAATATCACTGACAATATGACATTCCGATAAAGTGGCATTCAAGGGCAAAAGCATTAAATGGGAAAGACTACAACGACAATCATCCTAGATGTCATAATCCATTATTATAACCATTCAGTTGCTCCAAGACTCATTTCTTTTGTAACCTTTTTCTTCTCTGTTACTTGATTTAACTTCAGCCTCGGTTTAATCCAATTGTCTGTCTTTTACAGGCCTGAAAACTTGTTGCTGAATATGGCTAGAGAAAACCCACATAATAATACTGTATAATCTCATGTTAAGTCAATGATGACAGACTTCAAGGAAGCCTTAATGTTGCCAAGGAATAACCTAATTTGCTCTAATCTGCTTCCCTGTCCTATTCTCTCTCTTTTTTTTAAGTATATTTTATTGATTATATTGTTACAATAGTTCCAATTTTTCCCCTTTGCTCCCCTCCGCCCAGCAACCCCCTTCCCCAACAATCCCCTCCCCAAGTCCATGCCCATGGGTCGTACATACAAGCTCTCCTGTCTCACCCTTTCATATATTCTTCTTCTGTTTTTAAAAAATAATTAATTAATTAGTTAAATATTTTAACAATAAAAAATAACAATCCCTCCCTCTCAGACTTGAGACTCTTTACAGTCTTATAAAGGACAATGGATGAAGGTCCTGAGCTCCTCTAGCTGCTTCAAGCTGGACATGGTCGTCGTCCTACCTACCCTTGGGTCAAGAAATCCCTAATAAGAGTGGGGGTGTGGAGGGGAGGGTGGCCTTCCCACAAGGGGAAGGATCGTGCAGACTCCAGGTTGGTTGGCTGTCTCTGGACAATGGCATGCTTGGTTTAACAGGCTGGCATCCTTGTTGTATTCTGGGGACAACAGGCTTAAAGGACATCATTCAATCTGTAACCGCTAGATGACAAAAGACAGGTATTAATTTTTCAATGTCCCACATTAGGGAAAAGAAGGGCTTCTTTGGAGGAAGGTATGCCAGGTACATCTCACCTGTCCAAAACCCTTTTGCCCATTATACTTAGTTTGGACTGAGGGAAATATTTTAGGTTTCCCCCCTCTCAGGCCTCTGGGCTCTTTCTGTCCAAGCCTTTAGCACAGAAAAGAGAAACCAGTTTTAAAGTGAAGCCCACAGACCACCCTGTTCTTCACCAACCCAGCCACTTAGTTCAGCCAAACCATTGAGTCTCAGGAGGCAGCAATGCAGACAGGATTAAGTGAGGCCTATACATACAGACAATCACTCAGGTAATGAGATCGTAGGCTTATGCCCTTTGAAAACAGAAAACACATGTTAATTTATGTAACATAACCCACATACAAGTCTCTAAATCTGTAGGACTGTCTTATCGGAAAGATATCCAGTTGCAAGGCATTTGACATTCTTCTTGCCTGTAAATTAAACATCTTTGATAATGCCACAGACATAGTTTAACTTTCAAATGAAAACAAATTTTAAATGAAAAGAAACTTTAAAGATGGTTAGCTGCACTACTTTATAGTCTACCACTGGGCATTGTGATCTTCCTTGAATCGTCATTTTTCTCCCTAAGATTACCCTCCTTGTCATTAAAGGGACTGCATTAAGTCCATTTTTAATTTATCCTGTTCATTTGCATAAACACAACAAGAGCAGCAAATGATCACTTATGATCTTTAGTTCTGCTTTGCTAGAACTTATGCAAGGAACATTTAGGGTGACCTTCAGTCTGCCCTTCAGGGCACAGAAGCTGAGCCACATACCTGGCATTCAGCCTTGCCTGTACACACCTGTCTTTTCCAAATCCTTCTGGTTTTCCATTGTGCCTTAAGGTCCCTTCTAGCCATCTTTCAGGAAAACAACCTTCATTCCTTCCCTGGAAAGATTGCTATGGACCGCTCATCCATCCAAGGTACCAGGCCTTTTATCTCATGGACTTTTATTACCTTTGAAAGTCGTTCCCAGTTGCTCAGGGCTTTTTGGTAACAACCAAAGCCCAAGCATGTCTCCTTTAGGCATGATATTCCATTCAAGTCTTAGTTAAAAAAGAAAAAAAAAAAAAACCTCTATTAACAACTGGTCTTATTAGTTTTATGCAAAGAAACTTGGGTCATTACTTACTTCTTTAGAATGCCAAATTCTGGAGGGATCAAATAGGGAGAAAAATATACAGTGTGAAGGAAAATCCTTGTCCTTCTAATATTCACTGAACTTGCATTTCTATTCTTTATACTTTTATTTTTTCCCCCACTAAAAATTTTTCTGTTTGTTTGTTTTTCCATTACAGTTGTCTCATTTTTTTCCCCCTCTTGCTTCCCTGCACCCTGCCCCCCCTTCTTCCACATTCAGTCCCCACCCAGTTGTCCATGTCCATGGGTCATTTATACATGTTCTTTGACTAGACCCTTCCCCTTCTTACCACTTCTCTCCCTCCCATCTCCCCTTTTGTTACTGTTAGTTTATTCCTTGTTTACATACCTCTGGCTCAATTTTGCTCATTTGTTTGTGTTGTTCATTAGTTTCCTGTAACAGGTGATAGCATAAGGTAATTTTCTTTTGTTGCCTGGCTTATTTCGCTAAGCATAATTCTCTCTAGTTCCAATCATGTTGTTGCAAATGGTAGAAGTTACTTCTTTCTTTCAGTACTTATTCATTGTCATTTTCCCCCTTTGTACTCGTGTTCCTCTCTGTCTCTCTCTGTTTCTTCATCTTCTTAAAGCAGACCCTTTAGCATCTCTTGCAATGCTGGTTTGGTGGAGATGTATTCTTTTAGCTTTCTTTTGTCTTGGAAACTCCTTATTTCACCTTCCACTTTGAATGAGAGCCTTGCTGGGTAGAGTATTCTTGGTTGTAGGCCTTTGTTTTTCATTACTTGGAATATATTTTGCCATTCCCTTCTGGCTTGTAGTGTTTCTGCTGAGAAATCTGAGGATAGCCTTATTGGAGCTCCCTTGTATGTTATTAGTTGTTTCTCTCTTGCTGCTTTTAGGATTCTCTCTTTGTCTTTGAATGTTGGCATTTTAATTATGATGTGTCTTGAAGTGGGCCTGTTGGGGTTCATCTTCATTGGGACCCTCTGCGCTTCCTGGACTTGCATGATTCTTTCTCTCCTCATGTTAGGGAAGTCTTCTGTCATTAGTTTTTCAAAGAGGTTTTCTATCCCTTGCTCTTCTTCTTCTCCTTCTGGAATTCCTATGATACGGATATTATTACGTTTCATGTTGTCCTGCAGCTGTCTTAGAACCTCTTCAGTCTTGTTCAGTCTTTTTTCGTTTCGTTGCTCTGTCTGTGAGTTTTTGTCTACATTGTCCTCCAGCTCGCTGATCCAATCTTCTGCTTCCTCTAGCCTGTTTTTAATTCCTTCTACTGTGTTCTTCAATTCAGAGATCGTATTCTTCATTTCCTCCTGGTTCTTATTGATAGCTTCCATGTCCTTTTTGATGCTGGTATAATTCTCAGTAAGTTTCTTATAGTTCTTCTGGAGTTCACTGTAGTTTTTCTGGAGTTCTTTGTAGTTTCCGCTGAGCTCATTGAGCTTCTCCATAATCCATGCTTTCAATTCTACGTCTGATAGTTGGCTCCCCTCTATTTCATTTAGCACTCTTTCTGAGGACTCTACCTTTCCTTTCGATGGGGGATTGTTTCTCTCTCCCCATTTTTGTGACTCCTATTGTTTGTTGGTGCTTCTTAGAATGATCTGAACTTCCTGGATCTGCCCCTGGTGGCGTCAGATCCTGTACCAGTCTGGGCCTAGGCAGCCTGTTGGAGACTTCCAGGGATCTACTGCCTTTGTCTGGCTTCTTTAGTTGTTAATCTATTCAATCTGTGATTAGCTGTCAGGTTTAAGGACTGTGGGTGTGGCAGCTTAATTCCTGTAGGCAGGGCCTTTGCTTCCCCTCAGGCTGACGCCACTTGGCCGGGAATGGTCTGCCTGCAGCACTGGGGATGGGTCAGCACTGGGACCCGGCCGGCCGCTTCCCCAGCTCTCCCCTCAAAGCCACCACACCAAACTCTCCCCAAGCGTCTCCAGTCCTCTCTGCCTTCCCTCTGCTTGAGCCCAGGGTAAGTGGGGGCCAAAATATTTTCATATGTGATCCACTTAAGAGCTCTTTTTCTCCTGCTGTTTCTCTCCAGCTAGCAAGAAACCCTGTGGCTTTTCGCTTTTTCACAGCTGGATGCTATTTTACTTTCCATTCTGTTGCTGTAGGCTGGGAAGCCCAGCTGGGGGTTTAGACCCTGCCCTTCTCAGGGGGAACCCCCCAGCTGCTGAGCTGTTTCTCAGTCCCTTCAGCTCCCACCCGTGGGAGCCCAGCCAGCCCTTCCGCATCTCCACACTCCCTACTTGTCACGTTGTGATGGAGCGGCCTTTTCTGTCTCTTTGTGGTTATAAGACTTCTCTCCAGCTAGTGTTCGGTTAGTTATTCCAGATGATTTCTCCAAAATTAAGTTTTAAATCAAGACTGGTCCCTGGAGGAGGTTAGTGTAGCTTCTACTTACTCCTCCGCCATCTTGGACCTCCGATAAATATTTTTTAAATGAATGCTGATATGACACATTCAGCTGTCACAATACAATCTAACAAAATTGTTTCAAATGAAGTTAAAGACAGCTATGTGCTACTGGAACCATTGAACAGAAAAAAAATGAATTTTTTGGACAATCAATATATATCTTTGGAGAATTGTGTATTCAGGTCCTTTGCCTACTTTTTAATTGGGTTATTGATCTTTTTGTTGTTGAGTTATAGAAGTTTCTTATATATTCTGGATATTAGCCCGTTATCAGTTATATGATTTGAAAATATTTTCAGTCATTCCATAGGTTGCCTTTTCACTCTGTTGTTGCTTCCTTTAATGCAAAAAAATTTTAAGTTTGCTATAGTTCCACTGGTCTATTTTTGCTTTTGCAGCCTGTACTTTTGGTGTTTTTCCAAGAAATTATTGCCCAATCTATTGTCCTAAAGTTTATCTCTTCTGTTTTCTTTCAGAAGTTAGAAGTTTAGGCCTATTTTTAGCCTTTCATCCATTTTGAGTTAATTTTTTTATGTGGTGTAATGTAAGTGTCCAACTGTGTTTTTGGCATGTTTCCTAACACCATTGTTGAAGAGACCTTTCCCCATCATGAAATCTTGGCATCTTTGCCAACAGTTGTTTGGTCTTTTACACAAGGGTTTATTTCTTTGCTCTCTATTCTGTTTCATTGGTCTATATATTGGTCTATATATGACACCATCTTGCTTATGTTGCTTTGTAATATGTTTTGAAGTCAGAAGATTTGAGTCCTCCAAATTTGCTTTTCTAGATTGTTTTGCCTCTTGAGATTCCACATGAAAGAATGTTATTGACATTTTTCATAAGAATTTCCTGAATCTGCAGATTTTTTAGGGGGGAGTATGAACATTTTAATTTAATATAAAATGTTCAATTTACTTGTCTCTCTTTTTATTCATTTTAGCGATGTTTTCTAGTTTTTAGTGTACCTTCTTAATAAGTTTATTCCTGATTTTATCCTTTTTCATGCTCTAGTAAATGGGATTGTTTTCTTAATTTCCTCTTCAAATTTGTCATTATTCATGAATAGAAATGCAACTGAGTTTTGCATGTTGGTTTTGTTTCCTGCAACTTTGCTGAAATTTTTTTTGGTTTTAACAGGGTTTATGTGTGTGTGTGTGTGGACTATTTGGGGGTTTCTATATATAAGACTATGTCGTGTGAACTCTGATAATTTTACTTCTTCTTTTTCAATTTGGATGCCTTTTATTTCTTTTTCTTATTCTGGCTTGCCTTTCACTACTACGTTGAAAAATAGTGGCAAGAATGGGCATCCTTGCCTTGTTCTTGATCTAATAGGAAAATCTTTCAGTCTCTCACCTTTGAGTATGATGTTACTGTGAATTTTCCATATGTGGCTTTTATTATGTTGTGATACCTTGCTTCATTTCTCATTTGTTGAGTGGTTTTATTATGAAAGGTTATTGAATTTTGTAACGTGCTTTTTCTGCATCAGCTGAAGTTATCACATAGTTTTTGTTCTTCATTCTGTTAATGTGCTGTATTCCATTGACTGATGTTGAGTTCACGTTCTGTTTTGTACATGTCTGTTTTGTTTATATCATTTTGACAAGGATTATGTATTATAAAATCCAAAACATACCCAACTATATTTGCATGTGTGTGTTTTTGTATATGCATATATATGAAAGACAAGACGGGTAACATTACCATATAAAAATAAATGTCTTAAAAGTCATGTTTATTTAGATTTCTATTTTATTATAAATACATTATAAATATTTAAACTGAAGATAATAGAATTAATTACTGGATATTCTAAATGAAAGTATTTTTGAAGGAATTTTAAACTAATTTGGATTTTGTTAATTAGATTTGATTTTAATTTAGTGGGGGTTCAAACCCTATAGAATTAAGAGGAAATAACATTGCTATGTAGAAGCAGTAATAGTGATGATGATGATGGTGATGATGATGATGATAGCACTTTCTATTTATTGAGCACTTGCTTTGACCCAGCCACCATGTTAAGTTCTTGACATGCTCATCACATGTATTCCTCACAACAGTCCTGTGAGCTGAGTACTATTATCCCCATGTTATATAAAAGGTAAATGAGTTTCAAAGAGGTTAAGAAAATGTCCCAAAGTCAAATAGCCAGTGTCACAAGCAAAATTAAATCTCAGCCATTCTTAAGGGCCTTATTTCTTGAATAGTTCTTTATTCTTAACCTTAGCTACTATACTGTGAGGCTATTATGATTACCAGTAGAAGAATAAACATTACTATGACTTAATGAGAATATCTGAGTCTCTTCAACTATTCACTTCTGGACAATGGATCTACAAGATGAATTAATTGGGCTGAGGCACAGCAGATTCATTCAGAATGAATACTGAACCCTGGAACCCAAGTGATTGTGCAATAACAGTGAACTCGTAAAGCAAAGCTTAGCCATTTAATGAGTCCATTCGTTCCATTCCTGAATCTCTCATTCCTTTCTCAGTGTGACATTATCCTCACAATAGTCCTTATAACAAGAGCTTTTTAATTCAAATGACCAAAACAACCCCCATTAATAACGTGCCATCATTATACATAGCATTAACTGTGTGAAGCTAATGCCCTTGCTTTACATGGACAACTTGTTGCTACAGAATAATTTAATGAAATCATTATAGGAAAAAGTGTTAGTGTAGAAACTGACCGTTTGGGTGCTGTGCCTACTTAGCAAAGACTTTTAATTCAGTCAAATGTGGAGGGGAAAGAGTAGTAAATCTCCAATACTTTGTTTCTTTGTTAAGCATCTCAGCTTTTCACTTATTCAAGAACACTTGGGCAGCTACTACATGCAATCATTATAATGCATATTGGGGATAACATGTTAAATTAAAAATAAAGAGCACCTGTCTCCATGAGGCCCCAGTCTAATGGGGAAATGGAAAAATAAATGGGTGATTTTCATACAGTGCCATACTGATATGCATGTGTGCCATGAGAGCATATGAGAGGATCATGTAACTCAAACAGGGAGAATCATGCTTCTTATAATAATACTTTAAATCTTGAAGTGCAGAGGTGCAGAAGGGTGAGCAAGTGTGGCTCAGAATTTAGGATAATTGGAACTTAAACAGAGAAGGTGTCATTAGAGGTTTCTGATTTTATGGTTGAAAACATTCCAGGCATAAGGAAATCATAATTAAGATTCAGGGTGGACCCTAAAAGTCCAAAAGCAAGCTTTCACAGTCAAGTAACATTACTAAAAGTAAAGGAATATTATAAGCTCGTTATTCTTTCCAAAAAAATAATCAAATTCTTGGGTTCTTTTAAGGCTTTTAATGACTTAAGTAAGTTAGAACTTCTGGCTAGAAATTGAGACTTGAGGTCCTGAGGTTTGGAGGTGGCTTGTGCAGGGAGGCTCATTCCTGAGATAATTTGAAAGCAAGCCCACAAAGCTAAGAGCTGACCAGCTTTTGCTTTTTTAAGTGACAGAAAAGCCCTTGCTGCCAACCGAGTGTTCCCTGAGATGGTGATCTTCTGTAGCAGTCAATTTTGTCAGATCCAAAGGACTGCCAAGGTAATTTTATGGACTATGTTATGCCATCAAAAAGGCCAGATTTTGATTTCCAAAAGGTGGATTTCCCTCTTTACTTGCATATCCTGCCCATCCCAACTTCTTCTGATTCTTAATGAGTAACTTTCAAACATGGTTGTTATTAATGTCTCAATCTAATCTGCATATAATTTAATAGACATTAGCCCATTTATAGAACATAAATTAGATTTAACTATGTTGACTAAATTATATTTATTGAATTAGATAACCCAGAAAAAAGAGTGTAATTAACTTAATGAATTAAAGTTTTTGGAACACATCATTGAGTTATACATGTCCAATGTTAATATGCAAAATTTATCTTTGAATTGTTTTATATATTCAACATTAAGATTAAAAAATCTTTTTCCAGAGTTTACCCCAATATCACGTTAATTTCCATCAACTTAGATTTTTTCTTTCTGAAAAAATAGTAAAATGGCATGTTGGAGCTTAATATTTCCCATTAACTTGGAAGGTGTTACTATAAATATGTTTGGACACATTTGAACATAGAAGGAAGAAATGTTTCTCTTTCCTTATACTCCTCCATCCTGGCCCTCCTACTTATCATGTACAGACCACAAACTGACAAAAGTTGTATATTCCATGACTGGGTTAAAAAGAAGGAATAAAATTACTTAGTAGTCATGATTTCTCACGTCTCTGGGTTCCTGAAAATTACCTCATGTCTGAACACATCCACAACAATCATAGACACCTCACCCATCTCCAGAAACCATGCAAACAAAACATGGCTGCCAACAGCAATGGTTTCTTGAATCTGGACCCTCAGAAGCCCCGGTTGGATTGGAGAGCGCGGAAGTGTACACATACGTGCCCTCTTGGACTCAGAAGTAAAAATTCATAGCCAGTGCGTCATCGCTCCTCCTGCCCAGCTGTAGAACAGCCTTGTTTGCCAAGTGTTTTTCCCACCCGTGTACAGACGCTGCTCTGTATGTGTGTTGAAAGGTGTGGCTGATTTGGACTTGAGTGAACTTTTTCTTGGAATCTTCTAACGATGATACAACACCACGAACAACTCCTCATTATAGGAAAGAAAAGCACGACAATACACTGGTGGCCCCAAATGGAGATCAGCTGCTATTGCAAATCCTTCCGATAGCAGAAACAAACGATGTTATATAGGTTAAAGTATTGCTTTCATTGGCACAGCACAAAACGTTAATGGGGGTGAGGACAGCTGCAGCAACAAATGAACTCCACACTGAATCTAAAAAGAAAAGTAGATATCTAGTATAGCTAGAATACCAATGAGCCCTTGCAGGGCAGCAGTCCCAATGAACACCCGAAAGACAAATTGTGTATTTATTTCCTGATATTTCAGTACTGGGAATAATATGTAAAGTATTTTGGTATAGATTCGAAGAGTAGCAATAAGAATAGTGTGTAAGACATTAGTTTAGAAGGCATTCAAAGGATTAAATGTGTGTTGGTTGTGCAAAGGATTGAAAAAGAAAACCCTGCCTGCCCTTATTTCAGTTCTTCCTGTTCTGTGAGAGGGAGGTGAGCAGGCCAACTTAAATGACTGATTTGTGCCAAGGATGTAGCTCATCACAAATAGCTTTTGCATTGCCTGGGAACTCACAAAAGAAGAAGGGTTCCTCAAGGATTTCTGGACATTATGGGCTAGTTTGAGCACACCATGCTCTCTTTGTACATAGTATCCTGCAGAGTTCAAAGCACAAATAGTCACTTAATAAACAATGTTCACTTGAGTGAATTCACTAGATTTTTTTTTTTTTTTTACTGTAATTTAAAGTTAATCTCTCTTGGGACAAATATCAAGTTATCTTTCTTTAAATGTTTCTGATGTGATACACTTTAAACCACAATTTAAAAGTGAATAATAATTTCTTAGACATCAACTATGCAAAAATTTTTGCTTACTAAAAAGTGAGTTCAGGGGGACCCTTAAACTAACCCTTATTATCCTAGGTGCTAAATTTCACTGCCTCTGGTAAGGACAGATGAGTTCATATATTCTATTTATAGTTTATTCATATCCCCTGTCATTGAATGGGTTCCCAGGGAATACATGGAATATTGTCTCTATGCGCAGTAACATTTGATCATTCTTTAATTTAATGGAAGTGCTGATGGAAAATTTCTTCCTCCTATTTCTACAAAAGCCTGACTTGCAAGAGTTTAAGCTCCATGGTAAGAATACAGCTACATATTATCACCCTTGACATTTGCAGACTGAAAAGAATTCTTTTTTCCACTTGGTTTCTGGCTTCACTCACTGACTCAATAAACAGCACTTATTTACTGTAGAAAGATTTAAAGACTTAACCTAGTGGCAAGAGGATAGGCTTTCACGTAACACAGCCCTAGTCACAGATCCTGACTATCCCTCTTAAGAGCTAGACGACCTTAGCCTTTATTTCTTCCTCATCTATAAAGTGTGGAGAAAAAGACTTGCCCTGGGTTGCTGGGTTTTAAAGAAGAAAATGAATATGAAGCACTTAGCACAAAGCCTCAGTTTAAAACCATCAGCTCCCTTTCCTTTGGCTACTTCCCCTCTCTTCACATCATACAACATAATAATGTCTCTGAAAAGCAATACATTTCTCCATTCTTTATTTACACAAATTACTTTTTTTTTCTACTGGTACTCATTATTATGCAATTCTAACACATTAAAATATGAACAATAATAAATTACAATTAAAATAAACCAATGATAATGATACTTTCTATGCCTTCCAAGTTGTTTGCCAGATATTGTAATAAACTCTTAAGGTCATGGTTGCCTCATTTAACATGTTGTCCAAGGATAGGTCTGTCATTAGGCAAGCTTGACTTAGATGCTCAAAGGATGTCAAGAACCCAGTTTTGAAATTTTGACCTAATCTGCAGGTTAGGTCCTCCCCTTATGACCCTGATGATGCAGGAGAGAGAAGAAAATTCTTTGAGAGACCTGCTAAAGAAGGCAAGAAGGGGTGAGCAGAGACATTTGAGCACATTATCTGGGGGAAAGACATTCCAAGCAGATATCACATGCAAAAGTAACAAAGGGGTATATTCAGAATATTCGAGAAACAGTAAGGAGGCTAGTGTGCCATAGCAGAGTGAACCACACAGAGAGTGAAAAAAGATTAAATCAGAGAAGGAGCAAAAGGCAAATTCATTTAGGGCCTTCTAAGCCATTGCAAGATATTGGCTTTTGTCCTGGGTAATAAGTACAGCCATTGGGAGATTTAGAACAAAGGAATACATAATCTGACTTATATTGTAAAAGGATTGCTCTGGTTGCTGTGTTGAACCAAGGGGAAATAAGGGAAAGCAGGGAAACTGGTCAGCAAATTTGCAATAGAACAGATGGAAGATGATCTTACCTTGGACGAGGATATAGTGATGAGATACAGGGAAGATTTGGAATCCGAATATATATGTTTTAAACTTATGATTTGAGAGAGAGAGAGAAACATCAATTTGTTGTTCCACTTACTTATACATTCATTGATTGATTCTTGTATGTGCCCTGACCTGGAATCAAACTCATAACTTAGTTGTATCAGGACAATGCTCTAATCAATTCAACTACCCATCCAGGGCTGGAATCTGAATGTATTTTGAAGTACAACCACCATGATTTTCTCATGGACTGGACAGGAAATATGCTAGGAAGCAAAGAATTAAGGATGTTAGGAAAAGCTACCAGAGGGGGAACCTATGGGAGAAAAATTAGAATTTGGTTTTGAACATGTGATATTTGTGATGCCTATTAACTAACAAGTTTACAGCTGAGTACTTTTGCAGTTCCAGACACAATTTTAAGTGCTTATATATATTAACTCATTTAGTGCTCACCAGAACTCCATAAACTAGGTATTTTTGAATTGACACATCCTCAGTTACCGATAGTATTTAAAACCTTGAGTCTGGATGAGATTACCGAGCAAGTGTGTATAGATACAGAAGGTCTGAGCTCAGTACACCACAATGATTAGTGTTTAGAAACATGAGGGGAAACCAGCAAAGAATATCAAGAAAGAGTGGCCTCAGGGGAGAGGAAGAACATTAAAAATGGGCATCCCAGAACCGAGTGAAGTAAGTATATCAAGAAAGATGACATGATCACTGCATCAAAAGCTGCTCATATTTTAAGTAAGATGAGGATTGAGAGTTGACCACATATCAGTGGAACAGTGAGGGCAAAAACCTGGGTTCAAGAGAGATGGGAGGAGGGGAACTAGAGACAGCTAGTGAGCACAGGCATTTCTTTTGAGGAGATATTTTTCTCTAAAAGGGAGCAAAGAAATGAGGTGGAGTCTCAAAGGGAATATGAAGTCCAGGGAGGTTCTTTGCTTTTTTGTTTTTTTGTTTTTAAATTGACTTTACTTTTTAGAGCAGTTTTAGTTCACTTCTGCAAAATTAAGCAGAAGGTACAGAGATTTCCCATATCTGCCCTGAGCACACATACATATATATACACACACACATATATATGAGGGTATATGTCTGTCTAGTTATCAAAATCCCACATCAGGATGATACTCTCGTTCCAATCAATAAAATTATATTGACACACCATTATCACCCAAAGTCCTTAATTTACATTGCAATTCACTCCTGGTGGTGTACATTCTACGGGTATTGACAAATGTGTAATGACATATATCCATCATTATAGCATCACATAAACTAGTTTCATTGCTTGGCCTATTTATTTCCCCACTCCCACTTCACCCACACAACAACTGGTCTTTTACTTCTCTCCTTATTTTTGCTTTTTCTAGAATGTCATATAGTTGGAAACACACAGTATGTAGCCTCTTCAGGCTTCTTTCACTTAATAGTATATATTTATATTTATTCCTTGTCTTGTCATGGCTTGATAAATCATTTCTCTTTGGCACCAAATAATGTTCTATTTTTCTGAATGTACCATAGTTTATTTTTCCATTCACTTGTTGAAAAACTTCTTGGGTCCTTGCATGTTTTGGCAGTTATGAATAAAGCATCTATACACATCTTTATGTGCAAGTTTTTGTGTGGACATCACTTTTCAGCTCATTTGAGTGAATATCAAGGAGTGTAACTACTGGATCTTATGTTAAGAAATGTTTAGTTTTGTAAGAAATTGCTTAACTCTTTTCCAGAATGGCTGTAACCCTTTCTCATTTTCACCAGCAATGATGGTTCCAGTTGTTCCATTCTCACCAGCATTTAATGTTGTTAGTATTTTGGATTTTGACCATTGTAATAGGTGTGTATAGTGATATCTTGTTATTTTAACTTGCAATTCCCTAATATTTTCATATGCTTATTTGCCTTCTGTGTATTTTCTTTGTAGAGTGTCTGTTCAGGTCTCTGGCTCACTTTTTAGTGCAGTTGTTGGTTTTCTTATGTTGAGTTTTAAGAGTTCTTTGTATATTTTAGGTAACAGCCCTTTATCAAATATATCTTTTGTAAATATTTCCTCCCACTCTGACACCTGTCTTCTCATTGTTTTGACATCGTCTTTTGCAGAACAGAAGTCCTTAACTGTGATGAAGTCCAACTCACCAATTCTTTCTTTCATGGTTTTGGTGTTGTATCTAAAAAATCATCACCATACTCAAGGTCATCTGAATTTTCTCCAATGCTATCTTGTAGGAGTTTTATAGTTTTGCATTTTGGCCTATAATCCATTTTGACATAATTTTTGTGGAAAGTGTAATAGTTCTTTAAATGTCCGTGAGTTCCGTAGTGATGTCCTTTCTTTCATTTTTTTTTTCTTCTCCTTCAGGTATTTCTATTATGTATATGTTACACCTTTTATAGTTGTCTCGCAGTTCTTGAATATTCTGTTCTGTTTGTTTTCAGTCTTTTTTTGTTTGTTTGTTTCTTTGTTTGCTTTTTGGTTTTGGAGTTTCTATTAAGCTATCCTCACACTCAGAGATTCTTTTCTCAGCTGTGTCCAGTCTAACAATAAGCCCATCAAAAGCACTTGTCATTTCTATTACATACAGTGTTTTTTGAACTCCAGTATTTCTTTTTCATTCTTTTTAGAATTTCCTCCTCTCTGCTGACATTGCCCAACTATTCTTGCATGCTGTCTACTTTATTTATTAGAGCTCTTAGCATATTAATCATAGTGGTTTTAAATTCCTGGTCTGAGAATTCCAACATGCCTGCTTTATATGAGTCCAATTCTGTTGCTTGCTGTCTCTTTGAATTTTTTTTTCCTTTTAGTATGCATTTAAATTCTTTCTTGATGGCTGGACATGATATACTAGCTAAAAAGGACTGCCAGGAATAGTAATATGCTAGTGAGGTGTGGGGGAGGGGAAAGCTTTCTGTAGCCCCTCAGTCTTTAGAGAGCCTATGCCTCTGGACTGTGAATTTCTGAAGGGCTTCTCAGTTTTTGCCTCCCAGCCCCTTAGGTGGGACAGGATAGCTGATGGGGACTGGAGTTGGCTACTTCCCTTTCTCCAGATTGGTTAGGCTCTGATAAAACCCCAATAGTTTAGGCCCCAGTAAAATAGTTTCCCTTATGGGTAGGTCTTAAGAAGAGAGTGTGCTGTTGCATATTTCAAAGTGGTTCCCTTTCCCCTACCCCTGCTAGAAACACAAGTGGATTTTTCTCTGACATGCACTGTGATAACTAGGTGGTGCTCCAGGAGGTAAAACTCACATAATTGTGGGGGTTCTCCTATGACTGGGTCTCCCTGGAGTTTTAAACACTCTGACTTGACCACACTGAGCCTCCAGCAATTTGGCAATTACAGTTCAAGTTTTCCTAGCCCAGTGCTGACTCTCACACAAGTTTCTGCTCCAGTGAATTGTGATTCTCTGCAGATGTCTGTCTGTCTTTCTAACTTTGGGGAAAGTGGCTGGCCTGTGACCTCACTTCTCTGAAGGATCTAGAAAACTTGTTGATTTTTAAATTCTTTCAGCTATTTACTTGTTGTTAGGACAGAATGACAGCTGCCAAGCTCCTTACATGCCGGACCAAAAACCAGAAGTCAGTTTTTGTTTTTAAGATAGGAGATATTACAGTATATCAGAACACTGATGGGAATGACTTGGTAGGGGTAGGAAAGTTGACGATACAGGAGAGAGGACAAATTTCAAAGAGACATTTCCTGGAGAAGATTAGGGGATGGGCCCCAGTGCACAATAAGAAGTTGTTGGATTTAGACAGGAGGATAGACATCGATCCACAGTAAAAGGTCGGGCGGACCACCTGGGACCTGATGCAAGTAGGTCAGTAGATATACGTAGTGGTGGAAGCAGGTGGATGTTCTCTTCCGGTGTTTTCTATTTTCTTCATGAAATGGGAAATAAGTCATCAGCAGAGTGAAGATCAGAGAAGTGGTAGCGAAGATTTGAAGGCAGTATAGGTGTGAAATAATCAGCCAGTGAACTGACACGGAAAGTAGAGGAGGCTTTCAGGGCTATGCCAAGGCGGGAGTTTGAAGGGAGGACAATCAGTATGGCCGTTCTTCCATGCAGAGAGTACAGATTCTGGAGTCAGACTGCTCTGATTGACATGGCTCTGCCGCTTTGCAGCTGTGCAGCCGTATATATATTCCCCACACCCCAGAGAGGGGGGAGGGGTGCAGGGGTGTGAGAGGGAAGGAGAAAGAGAAGGAGAGAAGCATCAATGTGTGAGAGAAACATAGATTGGTTGCCTCTCACACACCCCCATCTGGGAACCCAGCTCATAACCCAGGCATGTGTCCTAACTGGAATTGAACCAGTGCCCTTTTGGTTCGCAGGCCAGCACTCAATCCACTGAGCGACAGCAGTCAGGATGCAGCTGTGCAGTCTTGAACAAACTGCTAAGTCTCGCTGTGTTTCAGGTTCCTCGTCTGTTTCCCATTTAGAGAGAGACTAGAAGCATTTTGAAGAGATCTTTGATGTTCTTCTCCCCGCTGTCCCCCAGCCTCCCTGCATCTGGTCCGTGTACTCTGCCATACACCCACAGGGCATTGTTGAGCGAATAGGAGAATAGTGCTTAGAACAGTGGCTGACACATTATCTGCTAAGAAAGTAAGATGGAGGCAGAAAGTAGCAAGAAAGCTGAGGGAACATACAGCAGAGTGATTTAAGTGAGAAGTGAGGAGTGAGGAACTGAAATCCTGCTTCTTTAGATTACAAAAAAAGAAGGAGAAAATTCCATTTAACTTCAGAGAAACCACTTCATCCAAAAGAACACTATGGAATTTGATTTGAACCCAAATGAGAATGAGGCAAACTTGAAACACATGATCTCTGTACGGTTCAGTGGTGAAAGAAGAAACATGTGCCAAGAAAGTGACAAATACTTAATGCAAATCAGAGAAATTCTGCAACTTTGCTGAAAATGGCCTTTCTTCTTTCCGTTCTAACTACTTGAGCGGCGTAGAATTGATGACAACTCCTTGCTATTTTCATACTACCAGTTTTAGGCATGAGAGTGACAGGCAGCTTGCTGCATACCTTACGTATTCCATGCTCATGGGCCGCAAAATTACTTCCATATTCTTATTTGTTGAAGAAAAGGCAGTTTCAGTAGTTGTCCTTAAAGAGTTCCACCAGCGTTTATCGTCCTGTGTATTCAGCAGCTATTATCACGTGTGACATGAGGGCCTTTATTTCCTAATGCATCAGAAGGAGTGTGTTAGAGGAAGAAGAGGGTGGTTTTAGGAGGTAATGCATTTGGCAGTCATACCAATAAGCAAGTGGTGTCCAGTGCTTAGGAGTGTGACCTCTGAGGACAGACTGCCCAGGGTCAACTCTCACCTCCCTTCACAACTATTAGCTGCACATCCTTGGAGGTTTCTCTTGGTTTTCTCATTTGTAAAATGGGCATCAGAATGGGGTTAAGCATGAAGATTCAAGGAGCTAACATGTAAAGTGTTCAAAACAGTTTTTGACACAGTACGCACTAAATAAGTATTATATGCCACAGTCAAATAAATAACACATGACTGGATTGTAGGTATTTTCCTAAGTCCCATGCCTTGGGATTCAGCATGACCAAAACACATTTGAATACTCCAACTTTTTTTTTTTTTCCTTTCCTTTCTCAAATAACCCTTGGCTTGTCCCTACAAAAACTGTCTGCTATCTTAAGGATAGCTCAATATATAAGGGGCAGAAAAGACAGCAGAGATTTTTGGGTAGGATCATGAGGTTATATATTCTATTATATACTAGTTGAGTTACTGTTGAATTAGAGTTAAGTTCGTATGTATGAAGTGCTTAGAACACCTAGCTGAAGTGTTTGTTATCTGCTAGGAGAGAAAGAGGGGGGAAGAGAGTAACAAGGATTGAGGAAGAACTACCTCCAGTTAGCAAAATCATGTGTTTTCTCCTACCGTGGGATGCAGCCCCTCGCCCCCTGGGTGCTGTGCACACTGCTCTTCTGCACTCCAGGACCTCTGTGAGGCTTGTTTTCCTGCCTGAAATGCTCTTACCACAGTGAACCTACCCACTCCTTCATTTTGGAAACCCTCTTGCCCACTCAGATCTCAGCTCAGGGGTTGGTCCTTCCTGTGAAACTTTTTGTGACTCCTCAGCCAGGTGTTCCGTCCTTCGTTACAGGGAGACTTTGCAGCTCTTACCTTCAGTTGTAATCATGCTTATGATGATTTGGTTAGTCTGTCTACTTGTGGTCAGTTTAATACATGGTGAATAATCTGTAAGTATTTATTAAACAATGAATAAATATTGCTCCCATTCTCACACTTGGAAAGTTTTCTCCTTTTCCCTCAGTCTGTCACTGTTTGTTAATGGTTGGACAGTGAGCTAAAGAATTAGCCAGAGGAGAAAAGGGGCCGGGGCCTATCTCACCTAGTGGCTACATGACTGGGGCAAAAGCAAAAAGGGCATAAAGCTCGTTTAAAGAGCATAGAATACAGGAATCGGCAGCGTTCTTACAGATCACCTTGTCCAATTTGTTTGGTATTGACAGCACAGGAAAATTCCCCATTTAGGGTTTTAGTTAAGGACTTTAGCAAGCTATCTTGCAGACACTGCTTCATATACAAATTTAAAAAAATGTGTTTCAAACTATAAGATCTCAAATGTGATTCATTAACATCTGCTTTCTTTAAACATTTTTTCTCAGAGACGAAAGACCAGCTACAAGTATAAAACAAATTCTCACGACTTACCACATGGCGAAAGACAAGGCTTTTATGCCACTGTCTTTTTAAGCCCCTCGTTTTCTGTTTCCAGTGACTTTATCACAGGACTTTGGTGAGGAATGTTTGAAAGGACATGTTGAACCATGGTTATGGAGCTATTTATTTGAGTTTGCTTTAATAAGGGAAGAATCAAAGCGGCATCAAATTTCTGTGGAAAACTGTCACCTTTTGATATTGACTTGGGAAGTAGCCCAAATATTAGATGACTGAAAGAACTCCAGACTGAGGGGAGAAAGAAACAGTTGGTTTTGAGAGTGTTCCCGTTTTGTCTTCTCCTTTCTTACCTCCTGACAAAATTTGCCCTGTGGCGGCTTCCTTGCTACCAAAGCCCCCGTGGAAGTCCTCCAAGAGCAGGGCCGTGTGCTGTCTTTCATTCTTTTCTTTGCCTGTACATCTCCCTTTCCCCAATAAAAATGAATGGCGAAAACATTTAATCAGAGAACACAATCGTGATTTTTAATAGGCTGATATCCTGTCTCAGCAAGATAATAATATCCTTCACCCAGTTAAAATCCACGTTCCCAGAAAGTCCCTTAGGAGTGACTCATGGAAATTCTAGTCACAGCATCAGACTTATGGGTTGAAATATATTAGAGCAGCTGAGTCTTTCTCTCCTTATCCTTTATGAAACTGTGTAAAGGGCTTCCTGTAGTTGACTCTGGGCAGTGATGACCCTGGAGACCAGACAACTAGTTACTACCAGTAAAGCTGCCTAAGAACCAAAGAGTGCAAAAAGTTCTGTGCAAATGAAAAATTGCTTCCTACAGTGATCGCCTCCAACAGTGCCAAAAGGCAAAGGATAGACACAGATAGCAATAAAAGAATTAGTTTCTAGACTACATGAAGAATTTCTACAAATTAAGGAAACATGAACAATTCAATAGAAAAGCAAGTGAAATTTATGAATAGGAGATTCATATATTCATATAAAGTTAAGGTAAATGATCCACAAACATTTGAAAACATGGTCAATGTCATCTCTAACCAGGAAAATGCATATTGAAAGAGCAATGAGATACATTTTCATCTGCCAGATAAGCAAATATTTAAAAGTTTGATTTTGCCAAAATCTGAATAGGAAGTAGGGAAATTTTTATGTTTGTATATACTACTGAGGCTATTGAGAGTGTAAAGTGGCAATGCCCTTTGTAAGAGTCTACAACATTTAAAATGTGGCTTCTATGGAAACAATTCTGTATCTCCTTATTCATCCTAGAAAATACTTCACATATGCATTATGAGGCTTCTACAAGGGTGCTCACTGCAACATTGTTTGTACAGCAAAATATGAAATGGTATTTCTCAATTGTCCTTTTCCGCAAACTGAAATCAATAGGTGCTAGCCCCCCACATTTTAGAGAGATCCATTAAGGATCCCTCAAACTCAGGATACCTGAAACTGCAGCCTTGATATTGGGGTCATGATGGCACATAGCCTAAGGGGACAAGCCAACAATCAAAGAAAGAATCTGGTCTTTCAGGATATCATTAAGCCAATGCTACTAAACTTTGGAGCAGTTCTACCTGGGGATTTCTGGTTTTGAAGTAGTCAATGTCTGTTATCGAAGGCATTTTTAGTTAGGCTTTCTAACCGTCCTTAGCCAATCATCCACTCACCTCTAAAACTTGTTCACGTCTTCCTTGGCTTTAGTCCTCTGTCCATTCTTCCTCTGTACCTTAAGCCCTTTCATCCTCCCAAGGTTAGTTGTGATTCATGAAAATACTGGAAGTTAACATTAAATATTAATACAAACTATACTTTGAGTCCTTATTAGTTATCAAAAGTGAGACATTTTACAGATATTATCACATTTAGTCCTCATATTAACTCTCAAAGCTGGGAACTAATATGACCTTGATTTTGTAGATGAGGAACGTGTGGGAAAGTTTTGTAACTTACACAGGGTCACCTAATTGAAGATAGAGCTGGGCTTGGAGCCAGGTCGCTGTGACTGGCCCACTGGATCCTATTCCTACACAACCCTTCCTATCCCTCTCTGCTTTCTGGGCTTCCTGAAGCAGAGCTCTGCTCCACTGAGCTGCCCCAGCACGGCCACCCTAGACTTAATTCCTCTTGACATTCCGTTTCCAAGATCTTGACCCCTGAAAATCCACATTTTATCTTCAAGTTCTTCCATTTCTCCGTGATCAGTTAACTTGTTTTTAATTCTCATGGTATACATTTGTGCCTTGAATTCTCTCTTTCCTTTAAGGCATCCTCTCTTTTCTAGATTCATTACGTCAGTAAAATACTATTAACCACCATATCGCACCCCTTGCCATTGTTATCTTCCCCCTTCCAGTCTCAGCATTGTCAAGCTTGATATACAATATGCTTTCTCTGCTCCTACTCCCTGGACATTGAACATTTCTAGGAAAAGTCATAAAAGTAGACTTATTTTCAGTGTATTTCAGCTAAGCTCTCATTATAGCTCAAATTATTGTATTCAGCTACAACCAACTTTTTTTAAAACATTTTTTCAATTAAAGTTGACATGCAATGTATTAGTTTCATATGTATAACATAGTAATTGTACATTTATATAATTTATGAACTAATTACCCTGATGATAACTCCAGTATCTATCTGACGCCATACATAATTATTACAATATTATTGACTGTTTCCTCTGCTGCATTTTATATCTCCACATATAGTCAGCTTTCAACAGCAGCTCTTCCATATGGATCCCCTTGTCCTCCAGTCCCCTCCCCATTCCTGGCAGTCTCTGAGAATATAGTGGTCACTTTCTTGTTTGCCTGTAAGATTCAAGATATTCAATGGAGACCTCATCAATTTCATTTGCTCTATCTCAATACATCTTGGTCATCTTAACCTGCCCAGTCCTTTGCTTTACTCTTGCCTCCAAGAAAGATGTGCATCTCTGTCTTCATAAAGCTCAACCTAGCCTCTATTGCCCTTCTTCCCTGTTTTCTTTTTATTCTTATTCCAAGGTCCTCTCTTGATGGTATTTGCATTTTTTCTCCCTGTTTTTAGTTCTTACAAAAATTCTCTCTTATAAAGATCTTTCCCTTGACCTTAGTACTGTTTCTCTCTCTCTCTCTCCCCTCCCCCCATCTCCTTCGGAAACATCTTTAAAAAGCAGGCTACCATCATAGCTTATATTTTTCTGACACCCACTTCTCACTTCCTCAGAATCTACATTTCACCCTTGATTCACTTCCTAAATCCATTCTCTGAAGGTCACCAATTACTCCGTAACTGGCAAAGCCTACAGTTCTTCTCAAGCCTTCATGTACCATTAGCAATGTTGACCATCCCCCTCCTTTCTGTAATGTTCTCCTTCCTTGGGACTGTGACTGGTGCTATTTTACTTCTGGACCTCTAAGCTTCCCTCGTGTGTTCTTTCCTGGCCTCTCTTATTCCTCCCAACTGCTATGAGCAAACACCTAGTAAGGTTCCTCAGCCCTCTTCTCTCCCTGTACTCCCTCAGGGTTCTCAAGTATTATCTCTACACATATGGTTCCAAAATCCATACTTTAAGCCCAAACAGCTCTAAGTTACTAATACACAGAACAAACTGCCCTCTAGATATCTTCAGTTTATATTTTAAAACATTTGTCTATCCATCTATCTCTTTAATTTTCTAAGTGAAATCGGTATTGAGAAGAGTCTCATAAAAACTCAGTTAATGGGGAGGTGACTATTATCTACCTAATGCAATTGTAGTACTAACAGTAGTACTACTAGTTATAATAATAATAGTAATATTTAGAGTCTTGACTATACGCCAGTTACTATGTTAAATACACTGAAGAACTCTTTAAATCTTCACAACTCTGTTTGGGAGCTATTAGTACGTACTATCCTCTTAAAAAGTTCTATGCATAGATCATCTCATAAATCTTTATAACAATCAGGCTGTTGTAGTTATTCTTCTTATTCCCGTTTTAAACATGAACAAACCAAGGTTTAAAGAGGTTAAATAATCACACAGCTAGTAAATGACAGAGCCAGTATTTGAACCTGACTCTGTAAGGATGATGAGGACAGTGATAGCTACCTTTTCCTAGCACCTTCTATATGCCAGGACCTGTGCAAGACCAGCATGTATGTTATCTAACTGTCAGAAGTCAATGACATAGGTTCTTGTTTTGACATATTAGGAAACTAAGGCTGAGAAAGATTAAGTAAAAAGCCCTCAGTTACCAAGCTAATAAATTGCAGAAATGCTGTAGTAGAGTAAAAGTGACAACAAATTCTTTATAGTTACTGCCATAAAGAAGTAATCTATTCCCCTACCAGTTGAAGGATGGAATGGAACCAGGAGTGACTAGAGTTATTCACTTAAATGTCCCAGTGGCATCTCAGACTCAGTATCCAAGTCTGAGTTCATTGTCTTATCCCCTAAAACAAATCTTTATTTAAAATACATTTTCTTCTGATAAATGGAGGCTTAGTATCAAACAAATAGGGAACTAAATCTCAGTTCTACCCCAATTACTCCCATTCCCCAACCTCTGAACTGAATCTGCCTATTGTATCATTGCCTGATTAATCTTCAGTAAGTGCAACTTTAAAGTCAGTGCCAGTTCAAAAACTTTTCATGGGTTTCCACTATACGGCCCAAACACATCCAGCATCTTCCCGTATTTCATTCTAAATTTCAGCCAGAATGAATTACTTGTTTCTCCACAGATATTGCTTTGCTGCCTGCCCTCTCCTGGCATGCTCATGCTTTCCTGCCTTCCTGGCATTGCTGTTTGCTTAAAATGCTTTCCCCACTGCAGTTCAATCTGCCAAGCAATAACCATTTTATTTTTATTTTTTATTTAATTTTTATTGTATTTTTTCCATTACTATTTAGTCCTCTTTTACTCCCCTCTCCTCTAGCAATCACCACACTGTTTTCCATGTCCATGAGTCCTTTTTCCTTTTTGCTCAATCCCTCCACCCCCTCCCCTCCCACCCACTTGCTGTCATCCTGCTCTCCATCTATAAGTCTGTCCCCATTTTCCTTGTTAGTTCCGTTTGTGCATTAGATTCCATATGTGAGTGGAATAATATGGTATTTGTCTCTCTGACTTGTTTATTTCACTTAGCATAATGTTCTCCAGCTCCACCCATACTATCTTCTTTTTTATGGCTGAATAGTATTCCATTGTGTAAATGTCCCATAGCTGTTTTATCCACTCATCTACTGATAGACACTTGAGCTGCTTCCATATCTTAACAAGTGTAAATAATGCTGCAATGAACATAAGGATGTGTATGTTCTTTCAAATTAGTGTTTTGGGTTCCTTCATATATGTTCCCAGAAGTGGGATTGCTGGGTCAAAAGGCAGATCCATTTGTAATTTTTTGAGGTATCTCCATACTGCTTTCCACAGTGGCTGCACCAATCTGCATTTCCACCAACAGTGCAAAAGGGTCCCCCTTTACTCCACATCCTCGCCAGCTCTTGTTATCTATTGATTTATTGATGATAGTCATTCTGACAGGTGTGAGATGGTATCTCATTGTGGTTTAATTTGCATTTCTCTGATGATTAGTGGTGTTGATCATCTTTTCATGTCTATTGTCCATTTGTATGTACTCTTTGGAGAAATGTCTATTCAGGTCCTTTGCCCATTTCTTAATTGGGTTGTTTGGCAGGGTTTTTGGTGTTGGATTTTGTAAGTTCTTTATAAATTTTGCATATTAACCCCTTTTCAGATGTATCAGCAAATATATTCTTCCACTCTGTAGGTTGTCTTTTTATTTTGTTGATGACTTCCTTTGCTGTGCAAAAACTTTTCTGTTGATGTAGTCTCATTTGTTTGTCTTTTGCTTGTTTGTTGTTTCCCTTGCTTGGGGATATATACCCGATAAAATATTGCTATGCACAATGTCTGAGATTTTGCTGCCTATGTTTTCTTCTATGATTTTTATGGTTTCACGTCTAACATTTAAGTCTTTCATCCATTTTGATTTTGTTCTTGTGTTTGTTGTAAGAAAGTGGTCTAGTTTCATTTTTCTGCGCATACCTGTCCAATTTTCCCAACACAATTGTATGAGCTTGCTTCCTCTGTTGAATATTAATTGACTGTATAGGTATGGGCTTATTTCTGGGCTTTCTATTCTGTTCCATTGATCTATGTGTCAGTTTTTATGCCAGTACTATGCTGTTTTGATTGCTACAGCCTTATAGTATAGTTTGATATTAGGTAGTATGATTCCTCCAACTTTGTTCTTCTTTCTCAAGATCACTATTGCTATTTGGGACCTTTTGTAGTTCCATATAAATTTTTTAAATATTTGGTTTAGTTCTGTGAGATAAGTAATTGTAATCTTGGAATGAATTGCACTGAATCTATAAATTGTTTTGAGGAGTATGGACATTTTAATTATGTTAATTCTTCCTATCCATGAGCACAGTATATGCTTCCACTTATTTGTATCTTCTTCTATTTTGTCCTTCACTGTCTTATAATTTTCCAAGTATAGATCTTTTACATCCTTGGTTAGATTCACTCCTAGGTATTTTATTCTTTTTGTAGCAATTGTGATTGGGGTTGTTTTCTTAATTTCCCTTTCTGTTAGTTCATTATTGGCATATAAAAGAGTATCATGTCATAAATAATAACCCTTTTAAATACTATCTCCTCCATTAGGTTTTTTCTTGATGCCTCCAGATGGAAATGATTTCTCATTATTTTGGATTTCCCATAAAATTTGTTTTTCTTATTTTAATGATTTATCTTGTGTTATAGTTATTTTTGAAAAGTTGTCATTTCTTTTACTAGATATCAAGCTCCCTGAGGAGGAGAATTTACCTTAGTCGTTAGTGTATTTCCTGCAGTAACCTCCCAGAACCTTACACATAAATATGTTGAGAATTTAAAGATTCAATAATTAATGTTATTGTCCCTCTGAGTCAAAACCAACTGAGAAAAAAAAAATCAAAGTCATACTGGTAGAGAAACATTGCTTTATTACTGATGAAAACTATATTGGAAAATATGACCACATAACTTGATATTATACCTCTAAAATAGTAGGCTTATCATCTATCTTGCCATGGAAGTTGCAGACAAGCTCAAGTCTTTCTCCCAGGGCCAGGCCTGACTGCTTGGTAGAAAACCAGACCACAGTGTACCTGGTTGGCACAATGACAGATCCACTGACCACAAAGCCCAGGTCCTTCTCTCAAACCCTTCAGAAAGAGAATTGAGTAGCTAGGCAGAGACCTGAGGTCACAGTTCACCTGAAGTCCCTCCACATGGAAACATGAAGATTAGCCTTGGTGAAGATGATAAGATCTAAAAAGACACTTTGTTTTCAATTATCATCTCCCCAGAATCATGAGCAAGGAATAGAAGAAACGTGATTTAATGCAGAGGAATTTAGAGATTACATAAATGTAATAATAATGATAGCATGAGGCAGTATATACTAAATTTTATAATAAGTTAGGGCATTGGTACAAGCTTTTTCACTGTATATATGTTAGTTATCATCTCCATGAAGCATACATTAAATACTAATATTATCTTCACTTTACAGACAAAGAAACAAGAATACAGAGAAACAAGAATACACACAACCACTAAGTGCTGGAATTGGAAGTCAAATAGTCTCCCTCTAAATCTAACTATAAGGTGGAAAATATTAATGACACTTTTCATATTGCTATGCTATCTAAACTATCCCAGCTCACACTCCACTCCCCTGCCCCACAATTTAATAACTCAGGGTCTTTCTTTGTCACAGATAGGTTATTATGAGCTTGACAGCATGCAGATGAAGAATGTCTGTTACTATGTGATCAAACTATTCTGTGGTTGCATCATTAATGAAACTCCAGATTGCTTTCCAGAATCTAGGTGGCCTTCTACAAGTAGCAAAGAGCATCCTCCAGTTGTTCAATTTCTCATTGACTTGTTTTTCCATTTTTCAATGTTTATTTAAGTGGGAAGGTCTCTTGCCTAGGGATGCCTTCTCTCCTCTCTCACTCTCATGTCCCAACCCATGAATGTGTTGGCTTTTTCCTTTGAAAAGTTCACTGTGCTGCTTAGACACTTTGCTTAGCTATGGAAACATAATAGAAGCTGGGTGGCATGAAGGCATTAGCCTAGGGAAGAAAAAAATTCATTGCTGATTAAATGCAGGCCCAGCAGACCAAAACAATCATCTCTTGGGATATGCTGAGTTAGCACTAATCAAGAGCTGTGTGTTATGAAAAGAAGTAGGTATACACAGCACTCAGTCACTGAGGACAGTTGCCTCCTATGCTGCTATCAGGACAAAACTCCAGAAAGATACCTCCGCACATGCCTAACACCAGACAACAGCCTCTGCCCAATATTACTGCGAGCAGAGATGGGACTGCCTCCACTTCAGAAATCCCAGAATACCCTGCAATGCTTGAGCAGGGCGGGTTAGGGAGGGGAAGCAGGATAAGGTGAAGAGAGCAAGACACAAGGACTGATCTTTATAGTGCCACAGTCATTCAGCTGTAGTTGGCTGCTTTAATGAAAACAAGATTTAAATTATCTTTGGAATGTGGACAAAATCTGGTTCGAGTCTGATATGCCTTAACACACTTGAACAGCCCCTCCTCAGCCACAACCAAGGCCTTGGACACACTGGAGGAAGAGTCAGCAATTTCACTTAGATGCTCAGGGAATACCTCTGTATTTGCCTCTGAGCCTCTGAGCCTTATTCTGCTCACTATGTTTGGCAAATCCAGTGCCATTAGTATGCAACAATATTTACTGAGCAAGGGCCTTAGAGTGTCAAAGTAAACATAGTCCATGCACACATGAAACCTGTAGTGTAGGTAGTCTTAACATCGCAGTGTAAATGCTGTACAGATATTATTCTTATTATTATTATTACCTCTTATTGCCTCTTGCCTGAATTCAGCCTCTCTGCTTATTCCTCTTAGATTCATATCTTGGTTGGACTTTGATTTTGCTTCTTGGTACTTGCTTGTATCATCCTAAGCTCCACATTCCCCAAACAGTTGGTCAATTGCCATCATTTCCTGTGCCCCTCTGTCTCCGTCTCTGTCCTCCCCCATACACACACACACACACACACGCGCGCGCGCATACACACACCCTCCCACTCCCAGGATCAGAGCTCAGGTCGAGAGCCTCAGATTTAAATTTATACTTCTCAACCTTTGAATTGATTACTTTACACCTTATCTACAATTGAAAGGGAAACAAATTAATTATTCTACTCTGGAAAAATTGTCTGCTTTCAAAAGAACACTAGTGTGCGTCTATCTGCTAAAAACAGACTAGTAAATGATCAAAATTAATTACTTGAAATTTTGTTTCCATTTAAAACATTGTGTTGAATGAGCAATTGTTCTGTTGAGAAATGGTGTACAACTTTCCAGTCAGCAGGATATTGTTCAAAATGTATTTCTAAAAAATAATGAGTTATGATGATTTAACACTTGCCAAAAGAATGGTAATTCCTGTTTTGGAACTAACAGAAGCTCAAATGCTTCTGACTGTGTCAGACCTGACTGGAAATAGAGCCCTTAAGTGAATGAATCATTGAACAAAATTATGTATTAATACTGACTTTATGTAAGGCACCTAGGTAGACCCCTGCATTCTAGTAGCTTATAACATGACAGGGAGACAGGACAGATGTACATATGTATGTGTGTATGTATAAAGATAAACAAACAAAAAAAAACCACCCTGAATTATATGCCAATGAGTAGGATAGCCCAGTACTGCTAAGTCTCTAAAGTGGGCTGTAGAACAATTACTGGTACCTTTTTCTTCTTAAGGGAATTTCACACCTATGGACAAAGAAAGGGTACATTTTCTCAGCGTTCCTACTGTATATACTACAGTAGCATTTCAACAGTGCCTACAAACATGGCAAGATAAAATAATAGGAAATGTAGTAATCATTATTTCTGGCTGCCCAACATTTATATACCACAGTGCTGGTAAGAGAGCATAGTTGAGGTTTGGGGACTGGCCCCTGCTCACTCTCAGTGCACATGTCTCCTATGCAGCTGGTTTCACATTCAGCTTTGGAGCATGTTATGTGACCCAGCCCTGGCCAGAGCATCATTTTATATGATGTCTGTTACTAATTCACAAGTAAGTCAATCAAGCTAATGACACTCTCAGACTTCTGCTGGAGCCATCAAAGGAGGAGACTCCTTCTTTCCTGCAGGGCTCTCACCAGAAAGGCTGCGAGGCCTGGGCTGCTGCTCTCGCATCTCGAGAAGCCTTAGAATGAAACCTGAGCACAGATCCTGATCAAAAGGTTAGAAGTAAGTTAAAAGATGACAGAAGCCAAGAGCTCCCTGCCCTGGATCTTTTTGGTTATGTGAGCCAGTAAATTCCTCTCTTGCACTAGTTTGTACTTGAGGGGGTTTTTTGTGTTTTGTTTTTGCCTAACTCAAGTTGCAAGTGTGGTTTATTTTATCTTAGGTAAACAGTGCCTAAGTCAGCAGCAGATCCTGAAGGAAATTCCCTTCCTCTCAAATCCATTGAGTCAGGGCTGTTTCTTCTCCAGAAGCCATGAGTCATATGGCTGCAGCCAGGCTTGTTGCTCCCCCTCAGGTCAGATTTCCTCCCCCACCCACTTGATCCTAGGAGCACCCCATGAGCCAGTATGGGTGGGACTCTATCACTTCTCCCCACTTCCCACCTCCTGACACGGCCACTTACTGGCTATGGGACCTTGGGAGACACTCTCCCAGCCTCCACCATCTCCTCCCCTCTCACTACCACCACGGCTATGGTCCTTCTTCTGGGCCGTTCTCCTGTGGCTGTCCTTGAGGACGGGTCTTGTCTACCTGTGCAAAATGTGAGCGTGCTCTCCTTGCATTCTGTTCTGTGGGCAAGCAATAATTGTTAACATATGTGGAGTGCACATTGAGAGACAGTCACTGCTAAGAGCTTTATGTAGATTACCTCACACGATCCTTTCAAAAACCCTGGCCTATGGTTTAATATTATTCCCACTTTACAGATCAGGACACTGAGCCATAGGTCATTTGAATAAACATCACAAGGTCACGCAACCAATAAGTAGCCATATCACAAGGTGGGAAGGAGTGTTATATCCTCCTGAGAATCTTGGCAATGATTTTTATGACTGATAATTTATATGTGCCACAGGACTGGGGTTGGGGAGTGGAAAGGGACCTCAGGCAGATACCAGATGATCCAGTTAAATTGAGATAAAGTAGAAAAATATGTGTGAGGTCTATCTAGGTTGGAAAAGAACAGAATGATACATATAATTACAAGGAGATTGATGTCTTCCAATCTGCAATTGCTCATAGCAAATGCCTTTCAGGAAAGGTGTGATGCCTCACAAACTCACGTATCTTTTATCTGGGACAGGCCCCATCCCAGAAACCTTGTCTTCTTGTGTATTTTATCAGCATTCTTTTCCTATCATTGTGTCCCCTATGTATTTATTTCATTAGCTAAGCAAATATCTATTGCTTATTTATTATGCACCAAGAAATATGCCAGGCACAGGGGTGCGATTGTTGTAAAAATGGTCAATGTGCCATCCTCAGTGGAGTTCACGCTATTGATCTACATGTTACACAAATAAGTGTCAGCTTACATTGGTTTTTCAAAAGAGAGGCAGACAGTCACATCTGTGAGAGCCAACAATGGGTGAAGTGGCCCAGGGTGGGAGGTTAGGCAGGAGAGAAAGAACCAAAAAAGATATATATTTGTAAGACATTGGTTCAGGCCCTCAGTCACCACATTTCATTCAGTTGGGACACTCCCCTTCATTATTGTCTTTCTTATTCTCAACCTCTATACAGAATGCCCATACTCTACCCCGGCCCCTATACACACACTGCCTAAGCCAGCCCTTCCTTAGCCTTTGTCAAGCTCCGAGTGACAAAGCTCCAACTCCCAGCTCCTAATCAAAATGTATATGTCTTTATGACTGCCTCATTCCCCAGGCTCCGTTTCATTTTAAAATTATATAGTTGTGATCACGCTGTACAGAAATGGCAAAGACTGCCAACTGCCCAGCCGATATCCACTGGTCCCTTTTCCTTGGTATTAGAACCTTGAAATTATTTTATTTATTAATGCACCTAGCTAAAAATAGTATAGTTTTCAGCCTACCTGGGAGCTAACTGTGGCCCTCTGACTAAGTTCTGGAAAATGATATATACAAATGTTGTGTGAGGGCTTCCAGAAAACTTCCTGAAAAGGCAACTAGTGTAGGCAGTTTGCCTCTTTTTCTTCCATGTCTTTCTCTTTTCTGCTGCCTAGTTTATAGATATGGTATGTAAAGGAGGAAAAAAAAAACAAACAACATTCCTATCATTCTTTCTTGGTGTCCTTCTGGTCTCAATACTTTACATACATGCTCAGAACACTCTACAACACTTCTGACATCAGATGTGTGGGTTTTCCACAAACCAAGCAATTCTGCAACACCAGCTGGGTGTCCTAAAATTTAACTCAATTCTGGCATCATCTACCTGGACCTAGCATCAGGTCACACAGGCTAAATGTTCAGCCCTGTAAGTCTGCCTTGTCCCTCCACCCGCTTCAGACACCAGTTAAGCAAGTCCAAGTGTTTCCCTGTGCTATAAATCAGAGGTTCCCACAACCACTTCCTCGGGTTCAATTCATTCGCTAGAGTGCTCACGGAAACCTGGGAAACAGGGCACTTACTAGACTACCCATTTGTTACGAAGGGATATAACTCAGGGCCAGCCAGATGGAAAAGCCACAGAGGGGCAGGTATGTGGGAAGGGCTCAGAGCTTCCATGCCCTCTCCAGGAGAGCCACTCTCTCAGCACCTAATCAGGGCTGGTTTCCCTGGCAACCAGCCCTCACCTTTAGGGGTCCTTTTCAAAAGTTACCTCATTAACATAAACTCCTGTGTGGTTGAAAGATGTCTTTATGAATAACAAGTGACACTTTTATCCTCCTATCACTTAGAAAATTCCAAGGGTTTCGGGAGCTCTATGCTGGAAACCAGGATGAAGACCAAGTATATGATATATTTCTTAGTATAAATAACAATATCACATGGTGGCTGGAGCCTAGAGCAGCAACTACACCTGGCACATCCCTAAGCACTTTACTCCTTATCTTATTTAATCTTTACCAAAACCATATGGGGTACATGTCACCATTATCCCTATTTCACATAAGCCAATATCCAAGTTTCTACAAGTAAGAAAGTGGTTCTGGTGGCATGGTGGACTAAATAGACAGCGCTTCTTAACAATACTTAAACTGTTGGGAAAAATAAAATAAAGTATGTTTTAAATACCTAGTCGAGCAAGCATAAAAGAATGGGACACCACCAGGCATTGAGACAGAACCGAAACTTGGTGTGCTAGCGTGGGCTGATGCTACACGTGCACCCCGGTGGTTCTAAGTTTGAAATAGTCCTTCAAGACTAGAGAGATTTGGACCTTAACATTCAACCGAAATAAGAGATGAAGTAAAGGTTTGAAGCTGAGCCCTCTAGATGAACTCAGAACCACATAGGTCCTCACCCTCCGTTAAAGGAGAACTAGAAAAAGCCGGCCCATGAGCCCCCAGAGGAGCTGCAGGAAATCTCTCTCTGCCAGGACAATTTGATTCTGGACCAGTGATGATCATTGCTGCCTGGTAGGATCAAAGGAAAGAACATTATGAGAAGGACTTCCACAAATAAAGCCACAGCATGTTTCCACAGCAAAAGCAATCTCTGATGAATTCCAAGATACATGAGAAAATAACTTACCATGAGCAAGAGGCAGCAGATTCTGTAATTGGGGAGATTAGCACCTCCATGAACTTGAGAGAATAGAATAATATGAAATAGGCTACAAAATAAGTATTTTGAAATGAAGTAAGCACGTGAAGAAAGGAAGAGAAACATAAGGAAAAGAAAAAAAGACTTGGTAGATTTGAAAATGGGCCAGATATAAAAACTGGAAAAGAAAAACAGAGCCATTGAGAGGTTAACTTGCTGAGGTTATTCAGCTAAAAAGTGACAGAACTGGAGCTTAAAACTCAGCTTTGTCTGTCCCACACCATGTTCTAAACATCCAGCCACACTAGCTCCCCACACATCAACGTCTAAGCTAATGAACTCTGCGGGAAAACCTCACTCATTTGTTTTGGCAAAAGTCTCATCAGAGTGGGCATACCACTAAAAATCACAGGCGGGGGACTGAGGTAAAACCAAGGTAAACCCTTGATTTTCTGTAGAGAAATAACAAGTTACAACAATGGTTTTGAAATTGGTAAGGTCAATGTGTAGGTTGTTGTAAATCACTAAGTGAACAGATCCATTAGCAGGTTTACCTTGAATGACACAACCCCTCGATTTCCCTTTAAGCTTCTGAACTGTTTGCCATTTGTCACGTATGGTTATTTGGATGAGTGGGGTGGGAGTCTGGGTGAGATTACTGGGTGCACATGGGTCATTGAGCCACCGAGGTCATACTTCTCCAGGCAGCTCTTGTCTTCTCCTCCCTAACTATTCTGCCAGTACTGACAAAGAGGCAATGTGTAGCACATTACTCCAAACTGAACAATGATGGCACTGAGAGTTTGCTCAGGTTTATTGCTCTAGAAGATTGGCAATAACCAGAGGATGGAAACACTGTTAATCTGCGCCACGTCCAGGTCTTGCAGCTAGATTTTTTTTATATCAAACTTTTCATATAAGATTCATCATATTGGACATTTAACAAACATACCATTGTTTTCAAGTAATATGGTCTCCAGTGCAAGGACCTCTAAAGGTTATTATTAATGAAAAACTCATTTTGCCCTTCTCCTAGATTAGCATTACTTTGTAGGTATTTCTGTCTTCATTCCCAGATGTCAAAGGCAGTTTATCTCTCATACTGTTCTTTCCACACTTTTCATGCCACCTCATGCATAAAGCATTCAAAATGTTGGCAAACACAATGAAAAATAGAATCTAAGCTAATGAATTCCAAAGAAAAGCCCCACTCTTTTTACTTGGCAAATATTACTAAAATCATGAATTACATAGTTGATGCCAGGTGGTAAACTGTAATGAAATGAACATGATATATGTCCCTCTTTCTACCTAATGCCTGATTACAGGGTACATTGTGTCTCCTCTCCTCCAATGATGCTGGGGCTCTCGGAAAGGCATTTGTTAAAATCTGAATTATGTAAGTAGGGGTTTAAATGATCTCATACAGCTAACAAGGACTGGGCTTGTGTTTTCTGACTTTGTGTTTTCAGTGTGTAATTTGATTTTAGTTTTTGTCAGGCAACCAGACCTGGAAGATTTAAGGGCACTAACTGAAATCGGGCCATCTGTTCACGCCAGGACATGCTCAGCCGTAGTGCAGAGCTGATCACACAGATGAGCAGCTCTGGAGAAGTATCTCACTGGAGTCAGACATTCACCAAGGGAAGGTACTTGGGGCGCTCTTGCAGGCCATAATTACATTCTCTTCCAGTGACCAGTGGTCACTGATTGTGCTTTGTGCCCCGTGTAAAAATAAATAAACATGTGAAAGTGCAGTGTCTGGGAAATGCTCATTTTTTTGAATGGTGTAAGGGAAGTGAAAGCCTCACTTTCTCCCGCAGGAATATCAGTTTATGAAGAGCAGACGACCTGTGAACCACCCTCAGTGAGCCTTTAAGTTGGGCAACTTTTGACAACAGAAACAGAAGCTTTACAAAATAAAGCATTCACATTGCTTATATTTTCTCAAAAAACATGTTAGCTGTACAGACCTACCCAAAGTTACACCTACAAACGCACTTTGGGAGGAAGACAAATTGATTAATGTGCAGACCATTGAGGATGCATTGAGTGTAGAATCAGATTAAAAGCTAGAAGAAACAATTTAATCCTTTATTTCTTGTGGAGAAACTAAATTCAAGGGGGATATTAGGACTTGTGTCAGGTTAGTTAGTAGCAGGGTTTGGATCCAACCTGCAGCCTCTAAAAGTGAGTCAAGAGCTCTTTTAATGATGCAGGTCAGCCTCAGAGTAGGGAAGGAGGAATCATTAATTTTCCCACAGCACAGAACCCTCAGATTTAGTGCCATGGGGAATTCAAAAGCAGTTAACATTGTTTTCTTTATAACTAGACTTTCCATTTCTTCCTTAATCAAACACTTTCATGCAGCTAGTAGAAATAATATTGTAGTCTTTTTTTCTTGTTACTTTGTTGAAAGTATTCTAGGCTTTTACCACTGAACTTGTAAACTGCATGATTTTTGACATATCTGCATATCAACTCTACCATGTACTTTTTAAAAATGTGTTTAAATTTTATTTTAAGAAGATATATATTCCTGCCATAAATGGAAAAGAAAACAGACTCATTTGCCGTAAATACAAGGTAGCCTTAGAAATGAATACAAAACAATCACCAAACTCTCAGTAGATACTGTTGTCTACAAAAGATCCCCAGTCCAACGACTGCCCTTTGTTAAAAAGGAAGGTTAGCAAATGTGAGTGGGGATGTTAACACCATATAACACTAATTCAAACTTGACTCTTGTTATACTCAGAAGGACTGAGAACCAATGAAAAAAAGGAATAAAATTCTTATGGTGATTCACTTATACAATACCTCAAAAAAAACCTCTTTAGCCACTCATGCAGTTTGGAGAAAACTACTACAGTTAATGCATTTACTGTCATTAATATATAAAATTGAGGTCCTTTTGGATCCTGCTATTCCCCACAAGAACCGGGAAGTGAAGTATAGCGTAATGGAGCCCCTGCATCCATTCGAATACCTGGTGGCTACGCTACACTCAGGGTTTCACTTCTGACTTGATTTGTTGGGATTCACATCCCGGCCTTACTACCCATTTATCTGTGTGATCACAGGCAAGTCACTGTTCTCTAAGCTTCGGTTTCTTCATATTTAAAATGAAAACAGCAATAGTACTTGTTGGAGTGGTTACAGATTTAATGGTCTAATGCACATAAAAACAGGGAGTGAGTGCTTAATATTATTAGCTTAGCTTACTGTTCTGTTATCACGTTGTACACTGTACTGCTCTGCTGTGGGCTAAGCTTAAGAAAATGTGTATAAGCTCCTCATGGCAGCAACAATAAACTACCATTATTCAGAACAAAAGTTAAAATGTTTTTATTTATTGATTTTAGAGAGAGAGAAAAACATCAATTTTGTCATTCTTCTTATTAATGCATTTGCTGGTTTCTTCTTGTATGTGCCGACTGAAGCTCAAACCCACAACCTTGGCACATTGGGACGACATTCTAACTGACTGAGCTACCCAGCCAGGGCTAGAACAAAACGTTTTTAGGTGGCTACTTTGTATGTGGAACAGACCAGGTTCACCTCCTCCTCATCAAGGGAGACTTCAGTCACTTTCCACTTTACCCTCCCTTAGGCAGAAGTTCTCTGAAAGGGCACAGTTCAGAACCCTTACCGTGTCTGCACAATCATGTGCCGCCCACCCTCTAACGGCCTTGTTGGTCCTCTTCTGAGCCAACTTTTCGTGTTGGCAGCCTTTCAGCCTGCTGATGGGGCCACCCGGGGTCAGGGGCACGAATGGGCTTCTTAGGGTTGTTTCCCGGGGCGTGGTAACTACTGCTGGGGTTGGTGAGGGAGGCTGGCCAAGTGAAAGGTCTGGCCACAGAGTCTAGAATGTTTGGGTGCAAGGTGGAGAAATGAGCAGAAGAGCGATGACGTGTGTAGGCTAGGCCTGAATGAGAGAAGAGAAGACAGGGCATGATGAATGAAGTGGACCAAAAATAAGACAAATGAAAAGAAACATTCTGTGCTGTAACACTTCAGCATAAAGTACAAGAACCCCCCCAAGAGCTAAACAATTTTACAGAAAAGATTATAATTTAAGGAAGATGACATAAAAATGGATGACACTAAAATAATGAAATTAGAATAAAAAAGAGGAAGAAGTTTGGTTAAGAAACAAGGCTTTTGTAGATTTCCCACAGCTAATTTTTATGTCACAACCTGTTCATGTTGTGTAAATATGTGTTATGTACGTACTATACTCTTACCAGTTACTTTGAAGGCACGCTTTTATTTTCATTGACATGTCTTAATACAAAAAACAGCAAGAACTTACAGATTTCATTTTCTTCCTTAATTTACATTCCTTGACTCTAGCCAAGCCTCACCAAGAGTCACAGACAATAAATTCCAGTCTTTTCCAAGCCAGAGAGACTCTGAGGTGATGGCTGTTTGGTTTCCATTAGAAACATTGAGAGAAATAAATTATTTTAGACTCATGGAAAAAAAATGTGTGTTACAGATATAAAATGTCCAAATTTGGAATATATTGAGTGATCTAATGGTTAAAATAGTAAAATCTATTGCTTTTTTCAGTTGCTTAGAGAGCATAACTGAAAGTGATCACATTGGAAAGACCATAGTGAGAACCCTTCACAGCGCAGCCTCCCAGGGTTACAGTCCAAGTGCCATAACCTCCAGGCCAATATGTTTTTAAGGCTTTGCCTCTCCGCCAGGTGATAATAAACATGAACTAGTGCCAAATTGGGTACATCAAAGACAACAGTTCTCATCTGGGTTGCACACTGGAAGCACCTGCGGAGCTTTAAAGAATACTCACAAAGTTTGAGAAACATGAAAAACCTTGTAACTGAAAGTGTGGTTCATGGACCAGGAGCCTGTTAGAAATGCAGAATGTCAGGCCCCATCTCGGGCTGCTTAATTAGAGTCTGAATTTTGCCAAAATCCCCGTGCGGTTTATATGCACTTTAAAGTCTGGGAAGCACTGCTCTAAAGAATTCCTGTCATTGATATATTTTTTCCTTTCCCTGATGTTAAACAGCAATTATATGATTAATAAGAGATGAAAGAAAAATAGCTCAACTTTTGTTCTTTAAAATCAGGAAAGCATACTTTCATCTCTGACATTCTGCAGAGTAAAATGGACAATATGAAGTGAGATCCATACATGTAGAGTTGTCAGATAATACAGGATGCCTAGTTAAGCATAAGTTTCAGGTAAGTGATGTTTTTTAGTAAAAGTGTGCCACACATAGTAAAAAAACAGAAAAAGTATTCATTGTTTATCTGAAATCCAAATTAGCCAGGCATCCTGCGTTTTTATTTGCTAAATCTGGTGGCCTTGTATATATTTCCAGGAGTGTCTCTTTGCTCTCTAGGTTTTCCCAGTAAAAAGGGGGAAATGATACCATAAATGGCCAAGCCGCTGCCCCCTAAGCTGTCTAGACTGATTGACTGTAATGTTGTTTCTCATCCTGCCCAGACAGCCAGGGCTCTGTGACTCCCCTAGAATGGCTGGTGACTCACCCAGAGAGAGAGTAATGGGAAATTTACTTGCTGACTCAGGAAGACATAAACCTTGGCAAACTTTTCCTTCAGTCTAAACCAAAAGAAAAAAATTTCCAGAGCAAATGTTAAATAGAGCACAATATATGTAAAACAGTAACTTGAGGCAGTAGGCAAATTCAGGGGCTTGTAGTCACATGTTTTCTATTAGTCGATTAAAAAGACATTTTCAGGGTTTGTGCCACTCGCTGCTGCACTCAGAAGCTGGTACTTTTCTTAAGAATTGCTGCCCTTTAAGTCTTCTCAGAGGTCACTTTCCAAGAATACATGTTAGTTCCCTTTTCTCAATGTTGTGTGTAGATTGCAAAAGTGGGAAATTCTTGAAGCAGGGACATGAGTGTAGATTGGATGACCACTGACTAACAATAGGCTTTGTAACTCTAGGCAAATCTGATATTTCATCCCTTCCTCCTGGAATGATTGTTTAATTTTATAATCTGTACCTTGCTCCTCAGATTGGCTCAGTCCCTCTTTATTCTGTCCGGCCACTTTACCATTTTTAAATAAGACTTCTTGCTGTTATCGAATCATCAAATGATCAGCTATGTTAAATGAAGAAACTAAATTTACATTAGCTAATTCTGGCTTTTTTTTCTTTTCTTTTTTTCTTTTTGAATTTGGAAAAAATTTGAGCAGAAAGATCAGCAATCTTGTTATATTAATGATTTTTCTTAAATAATTTCATAGTTGCTTTTGAGCAGGTTGAAGAGGAAGTGTAACTACACACTCTTTGTGAGTGTCTGAATCTTTTCTGCGGAGGTCAGACACATATTTAATGAGTCATGATATTGACAATCCTGGTTTCAGGACCTAAAAGCAACCCGCCTTGTTCCTAGCAAATATAGGAAGAAACTTCCATTTAAAAGCAAAGCCCACAAATACCATATCCGGAAGTTTTATAACCACTTCAATTCGAACATGAGGATGAAGGCTAAAAGTATTAAGTACCTAATATACTGAAGTGTGGGGGAATAGAACCACAAATGTTTTATAGCTTTCCATCAAGAAAAGAAATCTATTTTTCCATACTTGGAACCTGGTTTGACCTTGTTATTTGCTTTGACCAATAGAATGTGATGGAATGATGATGTGCCAATAAAGCCTAGGCCTCAGGATAGCTTGCAGCTTTGACCTTTGCCTTCTTGGAACACTGCCTTGAGAATGCCATGTGAGGAAGTCCCTCCTGGTTTCAGGGGCAAGTAGAAGGTGAGAGAGCATGGAAAGAACTGAGGCACTCCACTGACAGCACCAGCCAACACATAGTGTGTGAATGAGGCCATTTTGGACCTTCCAGTCTAGCCACTCCTCCACCAGAATGAATGAGCCAAGAGAAACTGCTAGCCAACGCTCAGAAAATCATGAGAAGTAATAACTCATTGCTTTCAGCCCTTATATTTGGGGGACCGGGAAAGGAAAGCGTTGTTACTTAGCAACAAGTAACTAATACTCCCCAAAGGAAATTGTTAAGAAGGCAGATCCCAGGTTGCCACCCCAGATTCTGATTCAGTAGGTCTGGCTTGAGATCCTGGTATCACACTTTTCCCACAAGGACCCTAGATGGAGGGGGTCCTTTGAGAAGACGACCCTTTGAGAAGCATATCCTAGTGAGATTTCCTTCAGTACTGAGCAGGCCTGAGACAAGTGGCCTCACAGTAGCGCACCACACCTGCCGGGGGTGCTCCTGCAGTTGGCAGGAACCTTACGCGGCGCGCAGGTACAAACAGAAGCGTTTCAAAAATGTTTGTGTGAAAAGCTAGAGAGGGAAAATAGATATAATTTTTACTCTTTTAAGCTTATAAAATAGAAATTGAAAAGATATTTTTATCCTTTTCCATTTGTCTAATATGGATTAATTGGGGGAGCAATAATAGCAGAGGCCTCCTGGAGAAACAGGATATGCTGGAAGATTCTGAATGACACTGATGTGGGCTAAAGTCTTGAAGTAAGAGTTTCGATACGAAAGATGCAGCAGAGTTGAGGCAGAGGCGAAAATAGTGCAGATTTTTTGAGCCCTGTGGAAGGAGGAGAAGGGAGAATAAGGGAAGGCAGATGCTCAGGGAGGTTTTTTGAGTGGAGAACAATGTGAAGTGCTGGTACATATTCGGAAGCCACCGTAGAAAGATGAAGGTGAATCTGCTTGAGAGAAACAACGAGTCTTTTGCTTGTGTGCACGCCCCCATGAACCCCACGACAGGTGCATCGTACACTGGTTTGAAGTGTTTCAAGCCTAGGCTGCCGTTGTGCTAGACAGTGACCCTTGGACCTTCTGGTTCCCGCTTTTTTCTGTCTTGTGAAGTCTGCTCACATGTTGTCGGTAGAGGGGGTTCCACTGCCAGGAAATATTTGAAAACCACTAAGTTAAAGAATGAAGGAAATGTTATTTAACTGAAGAGAAAGATTCATTATCAGACAAGTGTTATTTTAGTCTCAGAGATGGCTCCTTCTCAGCGGTAGATGGACAGTTAAACTTGATCTTCTTGGGGTTTTCTTTTGCCCTCAGGGGGTGATGAGAACCAGAAAATCCTCGAGGAGGTCAATCTGCATTTTCTTTGCCACATCGAAAGTGAAATTATTTGTAGTAAAAATTCAATTTTTAGTATAGTAACAAAACATATTCAGGTGTCTCCCTTTCCAGAAGCTGTTTGTGGACCTTTCACTGCTGAAATAGAGCAAGAAAAAAGTCATAGATATGTACAGACAGCTGACAGGAGATCCTTCCTGGCTTTTAGGGGTTTGAAGACCCTGACCCTCACCAAATTATGATTTTTCCCCCTTTCCTCTTGGGAAAAAGGTGGAATTAAACTGTCACTCTTAGGGAAATCACACAAATATATGTGTGATTTTGCCTAGAATATAAATGATAAATATTGTAATAAAGGGAAATATATAATATTTGCAAATTACAGCGAGAATTTTTTTGTTTATAAATTATATGCAACTTAACCCATCTGTGTTTGTTGGCATTGGGGAGGATATGTCACGGTATCAAATTAAGTCACCAATTTCAGTGATGAACCCAACAAAAGCATGGATTTCACTCTATTGCGTGTGAGTCCCAGTTAATAAAATTGTGATGCAAACATAAAGTTTTAAAATTCCTTCCTATATACCAAGACAGCATGTGTAGAAAATAACATGAATTATAATTTCTAGCCAATAAACTCCAATAAAAACAATGACAAGCCTTAGAATGTACCGGAACTTGGAGGACCTGAGCCACCATCCGTGCTGAAACAAAGAGGGCCTGCGTCACCGGCCATGCACCTGATCCCTAGGTTTCCTGTTATCAGAGGCGGCTGAGGAAGGGCCATCAGCATCCTGCTGAAAACCAGTTATACCCTTTTTGTCCCTTCCCCTCTCCCTTGAGCATTTTCCAGAAACAAGGACGGTAAATGTCCTGACAGCCATCCCTAATCAGAGGATGTTGTTGTTTCACAAACACCTATACCCTGGACATCAGGAACCATCCAGCAGGGTGACTCACCCCCCTGGGGGTCAACTCCACCCCCTTAAAAATCCCTCTATGGCTTTCCTTGGTGCTGCAGTCACTCCCACTCAGCCTGCCAGCCTGGACCTCCCCAGTAAAGGCCTTGAACTGGTTTACAAGCCTCCTCCCTTCTTCCTCACACAAATCTAACAATAAAGTTTTCTGTCAAAGCTAAAAGAAATGGTCTTCTAACTAGAGTAGCAACCTAAGTGTGGTAAAGCCAAGACTGTTTTTAAACCATCACAGCCACAAAACTAGGGTTAACTAAGGAAATGGTTAGATTAACAGTTTTCATAACATCTAAAGATAATTCATAATTTATCGTACAGAGAAAACGTTTTAAGCCAACACTGCATTTTGACCATGCAAATATTGTACCAATGATCAAATAATTTTCACAGTTTAAAACTAACAAACCCATATTTACATAACAATAAGAAAGAGGGGGGATATTTCCCCCTTATGTAGGTACTAAGACTTATATGAGAAAAACCCTTGAGGACAAGACACGTTACTTATCAATCCACAGTGACATATATTATAGATACATATTATATATTGTGTGTTCATATGTTTTTAAATCCCTACAGTTTTCCTTTTTTAAATAGTTTGTTTTTCAAATGTCTGTCAAGCCATTTTTCTAGTGTTTATGAAATATTTCTCATTGGGGACAATATTATAAGTGGTTGTCAGATTCTCAGATGTGTTTATAATATCGTATTTAACCCAAATTGTTTATGGCTATAATGTAATAGAAAGTTAAATTCTTTTCAGGAGCCTGGCCTTCTAGTTCTCATAACACTTTTTATTATTTTTGTGACCATGACTAAGCCTTCTCTGAAACTTGTTTTTCTTATAGTAATAGATAATATATGGCATATATAGCTACATGAAAAAGAGAAAATTTTATCTTAGAATCTTAAGCACGAATCTTTTTGGGGGGAGGGGTGAAAAGATTTTTTTAATGTAGATTTGTATTTGAAAATTTGAGTCTAGCAATATATAAGTCCTTAACATGGTCAGAGAAAACAGAGGAAAACGAAGAGAAGCCTAAACTGCTCCGAGTAAAAATATGAGAGAAATGTAGTTATGATCTCTGCCCAGAAAGAAGAAATGGGGCACCTAGTAATGAGAAGAAGAGGAAAATAGAGGGTCTGATGAAGGTGGGTGCAAGCAACAGATGGGAGGTCAAGAGACTGAGAAGGAGACACAGGCAAGAGAACTTCCCACAGTGGGGACGCTGAAGGCTTTATAAGGCAGGGTTAGTATTCCACTGTACTCCAGCACCCCACCATCACCCTCAACTTTTCTAGAGAGTTCTGCTACATGGACATACCTCCATTTGGGTTGTTTTGTGGAATCATCGTAAAAGAGATCCATGTTGAGGTTGAGAGAGAGTATGTGCAGGGTTGAGTGAAAGCCCAGATTTAGAAGCGACGAGCAAGTGTGGCAGAGAACTCCATGTCAGCTGGAGCCCCTTGGAGAATCCTGGGAAACACTGGAAAGGCAATAGTGGGTATTACAGCCCACCAGATGCACATCTCAGGTGTGCAGCTAAATCGGACTCAGAACCTTCAGTGCCCCTCTATGACCCCAGTTCCAGGGGCTTTGCTCCTTCTAAGCAGAGAGATCTCCAGTGAACCTGGGAGTCTCAGCATTTAGGTATGGTCTCCACAGCCTATTAGCTAGCCATCACACTGAAGGTAAGGAGGTGTCCCAGAAAGGAAGGGCACCTGAAAGCAGTAAGAGGGAAAGTCAAGGACAGAAATGTTGATGCCAGAGCAGATTCTGTTTTGTTTTGTTTTTTTCCCCACAGCACTTAGCATATCGTAGTTCTATGATGACTAAACTAATGAATGAATGAATTCTAGATATTAGAAACAGGGAAAATTTGGAGTACAGTGCAGCAGAAAATGGAGAAGAAATAAAGTTTAACCCCTTCTTTTTGCATCTATGGCACTATAAAGCTGGAAGAGACTTTAGAATCCATCAAATACAATCCTTTCAGTTCTGTAAATAGCATTTATAAATACACTGTTCAATTTGGGAGGCACTAACCACATGTGGCTAATAAAATTGTTTTTAATTTAAAGTTTAATTTTTCAGTCATACTAGTGACATTTCAAGCACTTGGTCATCAAATGTGCCTAATGCCAGTATTTGGGGCAACCGAATGTTTCTGTCATGGCACAGTTTTGTTAGACAACACCGATCTATTGCACCCCATCCTGAGCCTGAATTATTTTCAAAGAGTGTCATTCCCTGTTGGTCTGGGGCCAGACATAATTGTTGGCCATCCCGAAAGTTTCTTCCATATATTTATCCTAGATTGTTTAGATATATGGAAAGATTTATTCTCTATAGCGAGCATTTTATTATAGTAATCGTTTTAAATTTTTGTTAATTATAAAGATATTATAAAGTGGAATAACTAAGCTGAAATAGAATTTAAAAGTTAACTCGGTTTCTTAAAGATTCTCACGTATGCCTAAAAAAGAGCATTAATTAATGTAACCATCTCCATAAGAGTAATTATTTTTTAAAAACGCAATTAAAAAACTAACTGAAGAGATAACATTATGCTTCACAAAAATGCTGAGTATGCACTGAACCTTGTACTTAATTCTTTTATGTTTCTATGAGTTAAACCTAATGCAAGAATGTGGTTAAGAGCTCTGTATCTAACCCCTTAGTGAATGTAATCATTTCCTACAAAATCCAAATATTTAACATTTCATGAAAATTCCCGGTCATATTTCCATAATGACTGAAAGGTGGAAATCTTTAATTAGTCTTCACATTTTTAGAGGAAGTAAGACAGGAGAGTTTAGAAAAGCCCCTAAATGAATCATTTAAAAGGGACAGAAGCGGTGAAGCACCAATCCATCTAGGAGCATTGCTCACAGGAACTTAATTCATACTTTCTTTATTAATGCCAACAACGAAGTGAGCTTTCATAGGGCATTTAAAACCCTATTAAGCATTAAAAAGTGGACCAATCTGCTTTCTGTAAATAATATTAACCTTGAATCATCAAGAAAACTGTCAGACAATGCTTCTGTTTTAGCTACTTCAGAAGTAGGAAGAGTGGCAATATAGCTAGAACAGTTCCTATCAAAGTAGGGTATACAAATAAATTCTTTGGTACTCAAAATTTAAATCTATTGTTTGAGGAATTCAGGTGAATGTATTAGTAAAAATTGGTTAAGGTATAACTGAAAATTCTAGTAATATCTGCTTAAACAAAGATGGAGGCATATTTTTCTTTGAGATAATATAATCTTCAGGTTCACAGTCCAAGATGAGAATAATGGGTCCATGGTTATCAGAAACCCAGACTTTCGGCCTTGTTATCCTTAGGTCATGACCTTTATTACCAAGTGAGGCTTCTGCAGCTCCAACCATCGCATTCATGTCCGGGGCATCAGCTATAAAAAAGTTGCAGAGGAAGGGGGACCTGGTCCGTAAGCTAGTCCCCTTCTCAGAGCTTTCCTAGTAGCTCCGCCTGATAGCTTCTACTGACACCTTTTGGTCCTTTATAAGGGAACTGGGAAGTGTAAGTTCTTTTTAGTTGTTTTTTTTCCCCCCCAGCTAGGCATATTATTGTCACCACACAATATAGGGGTTTTATTACCGAACAGGAAGAAGACAATGAATATTGGGTAGGCAGCAAGCAGTCTCCGTCAGAACAGGTGTGGGGATAATGTGTACTAAGTTTTGTAAATTAACTAATAATATTCACTAGTATATCGTGCTATTATAAGATCACCTTCTTATGTTCTTGATATTAAAATTGCCCCAGCAAAATCGTGTTTTGTAGATGTATATCTAAGTATGTCTTTTTGGGACATGGAGATTATTTTTATTACAAAAGAAAGTATTTCAGTAACTAAATGTCGTCGTCGGCAGCCGTCCGTCTCGAGAGACGATGGTGTAGCTTCTTAAGAGTCTATCTGCACCGCCGAGAATGGCTGTGCAGTCCGACTTGGGAGTGACACGGTATCTGTCTCCTCCCGTGTTGAATCGACATCTTGCGATGAAGCTACAGAGCCTGGGCAGGGTGATATGGAGGGTCTGCTGTTGCCCATGCAGCAGATCCCCCCTCTCTTCGCAGCTGAAGGGTCCAAGGGAAAGACGGAGTCAATACAGCTTGGCTTCAGGTGCGCCGCAGGAGTTGCCGATGTTGACTACAACGTCAAACCGCCTTAGGGACTCCGGCTCTGGATTTTCTGTCGGGGTTTACTCCCTTAGCCTTTCCCCTGAAGAGGTATGCCGCAAGGCAGCGGAGGTTTTTTGGAGTCAGAGTTTTCCTTCTCTGATGTGCCCTGACTGGAAGATCGAACCAGCGACACTTAGCTCGCAGGCCGACGCTCAATCCAGTGAGCCAAACCAGCCAGGGTCAGTAACTAAATGTACATATGTATTATTATATTAATGGTGTGTTTTGTCATTAATGACACATTTTTTTGCCTTTTTTTTCTAAGGAAAAATAAATCTATATGTAACTCTGTAGACTATAGTTTTTAAAGATCTTTCAGTTATAAGTGTTTACATCTATCTTAAATCTGAAGGAAAAAAATTAGAAGGTTTAGTTTATAATCTCCAGTTACAGCAAGGCTACATTTATACACAATGATTAGCAGGAAGAGAGCATTAGCAATCATCTATCAAGTGCCAGGAACATTTTAGATTATGCCACATGACTTCTCTTATGACTTATGACATAAATAAAACATAGTGACTTTTAGAAGTTCTCTGTTTTCTTGATGTATTTTATATTTTAAAATGTGTTTGCTAATTCTGAATATACCACAAATATTTTGCTTTCTATATCTAAGCCTCTCATTTGACTTTTAAGTGATTAAAGAGTAACATAAACAACATTACCCTCTTCCAAACATGGATTTTTCTTGTGGTATAAACTCTTTACAGAGAAATATGATTTATTTCTTAAGACACATCAGAGCACACACCAACACTTCCAGATTTTAAAACAAGTTAAAACCCTTTAGTAGTTACAATGTAAGAAAATGCTGTAATCTTTAACTTAAATGGAACAATAGACATAATTTTCCTCTTACATTTCACATGTTAATCATTTGTTGGGAAGTTCTGAAAACCCCCAGACATGTCCTTGAAGTAAAGAAAATCTTCTGGAGAGCACAGTGCTATTTCATAACAAGTTGCAGAGAACTTCAGGAACACACAAGATGCTTCTTGCTATTCATGATTAATTTTTATCTCCTTCATAAACCCTGAATGGTAATCCCAAATTGCAACAGGGAATGAAAAACAGCTACACTATATTAGAAACACTGTTTTAGATGAAATCAATAGTAATCTTAATTCTTTGCCAGTTACGAAGTGAATCTACTAGATGTTTCTGAGCCTTTCTATTTCTTGAAAAGTACATAATTATTCATTCATTCACTTGTGCTGGAATACTTACTGAGTTGTTACTTTCATGTGTTCAATTTATAAAAGTGACAATGGCTTTTTATTCATACATTCATTCATTTGTTCTTAAACAAATTTTTCTTGGTTTCCTGTTATTCAATAAGAACTGTGCTGGGCACTGCACATTTGCTGATGAATAAGATCAACATGTTTTTACAATATTATTTGTCAATTATACCTCAGGAAAGCTGGGGAGAGGAGAGATCAACATATTTGCTTCTCTCATGGAATTTACAGACAATTCATCAACAGTCCTTTGTGACTTTAAAAATATAAATTCAGCACTGTATTCAATGTTATTGAAGAATATATAATTTAAGAAAACATAGTTCCTATTTTTAAGGAACTGATTATTTCAATAGGGAAAAAAATACTGTGATGCCTGAAAATATCAGGAATTAATATCACAATCAAGATGCTGGTATAGGTAAACACAGATTGCCTTCTTGCACAACCACATCAAAATTACAACTGAACTATAGAATAACCATCATTCAGAACTGTCAGAAATCGAGCTGCATGGAAGTTTTAACAACTACGGAATTAAAGAAGAAACTACATCGAGACTGATAGGAGGGGCAGAGACACGGAACAAGCTGGTCCCACACCACATGGCAGATAAAAATCAGAGAAATATCTCAAAAGCAAGGGGTCCCAGGCCCCCCCAGCTTAGGGGTCCAGTGCCAGGAAGAGAAGTCTCCATAACTTCTGGCTATAAAAACCAGCGGACTGAGGGTGTGGAAGACAGAAACTCCTGGATTCACAGGTAGTCCCTCTAAAGGGCCCCCCCCCCCACACTTACACAGACTCACTCCCTCTGAGTTCCAGCACTAGGGCAGCAGCTTGAAAGGCACCAAAGGCATATGTGGAGGAACTGCAGTGTCTGGCAACAGTGCAAGAGCTGGGGGCCAGCCTCCTCCCAGACAGAAACTTCTTAAGACTGTAACTAGCTTTTTCTAGTACATGGAAGGAATATTTAATCTGAAGGCCAAAAATAATTGGTTTCTTACTGTTTTGAAAATATAAATGTATTACCTAACAATGAGGATTATAAATATTTCCCCATTTCATTCCCAATATTAATGGACGTGAGCTGGTTTACCCTCTGTTATATCATATTCTGCCTAGTGTAGGGTAAAGATATTTGAATGAGGCCAGATGACTTTGTTTTATGGGGGTTAGCAACAACCACCTTAATTACTCTGGAAAGGCCTGTGAGGCCCCAGGGATGGGCAAGGTCTTGGGGATAGTCACCAGACCCCTCCTTGCCCATAAGGACATGGAGATCAGGAGGTGTGAAGATACTACTAGCAGAAGAAGTATGCCCACCAAATTATCTCTTCTCTTTCAGATTAACCCCACAAATATTCATTATAACGATTTCCTTCATGGTGAAATTTTAGTAGATTAAGACCATTTTTAGTCTTTAGAATTCAATGACTCTTTCAGAATTTCTTCTTAAACCTTCCCAAGTTAGTAGAATTTATTTGATGAATACAAGCAATAATAAAGTTGGATTAAAATATTTTATTGGTAAACATTATGCTGTAAAAAGTTCAGATGGATTGAGAGCAAAGGTAATTTAAGTAAATTTTCATATCACTTTGAATATATTATTATCTTTTCATCTTTGTTTATTATGATGTTGTAAAAGACAAGTTAGTGCCAACGAGTGTGAGCTTGGGGAGTCAGACCATCACGCATTCAAAATCTGCCTCTGCCACACTGCCTTTGTGACCCTGGAAAAATTATTTAATCTCAAGAAAATCAGTCATTTCATCTGTAAATTGTGAATACTGATACAACCTACCCAGTAGGGTTTTATGACTAATCAATAACTTCATATGTACACAAAATTCTTAGCACAGTGCCCAGCACATAATCAGTAAACTTAATAAAAATGTTAATTGTTATGAAGACTCCAGACAATGGAATTAATTCCATCATTGAGCTCACTATTGAGGGCAGAAGATGTGAAAACCATAAGGCAGCACTGGGGGTTGGAATGGGGGTGAAGCCAGAGAGGCCAGTTTGATCTCCTTAATAGATAACTGGGAAAGGAGAGGCAAGCAAATCAGACAAAAAAGCAACAGCAACAAACTGTAGAGCCGGGTTTAGTGGAATAAATGCTCTGAAGAAATAAAGAGTGGAAGAAGGGGATTTCAGAAAGGTTTCTGCAGATTATGAACTGAATTCCCCCTTGATGTTCTTTGAGAGATAAAAATTTGAAATAATTCTTAAATTATTTTGGGGTAACTGAACTGAGCTCCTTTTTTTGTGTAGAGACAAAAAAACCAAGTGGAACCTTCGTTTGATTATGGTTATTAAAGAAACTGCTAGATAGATACTAGGAGAATTAAGAGTGCAATAATAGTCATATAAATTTGCTATTATTATTGTACTAAACTGTTGCATTAATGGCAACAAGTACTATTCAGTCCTATGGGGTAGATGCTATCAGCATTACCATTTTATAGATTAGGTACAGAATGGTTGGAATGATTGCCCAGAGTCACACAAGTAATTCTTACTTGGTTAAGCCAGGAATCAAACTCAGGCATTTGAATTTAGAGAAACCGATGGAATCTAGATTTTAACTAAAGGACAGAAGGATAGAGGGCAAAATTCAAAGTCAAATTCTTCTACTAGCTAATATTTTATTTTCTCTGTTAGAAAGTGCCTATACTTAATGCAGATATATTATGCAGTTCTTTTAAGTTGGAAAATCATTACAGAATAAAATATGCTTTTTCTTCTCCCATGCACACAGTACCTGGCACGTTGTGGATTCTAAATAAGTACTGGCTGACTTGATATATACTGTAAATGGATATGTACTGTAATAAACCCCCTCAATATGCAAGGTGACGGGTAGACGACTGCTCAAGCATGACTACTCTGTTCCAAAGATGCATGTATTTATAACCCAGGGTGCATTAAGGCACTGGGTCAGTCTGAATCACTGTCTCCTAATAGAAATATGGTTCTGATACACTTAAGTTTTGGTGGGCACATGGCTGTCGGCATTGCTTTTGTTTCTTCCTTTATCTGGCTTTTTCATTTCTTCCCAGTCTCGGTAGGGTGATGATATCTAGTAGGAGTCTTGTAGGGTTCAGTTGCACAGTCACCCCAGAGGCAAGCTGTGAATGGAGTTCAGCTGCCACTAGTGCTGGGCCTGGGGCCATTTAGCAAGAGGTATATGACACACTGAGGCCAGATTTTGCTTGTTTGGGGTTTGTGAACCTTTGAGAGAATTTAGGAAAGTTCACTGCATGAGTAAAGACATACTACTTTTATGGAAAAGCTACTGGAACAGGTTGGGTGGGGCTGGGTCTCAGGGCATCATTAGGACAGGGGTAACAGTGTAGGTCAGGTTGATGGAGGCTCAGAGATGGTCTCTGCCTGTGCCTGGAGTGGGAGGGCTGAACAAAGGAACAATGGGTTCTGCCAGGACTTCTAAGAAGGCTGCCCATTTAGCCCTTGCCCTAAAGCTACTCAATTTAGTTCCTCCCCATGTGTCCCTGGTGCTTTCTGAGCTTCTGCCCAGCACTGGGGCTCAGAGTGAGTGAGTCTGTGTAAGCCTGTGCACAGACCCTTTAAGAGGAAGGCCTGGGACTCCAGTAGCGACCCATCTTACCCACAATCTCTGCTCGTTTACACAGCTAGAAGTTATGGGGATGTCTCTTCCCAGCACGGCAAACCTGGACTGGGGAGCCCAGCATGAGGTTGAGACCCCTCCTTCTAAAACCCTTCACTCCTCAGGGGGAACCTCTACAGCTGCGATATCCCTCCTAATATTTAACTGACACATATGGGTGTGGGATCAGCCCCTTGCATCTTCGCCTCTCCTATCAGTGTCCACATAGCTTCTTCTATATAATATTTGTTATAGAACTTCCGTCCAGCCAGATTTCAGGTGGTTCTCAAAGATGGTTGTTCTGTAGTTCAGTTGTAATTTTTATGTGCTGTAGGATGATGCCAGTACCACATTTACCTCCTCTGCTATCCTGATCCGATGTGTCTTGTTCACCAAATTCTTCAGTAGGTGATACCTAATATGGGGAAAGTCACTTCCCTGGGCAAGCTTACTCATCATTTCATGTTCATTCATTCATTCATTCAACACTTTATTGATAGCTTACTGTCTGTCTGGCAAAGTGCAAGGATTTGGGAATGTAAAGAAAAAGGTCAAGGTTCCTGACCTCCAGGAAGGCTCTCAGTCTCTGGGAATGGTGCTACACACCAACAGCAAGCAAGCCCACAATTTACTGTAAAATTGTGTTTCTACACAAATGCCCTAAATCAGCGAGCACAACAAATCATACGACTTCAGCTAATTAAAGTGGGAACAAGGTTTTAACAAGTCTGACTTGATTTAAAGCGATTTTTGCCGGTTCTTTGCCTTGCCAACCCTTTCGTGGACCGCTGAATTTAGGCTTTGGCACAGCTCACTCGGAAAGAGGCTGTGTTAGCTAGCCTTCTGCAAGTTTATAATTAAGTTCAGTGTTTGTGTGTTGGATTCAGTGGAGAGGAAAACGACCACTAATTATGGAGTTTCGTTTGTGAGAGCTTGCTAAGCCTTTTAAGTAGCAGAAACAAGAGAAGCTGATAAAGCGTTTCTCATTTAAAATATAAGTCGCAGGGGAGTTCCTGGCTGTATCAGGATAAGAGGGGTGTCCTTGGTGCTCCCGGAGGACGCAGGCGGGTTTGGACCACCAGGAGCAATGCCGCCACCCACAGGGACTCTGAGAGTCTTGGGCCTCGGTACAGACTCGCAGTTCACGGGACAGACGGCGACAGCTCGCAAGGAAGTGCTATCGGTCTCACCACACAGGAGGACGACTCTCCTCCTTCACTTCCTCCAGCACCGAGGCTCAGCCTCCCGCCCGGCTCCTCCTCTTTTGCCTCCTCCCCGCCCCCCTGCCCCCCTGCCCCCCTGCTGCCGCCGCCGCCACCGCCACCGCTGCACTCAGGCTGGGGGTGCGGCGCTCACTCCCGCAGTCCCGCGCTGCTGCCCCCGCCCAGCTCGCCCTGCGCCCCACCTCCCCCGCGGCTTTCCGAAGCTCAGCACTCCTGCCGCCCCGGCGCTGTCTGGGACTGCTGGGAAGCTAGAGGCCCGCCAGTCTCCGCGCGCGCAGGCGGCGGGCCACGGGCACAGCGCGCTCCAGGAGCGGTGGCCGCGGCTCGGGACTCGGCGCCCAGCGCGCACTTCAGCGATGGCTTCTCTGCCCCGGTGGTGGCTTTGCCTTCGCCCCCAGTGCCTCCTGCTCCTTCTCCCCGGATTGCTGCTGCCTCTTTGCGGCGCCTTCAACCTAGATGTGGACAGTCCTGCCGAGTACTCCGGCCCAGAGGGAAGTTACTTCGGTTTCGCTGTGGATTTCTTCGTGCCCAGCGCGTCTTCGTAAGTGGCCCCACTTGGAAGGGGAGTCGGCCCCCTCCCCCATAGCGTGCACTCACCCTGCATTTCCCCGGAGGGAGAGATATCTCTGGGAGAGATGCCGGCGTCTGTCTGTCTGGCTGTCCGTTCCCCCCACCCCCCCACGGGCTGGTTAGGTTCTGGGTGGATGAAACATTTGGGGAGATGAACCCCCGCGGCACCCACCACCCAGTTACTTACTTTCCTCACTCCCGAGAGGGAGGTCTTTGAAGCCGACCTGTGCTTAAAACTTGGGGAAAGAGGGAAATCAACAAAGGCTGGTGTGGCCGGACTCCGCGCCGCCTCTCCCAGGGTCCGGGATGTGGTCAGTTTCATCCCCGAACTTCTGTTTCTCTGGTACCACTTAGCCGTCCCGGTAGCTGTTTTCTGCTCCATAGACTTAAATACCCGTCCTTTTCGTTCTCTCTAAACAAGCCCTCCCCCACTCTTTCCGCCTTTCTGGCTGACTCTTTCTCCTCTTTTACTCCTCTTCCAGACATTCTGATGACTAAAGTGACCATACCGTCATAGTAATTCATTGTCCCCTATCTTTGGGACGTCAGCCTTTTGCACATTTGAGGGCGAACAGATGGATTGAATGTGTCCTGTTCTTTTTATAGTGATTCATTATTTAGGTCATTGTTCCGAAAGAAGGGTGTTTGCTGAGTTTTCACTCACTCCAGGTCATTTGAATACTGCAGTATTTAAGAATTCAGTTATGTTTTCAAATTGCCAGCGTTTCGCTTGCAAAGACTGCCAAGGATTTGTAACAGACTCACTGCCATTATCGGACTAGAGGTTGCCTCCGACTTTACCGAACGCTGACACCGTTCTCACTACCCCGTCTCCATATTAGCTTTAGAAATACTAACTTAATAAGTGTTCATTGGATGTCTTTTGATGTTTAAATTTTGTTTTCAAGAGGGAGAACTGCTCTCAGCTTTACTGCTAAGCTCCTAGAAATGATAACAACATGCTTAGGTTTCTGTGTTAAATGTTTTAAAGTGCTGTTTTTTGGGGGGAGAGGGACGATCATTTTGAGGGTTAGTATTTAGATAGGACCATTTTTCCAATTTATACATGTCTAATTTGAAGGTGACCTAAATATTTTTCCATGACTGTTAGAACACTTATCAGGATTCATTCCCATAATCTTTCTGGAGGTTGCGGAATATCACTCATTTTGGTGACAACCGTTGCAGCAGTAAATAGATTGGAAGCAGTCAGTGGAAGGTAGACATTGTTGTATGTAGTGGACTCTGGTGTTTCCAGCTTCAGTGCTTTCTGAGAGACCTGAGCACAGATTTTCCAAAATAAAGTAATCTTTAACTTCAGGCGACCTTTTCTTTTTTTTTACTACCTTCTCTTTGATGTAATCATTTGTCAGCCTTATCTGTTATTTAAAATTTTGGGGGGTGCCAGATATTTTAAGTGTGTGCCTTTATACTATAGAGGATTTTAGTTGCTCTCAACAGTGCTTTCAGATTTAATTTGTACAGAAATTCTAATAATTTCGAAAATGTATTTTGTCGAGAGTTAGTACTTAGCAAGAGTTAGCACTTACATACTTCAGAATTGTTGGAGTGTTTTGCAAACATTGCTCTTAATTCTGTGGCAACCGTCTGAGTTTAGTAGTGTAAAGATACATGACAAGATAAACTTCTTAAGTGTTTCTACCACGGGAAATGCAGTAATATTGAACTGTTAGCATGAGATATTTACTGTTTTTGGTTAGGAGGCTGGATGACTAATCTTCGATTAGTCATTGTAGTTGTTGAATAGTCTGTGACCTCACAGGTTTACATGACCTCCCATGAGGGCCTTCAAAAGTAAGGTAAAATTAAACTTGGTTTGATTTCATATAATATCATAAAATTTTAGTGACTTTGTTACTGATAGACTAGTAAGCTCTAGGTATAGCCTAATCTAAAAATATATATCAACTTTGTGACGTTTTTAAAAACAAAGTATATATACACAAAGGTTTCTGTTACTGGACTTTTCAGGTTTAACAAAGATTAATGCAAAATTATGCTTAATTTTGTAAAAAGACAGTTTAAAATATAGCAAGCAGTGGAATCCAAGGTACATGGGATGCCATTTATAATACTACCAGGTGCATTGTTGTACTTACTCGGTGTGATCATAAACTTCGAAAGGAAAACCAATCCACATAATAAAAAAGTGTTTAAGATTCCTTTCTTCTGAAGAATACCTGGATTAATGAGAAAGCAAAGGTAATAAAGTCTCTCTTTGCTGCTTCCAGTTTCTATAGATGTCTAAAATGCCTCTGGCAAGCTATAGAATTGTTTCATGTCTAATTTTTCTTGTCATAGAAGATCATTATTGAATTATTTCCATATTGTTGTGAAAACGAATGAATCAATGTTTATTAAGGAAAAGGAAAACAAGGCACAAATCAAAAATATTAAGATGACCCCTCAAGAAAAAACTGCAATAAAAAATAAAGAAATAAAAACTCAAATAAATAAATATTTTAAACATTAAATAAAAAGAAAATACTCTAGAAGTGAGTTTTAAGTATGAAGTAAAAAGTCACAGAAATCGTGATTTAAAAATTACGTAAATGAAAATAAGCATTTCTTATATTTTTCTTGTTTGCATTAATTTTTGGTGGCCGTATTGCCACACTTACATAGAATTTAAAGATCATATACAGACCAAGAAGTCAAGTCATGTTTTTCTTGTGGAGAATAATTGGAGAAATTAAAGATTGCATCATAGGTTTAATTATAAAACGATATATTACATTGTTAACCTCTGTTATGACAGACAAAGCACTTTTACTTATGCTATTTTATTTCACCCTGTAGCACAAACCACACAGGAAGTAGGAAAGCAGATAAACTCATTCTTACAGATGAGGAAACTGAGGCCAGAAGAGTTTGCAGGCTTTAGTTGTTTGGGTTAGTATGTGGGGTAGGGGGCAAGGTATGATTAAAAGAGAGATTGTATGAAATTCAAATTCCATTTAATTTTTATATTCAAAATTTAAAATTTGAAGAAAATTGAAGTTTTCTTATTTATTCTTCAAATATGTTATATTTGTTTTCATTTTACATATATATTTATTTTTAAGTAATGCTGTAATAAGGAACACTGGATTAGAATTCTTGCCTTTTTCTTTCTTAAACATTAATGGAGCCCCATTTACAGTTACTTTGCGTTTCTATGACCCCAAGGGCAAAGTGTGGGAGAGTGTGCTTTGTTCACCCCCAGAAGGTCCTGCAGAGTAGTTAGTGGTTCTCAATCCTAACTTCCTGTTTGCAACACCTGGACAGCTTTCAAAATAAGACTGCTGCCCTGGCTGCATCTTAGATCCAAAAGTAGAGTTCTAACTTCATATCCCAATATCCTGTGGATCATTTCTGCTTGACTGGCCAGTCTTACCTCAAGAATGACTAAAAATGAACTCTTTTTCACCAAGAGATGTCAGTTACACCTCTGTTTCTATTAATGGTGCCATCATTTTCTCTGTTGCCCTGGAAATAATTTCATATTCCGCCCCCTCATTTTCCATTTTCCTTTGTTTCTATAACTGAAGTCCCCTAATATTAGTCAGTGATTAGTCACCAGGCAAAAGGTTCTAGGAATTCTTCCTTGTTAATGATTCTTGCTTCAATCTCTGCGTTCCACTTCTGCTGGCACTTCCTTATTTCAGCCCAGTCACAGGTGTCGCCTGTGGCATTCCAGTACTCATTTCTTTATCCACCATTTGGCTCTTAAACCTGCAACACATCTTACATGTTTCTGATAGTTTTATCTTTCTGAAGCATCTTTTTGATCTTGGTATTTGGCTGCTAAAATTTCCTCAACAGTGCTTCTTCCATGGCCAGAGAGATAGCCCAAACTGCTTAATATGGGTGAAGACCCCTTTCAGTTTTTCCCTGTATATACTTTTAAAAGTTCATGTCCCACCCTAGCTGGGTGGTTCAGTGGGTTGGAGCGTCGTCCCTGTACACCAGAAGGTTACAAGTTTGCTTCCCCATTTGGGTGCATTCCTGAGGCAACCAGTTGGTGTTTCTTTCTCTCATCTATGTTTCTCTCCCTCTTTCCCTTCCTATCTCTCTAAGATCAATAAGACATATCTTCAGGTGAGGATTAAATAATAAATAAAAGTTCATAAATAAACAAGTAAAAGCTCATGTCCTGTTTCTCCTCTTGCCATTTTAACCATCTTTACAACTCTTTATAAAATGATGCCAGTTCATTTTCATGAACTTTAGTGTGGGTCTGGCTATATTGTTTTTTTTTTTCTTGCCATAAACAATGTATGTGCGTGGACTATGACCTTATTTGGAAATTAAATCCTGTGTCTATTACTCCAGATTAAGGCCCAATGTTTATAGGACATTATCAAAGAGAAGGGAAAATGTATAGAATTTATAGTTATTACATCTGTTTTACATTGTAAATATGTTGACTGTAGCATTTTAAAAAAATGAATAGCAGATAGCTCTGACATAACATTCAGTTCTAAAATTTTATACATATTTCCTTCTATAAAGTATAAGGTAATTTTTCAGAAATTCCTTCTGGTGAAAGCTCATTGGTCAACCTAGAGTCAGCCAAATATATTAAACATGCTTTATCTTGGGGAGAGACGTCAGTGCTGAAAGCAGCCAAATAACTGAATTCATTTGGAGGGTTTAAAAAATGTATTTGTCATTGTTTGGCTGGTTGCCTCTCCTTGGTCGTCAAGGTCACATTCCCTGAAGCAGCTGCCCTTAAAGTAATACTTAGGGTAGGAAGTGCACCTAAAGGGCATCCGCCTGGTGAGTTTCTCAGATTCTCTGTGCCCCATCTCTCTCTTTCCCCTCCCTCATTCTGTCCCTCCCTCTTTCCCTTCTCCCTCCCTCCCTCCATCTTCTGCTCCTCCTCTCCCACCCACACCCCAAGCGCACACTTTGCCCTTTTATCTTTTAGAATGTCTTGGCATGCTTGTGAATGTACACCTTCATTTAATGGAAATGTCTCAAGTCCTTAGAATGGTGAGGATGGGGATCTTAATACTGTTTGGGGGCAAACTTTTTGGAGGGAGACTGTAGTCTGTCAGGGGAAAGTTGCAGACGTAAGAAACTAAATTGCTGAGCACAGATTTTCAATGCTAAACAGTGAAATCTCTGTTAGCCTCAACTAACCCTGGGTCTTCACGGTTGTCAGGAAATGTTGCGAGCCAACGACTTCCTACCCTTCTTTTTTTCTAATGGCCCTTTGAGAAAACCAAGGAAAGAAAAGCTCTTTTAAAAATAATTTTAAAATAGAGACGCATAGAGAGAGAGCAGGCTGACAACTTTGTGGGAGGTGGGGAGATGGAAGGATCAAGTAAAAAACAAAAGAAAAAGGGAGAGCTCAAGGACAGATTCCACAGGGTAGTGATTTGGGTGGGGTGGAAGAGGGTATGGGAGGAGAAATGGTAATGGAAAAAATACAGTAAAAATAGATTTTAACTTTTATATTTCCTATGTTACTAGGGAGTATTTTATTATCGTTTTTAGTTCTGATGCCATTCTCTTGTGTATTTATGATGTTTTCAGATTTTCTTAGTGTGCTTTTATCTACTATCCACATTCTGAAAATTTATTTTTTTAGGTAATTACAGTTGGCATTGTTATTTCCATTCAACAGAAGAGGAAACTGAGACTGGGATATTTAAAATGACATCCTCGGTTGATTTATAGAGTGATTGTAACCTTTAGTCCCAAAACGTGTCCCTTAGACAATGCTGCTTACATTGCAAACATTTTTTTTCCAGTCTGCCACTTCTGTTACCCTAATTAAACGATTGTAGACATTCACTAGATATTCTTGGATGAACTTCAGTGAACAATTATTTATTAGCAGTGTTTTATTAGCAGGCGTTTTTTGTTTGTTATTGTGTCAAAAAACACATGATATAAAATTCACCCTCCCAACACATTAATAGGTTTTTGTTTTCTGTAATGTGTTGTTTTTATATTTCTTCATTTTTTCAGGTAGCATCTTTTACCATCCTATATCCTTTATTCTATACAGATATTTAATTTTTCTCTGCACAGTTCCCCCTTAAAACTTTAACATTTGTCTAAGGTAATTTTACTTTCTCCACCTCTCCAATTTTTCTCCTTTAAAAACTTTCTATAATACTCTGAAAAGTAACTTAAATAACTTAACTTAAATGTTGACACTTTAGACAAAGAACTTTTATTCCTCAGCTTCTTTTCCCCCAGTGATAAAAGAAAGAACTGACAATGCTCACACATTCCTTTTATATTATTCTTGCATTTCTGTAGCAGTTAACCAATGTGCGAGACTGCACATGAAGGTATGCTTAAGAAAGCTTGATGAACACCCATATTAGTACAGCTAATTACCATCACTTCATGCCTATAATGTGCAGACGGTCTGATGAACAGCAGCAGCCTTGTTCTTCGTCTTATCCAGGGAACCCAGGCTGCAGTTTTCATTCAGAACTCGGTTCCCTATGAACTTCCCAGCCCTCTCTGACTTACAGTGCCAAGTCAAGAAAGGATCTGAAATCCAAAATAAAATAATTTTACAGATAACTTAGATAATTGGATGTTTATTAGAAGATGATTTCTTTATGTACTAGAGAGGTTGGGGATAGTGGAAATGGCTTATTTCTGTGTGACTAATTTTAAGTTGAACACCCACAGCTATCAAATTTACTTGCTACTGAGTTGTCAATTAAAATTATTTTTCTCGAGTGCTTATTATGTGGCAGGTACAAAGATGAATTAGAGCCCTCTACATTCAAGGAAGTAATTTATTGTAAAGTGAGAAGAATAGCGTTGATAAAAGATTGTAGAAGATTGTGTAAAGTGGTATGTGACAAGAGTTTGGAAGTGAATTTCGCTTGTAGGCTGTGTTTTGTTTTTGTTTTTTTAAATCCTCACCTGAGGACATGCTTACTGATTTTAGAGAGAGGGGAAGAGGGGAGAGACAGAAGGAGAGAAGCATTGATGTGAGAGATAAACATCATTGGTTGACTCTCACACAGGCACGCCTACCTGGGACTGAACTCACAGCCTTAGGCATGTGCCCTGATGGGGAACAGAACCCACGAGCCAGATGACGCTCCAACAACTGAGCCACACCGGCTAGGGCTGCTTGTAGGTTTTTAGGCATATTCTGAGAACCAGCTCTCCTGTTCTGGCCCCCTGGAACCTGGGCATTATCCACAACACTGAAATCATATGCATGCTTGTGCTCGTATCACCTTTATCAGGACTATCGCAGAAATGTCCCTCCTCCTTTTTACATGTAGTCCCTGAAAGTACTCTTGTCTGAAATGTTCTTGTTTTCCTCATGATAGACTCAAAATAATTGAATTCATGTGAAGGCAGTACGTTTTGTGGTACATTTTTTTACCTGTTGAAGTGAAAAATCTCATGTATATAAAATGAAGGCTATTACCCAGCTCTCCTGTAGAAAAAGAGGGTATGAAGACAATGAGCTGCTTTCTTGTTCATGGCAGCTGGGTGGAGGGTGAGGTGAGGGCTCCCGTATTCATAGTCTAATTTTTTTTCTTATGAAAGGTTCTTGCTGAATGAAAACAAAGTTGATTTCTTACCCAGAGTCATTTGACTGTGAAGAGAGAGTGCCAGCATTGGTGCTTTACTGATGCCAAGTATGACTGCATAAAGCTTTACTAAAGAGGGTGTGGCTTAGTTGGGAGTGTTGTCTATTTTGAGTACAGTATGGAGTTTGCAGATTAGCGTCAGACAGCAGGGTATTCGTAATGTAGCGGTTCATGCAGCCAGCTCTCCAGCACCCTAAACGCGGCTTGGCAGATACTACCAGCAAGAAGTGAAATTGAAATAAAAGTTAAAATGGATGCATTCCATATTTAAGATTGCCCAAGTAGGAACATCCAAACCTGTAGAGAATTTTTATAAATATTTACTTGAGCCAAACAGGATACGTGTGGAAGCAAGATCTCCACAGACTGAGTAAACTGCTTCTTAGAATGGCAGTTTGCAGCCCTTTTTATGCATTTTGAAGTAAGGAGGGAAATAAGGAAGATTACTGGAAGGTAGAAGAAAGCAAGGCAGGGGTTGGATTACAAGGTAGTTAACAGGATTATGTGCTCTTGAGTCTGGTTTCCATTCTGAGGGGTCTGAAAAGAGGCATTTCAAAGGTATGTTATGCTAGATTCACAAAAACACTGGACAGCCCTTGTGTAAGAGACAGATACACCTTTTACTAAAGAAGTTATATGTCTGGGGCACAACTACCCGCCATGACCTGCGCAGTTAGGAATTTATGATCAGATCACACTGTGAGGTTTCCTTTTGGTCACTGGACTTGTCAAATTATTGTAAAGCCCTTTTTTTTCTCCACAGTAGTAAAGAACTAAAGACAAGATTTCTTTTACTTAAAAATTTGACCTTTGATTACTCTGTCTTCCTATAATTTTACCCTGATAAGAAATTTGAATAGTGATCCTATTCTTTGACTAGGGATTAATTAGATTAATTTTGTGAGGGGAAATTTGTTAGTCACTATTTTTTAAAAAATTGAAGTACAGTAGTTACAAAACAAGTTTTACAATGGGAAAAATGATAATATTTAGAACTACCATGCTTTAGAATTATTTATTTAGAATCATCTTTTCCTTTTAACATTCAGGATATAGAAAGTATATAGCAAACCACACATACAAACGAAACAGAAATCAAAGCAGAACCTCCATGACCCTAGCCAGTATACATTTTTAAGAACTCTAATAAGACATAATTGATATACTGTACAATAATAAGCTGTACCTGTTTAAATTTGACTAGCATAAATTTTTAAATGACATGTAACCCTGAAGTTGCCTTATAATATGCTCTTAGGATGAATAAACTATATTGAATAATGTATGTATATAAGAGAACACCAGATAAATAATAATATGCCCTCAGTGAAGAGTTTAAAAATACAGGGTAGGGCCAAAGTAGGTTTACAGTCGTGAATATACGAAAAAGAGTTTATTCCTGTATCATTATTTATTAATTATTGTATTATCATATGGATAAGTGTAAACCTACTTTTGTCCCACCCTGTATATTTGTAGATAATATCAAGAGAACTATTGCTTTTCCTAAATCATAGGATATTGTTTTGTGCCATTTAAAAAAATCTCATCATCCCTTTTATATTTTAGCAGGATGTTTCTTCTGGTGGGTGCACCCAAAGCAAACACTACCCAGCCTGGGATTGTGGAAGGAGGGCAAGTCCTCAAGTGTGATTGGTCTCACCGCAGGTGCCAGCCAATTGAATTTGATGCAACAGGTAAATGTTGATGCAGTGGCCCCTTTTCTTAATTTGTCACTTGATATTTTTCATGTCATTTAATTTTTGAAAGCACTCGTTTCTGTCCAAATATAAGAACTTAATAAAATAAGGTATAGCACTTCAGATCCTCAGAGAAACTTACATAAAGACAAATGATTTATTATATGATTTCCCCCCCAATTTGGTGATATATAAAAGCATGAAAAATATATTGCATTTCCACTGCTTTGGATATCTTCAACTTTAAAGTGATCTCGTCAATCTTCAGAAATCTTGGGAAAACTGATTGACTTGTTTTTGCATCTCTTCTGAGAAGAGGGAGCTCATAGATACAGCGAGGGTTTTTTTGTCTGTTCTCTGTGGGCAGAATTGCAGCATGACTCACTGACAACTGTAGATAATCATGAATCTATCTAAGGCTGGGTTGTGCTACCAAAGCCAGTTGAGTAATCTCTTGCATTCCAGTAGATGTAGTTGACTTTTAAAAAATTCTTATCCAAAGTTTATTGGGAAAGTTATGTGTTACAGTTCTGAGAGCATTAGAATTTTATCCATAGGGACAAATTTTAGTGTCAGTCAGGATTGTAATGTGAGGAGAAAAATAGCATAAGGAAGACGAGAAATAAGAAATAGCAAGTTTTACATTTAGATCGGTGAAATAAAATTATATAATCCTGTATACATTTGTATTGGTATATTTATATATATTTGTGATAGAGAAGCCTCAAAGAAATAGTGTGGCATTCCTCAGGTGCAGTAATTTTACAGGTTTTTTTTTTTTTTTTTTTAATGACTCTGGTTGCTGTCTTTGACATAATATTTTAAGATAAGCTTATAGAAAATTAATTCTTTTTTCCATACAGTTCCTGCTAGTTCTAAAATATATTCATTCTGGGAATTATATGTCAGTGAAACAGGAATTGTGATGTGGACTTGTTTGTTCCATTCGGCATCGTGATCACTGACACTCATTAAACCGGCTCTTACAGGATCAGGTCACATGTTTGTTTTTTTCCGTTTGAAACCATCTACGTTAAACCCTGTTGTTGTTTTTTTTTTCATATACGGCTGACATTTGGAAAACCCCAAAGATATGTAAATAGGCTCAGGTTTACCGCAAATGGAGAAAAACCTGTGCTGTAGAATATCATGGGTCGGGGCGTTCGTATCCTCTAACAAAATATGATTTCTAACAAGATGAAACTGTAGTTCAGTTTTGATAGTTTGAACTGTTCAGATATGTTTCTGATATCAACACCATAGGCTTTTGTGCAGTGCAAGATAATTTATTACTGCTCTTTTTTGAAATTTGGCTTTATATACTGTTTTGTTTATTGAAAAGAAAATACGCGCTTCGTAGAAAAAATTTCAAGCAGTCCAAAAGGGTATACAACGAAAAGTAGGACTGTCTTACATCAGCCTGTTCAAAGGCAGTCACTCTTAACAATTTTTTTGATCCTTCTAGAATTTTCTTATTCCTACAAAAAAAAAAGGCAACTCACAAATAGGAATATACTAAATATACTGTTAAGTTCCTGACTCCTCCCACTTTTACCCCGTACCTAACATAGATCTTTCCATATCGATATATAGTGATTTACTTCATTGTTTGAAAATTACTGATAGTATTGTGTTGTATATATAGCCCAGTTTATTTTACTCATATTTCTTATTAATGAACATTTAGACTGTTTCCAGTCTGTTGTTACTATAAAACTGCTATAGTGAAAAGCTTATCTGCAGTATTTGAATGAATATGTGTGTAAGATAAAGTCCTACCAGCAAAGTTTTAGATCAAAATACCTTGTATATGTATATTAAAGTTTTGATAGATAACTATAAATTATTCTTAACAAAGGTTTCTACACCTACAATTATGTTTTGTGATGCCTGTGCCAATGCCAATTATCAGCATATTTATTTAAAAGATTTTATTTATTTACTTTTTAGAGAGAAGGGAAGGGAGGAAGAAAGAGGGAGAGAAACATCAATGTACAAGGGATACATTGATAGGTTGCCTCTCCCATGCCCTCAGCTAGGGAACCTGGCCCACAACCCAGGCATGTGCCCTCACTAGGAATCGAACCAGTGACCTTTTGGTTTTCAGGTGGGCACTCATTTCACTGAGCCTCACCAGCCATGGCGGCATATTTTTATCTTTGTCAATTTATACTGTTATGGTATTATTATACTATATATATATAATATACATAATATTACATTGTTTTGTTATACGTTGTCATAGTAATTTGCATTCCTTTAACAGTAAGGCCAAATACTTTTGCATTTGTAAGCCTTTGCCTGTGAGCTACTCTTAATAATTTGCATTCCTTTAACAGTAAGGCCAAATACTTTTGCATTTGTAAGCCTTTGCCTGTGAGCTACTCTTAGTAATTTGCACATATTTTCTATTGATTTGTGAATTAAAAAAATGAATCTCAGTTGAGAACACTCCATCCTTTTGGTTGTTTAGGTCAAAATCTGGGCTCATGCTTGACATTACATTTGTCAGCAAGTCAAAAATCTAACTGCTACTCATCATTCTGCTCCTAACATCCTGGTTCAAGCCACCAGCCACTGTTGCCCTAGACTCCTGAGTTAGTAAGGGTGCTGCCAGGGAAGAGGTGGCACACTTAAACCGGGCTAGTTTGAGGAGCTGTTAGTAAAAGGACCGTTTACCAAGGATTGTGCAGGGTCTCACGAGTCAGTAGTGCCGTAGGCACTAGTTAAAATCTGGCCTGTGGGCCTGAAGGGAGCGTGGGAAAGGAGCAGTGTCCAGAATCTAGACCGAGCACTAGGTAGAGAGAGCCATGTGACCCGAGCTGTGGCCTTGTCAGAGGGCAGTAGCCAGCCCAAAGGGACCGGAAGGGAGGGGCTGGGGAATAAAGCCCTGACATCACTGTCCTTCTTCCTTTTGATCCTCTGTACCTGCTCCCCTCTGGCTGGATCCAGTTGGGGGCCAGTGGGTAGCAGTGCATTTCATACTGGTCAGCATCCTGGGCAAAGAGTAGGCCAGAGAACGGTAGACAGGAGACCTGAGAGGCAGTTGGCAGAGAGCCCACACACCTCACTGTTCTTTCCATTTCTTCCCTGGATACCATGATTGTTTGTTCTCTGCAGCAGCCAGAGTGATCCTTTTAAAATGTGCAGATCATAACACTCCAGCTCAGAATCTACCCATATGTTCCCATCTGTCTCATAGTAGCCAAGAGGACTTTTGAGTATTTCAGCTCTATATATCTTTTCTTTCTTTTAGAGAGGGGAAGGGATGGAGAAAGAGAGAAACAGTGTGAGAGAGAAACATTGATTGGTTGCCTCTTATACGTGCTCCAATTGGGGACCGAACTCATAAACCAGGCTTGTGACCTGATTGGGAATCAATACGGTGAACTTTTTTTTTGCATTGCGGAATGAGGCCCAACCAACCGAGCCACACTGGTCAGGGCCCACTGTTTCTATCTTGCCCATAATCTGTATTGTCTTCTCTTTTCACTCTCTTTAAGCCTTACTGGGTCTCTTAGCAGAGGCACATTCCCACCTCCCTTTACCTGGGTTGTTCCCTCTGCCTGGATCATACTTTCCCAACATGTACCTCGGGTTCCTCCTCCGCCACCACCTTTGAGAATTGCTTAAATGTCCTCTTCTCAGTAGTGCACTGACTGTCATATTTAAAATTACAATTCCCTCTTTCCCACTTTGTGCTTCCATTCTCTTCTCTGCTTTTCTTTTCACTCTTAATACTCACATGGCTATATGTTATTTTTAGTTAATGTCTTTCTCAAATAGGATATAAGTCCCATGAGGATAGTTTTTTTTTTTTTACCTTTTTTTTTCACTGCTGAAATCTCTGGGCCTAGAACAATGCTTGATGCCTGGTACAAATCAGTGCCCAAGAAATTGAATAGGTGAATAAATGAACGAAGAAATAACTAAAGTCTATTAGTTAGACATATACAGTTATTTATTTTTTGTTCTCTTGTGTCCTTGCTTATGATATTTCCATAATTGTATAAGAATATACAGATTAAGAATTTTTTTATTAGAATTTTTATCCTAATAGTGCTTGAATTTCAGAAAAGACGATAATACAGATTTCAGTAATCTGGTCTTGAAAATGTATATTTAGAAACAACACCATGAGACTGAGTTGACTTTATGGAAGAATTGCTTAAAACTTAAAGCATACCCCTGACCTTTCTTCGTCCGTCCCTCCCTAGGAACTGTCACCCCGTTGTACCCCAAACACAGAAACATCTCTGCTCCACAGCACTTTTATCTTTTCCATTATCTCAAGAGACAGTGGCTTTTAATCCTTTTCCTTATTTCTGTCTTGACAGTAGCTGAGTAGGGGGATAAATGTGGTTTCTGGTGGCAAACTGGGGCTCAGCCCTGGCCCTGCCATTTTCTTGCCCAGGTTAGTGCTGTCAGGTTATTGGGCCTACTGAGAGAATCTAAAGTAACCTTCCTTTTCAAGGTCTTTAATTTAATTACATCTGAAAAGTCCCTTTGCCGTGGCAGGTCACCTGTTATTCACATGTAAGGTTCTAGGGATTAGGACTTGGACATTTTTGGGCAGCAGGTGGGTTATGAGGCAGCATTATTCTGTTACCACAGTGCCCTTTTCTGTATTTCCCTCTCTGGTATTGGTTATACTGCGAGTTACTTTAGGGCGAGAATTGTGCTTCTGTAAGCAGGCCTTGTTCCTGCCCTCATTCTTTTTGCTTAGGTACTGTGATGATGAGGAATACAAATATGATTTAGAAGACGTAGGCTCAGATTCACGCCGACACTCACTAGATGTGACCTTGGGCAGGTGACTGAAGTTTGCCAGCCTCAATTTTTCCCGTTTGTCACATAAGCATAATACATACCCACTGCTCAAAGTTCTCTTGTGGATGAAATGAGATAATGTCTGTGAAAGTATGGGGAAAATGCTGTCCTTGCAACATGCTTTCCTTTTCTAGGAAGCAGATGTTACTAACAAGCCGATTATTGCCCAGTTTTCTCAATGCTAAGTCTTTCTGAAATGATAGACTGAAGATCTCCCCTGAGGCCAGAGAACTTGAAACAACTGGCCTGGCAAAGGCCTGGGCTTGTGGGCGTGATCATTAAATATATCCCTTCAAAAGAGGAGATGCTTCTATATTCCAAATTCTGTAAATGGATGTCACCTCTCACCAATAATATCTGTCCTAAAGATGGTCAGAAGTCAGGTTACTCCCCCGCCCACCAAGATGGGCTGCTGGAACACTTTACCGCCGGTTCCCAGAAGGGCTTGGCTGTAGCCTGCAGGCAGACCCTGGCCAGGCCGGTTCTCTGGTCAAGAAAAATGCTGTGGTGAGTTTTCTGGATATTTGAACACATTGTATTTAATAGAAAATAGAAAAACATTTAGCTGTTCTCTAGCCTCTGTGCCATGTAATTTCCAACTCGTTGCAATTAAAACAATTAGGCAGACTATAAAACAGCCTCTCAAGTGTGACCTGTTCCTCTTGGTGAATTGTCTGTCTTGCAGAGTTGTGTCTAGGTATGGCTACAGTTGCAGTCCTGCATATTAGAAACTAAAAACACAGAGAAAAATAGTCTTTCTCCCTTCCCTTGTTAATGTAGAATACATTTATACTGAACTAAGGGACTTTTTTTCTTTTTAATGAAACTGTTTCTCCAGATGTAATTTGTCTGTTACAGAATGGTACAGTCAGAGAGCTGGTAGGCAACCTAAAAATCAGTTAATCCATTTTCTTTATTACTGGGTGACAGTTTTAACACTTGAAATGTTTTCCCAAAACTGAATTCATATGATCCTTTGAAGCCTCTTCCCTGGCCACTTTGATTGACCCGTACCCATTTTATTTTTTTAAGACTTAACATTGACTTGGCTTTTTTTTAAAAAAGGCTTCAGTAAAGAGTTTTTGTTTTAAGATGTTAGATGCTTTCAGGATCATTTCCTTCTCATCACTAGGAGGAAACAAACCAGCATTGAGAAGGCAGTGGGTGTTTTCAAAGGGCCTGTATTCTCTGTGCTGGCTCCAGCAGCACTGACAGACTTGCTCGTGGAAGGAGAGGCAAATTTTGATTCTCTGTTCCCTCTGGTAGTGATAGCTCAATAAAGAAATAAAAACTGATCCCAGTGAAATGAGCATCGCCACGTTTTCTTTTGGCTATACTTTTCTGACTCTTCTTGTTTGCTTTTGGAAAAAAATGATATATCCCATTTTATATAAAAGGTGTTTCTGGACAGCTCTATGTAAATTAGTAACCCTTCCTCATGTTCATAGATTATGATTTTAGAATCTACATTTATGTTCACAAATGATCAAGGTTTCAGTAATCTGTGACTCTGAACACTTTAGAGTTAGGAACCTTTATTATCATTTTAAATCAACAGTTATGCTTCTAGAAACATTTAAAGACACTTTGCAGTTTACAAAGTAAGTAATCCTTTCATTAGTATAAATATCTAACCACTGACTGTCAGACTTTCTTAATTAAGGAACTTTTTTTATTAAGTCAAATAAATTATTTACTTCCTTTTTTCAGTAATATATAGAATTTTGATTAATGAATTGTTTTATTTTCTTGCAATATACTGCTCTTAATAGTTTGACTCTTAAGACATAAAATAGAGAAACAGGAAGGATAATGCTTATAAAAATTGCTAGGTGGAGCTTTTTCAATTTAAGAGTTCTTAAATTTGAGGAACTAAAACTCCTTTATGTGGGAGATGAGCTATAAACATAAAGTTAATTAAGAGGGGATATGGAGGCTGCTAACTAATTTGTGTGTGAAAATTAATGGCTACATATCCACCCTACTTTTTTCTAATGCTTTGGCATTCTTCTTGACTCTGGCCTTTTCAAAAAAGATGACATAATCTTGTTGCTCCAAAAGATATTCTTTAAGCATGAAAAGAAGAAACAAAAATTTAGCTTTAGGGTGGTAAGGTAACTCTTTCTTAAAAATAAACATTCCTGTAATTCTTCAGCAAGTTGAGTATTCGATAGTGTGTTTTGAAACACTCCGAGGAAATGAGGAGAGTTGGCTGCTCAGCAGGGGCTGAGTCTAAAGCTCTGACAGTTTGCTCTGCTCAGTAGGCTTCTCTCCTGAAGTCTACAATCAAGGGAGTTTGATAAAGTGCAGTGGACAAAATGAAAAGCCAGTAAAAACAGATGTTAAATCTTCAAGGCTCTAGTGACTTACTTGCTAATTAACTTCAATTCTCTGTATTTTTGAAAGTGAGAATATAGAGTGTGATGTTATGTAATATGGGACATTTCTTCTAATTTTTACTGTTGGGTGAAGTACTCTTTTATTTGGAAGATTAGAGTAAATATTCCAAGGTGTTTTACAGAATTATGAACAGAAATTTTTGTTCTTTCTTGACTGTTGCCTGAGGCAACATTTCCTCCTACCCTGGAATTTTTGTCATTGTCTGTATCTGATTTTCATTTTGAGCTTGGTGGCAGGGGTCAAGCAGCTTGTGGAGTTCTGGCATTACTAGAAATGGTGACTTCAGGGCTGTGACTCAAAATATTTAGCTCACTCCTGTGCCCTCTATTAGCTGCCAGCTTCAGCCAGGTCATGAATGAAGTTGTCAGTTTGTTTGGAGAGCAGGCTTTCCTTCTCTTTCCCCCCAACCCACTTCTATTCACACTTCCCCTAAGTAAAACTTCTGCTTGATGTTGAAGCAAGTACTTTAAGACTTGATCTCTGGGGGAAAAGTTTTGAGTAGTAAAAAAAGAACTTCCTCTTGAGCAAACTTCTTTAAATATAGTGATTTGAGGTTATGACCTTATTGAAGCTGAAGACATTCAAAGCAATGGGTGGTACAGATTATTTTTTAAAGACTTTTGACTAAGTTTTGGATTCCAATGTATGCCAGTGCATTATATCCAAATATATTTGACTTGTTTTGTTTGGTAATGTAATTGAGAGCTCATTTAATCGCATATGCTTTAAGACATATTTATTGTTTTGGGCCATATGTAAGTTTTTAAAAAGCTCTGGGTTTTTCAAATGTACGTAAAAAAACAAAAAATCAGAAAGAGCCATATTGTCTGGTGTTTTTTTCACCTTTGATTGGTGCTCCTTTATTTTCATTACATACTGTTGGCAAACAGCTTGCCATGTGGAAAGAACTATGGCTTTTTGGCTCCCTAATACTTGACGAAATTAAAACCAAAAAGATATGTAAAATTTGTATTTATTTTTTGTCATATTTTCTAGCTTAAGTTAAACCTGATGTCCATAAAGGCAGATAGCCATAATTATGATGGCACGGGATGTTTTCAATCCTTTTTTAAAATAGAAAATAGGACATGGTAGCAGTGAAAAGCATATGCTAGTTGACAGTGCCGTGCCTGGCTTATTTCACTTATCATAATGTCCTTTAGGTCCATCCATGTTGTCTCAGCTGGCAGGATTTCCTTTTTCATGGCTGAATAATATTCCAGTGTATGTATATACCACATAGTGTTTAACAATTTTTTTTAATTGAGTTTCTTGGGGTGACATTGGGCCCTCTTGTTTGGAACTCTTTGCACCTCCTTGACTTGGTTATCTTTTTCCTTCCTAGATTAGAAATGTTTTCTGTCATTTCTTCAAATAGATTCTCAATCCTTTGCTCACTTTCTTCTCCTTTGGTACCCCTATGATACAGATGTTGTTACACTTCATATTGATCCAAAGTTCCCTTATACTGTTTTCATTTTTAATTATTTTTTCATTTTGCTTTTCTGATTGGGTGTTTTCTGCTACTTTGTCTTCCAAATTGCATTCTTTCCCCTGTTTTCATCCAGCCTCCTGTTTATTCCTTCTAGTTTGTTTTTAATTTCAGATACTTTATTTTTCATCTCTGACTGGCTCTTTTTCAGGGTTTCTTTGTTGTTTTTCTTGCTTTTCAAGTTCTCACTTAGTTCTTTGAGCACCCTTACAACCATTTTTTAGAATTCTATATTTTCTGAATTGCTTGCCTTCATTTCATTTACCTCTTTTTCTGGAGATTTTTCCTGTTCTTTCATTTGAGACATGTTTCTTTGCCTCCCCATTTTGGCTGCCTCTTTGTGTTTGTGTCTAAGTATTAGGTAAATATGCTGTTCTCCAGTTTTGGTAGGGTTGCCTCATGTAGTAGGTGCCCTTTGGGACCCAATGACATAGTCTCCTTGGATTACCTGAGCTGTATACTCCAGGAAGGTCCCTTGTGTGAGTTATGTGAGGCCTCCTGTTGTAATTGAGTCTTGATTGCTGTTGTCCTGTTCATGCCTGGGATTGTCCCTCAGGCTGACTGACTGTAAGGATTAACCCCAACCACATTGCATAAGCTGCTGTGCAGGCAGGTGCTGACCACACAAAGTGAAATTTGTCTCAGCAGGTTCTGATGCCTGCCGAGATCTCCCTTTGGATATGCTGCTTGTGAATCTTAGTTGATTGTGCTCTGATGTTGTTTGAAGCTGGCCACTGCATGTGTTGGTTCTGGGGCCTCTTGGGAGGGTCTCTGGTGAAGGCCAATGTCACAGGCTGCTGGTGACTGGCCCTGGGCAACCTGTTAGGAGCTACAAGCGATCCATAGTTTGCGGCTGGCTCTTCTGAGTCTTGATGAATATGGGAAGGCCCAAGATGTCTATGAGGTGGCCTGAGAGGGAGTTCAGAGGATAGGGATATCACTTTTCCCAAGGCTGATATAGTATGGAGGGGATTCTTCCACCCAAGAATGATGATGTCTGTGGGGTAGGAGAGGGACTCAGCCCAGGGATCCTGGCGGCTATCCCTTTAAGCTCTCTCCCCAGAGGTACAAACCCGTCTCTCCTCATGTGACTCTAGTCTGCTCTGCCTTTCCTCTGCTGGAGCCCAGGATGAACAGCTACGAATGAGTTTTTTTGTGTTGGCCATTTAAGACAGAGGCTCCTCTAGCAAACTTTCCTCTCCCTGGCAGACAGACTCCCCACTGATTTTCACAGCTAGGTGTTATGTGGATGCCTCTTCCTGGCTCTGATGCTCTTGGGCTGGGGAGCCCAGTGTGGGCTTGAGACCCCATGCTCCTCAGGGGGAACCTTTGCAGCTGAGATATCCCCCCAGCATCTCAGCCACTGCCCATGGGAGGAGAGGCAGCCCTTTGTGCACCCCCACCCCCAACCCCCACCAGTTTTGACATGGCTTCTTCTGTAAATCCTTGGTTATAAGACTTCTGTTCAGCTAATCTTCAGTTGGTTATTCATGCTGATTGTTATATATTTTAGTTCTAATTCCAGTTTGGTCCTGGGAGGAGGTGAATGTACCTTCCACCTACTCTGCCTCCATTGTATATCCTCATATTTTCTTTTATTCATCCATCAATAGACATTTAGGTTACTTCCATATTTTGGCTCTTGTGAATATTGGAAGTACAGATAACCCTTCAAGATAGTGATTTTATTTTCTTTGGATATATATCCAGAAGTGGGATTACTGGATCATGTTAGCTCTATATTTAATATATTGAGTAACCTATATATTTTTTCCATAATGGCTGTACCAATTACATCCCCACCAACAGTATACAAGGGTGTCTTTTTCTCCACATCTTTTCAAACACCTTTTTTTTTTTTTTTATCCCAAGTGGTATGAGGCAATATCTTATTGTGGCTTTCATTTGCATTTTCATGATTATTAGTCAATTCATATCCACTCTTAATTGTATTGAACTAGAAGAGAACTTGAATTTAAACTGCTACTTGTGTTCTTAGCTTATTGGTAAGAACTAGTTATGTGGCTTTAACCTAACTGGAAGGATGGGAAATGTAAGGGATTTCATGGACTATTTGCTGATCTGTAGGTCACTAATGTGTATTGTTTTTGTGTGGGGATAGCATGGTGAACATAGGCTTCAGGGGCAAGCCAAACATTGTTGGGAAACCTTGATTTTCATGGTGAAGGGCATATATTATATTAGCTAGTTCCATCTCTCTTGTTCCTTTCCTCTACTTACAAAACGGTTCATTTGTTACCACTGGCAAAGAACAATGGTGTTTGGACAACAGATCTAGAGGCCTTTGAAGATTGACACATTAACATTTTTTTTGAAACGATGAAAAAGTTAAAAGAATATAATGATGAACAAAGTTTCACTCTTCGCCTTGACTATAAGACACCTGGCATTTTTGAAATTCTAATTATTTATAACACTTCAGTCAGTGTTAAGTCTTCAAAATGGAATTGAATAACCACAGTACTATTTTAAAGATGGATGAGCTTCAGGGAAGATTTAACCAAACATTTTGATGATATTTACATATTGCATTCTTAAACTGACACTTGTCTGCTATATTTGTCCAATGTACTTAGAAAGAATGATTATTATAAAGAGATTTTAAGTGGAACCAATTAGAGCTTAAAAATAATGAGTCTCTTTTTACCAAAATACTGTATGCATATATTTCTGTGTTTTTTGTTTTTTTTTCTTTGACTAAATGATGAGCTTTACTGTGGAAAGGATTTTTATTTTATTTATTTATTTTTTTAAATACAGTGCTGTATGAGTGCCTGGTACTTTAGGAATAATTTTTATCAATAATGTAGCCTGAAAAAGAAATGTTTGCATGTCTAATTGCAAACCTCATTCTTTTTCCTACTAGCCACATCCTGTCTCCTGGATTCTAACTCTCATATGACAGTGGCTCTGGCACCATCTTGGTCTTTGACTTTCATCTTTTACTGCTGGGGTTCTACAAAGGTGTTTCATGGCCTTTTGTTTTTGTAAACGCTTTTATGCCACAGAAAGAACTTCTGGGAGTACAGTAGGTCATCATAAGTATTTGTTTAATAGTTAATTATGTTATAGTTTAGCAACTGGAAAACTTCAGTTGCTAATACTTTTTCACATCTGCAATATGATAATTAAATGATCAGCTTAATAACAACCCTAAGACATTTCTCAGTCACCTTGTATTTTTCTCTGATTAGTTGAAAAGTATATGAGATAAATAGCCAGTATGGTATTTGATTTATCAAAGCCACACTGATCTTATACCTGGCTGGACTGAAATAAACTCTGCTATATTTTGAATGTATATTTTGTTTCTCATCCCTCACCCTACTTTTTTTTAGGCAACAGAGATTATGCCAAGGATGATCCGTTGGAATTTAAGTCCCACCAGTGGTTTGGAGCATCTGTGAGATCGAAGCAGGATAAAATTTTGGTAAGTCTTTTGGGTATTTAGTCATAGGTGAGTTTAGTCAATTTACATGAAAACAAAGAAAGTTTTATGTTTAAAAGCTGATAGTAAAACTCAGTGTGCTCGGGGCACAGGTTGTAATGAGATGAGGGAGCTCTGACCAAAGGCCACCCTGTTTCTCTTGCTCTTCACAGTCTGGGTTTCTGCCACTGTCAGCCTTCATTTCCACATTTTCATTTCTCCCACCTCACTTGATAGTTCCCATCAGTTTGTTTCTATCCAGCCAGGGTAAGGAATAGTGTGCCTTTGATTAATCAAACCCCCTAGTACCTACTTCTTCAAAAATACAACAAGCTTCTCTTTGCCTTATCTTCCCTTGTGCCATGGTCCTAATCCCTAATCCCTAATCTCCCTTTGAAAACTTTTACAAAGTGTTTTCCATAGTAACCATCTCTACTTATTCACTTCACATTTTCTTCCCAGTCAGGCTCAGGTAGGCTCAGCCAAGGTCACCCTCGCCTTTCAGGTCACTGAAATCCACTGGTACTTATGTTTATTGCCCCTTCAGTACCATTCAGCAAAGTCAGTTGGGCCATTGATTTTGAAATAATTTTCTTCCCTTGTCTTCTGGGACACTGTACTTTCCTGCTTTTCTCACATCTTGTTGGTTACTCCTTTGTAATCTCCTTTAATGGCTCCTCTTCTGCTCAGTTTCTAATGTTGGGGCATCCCTGGGCTCTGTTCTGGGCCCCGTCTTCTCTAACTAGACCTTTTACCTAGCTGGTCCTGTTCTGTCCTGTGGCTGTAAATACAGGGTGTGTGTGTGTTTCGGGGGGCGGGAGGGAGGCGCAAAAGTAGATTAACAGTTGTGAGTAGGCAGAACACAGGATTTGTTCTTGCATTATTATTGATCAGTTTTGTATTTTTCCATACGAACAACTGTAAACCTGCTTTTGCCCCACCCTAAACAGCCTATGTGTCATAATCCTCAAATCTGAGGGTTCTTTCTCTGAGGAAGTCCAGATTGTCGGAAACACTTAATTTTTTCAGAGAATTTTTATTCTTGGACTAACTACGTCCTTTGATTTCAGGCCTGTGCCCCTCTGTACCACTGGAGGACTGAACTGAAGCAGGAGAGAGAGCCTGTTGGGACCTGCTTTCTCCAGGATGGAGCAAAGACCGTGGAGTATGCTCCATGCCGATCAAGTACGTACAGGAAGCTATACCAGTTTTTAAGAGAGTTGGGAAGCCTAGTTTGTTAAAAATGTGAGAGTGTGTGTGTGTGTGTGTATAGGCAGGGGATTAATATTTATTGACATATTGTGATGTTTGGTGACAGCAAAATTAAAACAATCCTATTACTATAAAGTAATTACACACATGAAGTCAGCAAGCTTGTCTCAGTAAGAACCAATTTTCATCTTCCTTGGTTAGTAATTCATATGTGATTTTGGAAACCTGTTATTTTTAGTCACTTTTAGTTAGAAGATGCTCCACTGAGCTTTTCTAACAGGTTTTAGAGATTCTGATTCAGTAGGTCCAGGTCAGGCCTGGGTGTCTGCATTTTGAACTAATTCTATAAGGGGATTTTGGTGGATACTGAAGTTTCAGAACTTTATGAAAATATAGTTTTAATAATAATGTTAAAAATAAAAATTTTGTCTTAAAATGCCAGACTTTATAACAGAAGGATTCTGAGTCTGAATTTCCTTGCTTTAATTATTAGAGTTTGTTTATCAATCCATTATCAAGCTCACTCCTCTTTTGATAATCCAAAAGATCTCACATTCTTCTCTGGTATTGTGTGAAATTGATATTGTGACTAAAGACGATTTCGAGCATTTATAATTTTGTTTATGCTTTTACAAACTGTACATCCTTTTCCCTCAGAGATTCAGATCCTTTTGCCTTCTCACTTTTGTTAAAGTGACCATCACCCCAGTCCTCTTTATACCAGATACATAAGAATAGCTTATTGAAATGCTATGGTGTTTATACGTAGAGCACTTTTTAGGCCTTTATTTTTTATGTTCTACTTGTCCCTGGATGAGTACAACATGTAAGACTCTTACTGTTATGTTATTTTTTTGTGTGTTAAATGACTTCTGACACCAGGTCAAAGGAACTATTCAGTTTTTGAAATCCTAAGCAGTTGAACCTTCAAGAAATGGCTAGTGATTTCTTTATAAACACTCATTTCTAGCCTGCACCATGACCCTACTTGTTAACACTGAGAGGTAAACATCAAAAGAATGATACCTCCCAGAATGACATCATTTGTTAGCAAAGGCTAGAAAGCACTCCCTACACAGGACAGAGGAAATTAGCAGTTTTATCCTCAGTGCTTGATGCCATCCGTATTACCTTTATGTTGGTATTTTGGTCTTAGTACTGTTGTCTTTGTGGTGTGCGGGAAATGTGAGGACTAAATTTGTGTTTTACATTTCTGTATTGCAAAAATGTTCCTATTGTGAGAAGATAAATTTATAACTATGAAGAGTGAGCTAACTTTTGTGTGCCAGGTTTGTAACTTATACTTGGACACACACACAATCACACTTGTGCTCATATGATAGATGTGGGAACTGAGATTTAGGCAGTTGAAGTTTGTTTTTTTTCCCCTACATCTTATGGAACTGAGTGGTCTAAGGAGGATTTGAACCAGGTCTGTTTTATTCCAAAAGAATTTTTCTCCTGTATTAATAACAATAGAAAATGTTTTCCACTTCAATTTCCTCACAGTTTTTCTGCAAAGGATACATTTTGCTTTCACGAGTACAGGTTTGGATAATTCCAGATGTGTAAGAGTACATGGAACCCTTCTGAAAACAAGCGTTCTAACGACGATCCCTGTGGATGTACTGCCATGTTAAGCTAGTAGTTTTTGTTATTTTGTCTCTTCAGTAGTAAATAGTTCTTTTCTCAACATGTATTTGAAGCAATAAGGGGATGTTTGCATAATCCATCTGTTAAATAATGCATTCATTTTTATTTGGTTTAGGCACAAAAGTTATAAAATCTTTTTAAACCTTATTTTCTAATGTATTTAAACGTCCGAATCAGGTCAGCAAACTATGGCTTGTGAGCCTCTTGTTTAAATAAAGTTTTATTGGAATACAGCCGCACCCATTTGTTAACATGTTGTCTGCAAAAGGAGAGTTGAATATTGCCACAGAGACTATGTAGCCCCTAAGCCTAATATATTTACTATCTGGCCCTTCATAGAAAAATATTTGCTGATCCCCGATCTAAATAATAAAACCTCAAATCTCAGAAAAATACAAATAACCACCTCAAAACAGCAAAGTAAATGCCTTTCTTCTTAATAAATATGGCTTTCTGAATCCCTTGATTGTTTTACACGTTTTTCCTTTCAGCTTCTGAAATATTAAGCCACTACCTACAGGACCCAATTACCAGGGGAAACCTGCAAGATAAAAAATGCTCCCAGGTGGGACTCTGAAAACTCGGGTTATATTCTCGTAAATCTGCCTACGACCTGCCTGTAGCTGTGGGTGATTCACTTCACCACTCTGGGCCTTTTGTTTCATCATTGGTAAAGCATTGTTTCGGAGAAAAGACTTCAGATGTATGAATTTAGTATCTTCGTCTTCTCTGTGTTCAAAATATGCAACCCAATGATTGATTTTAAGTGGGGAGCCAGCTTTGTAGGGTTACATTGCTAACTTCTTGACTACTTTGCTTGTTTTGGTGGTGGTAATTTGTAGGGGTTTTTATTGTTTGTTTGCTTTTGTTTTTAAAACTTACCTTATTACTGATTACATTTGGTTTAGGCTTTTTATATCTGTATCTATGACCATTTTTGGCATTACAGAATAGGACAAATGTCTTTCTGTTCTAACTTAAACACTTTCAATTCTTTGCTCAGACTGAGTCTTTTGTTCCTTTCTGGTGATATTATTTATACATAGATTTTTCTTCAATTTAATTTCCAGTTGGCTTTTCCTTTTCTTTTTCCTTGATTGTTACTCAGGGAATTACAAATACATTACTTACAGATTTGAGGTATTGCAGCCTTCTGGTGTGGATATACTTGGGCTCAGATCCATGATCTCATATTTACTAACTATTTGACCATGGTCAAATTACTTAATTTCCTTAAGTCTTAGTTTCCTTATCTGAAAATTGTGAATAATAATTACATCTCTCATAGGATTGCTATGCTATAAAGATTTAAAAAGATAATGCCAAGGAGAATACTTTAGAATAGTAAGTACCTGGCTCACAGTAAGGGCTTGATAACCATTAGTTGCTCTTACTATCATAATTAATAATACTATTATGTGTAATGTTGTAAGGTTTAACAAGTGGGAGGAATATTAATTGCCCATAGAAATAAAACAAAAGCCTGTACTGAAGTAGGCTACAGTCAACATAATATTTTTTACATTGGCATAAACACTCAGTTTAATGTGTACCTGTTAAGAAAATTGTAAAGGAGAGTAATGTTCTAGTTAGATGTTCTGGGAAACCATATAAAGCATATAATTGTACAGTATGATAATTTAAAAAAGGATGTCTTTATAAATAGCCTGAAATAGTTCCCCAGATGCAACTTGAATAAAGGAAATAAATGGCTGGCTTGAGGTCAGAGCAGAATTCATTAATATGAATTCATGAGACATTGGAAATCCCAGCCCTACATTTTCCCAGAAAAAATTTACAGTGAGGTAGCATTACACTCTTGAGGGTATTTTCTGTTAAAAAAAAAAAAAATCTAAATTTAGATATAAATTGTGTAGTTTGGGGCAGTTTACAAATTTATAAAATGGGTTCAAAATTTTTGATGGGAATATTTGACAAAAATTCTTGGAAGTTGTCCTAATGACTTAATAGGTTTTTTTGGTTCCTGTATTTGGGTGACAAATACAGTAATACCATAACACAATTACTAATATATTGTAACGTTAGCTATAAGAATTCCTTGATATTATCAGAACGATTACTTCAAAAGGTGTTTGTCTAATCACTGTTGTATACCTGAAACTGATATAATATTGTATATCAATTGTAACTGAAAAATAAATTAAGAAAAAATTTCGATAACTGAAGAGTAGAGTTTTCATTGTTCCTCATTAACAAAATAAAACAAGGGAGAATCTTCAGGTTCATCCTTACCTCTGTTCTAGGTACAATATTTCTCATGATTAAATTTTATTTTAATTAATTGACCAGTTGTCCAGAAATCATCTGTGAGAACTACAAAAACAGGGTAACTGCCAAAGAATAAAATGATTGACTCTGTTACCATTTGGAAAATATTTGAGTGTCCTGTTTAACGATGTCACTTTGACTAGACCCCAGTACTAAGTGTGATGTGAGGATAGGTTCATATTTGCTTTTCTCAGAATGTTGTTAGGTTCTGGCTGTCTCCTGAAGTTCTGAACTATGTTTTTAAATAATTTTTTTTGTTGTTGACTATAAAAATGTACATGGGAAATGTATGTATTAGGGGCATATGTATCTCATTACTAGTGTAAAGACCTAAAACTATAGTATACGTAATAACAGAAATAGGAATTTTAAATTGGAGATTTTAACTCACAGATCACAGCTCATCAGTCTTATGAAATCAAAATACTGGGTCATAATCAGTATATTTTAAAAAATGGAATGAAATATAATAAAATACAAAATATGACAGTATATTGTTTTGTGAAATTATTTTATTTATATCTTATGTATGCTGGGTTGTGTGGGCTGTGATATAAAATATAAACTTACTGTGGTTTGTGGTTAAAAATAAGAAGTTTGAGATTCACTATCTTGGGTGTTCTTTCTGTTCCCTGGTGACTGGTTGAGGTACTTTAATTTCTCTGTTACCATATCTGAGAAAATGGAGTTGATAAACATGCCTACTTACTGTTTTAGAATGTGATAATTCATTAAGTGCCTAGGTAAATGAACACCCTCAGAAACTAGTACACTATCTTAGCGTTGATAATGATGTCATATTTTTCTCTTGTTTCGTAGTGTTTGTTTATTTTTTGGGTTTGTTTATATTTCCAATGTTTTTATCTTAGAAAATATTGATGCTGATGGACAGGGATTTTGTCAAGGAGGATTCAGCATTGATTTTACTAAAGTAAGTTCTAATTTAAGACTAAATGAGATTCCAGTCTACCTTATTATTTAAATCATGGTTAAAAATTAATTGGTCAATACTTCAGCTTCTCTATGACTATTACTTGTTTTATGAAAATAGCTAAGGAAAATGACCCATGCATTTTGATATTCTTGGCATTATATTATTCTTATCCTTAGGTGTTGCTTTATTGCAATTGACATCAAAATGGGAATGGAGGCCAGTAGAAGATCTCCTCAGTAGATGATAGATAACCTGTTACGACTTAATATCGAAATTTCCAGTTAGATAAATTTCTAGAATATTAAAGTTTTCTGTTTTTGATTGAAGTTGATTTTTCACAAAAGCTGTCGATGGGAGTTTTATTACAAAATTAGAGTGTAGTTACATAAAAGCTGGGAAACTGGCATATTTGCCATCTATTGTGTGCCTACAGGCACCAAGTAAAACTGAAGCAATTTAATTATTATAATGGATCTTACATTCAGGATTCTGTGTATTTTTAACTAAGCTAATATGCTTTCCAGAGTCGATAGTTCTTATCTACTTTTCTAAAGGAAGAATCGTGTTTACATTTTCAAAGCAAAATGTTCCTGAGTACTTTCCTTTATGTAATTTTGTTTGCGTGACTTTTTTTTTTTTTTTTTTTTTTTTGGATGGGATGTGTGAACACTTTGAATATCAAATTGAAATGTTAATTACTTCCTAGAGAAGTCTCAAAAATAGTTTGATTGATTAAAAGTAGAGCTTCCTTGGAAAGCCTAATATGGCTTTCTTAGGAAATGAGAGTAAAAAATGCCTTAAATTTATTAAGAGAACAGCAACTATAATCATGTGATTCAGAAAAACTAATAAAACATTTTCTTCTTTAAAAATGTATACTTTATTTAAAATTATTTTAGACTAGGTCCTGATAGTTATAGTTAGCTTTCCTTACTAAATAATTGATTTTAATTTACTCAATGTGAAATTCATAATTCAAAATTTACTCAATTCAGAATTTAAGGAACCAAAACAGAGATAAAGTATGTTAATAAATATTAGTTTTAAACTTACATGATATATTTTCAAATAGGTATTATTATTTTTTTTTTTAAGTGTTGATGTTTTCTGTACCTATGCCTGTACAATTATAACCCTGGAAATATTCTCAGATGGTGAATAGTCATTGCTAAATTAACTGTTCACTTTCTTCAACTCATGTCTGAAAAATAAAGGAGTCCTTTTAAAGCAGACAACTTAGAAGAATCTATTATATAGCCAGGTCAGGAGATTGTCTGTTGAAAGCTTTCTTGAAAGGGCTATATGAACATTTGAAGGGGTAAAAACTTTTTCTAACCTCCAGCAAGAAGAAATTTCCAAAATATTATGCTTAAACACTAAATATTTTGAATTACTTATAGTTTGTTAGAGATATAAGGAATGCTAGTCAAGTGTAACTTGTATTTACCCTGAAAAATGTACCTTCTAACTTCACTCCTGTTTCGATCTGCAGGACACTGAAAATTTTCCTTTAGCTGAAAAATTTGTAATGATTGTTAAAAAGGAAGTCTGCCTGTGTAGTCACTAATGTCATATACAATATTAAGGAGGGACCTTCTTCATTATTGTAGCCCTATAGTACTTTGCAGTAAGTACTTAGTACCAGATTTGTGAAGCAACCAAGATCCACAGAATCTATGTGTGTATATGTTTGTTTGTTTTCATATATTAAATGAATATATTATAACTTTCCTATTTTATTTTATTGTATTTTAGAAAAGGTACAATGAACATAACTGGAACTTACATGAGTTTGATATTTATGATTTTGTTTGCTTTAATATATATGTATATTATAGTCATATATATCTACATAGCTTTTGTGTGTTAGATTGCTTTTAGTTTTTAAAGTTGCCTTCTTTTAAATATATATCTTTTTGTTGTTTGATTTAATTTAGGCTGACAGAGTACTTCTTGGTGGTCCTGGTAGCTTTTATTGGCAAGGTAGGTTAACATTGTTTAAATCACCCAATAATGACTGTTTAAGACTCATCTGTCTTATCATGTGCCTGTGAGAATTTTCAAATTATTTTAAAGAAATAAAAAAAATACAATTTAGATGTAAAATCACTATAATATTATATGATAATATTTATAAATAGTATTTTATATATAAAATATTTAATGTAATATGTAACACATTATATATATTTTAGTAGAAAATAATCTGAATACTTTAAATGTAAATCACAAATTAAATTATTAAGTGATTTAAAGTAATTCATTTTTATAGTTTGGGTTTGTACTTCTCTATCTCTGTACTCTAGAGGCCATGATGTGTTAGGAAATACATGGAACTTATCTGTAATAGGCAAATTGTAGCATTCTGAAAGCTCATGGTTTTAAAATATTTTGAATATGCTCATTGGGCTATTTAAATTGTTATTTTCTCATTAATCACTGACATTAAGAATGGTTTCTTTGTGTTTGAGGAGTTTTTAAAATGAGGATCTTATTAAGTTTCAAAATTATATAATTAAACTGGCATTGCTGATTGATGTAAAGATAAAATACTACATTCTTCAGTCATTCTGGGAGGTCTAATAAGATTACCATTTGAACAAATGTATAACAGACCATTATTTGATGGTAGTTTGAAAATAAGTAACTAAATTTGCTTAGATACATACATCTATTTAGTCAATTATCACATGTTTATTTTCTGCTAAAAAATACTGTTTACAAGATTAGAGCAAACTCTTGTTTCTTGGCTTTCTGGTATTCCAGCATTGTCAATATTTGGAAGAACAGGAAAACCTCTGACTATATTGATTTGCAAGTACTTTCTGATACTGCATTTTATTTCCCTATTCTACACTAGGCTTTCCTTACTTGCTTCTTTGTAGGAAAACCCATGCTTTTGCTTTATAGAAAGGGAAGTGAAAGTAAGAAATTTCCTGAGGGAAAATAGGATGAAAGGAAAATGAGAGGGAATGAGAAATGAGGAATTACTGAAAAGTTGAAAGGGATGGCAAAGGAGAGAATGACAAAAAGAAAAATCAGGCAAAGACTAGTATCAGTATCCATGAGAGAAATACCAACTAAAACTATAAAACTTGGATTTCTATGAATTGTACATCTATGGGAAATTAGAATGATTTAGGAAAATTATGCTTGAGTTTTACAATGAAAACAAAAATAGTTCTAATTGCATATGAGAAAATAAATAATAATTATATCAATATATATACAACCTAGATTTATTTTTCTTTATTACTGGTAGACATGCTAATTAATTGAAGAGGAGGGAGGTGTCTCATCAGCATGTGTGGGAACCAAAGATAGAGTTTGTAATTCTCAGTCAGGACGGCTTGTTAACTTTAACTTTGCATTTTCAAGTGATGCAGCTGTGAACGTGTTTAAATCACTCGTTCTTTTAATGACATGAGTATTGCACAATGTATGGGCATTACTATTCATTACAAATTTGAACAGATATCGATACTATTAATATATGTTCATTGGAGTTTCATTATAAATGATATATAATATGTAACTAAAATATTCAGTGACTGGGAGAAAAAATTTTGTTTTAATAAGATTAAAATCAGCAGGCTTCAACCTGAGTAAATATGTTAGAATGAATTTTTCCATAGATCTCCAAATTGTCTCTGTAACAACAGAGAAAACGATAATGTTGTTTTATTCCAAAGAGGTGATGGGTTTTCCTGTGTTCTTCGGTTCAAGAAATATTTAATGAACTGTTTACGCCCAGAGGATCAAGGCGTGACCCAGACAGAAAGTGCTTCTGCCCTATTGACTCAATGTATGTGGCTGGGCAAATTGGAACAGGACTGAAGTTGTTAGTTATTATGAATTTCTTTTTAAAATAATAGAAATGAAGAGATTATTTTCTCATGCTACGAAGATGACATTTGATAAATCAGCCAACCTTTCTTGCTGCAGGGTTCAGTCTAATTTTTGTATAGTTGTCTAGATTTCTTATCCACCTTATAACTTAAGATTGTGAAGAAAAAGGAACTCACTCCATTCAGGCTACTTTATAAAGGTGTCCAAATAATTTGTTTTAAAAAATCAGTTGAACCAATTATTTTTATTAAAAGGTAAAAATATTTAATTATGTTGATTTTTCAAGTTCTCATGGATTTGGTTGAGAAACAGCCCATATTTTGTTATTCCTTTATTTAACATTGAATTTTTAGTGAATTAAGGCAAATTCTATACTCAGAAATTTTTGTGTATTAGCAGAGACCAATTTTAAGTACTAGGTTGAATCAAAAAGAATTGTGACTTAAAAATAGTACTAAATATCTGACTTAGTATTATGAAGGAGAGTTATATAAGGCTAATAATTAGAACTACTAATATTTAATGTGATTTTCTTTCATATAGGTGAGATTCATCATCTGCATCACAAAGTTCTCATTAGAAAGTTATTTTTATATGTATATTTTTTTCAGGTCAGCTCATATCAGATCAAGTGGCAGAAATTGTATCTAAATATGACCCCAAAGTTTACAGCATCACATATAACAACCAGTTAGCAACTCGGACTGCACAAGCTGTTTTTGATGACAGTTATTTGGGTAGGTAAAATCCAAATATGGATTTTTTTTCTGGAGCTGGGGTGGATTAGTCCTTTATTTGCTGCTTTAAGTAGAAAAATCCCTTATGTAAAATAGGTTAAGGGTTTTTGAAACTAGAAGGAACATATTTCAAATTGTTATTGAGTATTTAGGTTATGTTATATTTCAGTGACTGAAATTTAAGAGCATGATTATTTATACTATGATGATAATAATAGATAACCTTTAAGATAATGCTTACTATGTTCTGGGTATTGTACTAAGTCCTTTTCAGTGTAAACTCATTGAATCCTCACAAGAAGTCTATGAATATACTGTTACTATCCCCATTTTATATAAAGAAACTCAGGCACAGAGAGGCAAAATAACTTGCGTGAAATCACTCACTTAACAACTTTTGTTTGTTTGTTTTACTCACAACGTGCTGTTTTCAGATTCAAATCCAGGTAGTCTGACTCTTGAACTTTTATTATTGACCATATTACACTATAGTTTTGTTCTTTAGGATTTGTTAGCTTTTGTTCTCTTAAAATTTCTTAGTCATATAACCAAGTACACATGGCAGAAATAGTACTTTGCTGATTGAGAAACCTGTTATTTGGTACTACTTTATGATGGATTGCAAAATTACTGTTTTAAAAGTAATTGCTTTGTGATGTTGACAAAAGTCTTATTTTTCTAATAGAGTTTTACTCTTTGAGTATTTAGCTCAGTTATTTTCTTTAAGGTGCGTTTATCGTACACATATGTGTATATTACCCCTAGAGGACAATATCAGAGGAACTCCTTGAAGGTGTCCTCTCAGCTGAGCTAGCGGGTGTGCAGAGATCTAACTGGTCCTGCCCTGATGCTGTTTCACCTTTGGTTCCCTGTTTAGGTTACTCCGTGGCTGTCGGCGATTTCAATGGAGATGGCATAGACGGTATGATGTACTTGAACTACATTTAATCCTTTTCTGAAAATTTAGGCTAAGCATTTGAAACAAGAGGCATGCTGTTTTAGCAATTGAAAAGTTCTGAAACCATTGGAGGCATTCTACGTTCACGTACGCTGGGTCTGTATTAAACGCCCTCAAGCAGTGGCTGACATTGAGCCTGTGCTGGGGGCCCCAGTCTCTTCCCCCTCTGCTCCTTTCCCAGCACTGTCAGTTACTTCTTTGACTCCTTCCTCATGGCTTTCTGCAGATTCAATCCTCTTGGAGAGGCTTAGTTTTGTTTTTCTTTTGGCGTAATTTGTAACTTTCTCCGGCTTTCAGTAAGGTTCTTTTCTACCCTCTCTCTCTGTCCATCATCCTTTAGAGCTCAAAATGGAAATCATAGACTTTACCTGATTTCAGTCACATTTCTGTGTAACTGCCACCTCTGCCCTATTTCTTTACTGTAAATACAGCTTTCCCTTATTCTTAGATCACTTGATCTTACTTCTTCTTTTTAAGCAGATGACAAATGCCCTGAGGGCATATGTGCATCTATTTGAGGGTCCTCGTGAATCTTTCTGTTTTGTACATATTTGATTTTGTAGTTAAAAATATACCATGATCATTTATTATGAAATACTAATTTTTAAAAATCTTTTACTTACTGTCTTTTGAAATAAAACTTAAAGCTTTCTGCCAGAATGATAGCTAAGGGGGAGGAGAAGGGGTGAAAGGATTGAGCGAAAAGGAAAAAGGACTCGTGGACATGGACAACAGTGTGGTGATTGCTGGGGGTCAGGGAGAGGGAGGTATAAGGGGACTAAATGGTAGTAGGAAAAAATACAATAAAAAAAGTAAAAAAAATTTTTTTAAGATTTCTGACATATCCCCTTTTTCTTGCAATTTTCAGTATTGGTCTTAAAAATGAGTAATTAAAAAAAAAAATGAGTGCCCTGGCTGGTGTGGCTCAGTTGGTTGGAGCATCGTCCTGTAACCAAAAGCTTGCAGGTTTGATTCCTGGTCAGGGCACATACCTGGGTTGCGGATCTGATCATTTCACTGGTCAGGGTGTGTATGATCCCTGGTCCAGGCGTGTATGGAAGGCAACCAATTGATGTTCCTCTCTCACATTGATGTTTTCCTCTCTCCCTTCCTCTCTCTCTAAAAAGCAATGGAAAAAATGTCCTCAGGTGAGGATTAAAAAAAAAATTTCTTAATGAGTAACTATATTTTTCTTTTCAGACTTTGTTTCAGGAGTTCCAAGAGCAGCGAGGACTTTGGGAATGGTAGGAAAGTTAAAAATTATTTTTTAGAAAATCTCTGGGTTATCTTATACTTTCCTATATTTCATATACTTTTGTTTTTCCTGCACAGGTTTATATTTATGATGGGAAAAACATGTCATCCTTACACAATTTTACTGGTGAGCAGGTATGCTCTTAAAATATTTTAATTTTAATATCACCATTTCCTAATGTCTTAAAATTTTTCTTGGCAATATGCTAATGGTTTAATATTCAATATTACAGATATAAAATCAACTTGAAAGGTTTTATATTTGTTTTAACCAAAGGAATTTGTTAAGCAAATATCGATACTTTTGTAATTGCATATTATGGCTAATTTTTGTTTTAAGGAAATACAAAATCAAATTGCTTACACACAAAGCCAAAACTTCCTTTTTCTTTGCTGATGACATTCACTTTTCCTTTAAGGAACGGTCTAAGACTTAATTTTATTAGATGCAGTTTTATTAGATAAGTTAGTAATGATAAAGGAAAAGTTAATTAGTACGAAGAGGAAAAAAACATCTAGTTCTCAGATCTGGGATTCAAGCCCACTTCTTGTTCAGTTGAGATAGTGGGGCTTTGAGAGAGGATTGCTAGGATGAGGAACTCGACCCAAGGTCTCCAGCAACCGCTTCCCATTTGTGGGACAGTCAGGTTTGATGCATGGCAGGGAGTGGCCTGCAGATGGGGTTGTGTTGTGGCAGGTACGGCTGTCTCTCTGTGCTGTTGTGATTCTCCACCTCAGGCAGCATCTCTTGCAGGCAGTCCATGAACCTCTGCAGCTCTCTGTGGGGGAAAACCTGGGCTTTGCATTAGGACCATGAGGACAGATGTGGACTCTCCATCCTCAGTATTATTGCATTGGTCGCAGGATTTACCACTGTAAATCCTGTGTCTCATGTGAAAATAGGGATACTGGTAACTTCCTCATGGGGTTGTGGTGAGAACCAAATGAAAACATTTCAATCATAGTGCCCAGGACAAAACTTGTCTCAGTAAATGGCATCCTTTTTTTATACCTTCAGGCCACACACTCTGAGAGAATAAGGCCCAAGCATAGTATATTTTGTTAAATTCCAGTCATCACATCAACATGGTACCCCAAATACAATGCACTTTATTACACATGCTCTGTTCTTGTAATTGAATACAGAACGTGTCATTCATTTTCTCAGTTACGCTACATCATCTGGAATCTCCCTTATCACTCCTTCCTGGTATCTCTGCTAATCAAATTTTGGAAGTCTTGCTACCTTTAATCTTTTGGATTTGTTGACTCATTATTTACCTTAGTTCCTTTATAATTTGTCATCTCTCTGAGTTTTGCTTTGCATGTTGGGTTCTCTTTAGAACTTTCCTTTTCACACGAATTTCCAGCCAGGCTCCTTTCTCTGTGACGACCAGCAGTCCCCTGTGGTTGGGAGAGGACATTCCTTCTCCCTCTGCATAATAAGTCCATAATAAACCCAAACACATTTGTACCATGTGTCATTCAAAAGCAAAACCGCTGGCATGTAATCAGTTGAGATGGGAGACAAAAATGAATTCTATTCCATATCTTTCCAAACAGTAATTTCTTTAAAGTTATAATAGTTTCACATAGGGAGAGCTGATTATGGCCTATTAATAATTATTATCGATTATCTTTACTGCATAGACATCCATTTATAACTTCTCAGATTCAAGTAAAACATCTGTATGTGACTGAATGTCTTTCTGATAGTATGTCTGTGTCTGGTGTGTTTTGGATAGTGGAGAAGAAGGGACATAATAGATTAGGCCTGGGAAGGAGCGTTGATTGTACTTGGACAAAAATGGTATGTGTTTACATCATGGAGATGACATACATGGGATATGTTTTGCTCATAAATCTAGGAAAATAGGCCTTATTACCTGGTTGTCATTGTGTTGGTAGAATAAACAAAAGAGAAGACATTTAGACTGAAGTACTATATGCAGAGAAAAAAGTAACCCCTTTTATTTGATAAATATACTACAAATATCAATTGTTTAACTAGTTGGATGAAATGTAAACATTTCATTTTCTTCTTGATCCAGATGGCTGCTTATTTTGGATTTTCTGTCGCTGCCACTGACATTAATGGGGATAAGTAAGTTTTAAAAAATGTTTCCAAAAACCATTTTCCTCTTTTGTTTATGAACGCTTTGCTAAAACTAAACATTTCCTCTTCTGTTTTTCTGTCCCTTTCTGCTAATTTTTCTATTCAGGGAACCAATTTGAAGCAATCTTATCATGAAATCTAGAAAACCTTTTTTTCCCTTATTTCAATAGCTTTGATAATATGAAGAAATTAAGTAATTTTATGAATTATGCATAAGTTTAAAAGAGTTGCAGGAATGTTCAAATTTGAAATGATCATTTTATGCTTCAGTGTGGCTGTGAGAGATGTGGAAAGAGGGAATGGAGTTTTGATAAGGAAGTGATTATTACCAGATGGAATTTGATCTTGCTGTCACGAAAAAAATTTTGTTCTTTTAGTTATGCAGATGTCTTTATTGGTGCACCTCTTTTCATGGATCGTGGTTCAGATGGCAAACTCCAGGAGGTGGGGCAGGTCTCAGTGTCTCTGCAAAGAGCTGCAGGAGACTTCCAGACGACCAAGCTGAATGGATTTGAGGTCTTTGCGAGATTTGGCAGTGCCATAGCACCTTTGGGAGACCTGGACCAGGATGGCTTCAATGGTAAGATCCAAGTCCAGCAGCTACGGGTCCAGGATTTTCTGTGTCCACTTGGAAAAGTCCTGTACTCCCATGAGAAAGGCTCCTTCTTGGAATTTGAGTGATAGTGAGTGCCACACTAGGGTAAATGTCAAGTTGTCCTTCTTCATTAAAAATAAGAGCAGAAATATCAAAAGTTGATTCTCATGAGGTATCATTCAAACAGTCAAAATCGAGTGTTGGAATAGTTGATTTCTGAAAGGAACTTGCATTGGCTGGAGCCCAGGGTGCACTGGTGATTTTTTCTCTTGCTTGGTGACAGTGCCCTCTGCTGTCCATTTGGGTACAAGTGTAAGATAAGCTCCCAGGCATATTGTCTCGCCAGTGCTGCCTGTAGTACGTATTTTAAGCTATAACTTTCTTGTGACTTTCCAAAATATCCTGAGGGAGGTTATATCTGCCTTCATGGGGGCAAGTAAAAGGAATAAACTCATGGTTTTATAATAGTGCCATTTAATAATTTAATTAATAGCTGTAGATATTTAAAAAAAAAAAAAAAACCTTAAGTTGGCTTTCCTATAGAAACACATTACCAAGACTTAAAAAAAAATACTATTAAAAACATTTCTAAAACTCACAGAATAGAGAGTTAAACTGTTAGTTTTCATCAACAATATATAGGGGTATGCCCCTTAAAATTTAAAGCAAGTTATAAATTAAGAAGAACACTTCGGAAGTACAGAGGACTCATCTCCGAAGTAGTACTGGAAAAGAAAACCATCAGTTTGGCCTCAACACTGCACTCCTGCCTTGTGGGTTGTTTATGTCATGCACTGAAAGTGCCACCTGTAAGATTAACCCTAGAAGTTTTCACTGTTAGGGAAAAACTACTCAAAGGGACATTTTGCTTCTCAAAATAGTCTTAAAGATTTTTTGCTATCATGAGAATATACCATAAATCAAATGGAACTCTGGTATAAAATTCAAAATAGAACTTGAAAAGAATACTATAGAACACACCAAACCTTTACGTTTTGATAACCAAACTATCTAGAAAACACAGGGCTGGATTTGAGGTTGTACCTTGAATAAATTGAGTTCTTTGCTCTCACTGGGCCTCTGTCTCCAGGTTTTCTGGGAGAGATTAGACATGTTTGCTGTCACCTTGTCTTGAGGATATTCCAAGAAATCTTCCTTAATGTAACGATCTGGCCAAAATCTCATCCTACTTTCTATGTTTTTATTAAAATGTATCATCTGTGAGCACAGCAATTATAAACAAAAATAGCTAAAAAATATTGAAGTATAGCAACTATTTTACAGGGAGATTTTACTTTTGGAGATAGCTACTATAGAACATCGATTTTCAACCCTTTTCTCATATGGCACATATAAACTAAAATTCTGTGACACCCCAAAATATATATTTTGTGCTGATCTGACAGAAAAATAGGTATAATTTTGATTCATTCACACAGGACAGACGTTGTTGTTTGGCTGTTGTCCTTTTTTTTATATGAAAATCTTAAAGGAAAAGAGGTCAGTGCCCTGACTCAATAGTCAGGTAGTGCATGTTTTAAAAATTCAGGGGGCACACTGCTTGAAAATTGCTGCCATAAAAGATGATTTTGTTCTCCCAAGGTTTCTCCTGGGGTCTTATTGTCCCTAATAGTAGATTGTGAATGATAATGTCTTCGGTGGAAAGTTATCTGAGCTGTGTTTATGTCAGTACATATATTTATATTTTTTATGTAGCTATAGTTTATGCATGTAAAATGAACTATTAGTTATAACTTGGATCTCTTCTTTGTTCAAACCTGATGACATTAACCTTTTGTTACTTCCCTATATTCCTCCCTTTCCACCTGCACCCACGAGGGATACCCTGGGTGTCAATCAAGAGGGATACTGAAAACAAAACAAGAAAGTTAGATTCCACAGTTATGTGCAGTTTTTCTCGATATCCCTCCAGAAAGCAGAATGAAACACACACACACACACACACACACACACACACACACACAAAGGAAAAAATTGATTGCATGAAAAAGTAGGACTCCAGTCTAGACAGATGCCAGCCAAAAGAGAAGATGATTAGAATGTATAAAATAGTGAGAGGCTTAGAAAAGTTAAAGATCATTTTTATTATAACAGTATTTTAATATTAGAGCCATCTTCTGTGGGGAAATTGTATTTTAATAACTACTTTCTTAATGCTTATGTCAATTTGGAAGTTATACTTTTGAAATTTGAACAAGGATAATGTAAATATTACTTACATAATTTAAATACTACCTTTTTAAGGATAAAAAATTCTTAGTTGGTTCTAACTGCAGGCCAGCAACTGTTCTAGGTGCCAAAAATGAGAGGATAAATTAGAGCCCATTCACATCCATAAGGGATTTAGCATCAGTATGGGCAACTTTTATGTAAACAAGTACGTACTAGAGTGTAATCACCACAGTGTTTGGCCCTTTCCTGGCCAAAACGATCAGGTTGTCTTTGTTGTTTCAGGGGATGCTGCATTGAGGAGGCTGAACACATCTGGGTATATTAAGCAAACTGAGGCAGTGTGGAAGGGCTGGTACATAAGGACTGTTTAGGCAAGATGGACACATCTTGCTCTCATGAAACTTTTGTGGAAGAGCCATTGTGTGAGTGCATAATGGAGAGATTCAGATAGTGAAAAGGCTGTGGGTTTAACACGACACCAGCTAAAGGGCAAGGTCATATGATAGCGTGGTTGCGAGGCAAGCATGCAGTGCTTCGCAGTGTGGCCAGGGAGGACCTCTCCTGCAAGGTGGCGTTTGGTCTGTGATTTGGACACGTAGAAGGGGCAAAGCATGGAAAGCTCTGGAGGAAGAACTTTAAGACCGAAGGGAACTGCAAGTATAAACCCAGAGTTAGCTTGCGTGTTTAAGGAAAAGGCCTGGAGTAGCAGGAAGAGTGAGTGAGGGTTAGAATAGGTGGGGGTTGGTGGGAGGCAGGATTGAATCGTCAAACCAGGTAGCATTTAAAGCTTTGGGAAATAATGGAAGGATTTTAAGAAAGAAGGTGACATCAGAACTTTACAGTTTTGAGGAGAATGGGTTAGAGGGGCAAGAATAGACGTGGGAAGCCCCTTAGTCTGCTCTTGGGGTCGCAACCAAGGATGAGGACAGCTAGTCTAGGGTGCTACTAGCAGGGACAGAGGGAAGTGAACATATTTGTAAAATATTTTAGGGTTAGGAAAGGTTGTAGTGACTATTTGGTGCTTTTTCTCTCTTTTTTTTCTTTTTAAAAGAATTTCAAACTTTTTATTTCAATGTAAGTTGAGCAAGATCGTGATGAGTTCCTGACTTTCAAGTTTCTGAGTCAGATTGACTTCTGTGTCAAAAAAAAAACAAAAACCCACACCGTGCCCAGCTAAGTTAACCAGAATGTTGAAAGCTAGAATGACCCTTAGAGGGATATTTGACAGGTCACCCTCCCCTGCATTAAAGGATGAGGGATTTGAGGACCAGAAAGGTTAACTGATTTGTCCAAGGTCAGGCCCAGAATATTTGGCTCCTAATTAATGTCATTTCCATACAGTTCTGCTCCAATTTCCTCGAATTAGATTGTTGCTTTTGAATAAAGAATATGTTACTGAACTTTGAGTCAATATTTATCTTGATAAGTGGGTTCTGTAAATATTAAGATCTCCACGTAAATGATCGTAAGTACTGAGACTTCCTCTAACCCTCTCTCCTTTCTTTCTCCTCCTTCCCCTTCTCTCTCTTCCTTTCTTCTCTCTCCATCTCGTCCCCCATCCCCTCTTCCTTTTTCCTTGCAGATATTGCAATTGCTGCTCCATATGGGGGTGAAGATAAAAAAGGAATTGTTTATATTTTCAATGGAAGATCAACAGGCTTGAATGGGGTGCCATCTCAAATCCTTGAAGGGAAGTGGGCCGCACAGAGCATGCCCCCGAGCTTTGGCTATTCAATGAAAGGAGCCACAGATATAGACAAAAATGGATATCCAGGTGCTTTCCCAGAAATGCATAGAGCTTCTTAGATTTTTCAGTCCTAATAGCACATACATACCATGTTCTTGATTTATGTTATAAGTTATTTCAATTCAATATTTCAAGTACAGTTTAAGCCCCTACTGTTGTTTAAGGTGCTGTTCTTATTACTGAAAGGGATAAAAATAAAGGCAGCTCTATTTCCTGGGAGTTTCCAATAAAAAATGCACACTCTCAGTTTCTTTTATTGTTTTGAAGTCTGTGGTGAAATGTCAGAGAAAAATGTTGTAGAACTTATAAACAAAAGCTAAATTATCATTCTAAGTTTTCTTATGTTAGCCTTTATTTTTTTTGGTTTTCAGTGATCTAACATTTTTGTGGACTTGACTAATCATTGTGATTTAAAAAAATATATTATTTAATTATCTCAATAAGGCTTGTGAAGAATATAAGCTAGCTCAGCTCATTATTATACCATTTTCTGGATGAGAAAAGAGACAGAAAGGTAATTTGCTCAACGTTGACCACTGGTTTGAGCCAGTACAGAAAGTGAGATTTTTTTTTCTGGCTCATATAGACTTCCAAGTATTTTAATGGACCTAGGATCATAATGGGTCTGTTCTTTAAATGAAATGTAATGCAGAAAATTTAGACTACCTGTGTTGTTGAAACAGTTAATATGAGCTCAGTATGCAAGTATGTTGAAGTGCTTTTAGAAATAAGGCATGGAGCTGATTCTTATCTATGTCAGTGTTAATTCAATAATTTTTTTGAATACGTGCAATATAACTATAGAACTTTTAGAAAATACTGCAAAACATACTTTGCGATCTCTTCAATGCATTCATACACATTTCTTTATAAAATATAATTATGCTTTATGTACTAATAGCATATTTTATTCACTTAAAGTATTAAAAATGCTTCCTCAAGTTATTTTTTTTCAAAAACTTGAATTTTATATTTTCTGTTTTCTCAAATGCTGTATCATATATTACTTAACCTTATTATGGGGCATTTATATTCTTGTATATAATTCTGGTGCATATACCTGATTATTTCCTTAAGACAAGTTTTAGAATTGCTATATCAAAGCTAAACGCTGTTTTGTTTTGTTTTGTTATTTTACACATTGTCAAATTACAATCCCATTCATTCCAAAAGAAGGTTTTTGCAGCTTTTTAAAGCACTTACCAGCAATAAGTGAGCGGTCATTTTTGCACATTTGTGCCCATATTGGGTGTTATCTTTTGTTTAAAGTAACTTTAAACGATATGATAGGTGGAGAATGTTGTTTTGACTCACTTTACAGTTTTTGGTTACTAGTGAGGGTAAGCATTTTGGTTTATTTGCATATATTTACTTTTGTGAATTTCTTTTTTTTTCCCTCAGTTTCTATTGGGATGTTTTTCTTTCATTAATTCTTTCCTTTTTTTAACTTGTGGTAGTGCCTTTAATATTGAAGATATTAATTCCTTAACTCATATACATGGATGGGCAAAAGTAGGTTTACAGTTGTACACATAGAAAATAATACAATAATTAGTAAAATATAATACAAGAATAAACGCAGTGTTTCATATACTCACAACTATAAACCTACTTTTGGGCACCCCTGTATATTTATTAGTTTGTCACATTTACTTTTGGGGCATAAGTTCTTAATTTTTATGTAATACAATCTGCCTATCTTTATGTTTTTTTCATGTACTTTTCTGCCTAGATAGGGCTTCATCAAATTGAGCTTAGTTATACTGTGAGATAGAACTCTGATATCCCTTTTTTTCTAATTGTGAACCATTTTTACCTGTTACCTATGAAAACTAATGCATTCTATTTTTGCTGATTTGAGTGCTGTCTGCTATCATACTAAATATATATAATGTGCTTTTTGGTTTTGTTTTGTTTTTTAAATAAAATAAAATTTTTTCAAAAGAAATTTTACAATGAAATTATAAAATCCATAAGTATCTATGTACAGCCTTTTCCTTTGGTGTACTTGTGTTTGGGAGTTATACTTCCCATTGTTGATGATTTTTACTAATTATCCATGAAAAAGATTTTTGTCTATTTGGATGAAATACTAGTTTTATATGAGTGTTTGCCACTGATGATAGCTTATTTCGAATTTCCATATTATAGCCTTTTACAGGTTATCTTAACCTAATGAACATAGTTTTGAGACTAAATATTGTATGTATTGAAAGTTTTATAGGATGGTATGTGAATTTTTAAAAAATCATTATTATTAACATTTTTTTCTACTCTCTTTTAAGACTTAATTGTAGGAGCTTTTGGTGTAGATAGAGCTGTGTTATATAGGTAAGCATCTTTCCACATCCTATACTATTCTGAATTATTTGAAAGTTTTGTAGTTAAGGACCAATATTTGAATTTTTAGCTTAATTTTCTTGAAGTAATTGTAAAATATGTTTGTTTTTTCTATTTAACATTTACTGCAGGCAAGCAGTATTAAGCACGGAGATCCCAAAGTAGGGGAAGTTGTAGATTTTTTATTCAAACACATTTAGAATTTCCCTCTTTGTTCTTGAAATTATGTCTAGAAATAATTATCTTACATTTTAAATTTCTCTTAAAAAATTATAGAAGTTTACCTTTTCCTCTGAAAAACAAGAATTAATTGGTGTTTGTGCCACAGCATTCTGTGACTACAAAGGCAGTATGTAATGACTTCCAAAGTAAATATTTTTTAGAGCAATGTATAAATCCACATATCTGTATTTCCAGCTTTATGCATATTCTCAGTTATTCTTTGTAGTTCCTCAGTTACTCCTGCCTGAGAATGTCTTCTGGCATCCCAAGTAGCTTAACACATTCACTCTTCTGTCGGCCATGTTTGTACATGGCAGGAAAACTAACATGAAACTGTGTAACGGTGTTGGTGGTGGATCAGCTTGGTTGTGGCTCTCAGGGCAGCACTCATTCATACAGAGTTCAGGGTTTATCATGATTGAAACGGGCATACTTTCTTGAGCCTACTGTATTTTTAAATATTTACAACTGAATTTTGGAAAACTTTATTTTAATTTATTGTTTCAGTTTTTAAATGGCTATTAACAAAGTAATACATGCATGTAGTAAATATTCAAATAATGTAAAAAGGGCACACAATAAAAATCTCTTACACTAGTTACTAGCTTATTAGTATATCCTAGTAGAGATAATCCGTGCATTAAAAAATTGTGTATGTCTGCATCCTTTGAAATTGTGGATTTTTCCCCTGTCATACCAAAAATATTTCCTGGGTATATCTTAGAGATCATCTGTAACATCACAGGTGGATTTATGGCACCCATTTTCCCCACTGCATTGCATTGCATTAGGTACATATCCCATGACTTGTTTAACCACTCTGCTTTAATGGACAAAGTTCAGATAGCTTGACTAATTGTCCCAGTTTGCCTGGAACTGAGGAATTCACCAGGTCACGGGACTTTCAGTGCTAAATCAGGAGAGTCCTGGGCAAGCTGGGACAGTTGGCCATTCTGAATTTAAGGTGTTCCTTTCTTTTCGCTATTGTGAACAGTGCTTCAGGATACATTGCGCTATGTATGCAGTGAATGGGAACCGAAAGTGCTTAGATCAATCTAATGTTTTTTAAACAACTTTTTAATTTTTCTTATTTTCCCTCTCTTTCTCTTCCCTGCTCTCTAACAGGGCCAGACCAGTTATCACTGTAAATGCAGGCCTTGAAGTGTACCCTAGCATTTTAAATCAAGACAATAAAACCTGCCCACTGCCTGGGACAGATCTTACAGTTTCCTGGTAAGAGTATCAGTTGAATGATAGTTATCATTGTGATTATCGGCTCAGTTATTATAAAACAATTGAAAATGAAGGTTGGGGGACTGAAATATTGCTAAAGCAGTTTCTGTGGGTGTTCTCTGTTTTTGTGTCATAGATTGAATTACAGAAATATTGTTCCAAAGAAGATATGTTAGAAAACTTTAGAAATATGCTAAAAAGTAAAGTTTTTAAAAGTGATACATGCTCATGGAATATATTCAAAAAGAGGAACAGTTAATAAGATCGCAGAACTCATTTATATTTAATTCTAAAAAGGCCCATAACATTTTAAGTTTTAAGATATGATTTTTTTCACATTTAATATATGTGAGTAGCTGTATGAAAAATATTATTTTGTTTTAATATACCAGTCTTCTACTTATTCCTTTACTAGTTTCTAAAGAAAAAAAATTTTTTTTTGTAAATTTAATATGTGAATTCTTCTATAGTCCAGTGTTTCTCAGGGCTCCATTATTTTTATGCTACTCTTGGTATTTTACATGATTTTGCTGTATTTTCATTCTACCTGTATTTATAATTTTCTAAGGATATTTTTCTTTAAGTTGACCTATATTTTGCTTTAAAACATTTTAAAATAAGAGAAACAAATATCTTTCTCATACACATCAAAATAAATATAACATTAATAATGAAAAATCTTGACTCATATGCCATTAAAATCATACAGTAGCCCACTTTGGGAAACACTGTTCAAATTCCTGGCACACAGAAGAATCAGAGAACTTACAGATGAAGGGTAGTGTGATTGGAACTGGGAAATTTTTATTTCAGAAGAGCTAATGAAAAAATAAGTTTCCTGATTTTGTTTTTGAATTAGTAGTATAGTTACTAAAATCATTTTTCAAAAATTTTCCTTTCATTTGATTGCATTAAAAATTCTGTAATATATTTTTTTTCATCTAGTCATTTGGTAGTAAAGTTGCTTTCGATATTTTTGACTTTAAGATGTACTGCCTTTCTTACTTTCACTCATCCTAGCAAGTCCCTGTGAAGGTGATAATAATAATGCTTATAACTGTGCTAATAATTTGAAGGCTTGAATGCACTAAAGCAGTAGCTTTTATATGTTTTTGATTGTGACACATAGTACAAAATACATTTTGCATTGTAATCCAGTATATGCATGTATATAATTGAAAGAAAAGTTTCATGAAATCTAAGCCTTGATACTTCAGTCAATTTTAATTATTTAATTAATTTTTTTAATATGCTGGACACAGCCCATTAAGCTGATTTCAGCACTCGTTAGGAAATTGTGAAAAACACTGTCCTAGAGGAGTTTGCTAGCGAAAGGAAACTTTGGTGGGGCTTTTTATTAAATGAGACATTATTTTAAATCTGGACTGTCATTTCCCTCATTTAGACTAACAGGTGCTATAAACTTGAGAGAATGTTAGGAAATTTTTTATTTTTCTTACCGAGGTACTATGAAAGGAGGTGTGCTTAAATTACTGAAGGATAAATTAGATTATTTCATGTTATAATATTAAGACATAGAATAAGATATAAAGTTTCACAGTATAGACTATATGAGAAATACATGAAATTTTGGTAATATTAAAAAATGTCTAAACTGAATTATAGGATTTGTTTGTTTGTTTTTCCCTACAGTTTTAATGTCAGGTTTTGCTTAAAGGCAGATGGCAAAGGAGCACTTCCCACAAAACTTAGTAAGTGTTCTGTGGAAAAACTGTATTATTTTAATGATGCTGCATGCACAGCACTTAAAAATGTTTTAGGATATTTGAATAATTACTCAAATACTTGTTAATATTGTTTTTTATTTGAATGTTTACACTTAAAGCCATTTAATATTGCAACGTAATTACTTTTTTGGAAACTCTTAACCCAATTCAGAAATAATACATTTATTTATTGACATTGTGAACAAAACAGCCCACTGAATGGTACATATGAGTTTTACAAAGTTGGGGGTTTACCAATGTGTGGTAAATGAGCTTGAGAATGAGTGTCATTGTTCATAAGTAATGATCTACTGAGGACTTTATACTTTATGCCTTGGAGATATCCCCGGCAATCTCTGGAGTGGAGGTGGTTTGGAAATAGTGAGAAGAAAGAGAAAAAGTTTTGGAACTAAGTTTACTCCACATAGCAAGCTCAGGCTCTTCATTTCCAAAATATACTTTATGCAGCCCTGAGAGCAAGGTGGGGGAGTTACGTAATTGTTGCTAAGACTGTCAGTATGTTAGTGACAAGTGCTAAGGAATAATAATATAGCAGGGGAAGAGGACTGAATCTGCTGTGTATGTGTTTCTTCATGAAAGTTCTTGCTGGGTGGCAAGAAAGGAAGCAGCTAGGGGATGTCTAGATGAGTTTTTGCATGGAGGAAATGGCAATTTCAAGAGGCCAGAGGTAAGAGCAGGCTTTCTACGTTTGAGAGACAGCAAGGAGGGCGGTGTAGGTGGGTGAAACAGAACTGGAAGCAAAGTAACCCTGGGTTTCCACCCAAATTTGACATGAAGTTCAACATTTAGAAAAACTTGAAAGATTTGTGGTTTTAAAGATATGCACTCTTATCTCCTTTGAAGAAACTGCTTAAAGACCTGAATCTTAGAAGCACTAATCCTAATAACTGGTTCAGACTATGGGCAGCACATTCATTTTAAGGTGATTCTTGACCCAAGCATCTGGTCACTTGCTTCATCAGGAACATATTTATGTCAGAATTCGATACTGTAACTTAACGTGGTAAATGATGCACCTGTTCATTCTTGGTAGTGTTTAATATAGTGGTATGGGTGCATATTAGTAAATATTTCTTAGTCACAGTCATCAAGAGTCCTGCTACTTGCCTTAATGGTTAAAGTCTCAATTTATATTTCATGCTCTGAACTTCTTCTCAGCTTGATAATTTAATACAGAAGAGAAATTTCTCCTCTATCTGGTAGTTGTTTTATTACCATCATTATCTCTTTGTAGATAGTTGGATTAATTAATTATGAAACATTTATTCAGAATTAATATGTTGTGGTCTCACTACAATGTATAGACATCCTTAATGGATTAGGAGCAGATTACTTAAAGGAATAAAAATCTCTGTTTATATGAAAACTCATGATATCTAGGACAGCTAGGTGTCCGTAAAGATTATGTTGGTTATAAATCCTTTGGTTTGTATAGATTTCCAGGTGGAGCTTCTTTTGGATAAACTCAAGCAAAAAGGAGCAATTCGACGAGCACTGTTTCTCCATAACAGGTCTCCGAGTCACTCCAAGAACATGACCATTTCACGGGGGGGTCAGATGCAGTGTGAGGAACTGATTGCATACCTGCGGGTAAGAGCTGTTTCTCTGCTCCATTATCTCGTCCTTTTATGTATTGTTTTTTTCTTTTTATCTAAATGGTTTTCACGTTCTATACATTTTCAGGTATTAAGTCAATCGGAAAGCGCAGAAAAATACACTTGAGGAAGTGTGGCTTTTTAAAATGTCAAACCTGAGTAATGGACTACTACTCCTAGTAGACTAGATATTTCAAATAGTCTTTCCACGATAATGCTACTGAATAAATTATGATGACAGATGTATTTCTTAAAAAGTGCTGGACTCTCAAGACAGTAAAAGAAATTTCCAGGGTCCCCAAAGTGAACAACCAATTAAGAAACTTGGTTGGCTAAATCTTACTCATGAGTTGTGAGCAAATGTGTGACCCAGGGTTACTGGGGTGGGATGGGACCAGGGTTGAGCAGTAATTGCAGACACCAGCACAGGGATTCGGACTTGTCTGGGGCCTTCTGCAAGCCAGGGGTCTGCACCTCCCGCTTTAGGTCTGCACACTTGCATAAGGCTAAAGTGTTTTAAGAATGGAGGTGCACCCTGACTTCAGCAAGATTAAATGCAGAACCTCTCTGTAACAATCTAGTATGGGCCCAATGATTTCTATAGGTTAAGTTAAATTTATTTTTTTTTAAATGCTAAACACAAGCTATTAGAAAACCAGCAAACAGATATTAGACCTCAGAGGCCTGAGATGTTGGAATTATCAGTTACAGAATATAAATTTGTGTAAAATAAATAATGAAAGTTCTAAAAGAAAAAGGCCAAAGCATTAGGAAAGATTTAGAAGATGCAACATAATTAACAGGCTCAATTTAACAGACCTACATAGAACTTGGCACCCAACAATTGGAGACTATAAAAATGGATCATTTATAGGTCACAAAGAGGTTTAAACAAATTTCAAAAAGTTGGTATTATAGAAAATATGTTATTTGATCACAGTGTAATTTTTAGAAATCAATAACAAAAAGATACATTAGAAAGTAGGAATTGTGGTTTTAAATAACAGGGATCAAAGAAGAGATCATAACGGAAATTTATTTAGAAGTGAATCATAATGAAAATACTGTGTATCAAAATGTGTGGGGATCCAGAATGGTGGCAGTGTAGGTGGATGTTATGCTCATTTCATCCCAGGACCAAACTGAAGTTCCAACTAAAATAGAGAGCAAGCAACCTGAATAACAACCGGAGACTAGCTAAAGAGAGTCTTTTAAAAATTTTTTATTGTATTTATTGGAGGTGACATTGGTTAGTAAAATTATATTTATGTAGGTTTCAGGTGTACAGTTCTATGGTGCATCATCTGTGTATTGTGTGTTTGTTCAGCACCCCAAGGTGAAAAATCTTAAAACGAAGGATTTACAGAAGAAGCCACATCAAAACTGGTAGGAGAGGCAGAGGCACGCACCAGAGCTGGGAAAGGAGCCCACATAACATCTGGCTGTGAAAATCAGCAGGGATTTTGTCTGCTGGGTAGAGACAGGAGTCTGCTAGAGACACAGGTGCCCTCTTAAAGGACCAGTGCACAAAAACTAGTTCCCAGCTGCTCACCCTAGGCTCTGGCAGAGGGAGGGCAGAATGGAATAGAGTTGTATGAGGAGAGACTGAGATTTGCGGTTCTGTCGAGAGAGCTGAAGGGACAGCAGTCAGGATCCCTTAGCTGAGTCACTGTCCCACCCAACAGATGTCATCTTTCTTCAATGGAGCAGTCCCTTCTTTAGGGTATGAGCCTAGGGAAAGGCCCCACGCTCTGGACTCCTGTAGTACCACCCTGCGGAGCTTGTACCGTGCTGAGGAGTCCGCTGCCTGGGCAGGGGAGTAGAGGTCTGGGCGGACTCAGGGCATTTCAGTGACTGAGATATGTGGCTTTGGCACGGGGACCATTTCCCCCTCCTTCCCCGTGAAACAGACCTTCCCGTGGTAGGAGATCTGCTAGCCCCATTCTCCTGACTTCAGTGGCCCTACCCGTCCAATTCCTGGTGGCTCCCTGCTACTGAGGTCTGAGTAGAAGCTGATACAAACTGAGTTGTATGGCTCTAGGGCGGGGCCCAACCCCCCCCCCCCCAACCTTCTCCTAAGCCTGATGTGCACCTCCCCCAATGGGAGATCCACTAGCCCCACCCTCACAACTCCCAGTGGCCCTACTCTGCTGAGAGCAGGATCCTGAAAGAATCTGAGACAGACTGAGTTGTGTGGCTCTAGGACAGGGTGTTTTACCCTCACACGCCCAACTGGTGCAGAGCCTTCCCTTCGCACAGCCAAACCTTGGTCTGTTTGGCCTGGGAAATTCTGCGGAACTCACCCTGAGGATCCTTTGAGAGACCACCTCACAACAAATGTGTGCAAGTACTAAGCAGGTGGCAGCTAGTCTTGGTATATCCTAGGACATTTGCTGAGAGGTCTCAGACCTAGCAATGTCACTGAGATTGAACCTGCATCAGTTTGGTGAACATCATTTGCCCCTGTCTGGTGGTTCACTGAGCCACCTACCTCATGCAAATCGAGTACTGCCAGAGGCTCTTTCAGTGACTGAGCCTGACAGGCAGCAGTGAGCTCCCATGAGACTATCAACTGACTTCTCAACAGAAATATTTAGGCCATAAGGGTTTGGAATGAAATATTCAAAGTGATGAAAAACAAGGACCTACAATCCAGACTCCTTTCCCTAGAAAGGCTATCATTTAATATTGAAGGAGAAATAAAGAGCTTTCCAGACAAGACAGAGCTAAAGCAGTTTGTTACCATGAAGCCAGTACTACAAGAAATGTTAAAAGTCTTTTTTAAGAAGAAGAATAAAAAATAAAACAGGAACATAGTTAAAATAATAAAATGGTAGTAATACCCATCAATAATATTTTAAATGTAAATGGCATAAATGTTTCAGTCAAAACGCATAGGGTAGTGAATGGATAAGAAAACAGGACCGATATATATGCTGTCTACAAGAGACCCACCTCAGAATAAAAGATAAACACAGTTTAAGAGTAAAGGGATAGAAAAAGATACTTCATGAAAATGAAGGAAAAAAAAAAAAACTGGTATAGTAAAATAGACTTTAAAACAAAGGAGAACACTATATGATGATAAAGGGAACAATCCAACAAGCTAATATAGCCCTTGTAAACACTTGTGTTCTCAATATAAGACACCTAAATATGTAAAGCAAATCTTGATGGACATAAAGGGAGAGGTCAACAGTATCAGAGTCATAGTAGGGCATTTAAACACCCCATTGACACCAATGGATAGATCTTCCAGGTCAGAAATCAACAAGCAAACAGCAGTCTTAAGTGACACACTACATCACATGAATTTAAAGGATATTTTCAGAGCATATACATTCTTTTCAAGTGCATGTGGAACATTTGCTAGAATAGACCACATATTAGGACACAAAACAGGTCTCAATAAGTTTAGGAAAATTGAAAGCATATCAAGCATCTTCTCTGACCATAAAGGCATGAAACTGGAAAACAATGACAAGAAAAGGAACTAAAAAACACACAAAGACATGGAGGCTACGTAACATGGTACTAAACAATGAATGGGTTAACAATGAGATTAAGGAAAAAAATTAAGAGATCTTGAAACAAATGATAATGAGAACACAATAACCAAAAGTTTGTGGGACACTGGGACACTAAGGCAAAGTCAGCATTACAGGCCCATCTTGTGAAACAAAAAATCTCAAGTAAACAATCTTAACTTTACACTTAAAGGTACTAGAAAGAAGATCAAAGCCCAAAGTGAGTAGAAGAAATAATCAAGATCAAAGCAGAAATGAACAAAATATAGTCTAAAATAACAATACAAAAGATCAGTGAAACAAAGAGCTTCTTCTTTGAAAAGATAAACAAGATTGAAAACCCTTCAACCAGACTTTACCAAGAAAAAAGAGGACCCAAATAAAATAATAAATGGAAGAGGAGAAGTAACAACTGACATCACAGAAATGCAAAGGATTGTAAAAAGATATGAGCAACTATATGCCAACAAAGAGGATAATCTGGAAGAAATGGATACATTCCTAGAAACATACAGTCTTCCAAAAGTGAATCAGTAATAATAAAAAAATATGAATAAACTGATTACGACTGATGAAATTAAAGCAGTAATTTAAAAAAACAAACACCTCTGAATAATCAAAAGTCCTGGACTGCATGGCTTCACAAGGG